>NW_027480432.1:4437500-5062500 GCF_051401765.1 Calliopsis andreniformis | reverse complement strand
ACTGATGAGTTTCCAAACGAAACGCCCCATCATGAAAGGATTAAAGACCGCAATAAACAGTTTATGACGAACGTAGAAGAAGAACTCTGTGAACAATGTTGCACTTCCTTTTAGATCCTTTTTGAGATTACAAAATTTCTAGCTCCAAAAAATCCCAAAAAGTTAAAAGTTATTAACAAACTTTGAAAAAATTTTGAGTGTCTTCATGAAATAATTAAACATTATTACTATAGAATAGTATTAATAGATAACACATGGATAATCTTTTCCCTCAGTAAATATGAGCTGTATGTTTTCCTATCTTATTTACTTTAAAAAAGTGCAATAATTGTACTTTTTTATTGAGACTTCTCAGGTATTCTGGGTATTCATTTTTTTTTAAACTAAGACTAATCTCAAAATCTTGCAATAAATTAGACTGCCCAGGATTAAAATTTCAGACTTTCAAAACATTCAACCAAAAGGCTCGAATTGTATTTCTTTTCCCAAAAATTCTCCTTAAACAAGTAGTCAAAATTTCTATTCAGGTCCGCTAAATTTGCTCGAAAAGTACGGATAGCTGTCGAAAAATGAAAAAATTTCGTTCGAAAATCACGTCTCGTGGCCCAATCTTGGGCAGAGGATCGCTCGATCCAGTTTACAGAGAGCGACTTCCGGCGTTTCGAAACGAAACGTTCCGCAACGCGCGCTCCGCCGCTCGGCCTTCGCGCCGGTGCAACGTGGACCGTTTGTTTCCGATGCTATTATTCTATCGCTGTTCGATACCCGCGCAGATTCGTATCTGGCTATTGGAACGCGTCAAATACGCTCGCGAATGGGAACGCGACGCATTGCAATGCTTTTTCCACGAGCCGATCTATTTACGCGCATTTCGCGTTATAAATAGCCATTGCAAGATCTTTACCAACCACGCTCTCCATTACCCGCCACACATTTAAAAGATAAACGATCTGGGCTTCCCAGACGCTTTTCAAACGAATTTCACAAGAAATCCTTCCTCCTATCGTGAAAATCAGCGGCGCCTAATGGATCAAATAATTAGACGAATCGCGGAGCCCGAAGGTCCCTCGAAGCCTGTCTTATCGCGAACTTTCGTGCTCGGTTATCGCAGAGATCTTCGTGGGTAATACCGCGACGATTTTCTCCTCGTGTCACGATCAGAGACAAAGAAATCGGTACACGCGCTCAAATTACGAAACGCGCGTCCTTCGCCTCTTCGCTCGTAGGTGTGCGCGGTATAGCTCTACTTGTTCGACTAAACGAACGCGACAACGTGGAGGTAAACAGACACTCGAATTACGATCTGCATTGACGTCAGCAGATTAGAATTTGATTAGAATTTGGATCGATCGGGAAGCACGTGGAGGTTCGACAGGGTAAACAATAATTAGCCACGATTTCTGGGAGCCTGTACCGACTGACGAATAGCTGACAGAGGATTCTTACCTTGATACCTGGTGGTCAACGATGCTCAGTCATCAACAGGGTCAGCTGGGTTCTATCAAGTGTAATACACCATCCAGCACTGTGTCACCATAACGTATTATCGTTCACTGATCACTGGAACCGTCGGCTGAAGTCTGCACAGAGATCCACTGACAAATCCACTCTCTGGCTCGGTTAAATCCTCTCAACGTAACACTAAGTACAAATGTCCTCACTGTACCGCAGATCCCCACGATTATCACATCAGCGCGTGCGAAGTTCAAAGTCTGACAGTCCGCTCGCACTGAACGTCACTCAGTTGTTGACAGTCGACGAAGGCAGGCCCACTTTTCGGTAAAATCCGCGAGAATGGGAGAGCCAGCGGGTCCCAGATGGGTCCTTCGTCGTGTCAAAGGGCAGAGGATAGAAGCGTCCTAGGGTGTAACCGGATAACGGAAGAGACGAGAGAAGAAGAGCAAGAAGAAGATTCTTGACGCGGCGATGACCGTTAGGTGAATGACTTTGGAAGGCGAGGGTGTCCACGTCGATTCTTGAATCAGCCCCCACCTCCGATTATTTTCTGCGGTCCCACTTGGTTCGCCCGATCGGTTGGCCGACCGCTCGCTTGTTCGCTCCCTAGCCAGCTAGGCTCGTGCGCTCTCGTAAGTATACTTCGAATGGGCCTTATGGGCACACTGTGCGTCGGATCAGCGGAGAAGCGTGCAGGGTCCATCCGCGGCACAGGTGGGCCGCGGGTCCTCTCTGGTGGGGGGCCATGCTGGACGACCGAGAGATCTACTCGGGCCCAGGGGTGGGGGCACAAGGGAGGGGCCTCGACGCGCTACCCTCTCCTCTCTTCCTCCTCCTTCGCCTGGACCTCCTACCCTCTCCGATCTCGCGGACGCGGGCTTCCTCGACGGTGCTGACGGTATCGATAACGATCCTGCGGCTTCGAGGATTCTGCCGCGGCTTTGTCTTTCTGGGACTTTCAATTGGGAATTTTGGGCGTGACTCTGTCTGCTAGGGGCTTCCGTTGATCGTTTGATGAGGGATTAAATGGGATTGCTTGAGGGCTATGAAAATTTAGTTGAGATTCTGTGGAGTTGGTGGGATTTTTGGATAAATACATTGGCTTTGTTTTGTTTTTTGTTTAATTGAGACGTAGTATTTAATGATGAATATTCTAGGGAGTTCTGTGTCCATTTTTCAAATTCTATGAAAGTGGAAACATACTAAATTAATATCGTAGATATTTATTTTCAGTGGCACCTATATTTTGTATGAAACCTAGCTGAAATAATATTGTATCTTAAAATTATTTTCGGTTATTTATTTTAATCACTGATGCGATTATCTTCCAGTGGCAAAGTTTATCAACCTCTTTTTCACTAACGCTGACTTTCAAACTTCTCAGCAATAGTTGACTATAACAGAAGCACAATAATTTCCCAGAGTAACGGATCTACTCACGGATCAGTCTAGCATTAATGGCTCTAAAATTTTTTCTTCTAAATACAAAGCACCGATTGCTATTACTCATTGCATTGGTCAGTGCTAAAATTAGTTTGAAAAAATACCCCGTACTTGTTCAGAGTAAGACAATTCTCGCAACGTGTCCTTGAAGATCCAACCACGGCAGCTCGTAGATCATAGAGATCTTAATGATCGATAAGGGCTTTGGGGTTTGTGTTGGTGATATATAGAGGCATGTTCGCGCATTCCTCGTCGCCTTTCATTTATTGCATTTTACTTTTACGAAATGCTGCTCTCGACTCTCCCTTTCTCTATTGTAACCAGAGGGTAGGGGGAGGAAACGGTTCAATCCGAAAACAAATTTGGTTCACTGTTCAGTGATGATCTGGGCACGCTTAACTCTAGATTGTGATGGTGTGGTGACAGTGATCATACTGCCTCAAATTTGATGAAGATCAACCCTTTGGAGACGAGCTTCAAATGTACAAACCCTCGTTTTTCCATTTAACTTCACTGAATGTAAGTAGCATGTATTAAGAATTTTTAAACAATTTTTCAATGGTTGTATAATGTGTAGGCATGTAGTGTTTAACTTAGAAAACACACAATTTTCTATTATGTAATCTTCGGTTCGCTTTGATACAGTGTTCTGTGGGGTAAAATTTTGTGTTTTCGAAGGATTTATAAATTCAAAAATTAAAAATTTTCTGTACATTACTAATAGTAGATTTTAATAACACACATGATAGCACAAATAATTTTTGTCACATAGCAACCCTATTTTTACTGAAACTATTTGCAAACGAAGTCCATACACTTTTGTACGTCCAAGATTTTAAAAAATCGAAAAAATAATTTTTAAATACTCTTCTAACTTTCTACAACATCATGCAATAGCTTAGTCGCTATATATTATTTCAATTTTTGTAAACACAGCAGGAAAAAAATTGAAAAGTAAAAAATGATCCTCGTCATAAACTACCCAGCTCCCAGACAGTGGGTTAATTCACAAAACAGAAAGTAAGAACTACACCCAGTCAGTAACCATCCCAGTATTCGCAGTTACTCGTCCAGAGTCGAACCATCCTGTGCATATACTTTTACAACAGGCTTCCTGTCCACCAAAATACACCCCGCTAAGTACCCTTGTTTTCGAAGAAGGTCAATACAAACACTTTGGGTAAAAAAGGAGCATTCATAGCGGTACGCTAAAACAGTTCGTAAAACACAGTTGAGGCCACTTTTTATGGTACAGAGGTACTAGCACGCTCGGCTTTTGTGATCGGTCCGCTCGTCGAGGCTCCTAATCGCTGCGAACTTCTACCCTTATTTCCAGGGATATTGGGGGGATTTCTCGGAAAACGCAGCCCTTGAATAGAGATGCCAAGCGGTGGCCCTCGTGCATGGCCATCGCAGCGCAGACTGCATCGGGTCAGTGGGAGAACAATGGTGCCCTCTCATTGTGTGTTTTGTCCGAGGAAGGACGAGAATGTCGTAAAGCGATGATGGTAGTCATCGGAATCGCTTAATCGGCTCGACCTGGTCTTCTTTTACGGTTGCCAGCTTTAGATCTACTTAAAAAGTACGCGTGCACCGCGCACCGACGACACCGTAAAAACTGCATCGTTGTAAAAACTGTTTAAAAAATTCCTACGAATTCCGCGCGCCTTTTTACGACAGACCGTTTCGCTAATCTTTATGGGCGTCTATCAGGGCCTCGTTAAAAAAGCCCTTCGATGCTGCAACAATAAAACAGCACACGGCTATCCGGGGAACATCTCGCCGACAGGAAATTTCCTTTATTCCTCGCAGAGGAAAGCGTCTCGACGCGTACGATAGCGTTCACCTTGAATAACAATGGGCCCTTATCGCGGACGTGGCTCCGATCTCGCGGGAAATTAGGAATAATTCCATCACCCTCTTCATGTATACCTGATTCAGTACAGGACTCCTCTGGGGCCTTAGAAAATTAATTAGTTCACCCAGTGAGGCCCAAAGTTGCGTAAATGCTACATAATAGTAACACAAAGGAGCAAAATTTAATAATGTAAATTTCCTTAAAAAGATAGCCAATGAAATATTGTGTCCGATGGGTTAAGAGTCTTAACGTGTTAATAAAATCTGTGCTTATATATTATTTAATATTTTATATCCCCCGAATTTTAAAGGAGCTAAAATTTAATTTCAACAATTTCATTCTCTGTAAACTGATTCATTGTAGTAAGATATGGTCAGGGTTGAAAAAGAGAAATGGTCACTGTAACTTTGTTGCAAGCGAAGGGCCCTCAGGCCCAAGATCTTGCTGGCGGATGCAAGCGCGGCACCGCTAATCACGAATGCAGTGGCTGTTCCACAGGTGGCGCCACGTGCATCAACTCCGAGAAACTCGCGCTCCCGGCCCCCATTCAAACGAGCTAATTAACGCTTTTTCTTTCACCGCGGCCCGATCGAGTTTCTTCCCAGGGTGACGCGGAATTCTCGACGCGGTGCGCAAAAACCGCGAGACGCTGATACGTTCAGAGCCGATCAATTAGGGAAACGAGCAGCAGGAATGCGTGTATGGGCTCTTTTTCGCGATCCCAGGATGTACCTTCGTTTTTCCTCCTTTACATCCCTGTCTATTGCTTACAGTATTCTCTTGTCTTGTTACATTCGCTATAGTTTGAATTTATTAAGAATAGAAGAACTTAATGGTACGAGCACATTATTCACACGTCACGTGAACTCACGTCATACATATTCTAGCTCCTGTAACCAAGTTCTTAGTGTCTCTGAAGGGTAATAAAATTTCTTCAGTTCCATTGGCTTGGGTTGTTGCAATTGTGTGCTGGTTTCTTTTCTAGGGATAAGAGAAGTGTGAGAATAGGTTTATTTGAGGAGGGTTGGCTTAGGGTTGGGTTAGTGGGTGTATGGGGATGCTCTGTGCGTCCAAGAGAAAAAACTGACAAGTTGGCTCGTTGGTCTAGGGGTATGATTCTCGCTTCGGGTGCGAGAGGTCCCGGGTTCAAATCCCGGACGAGCCCGAAATTTCTTTACTTTTACTTTTTAAGGAAGTGAGTGTGTATTGCTGATGGTCCTTGGAAGATTGTTAAGGGATTTTATAGTGGTTTCTGTAGGGATTTCCTCTGATAGCGTAATTATTTCTTAACTTTCTGCAATTTATGTAAATACGAATTTTTTATAGCTTGAATTTTGGAAAATGAGAAATAATCCAAAAATTTAAAAACGAAACAATGGAGGCTTAGATGTGGGTAGAACTCAGAGTTATAGTGTCTACAGTGAAGTTCCTCTTCATTTTTTATTGTTTCGATAATTAAAACTCATGGAGGACCCTTTTTCATGTTTCTTGAAACTACTATGCAAAGTAAACTCAGGTCTCTTTTGAATAAATCTGTATTGCTACCGAGGATAGTCAATGCGAGAATAACTTCTCATTTCCTAAGGTCAAAGTTCATCATAGTCTAAAACTTGCAATTACTCACAGATTTGTTTACTTACAGGCTTCTGAATAGGAAGTGAAACCTATTTGTGTTTTTCTTCTAACTCTGGTGAGCGTGGGACTCATTGTATTGTGATATTTTTATCCCCTGTTATATGTTCACGCTTCCAAGCCAAAAGTAATTTAGCAGCTAATTACAGGAATTTCCATATAATCTTTGTAGCATATCAATATTAAAAAAAAATGTTCAAAAAATTGAAAATTTCATAACTTCAATTTCTCCAAGAAAAACCTCAAAAGAACTGCCGAGACTCTGCTAGATAAACAGATTCATCCATTCCCGATGACGCGATTTCTAAAATCACCAAGATCCACAGCCGTCTACGAGATCATCGCCGCTCGATCCTAGCGCGGGATCCTTTCTCTGTCGCAGTAACGGAAATAAACGCGCGTCGTCCCCGAAACTCGTTTTATTGCCGTCGTTCGCCAGTGTTCGAAGGATTTTTTCGAAGGTCGTCGGATTACAAGCGGCGCTCTGGCCTCTGGTAAATATCGGCGACGATAAAATCGGAGGAGCGACATTTTACGGGAACACGTTCCGCTAAGAATAAAATAAAAGTCTATTTTTTCGCCATAAACACGCGGACACGTTGTGAGATAAGAGGGCACGGACGCCGACGCGGTGAGAGCAGGCGTTTTGCAACTTGTCGTCTATCCATATTTACCGTGTAAACGATTTGCACGCGCCACGTAGCACTATTTATTCTCTCAATGAAGCAACCTCGGGGAACGGTCCCCATTGTGCATAGCGGGCCTCACAATCGTAGCTAATTCGGGGCAGAAGTTTCGACACCTGACAGACGAGCGAACCACCAGCGGGCAAAAGGAAAAAAAGCCATCCAGAGATCGTTACACAATCTGCGGCGCAAAAGGGGCCATCCTCGGTTCTAAAAGTGAACGTTTGTCCAAAAATGTACGGGCAATCGGGGCCAAGTCGCCGAGTGCTAAAGGAGCCGCGACCGCGGGCTCTGTTGGGTCGTCTGTGTCCTTTCATCGACCGACAGCAACCAGGATGCGTTTCCATTCTTTACGTCTCTCCTTCTTTTTTTTTCTTCTTCTTCTTTCGACCGAGTGATTAAGTAATACGTAATTAATAAAGGCACCATTTCGGTCTGATTTTTTACCGTGCCCGAGAACACGTTTCAGGTAATTATAGTCCCCCTCCCTTCGCGAGTGTGCTCGTCTTGCACGCATCACGTGTACGACAGGGTCGGCCGTAAAATTCTGAACGTGCAATTAGGGCCAAGTCGTTAATTTATTTTTCTCTACGTGTGGCCTACACTTTCAACGCCGTCCCCTTGTTGTCCTCATCCTGGTGCGCCGCTCGTGTGTGATTCGACGTTCGTGATGCATGGGAGAGTTAGAACAGTGACTTATAGGGGGAGTTTGCTGGAAGGTTTGAAGGAGCTTTAGCGGTGGATGCAGTTTGAAATATTGGAGGGAATTGGTAGGGGGTGTAGGATGCAGTGAGTGGTAGGATGTGGTCAAGTTTTACTTCTTGGGTTATGAAAATTAATAAAACATTTCGGTTAGAAGTTGCAAGTTATAATATTGCGGTATTAACATGTATTACGTTTGAATTTTTAGGAATTTGTTAATATACAAATTTTCTCTTAACATGAGAATTTAAAAATACTAACATTCTAGAATTTTCAAATTAAACATAATACTGCTGAGAATATCCTTGCTTCATTCTTCCATCACAGTTAAAACAGTCTTATCTAATAACAGCGGGGGTCCTAATATCTTTTCATATTAAATTTCAGCGATTCAACACAAAATTCCACGAACGACCATGTGGTCGTTATTATACATAGGACACGGGTACATAATTACGAGCGCACCTGCATACGAGGGATCGCTTGTGGTCACTGCAAGTCTCTTCGCGACCACCTCTTTCAATTACTTGGGTCAGTCCCGAGGTCGATGTCGTTTATGCGCTCTGAAGGCTCCAGAGCTCGCGAGCAGATTATACAACGATAAAATATCGACGCGCTGACGTTGAATGCTTTTTATCAATACCAAATTCCTTGTTGGTGCTATTCATCATGGCTCGTGTGCTGTAGCTTATTTTGGGTGATCAATTAAATGACCTCGAAGTCTCTGAACTTTGTCAATTGTATGGGTTGAGGAAAAATATAGTTCCTGTATTGGATCTTTATGCTGTCTACTACTACGAATAAGATCTATGAAATTCCCTCTCAAAACTTGAAAAAAAAAAAAAAAATGTATAGGAATGTCGTCAAAAAACCATCGCTCAGTTTGCCCTGACCTCTGAACTTTGAAGCACATATTATTATGCAACTGAGATCTTCAAAATTCCCTCTAAAATCTTCATCAGAAATCTCAGAAAAATGTCGTCAAAAATCATCGCGCAGTTTGCCCTGAATCCTGACCTCTGAACCACATATTATCATCCAACTGATTATGAGTCCACGACTCCCAATGACTCATAACTCCATAAACACCTGAACCACGTCCCACTGGAAAATCTCTTCCCAGGACACCGCATCTCCTGCATCAGCCGTTCCCTCGACTTTCACCCCGAGTCCCAACCGCTCGTCGGATTCCTCGGAGCCATATCGTGTCAGGCGTTTAATTAAAGCCGGCTCAGGGGGAAGAATTCCCGTGGAAGTTTCTACGCGAAGTAGGATATCTGGCCGAGGATAAGCCTCGCGCAATCTCAATACCCCCACGAAAATTTCTCTGTCGGGGTTTCTTCAAAGCCTCACCGACCGTTCGTTAACCGAGCCTCGGAGCGGAGACGTCTTGGCGATCGACGCGAAACAAACACGAGCTCGGGCTAATTTGGCGGCAGCGCGCGATAGATGTCTCGGGGGGTAATCCAGTGCTCGTGGGTCCCAGAACTCGGGGCCCCGCGAGGCAGTTTCACCGTCCTAGGATCGAAGGTGCGTGGACGAGGTAATGTGGGAGAGGTCGGCTGGGGTCGGCTGGGGTCGCGCGCGAGGCACGCATGCCGGAATACAGGGTGCTCGTAAAGTCCCGATTAGAGAAGAGGGTCAGGGAAGGGGGCCTCGGTTCGTTCGCCTCGAGTCCACCTCGTGGAACACGGGATTCTCCGAGTTCCAAGCCAGCATCCGCGGATCGACACGGGGGTTTCCAGTCTGGCGGGGACCCTGGGGTTAAACGTCGAACGTATCTCAACACCGTCGAACGCGACGCGTAATAAGCGCACAGAGTGGCTCCGACGACTCTGGCCAGCTTTGTGATTTACGCAAAGTAATCCCATTACGGGCCGTGTCGATCGTTAACGTCACTCGAGCGGCCCTACGAGGCTGGACGACGTTCCGCGAGTGAGAAGCTCGATTCATCTTGGCCGCGATCTTAGGCGATGTGGGAAGTGGGATTTGCTAGAGTCCGTGGTGGTGGGATCTAGGAGGCACACTTAGGGAAATTTGATTTGAAGCGGAGATGAAAAGGGGGACTTTAAATGGTATTTATGTGGTAGATTGTTTTAGGTTTGAATAATTTCACTTCTATGGAAGTATGTTGTATGTACTTGTTCCTATGTAGGCTAAGAGTACCAATTACTATGATCTGATCGATTACTGTATCCTCCTTTTTATTTCCATACGTGTATAGCAGGTTGTAGTAGCTTTCAATTGAAAATGTGTATTTAATTTTATTCATATGAAAATATGAATATTTTTAGTCTGATATTGCTATACTTTATTACGTGTATGTGAAAAACGTGGGGGTTGAGTAATCGATTAGTACACAATAATTGGTACTCTTACCCTATTATGCATTAGCATGGAAAGGGAATATCAAAGCACTGTGACAGTTTTTGAATACTGAATACAATCTTTCATCCTGAACAACAATTTCAGACACAATCCAAGATAAAATATTGCCAACTACTCAAACACAAAAGCCTCCCCAAGTAGTCTCACCTCTAACAAAGAACCTCTTAACAATTTTTCTCTCTGTCCATGAAACGAGGTCGCAAAAGACTGGGTCGAATCCTCACGCTTAAACTCGAGCAATGATTGAATATCGCTAATAACAGCTTCGGTAGCTGTACCTCGTTCCTCTGAACCATTCGTACACCTCGTAACTTAGGCAACGAAGAATCCCCTGAACGTCAACACTTCATGGCCGTTTTTACACCTTCTTTACGCGACGTGGCATCCATTCGCGTTTCGCGCGGGAACAGGTGGCACTCCCTCTAAGCGCGGGAAAAATCCTGGCGGTAACGACAGCGTCGATTTAAACGATAAAAACGCCAAGATACGACGGGATGTCTTGTCAACGTTCGGAGGTTTAACAGCAGCATCTCTGCGTTTAATTTGCAGTAGAAGCGCGCGAACGGCCGCGCGACGCGTTACAATGTAATACCCGATGGGGTTAAAGAGTTTACGGGAGAGCTGTCTACGGGGTGTTCGCGAAATCTCGGTGGAAAGTTGGCAGGCCAGAGCCTGGCAAACTAGTTTCAGCGTCTGAGGAAGTGGAAAGGTGGCAGGAGAGTCGGCTGCTTTTTCAAAGGTAAGACACTTTCGTCATGCTGGTTTCATTGGTAGTCAATTTCCCGTGGCTGCAATTAATCTTATTGCTCAATTTTATCAGCCTGTAAAGATTGTAGGATTCTATTCGATATCCTTGCGATTACGTTAAAGAGGTACAGTTGTACACGAGCGAATCCCGGCTGGTGATGTTTTAAACATGATTTATGTTTATTCCGATGGCGAAATGGCAGATATTAATTTTATGCGTAGAGTAATTGGCGATGGAGAAGCTGTGTTCGTACCAGGAAGCGGTTTCAAATCGGACAGGTGCAGGAACATTTGGTATCAGAGTAACAGGGGCATTTTGAGGCTGATTGATGAAATTGAGAGGAAATTCTACTGTGTCTGGCTTTAGGAGATTTTTAATACTTCTTTAGGTTGGAGGCTTTTTCTGTAGTGAAGAGGGCTGTTTTTCTATATCCAATTCTTCAGAAACTGTACCTATTAGCCTTTTCATGAGAAGTGAGCTAAAAAATATGTTAATTCTTCTTTACAATATTTAATAATGAAATTTCAACCTACTTCTAAATTTTAGGATTTATTAAATGCTATATTATTATCTATTTTTTAAAGAACCCCTCGAGAAATGATATCACCCTAGAAATCCAAATACCCCAAAAATAAAAATGATTCCACTTTCTTCTCAAGCTTTTCTTGATATCCAAGGGGTTCTATAATTTAATTCCCTTTTAAAATTCCTTCTCAATTATGTGTACAAGGTACACCCTGTATATTAACTGGGAAAGTCTCGCGTCTGAATTTTCAGGCGGCGCACCGTAACGTTTGATAATGGTCATGCGAGGCGACAGCCAGGAAAAGCATCTCTGTCACGGGAGGTTAATATTTAGCCAGGCATCTGGGAAAACAAAGTGAAAGGAGTACGTGTACCGTCGTCATCATCCTTCGACGATCTTGCGCGACGCTAGGCCGGGCACGGTTATATGGCCTATGAATCACGAGCGGCGATGCCCACGTGAGGCTGCAGAGCTAATTGAAACTTTTATTCGTAATTACTCTCCCCGAGTCCTCCTCTCCAGCCAGCCAACTTACAACTTTTTTCTTAACACGCTCCGCGGCTTATCCTCGCGGTGATCCTCGCGTCCCCCGCCGCCTCTGGTGTATTTCATCGTTTCGTGAAATAGCGCCGCGTCTGAACCACGGTTTGCCTTAAAATAGCGCCTGACATGTCCGCCAGTGTCTACGCTTCGGAATTACCACGTACACTTTAGTGGTGGTAGGTACTTCTGCCGCGGATAATGAGTACTCAGTGAGCAGTACCTACCTACTCGCTCATCTCGCCTTCGCGATTCCCAATTTTACTGCCTCTTAAAGGTGGAGGGAAGAGGAGAGATCGGATTTGATTAGCGGTGACATTTTTCCTTGGATCATGGTTCGACTGAGGACAGTAAGTCGTTATTGACTTGAGGCTTATTGGAGGGTTTATACCGAGGAGTATGGATGTAAAAATAGAAATACAGCCAGTCATGTGGATTCTGAAAATTCTGTAGATGGTACAATGTAAATGTCCCAGTAGTTAGCTAGGTCTCAGAGTAAAATAAAAACTAGTGTTATTAAACAGTATCCTCAATTAGGTTGTTCATTTATAGAGATATTTACAGAGACCTCATTATGATTCCTCATTCTAAAGAAATATGAATTTCGATAATCGAGAAGGATTAATCTAACGCTAAGTCTTCTTAAAAAAATTTATTCTCGAAAACGCTAATTGTTTTTACTAAAATCTCATTTCTTTCTTCCTTTCTGTATATTATACTTCTAAATGACCCAGACCTAAGGTCCCCCAGCAACGAGTTCACACTCTCCTCCATCAATTACGTTTCTTCTATTAGCACCACGTTTATGCATGCACCTCGCAATAGTAAGCAACTTAACGCTAACTTAACACTCGCCACGCCGCCGATTCTTCCCCACGTATAACTGTTTACAGCCACGTCGATCCTAAATCAATTTCACGCGCGTCCACGGCAACACATGCTCGGGACCACCGATTAACACCGTGATTAATTGCCTCCGCGGACGTTCCGAATTCGTTACGTTAATAGATCGTCAATCCCGATCAGTTCGTCGATCGCGATTAGTCACGATCCTCGGTCGATCGACTCGCGCGTTCCCCGATCGATCCTCGCGACAGCCGTGAAATATTGCAACGTCGGGGCCCAGGGGTCGATCAATCTCCCCCGAAAAACGCGTTCGCCGGTTGATCGACCCGAGTTGACCCCTCGATCCTCGCAGCTCGCGTTTGGGTCGCGCCGCCCAGGCCAGGATGGAGATATACATCAAGCTCGCGGTCAAGGCACGCAGCTACCCCCGTGAGGTCTTCATCGGCTACCGCGACGTTGAGGGATATCTCCCCCCACCCCTCTCGGCGCAACTGGGGCCCGCTAGTGAGGGATAGCCCACGTCGTGGAAGCGAATCAGGGCCGATGCTAATCACTCGATGCGCCGCCGTGGCAGCCAAAGTTGCATTATCTGCGTGAAAAATAAAAGGTGAGGGCTGGCTACTCCGGGCTTCATTAGCATACGCCGCGCGGGGCCCTTTCGCGGCCGTACGTCTCGTCATTAGCCCGAGACGCGATTAATAATTGCCCGGGACGGTTAAGAGTCGACGCTTATTTCTTCATCGTGCGTGCACGCGTGTGTGCCCCGCGCGCGTTCCTCCCCCTCTTCGTCCCTCGAACCTCCCCTAGGGTGAGGGGCCCGTTGCGTTAGGTTGGCGAATAATCGCTGGTAATTAGACCGTGGAATCCAGGCATCTTTATCACCCACGACGAGATTATCCCGGTCGTTTAGCGTCAACGTGCTCCTTTTGCCGCGGCTACGTTTTCATTACGCCTCCTGACATTATATTTCAACGGCGAAACGGGCCCCGCGTAATTCCAATTGAGATGGATCGGCCGTTCGTGCGGCCGATGCATCGACTTTAAACGCTTTTCTAACGTGATTGATGCGTTCGAGAGATTCTTGGAAAGAGCTGAGTTATTAGGGGTGCTGGGGGAGAGGGAGGGAGATTATCGACGCGAGGCAGGGGGTGTAATGAGAACCCTAGGTGTGAACGTTGAGGATTAAGGGTGTCTGGGTGTAAAGAGGCTCTTGTGTGATCCTTTTGTTTTGGGGGATTGATGTTAATCCTGGGGTCTAGGTTATATAGGGAAATTATGTAGACTAGTTATTTGGAAAATGCTTAATGATTGCTAATGGATAAGGATATCTTCATTATGATGGGGGACCTACTTGTTCCTCGAACGATATTTACATACCTGTTTGACCGTACTTATGCACTTCAGAATTTCTGAAGAAATTCAAAAAAAGAACATTGTAGGCTGTACCTACAGTAGAATTAATAGAGATGAATCTGTATCACACAAATCATCCTCATACACTTACTGACCCTTCATAATCGACGTCGAAACATCTCACGCCCAATAACCATCGAATTCACTCACAGATAGAATCCTAAAGCACACTCCCAACTCCAATTACATCTCTCATCTCATCGACACCCTTAGAAGGAAAACAGGAAAGCGAATCGATTCGCTATCGATCTCCCGCCACCATCGCTTATCATTACAGAGCCTAGAGGCTCATTTGATCACCGCGGGCCCCTATTATTATTAAGCTCCTCGATACGATATCCACGGCGCGAAGAGGCAGCTTTGTAAAGGCGTCTGGTTTCTCAATTACCCGTTGCGTAACTCTTAATTACGATGCCGCTCGTTGTGCGATAATTCGTTACAATGTATGTGCCTGCTTGATGCAACTGCCACTTACGTACACGCGAGCACGCGTACACGCGCGTCGCCCCGACGAATTTCGAGCGACGAGCGTTCGCCATCCTTGGACGATCGCAAGGACACGGGAGTCTAGACGCCATTATTCAAGCAGCAGCGATTCGCGAACTAAAATATAGCTCGCCTCTCTAGCAGGGAAAAAATTATCCCGATTCTTGCGCCTCTCGAGACCAGCTTCGGTATCCCTGAACACGCCGCGACAAGGCGCGAGTGTCGCAATCGTGGAGCGCTTCTGAATTCATAAATAATCGGTAACTCGTGGTTTATTAAAACGCTATTTCCATATAACTCTCTTTCCATATAACTAAATATACGTCTCGATAATATGTACACTTTTATGGTTGAAATTAATCGTGTTATGGGACAGTTGACTGTATCGTCAGGGCCAGGGCGAGTGGAGCAGACAAGGATGATATAGAATCGTCATCCACGAAAAGGTCCATTTGCTAAACCGTTACAAGATAGGTGCGGCAGAGGCTTTATATACGCGCCTCGTCTCGCCTTTCTCCGCCACGAAATGGCGTTTTAATTATTACTCGGCGCATTAACCCTCGCGAACCCATGGCTACGCACCTGCATGCGAGCGCGTGCCCCCTGCGCGTGGGCGGCTGCGAATCTAGGAAGAACGCGGAGGAAGGTTTCACGAACGCGAGGTTTTCCCGCCAGTCGATCTTATCGGCGACTTTTATTGGTGTCTTGTGGATTGGGGCCTGGGAGAGGGCGAGAAGAAGATTAGAATATTAGATACGGTTGGAGGTTCTTTTTGAGATCACATCTTTAGTCCTCCAGTCCAGGTACAAGTACCTACACGTGTACGTACACCTAAAGCATTCCAATTTCGAACTCGTCTACTCAGACTTACTGAAACTCTCCATAGCTTACTCCATAATTATCAGCCATTGTCACCTCAGACGAAGGGTCCCCAAAACGTTTCCAAACTCTTGCCTCGCTCAACACACAGCAAGTTTCAGGTAAGACGACCACCGTTCGTTTCCCTCCAGCAGTCACACGATCGTTGCATCCACTAACCATCGACCACGTTAAGCAGGTCGCCAACGAACGCCCACGTCGTTGCGAGGCTCCGAAGCTTCTTGGTACACCAAAACCCCGCTCGCCAGCGGTCTACTAACCATGAAATTGCCCGTTCCCCCGCCCCTGGACACTCGAAACGCGGTAGTAACTGGACAAGTAGCGGATTTAGATTCGCCAGCGTCATTTGTCAAATAGAGAGGGGGAGGATCCCCTTTTCCTCGAGGATAATCGTTCTCGCTCGGAGATAGCCAGCGGTGCAGGAATGGTAGCGGCTGAATGGAGCACTCCCCGACACGAGCTTGTTCGTTCCCGAAAGAAGTCCGCGAGCGGAGAACACGGTGGTCCGTGCCGATGCAAATGCAAATGAGCCAGCCCTCGGCCCATATAGCGGGCGTGCATAGTGGGTCACATTAATCAGCCCCGGGGCCCGCCGCGGCCAAATCACTCGCTTTTCGGGGCCTCTCCCTTTAGCCTAACCCGCTTCGGCCGCCTCCTCGGCCAGAGTGTCGCAAATATTATCGCGAACCTGGGGATTCTGCACGACCGGTTCCCCGTCGTTCCTTTTCGAGATAATGGCAAAAGGCTCAAAGCGACGACGCCAGCTCGCACCGCGGCTGTTCGTCTCCACGCGAATACTTTGTCTTCCGTCCTGGGCCTGTTTTGTAACTATTTGTTTCGGTACTGTTCTCGGCCTCTTATTTTTCGCCCGCCGGGGATTCCACTGGGAGCAGCCTCGAGGCGCGCTGCAGAACGGCTGGTTCGTGCCAGTTTCGGAATGCCGTGGGCCAGGTCGGCGTTCGGACCCTAAAGTGGGCTATTTTTGACAGGGTTTTACTTAACACTTTGTTGGTTGCGTGGTTTGGATTTGGGGTCTAGTTCATCAAAGGGTTGCAAGCTTGCGTGTTTCTTGTGCGGAGGAATATTTCTGTGGCGTGATTGGGTCATTGAGAGGCATTTTATTTTATTCTCCTTTTTGTGGTAGGTATTTGGTTCTCTGCTACTTCTGTGGAATTTGGGAGTATTCTAAAAAGAGTGTAATTTTCTGGAATTTTAGTTCAATTACTGATATGTGTTCACAGTCCTGTGACCCATATGTGGATCGGGTTAATCTCTGTAATTTGTCGATTTTCTTGGTGATAGAAAATTCTTTTCCTTATTTTTCATCTACAATTTTGAATAATTCTATGAAATTTGTATCACTATAAAAAGTTACAAAACCTATATAATATCAAAAAACAAAAAGAGCAAAAAACACAGTGCAAAATATACTATTTGAATGCTGAATATTATTTCTACTAAGATTCTATATCTTCAACTATGTCAATATAAAATATAAAATTGCATAAAGATTATTATTATCCACATTTCTTTCTGTCTTTAAGCAGCTACACAATCCAGGTCTATTACCCTCAGATTCAGCTTCCCCGAAACGAAAGATTCGAATTGCTCCAGGGACCAATCACCCAATTAATTACCAACCGCTTCGAGAGCACGTCCAATCGACGTTTCAGCATTCCCCTCAGCATCAGAAAGGCTGCCCGTCGCGGATACTTGTGTCCGTGGCCACAAAACGTTGTCGCCACGAGCAGGTTGTACTTACAGGTCCGTATTCGGCGCCACTTAAGCGCCGACAAACTTATCCGTAACTACTCCCGCGGATCGGCTCTCTCTTTAACTTCTCGATGCGCCGTCCGAACGGGGAGCAACGTATCGAGAGCAAACAGCTCTTCCGGAAGTCTTATATGGTAAAGAGTTAAGTACGGACTCGAACAGTCGGGAATAACTCTCAGGGAATGGGCCCTGGGAGTTGAGTATCGCGGAGGCGAGTCGCGGGCACGGTGGAAATCAGGAGAGAGGAAAATGATGCTTTAACGAAGCAATAACGTAGGTAAAGAAAGGGTTATAGACTCGTAAGTGGCCACTTAAGTCGGTAAATGAAAGCTTCCCCGCCTAACGGACCTGTACCGAGCTTCCAATTGCTGAATCGGGAAACGATTCGATACCGATGATTGGTGACCCCTACTTTCCTTACGGATTCGTGAGAGGATCTCGGACACTGGGTTCCTGAGTTTTCACACGAATATCGAAGTACAGCTATCGGGGACTTGATGATATGTAATTTAATTGAGGTCCTTGGGACTTCTCTGAGATCCCTCTTATATTGGTAAACTGAGAATTGAAGAAATTATTTTTTATTGGGTTCTTAAAAATATCCGATACCAACTATGGAACATTACCAAATAGATAGAGTAAGTACAGTTGAGAGAAGGGATATATTTTTGACTTCTTTTACAGGGTGGTTGATAACTGGTGGTACAATCAGGGGGTGACTCTACACAAAACAATAAGTCGAAAATATAGAATAACATTTTTTTATATGAAGCTTGATGTTCAAGAAAATATACTTTGCTTCTCAAGTTTCATACTAGACACACTTACAAGAACTAAATATTCCCAACACTTCTAATATTTCTTCCACGATATTAAAAATTGCCAACCACAGCCATATATACCTATTACCTAAAGATTCAGAAACAACTCTGAATTCCCACTAACGAGACCAAAGTGGAAAAAAACCGAGGCATCGAAATGAGGCTACAGAATAACGGAGCTGCGGAATAAAGGGATGGAAATCGAAGAGTCGTCGAGAGGGGACTTCGCGCAGGAATAAAGAAGAAAAAGAGGCAGAGGAGAGGAAGGTGGAGCACGAAGAAGAATAACAAGAAGCGCGGTCGCGGTAGCAATCGACAGACCCGTCATTAAAAATCAGTTAACCTCGCAATTACCGTGCGAGTCCGAGCCTATTAAGTGCGCGTAATCGGGAGGGACTTTTTTGGAATAATCGTTCGGAGCGCGGCCCGGAGAAACGAGCTTGTAGGACTCGCAATCAGATCTGCGACTATTAAGGGGGAAAGGAGTGTGCTTTGTTTCGCGGCAAGGCGAATGGGAATAATGGGACGATGCTACGGATTCTTTAGGAAAGGACGCTGAAGAAATATGTGCGATACCTTGTCTCGAATGGGAGAGCTCTGAAGACACTCGAGGGCAACGTAAAACGAACGGCTTTGGAAAGTTGAGCCACGTTCCCATTAGAAGCCTCGATACCCAATGGAATTTTTTTAAACCGTGACTTATCGTATTTTGAAATTTTTGGGGGAGATTTATTCCTACTGGAATTATAATCTCGGACGTTTTTCTGGGCTTGTGTAATGATCCTGAAGACTCTCATCTGAAATAGAAAAATTGGACAAATTATTAATTTGGATGAGTGTTACTAGTGCTTGAAGTAGAATTATTCATTGTTACTTGAACAAATTTCAGAGTACCTATATTTAAAATATGAATCACTCTACATGAAAATTTTTGAAGTCTCCTGTCTCACAATTTGAGAAGAAAAAATTGTTTAATACTCCTCTTAGAATCAGACGCTGTAAATACTTTGAGTGTCTTCCGAAGAGGAAATAAAATGAGCGTGATAAATAAAGAAACAATGGTTTCCTTAAAACGATTCTATCTGCAGTGTAACTACGTGGAGTCTCTAAAGATTGCAGAAGCACCAAGAAAATACCGCTCCATATACCCATAAAGCGTTCTCTGCCCATAATTACGCTTCTACCTCCATCGATAAATACAGAGCTGAATGGCAGAGCCGCGTTACGCAATGGTTATTGCAACGTCGATGTCCGTGACTAGTCTTTAAATTATTAAATCATCCTCCGGCGCGATGAAGACGACACATCGTAACATTTATCACGGCCAGCGTTATCCGCGTCAATATATTACGTTTATTTCGAATTCAAGGATTGGAGGGCACATAGCCGAGGGTCCATGGCGTTCCATGAATATTCCTCGTAATATATCCCGAATCTTCGAAATCGAGGCGTATTCAAATTGGAATTCGAAAGCCTGAGGGATTTCGAAGGCATTTGAATAAACCAGTTACCAAATCGTGGCGATGCTTCTGGATGAAATACTACCGCGGAAATGGGAGTGGAACCTTGGACGTCTGGCAGCGTTCGGGGCATCCTCGATTTTCATTTCAGGCTTCGAAGGAGTTGGCCCATTTTACACTCGAGTATGGATCGTGTATTTGGACAATACTTCTGCGGGGCAGTGATATCAAGGTTGCATAATGCAATTACCATTACGTAGCGTCCGCGTGCTACGTGTATGGTCTTCTTTAATCGGCGTGGGCGTTCTCGGTAGGAAGTCGAGTAAATCCGTGACTTTTCAGACCATGGATTCACACGGTACTTTCAGCCGTGACGGTCACCTATTTCTACTACTTCGACGTAAGATACTAGACAGCCGCTTAAAATACCAGAATTGAAGTTTAGCTACTTTGGTTCGTGCAATTATGTCCCTTGCAGAACTTATTATTGTTAGACCTACTGTAGCACATAGAGGCTAAATAGCTGCAGTTGGTATTTGTAGACAGATGTAGCTATTATTTTTTTGTGACCCATTTGTAACTAGTATAAAAATTCAGCTTTGAAGGAAACCATAGTGGACCAAATTACAGAGAATTCAATTTTTTACTGATAGGTAATTCTGAAATTGTACCTATTTAATTCTCTATTCTAAGAAAGCATAAATTCTTATTTTGGAAATTGAATTCCTTCTCTGCAAGAAAAATGACATATCATTGAATTCTTGCCTCATGAGTAGGATCGTAATTAATTACAAATTTGTAACCAGTTTATGCTTATTTATCATTAATTTTTAGTTTACGATCACTCCAATTGAGAGGCTAAATATCAACTCCCTGTCGGTTTTATAATAACATATCAATCCCACTCGAGGAAAGAAGCCATCTTCCCCAGCAAACGACACATAATTCCTCATTGACACGCAAATCGTTCCATATTCGCGTCATACGTGCCATGTGGGTACGACAATGCAGCCGGAAATGATTCTCGATTTTTTCTCGTGCATCATCCTGCAAGACAGAATTTCAGTTACGATCGCGCCAGATCGCGCCACAATGAACGCGAAAAAGAAGATGGAACCGACAATGTAACGGAAATCGCACCTAATACGTTGACACCCATGCACGTTATTACCTTAATGTTCTTCGTTTGGCCGCCAGCTAGGGCCCTGCTCTCCGTTCGAATGGCCCATTCAGAGCCACTGGAGAAGTCCGAAATCCGGTCGTCGGAATGAGCCATTGTGTCGCCAGAAAACGCTCGAGTGTCCTCACAAAGGAGTCGCGCGCTGCTACCGTGCGAATATTGCAACATAACGATCCGTTGCAACGATGCAGCGGACGAACGGTGATGCAAAGTAGAGTCGAAAACAGAACATCAGCAACGCGCCGTTGGGCTTCTTTTCAGGGCTGTTGTTCGGGGCCTTCAGTAATGCAAAGCAAAGTGGGACCTATTCACTCGACCTGGACTCGTTAGGAAAGCTGGTGCTTACAGTTGTTTTGAGGCTGCAGGTCCTTGTGTGATGAATGATTGAGTTAGAGTTTGGGAAGATTTGGTCACTTTTCATATAGTTAAGGTTGGACTTCATTTAAAGGTATTTTATGGTAGATTTCTCTTTGCTGGGAGTTAATACTTTGAGAGAAGTAGTGTTCTTTATTTCAGTGTACTACCAGTAGATTTCTTCAAAACTTCTTCTCTTACATGTAGCCATAGAGAGAACAGATTCCAAACGTTCCAAATATTCCAATACATATCTCACAAATTTTCAAACTCATCCCATACCTTTCTTCCAATTTCCTCGATTCCAATTCCCAGAAATTTGCATCTGAATACTAACTACCCCTACCTCGGTGTCCCAAGAATTAATAAGCGCGTGAGAAAGGGACATCCACCAATCTCGTCGTTTACAGCGTGTCCCCTGTGTCCATTGAATGCATCAAAGTATCGTGGCAAGTATCACGAAAGGGCAGGCTGGCGTTATTAACGTCAGTGCACGGCGCAGGCAATAAAACGAAATTCGTACACGCGTACGTCAGAGGCGGCGGTATGCAAATGTCGGTTGGGGGGGCATAAAGCGGCGGAACGGTCGAATAAATCGTCGGTGGGCGCACGCGATTCGGTGCGTCGCCGCATGCAACCCGCCACGCCGCGGCGTTCGATATACATTTAAACGACATAGTAGTCGCACGATGAAACTTTATGGACGCTATTAAGCGTCGGTGCACCGAGGGATTGGGCAGCGAGATCGGGACCGATAAAGACGTTGTCAGGGCCCGTTTGGGCCGCCCCTTTTCGGGGGACCTCGGCCTTCGGGGACTTAAGCCCCCTGGACCTATCCTCGCGGCTGACGCGCGCGTTAGTCAGGATTAGAAGGGTTCCTCGGCAGACACACGAAATTCGTTAGCGCGAGGACGTGTGTATACCTCGTGGGACTGGGTCTAGGGGAAAGGGGAAAGGGCAGGGAGTCGAATCTCGTGGAAAGACGAGGCGCATTCCGGGAGATCGAAAGGAAGGCACGAGGAGAGAAATATTTAGGGCTCGTCAGTATAATCACGCCGTTGGGAGATATATTTTATTGCCTGCCTCGGGAATACCGTATAGGCGAGAGCTCCTGGCAGGTGCAGCCGCCAGTTCTAGGCCAGCAAGGACGAGGGATAAAAGCGTGATCCGCTCGTTCCTTTTAGTAGTCGATTCTTTTGACGCCTCGACGCGATAAAAAAGATGAATTTTGGTTCTTTCTTCTGGGGCAGAGAGAGAGCGAAATGGTATTTATAGAGCGGCCCTGATACCAGGTCGAGGAAAAAATATGGTGTGCACCGTGCTGCGGTAGAATGTAATTAAGATTGTCGGTCGAACAATGATTAATGATGATAAGGATTGCTTTTGGAAACCCGGAAATGTTACAATGAGGCGCGAAGGGGATTTTATGTGTTCATTATGGTGATCGTTTTGGAAGTATAATTAAAGCGGCAATATTACCGGGAGTTATCGATTAGTAATATTAGGTGGACATAATGCGTAGTCATAATGGTGTTGGGCTGGTCAGGGAATTTTGATGGATCCTTGAAGAAAAAGTCAATTTGTTATTATTAAGGCTAATTTGCTCCTTTTGTGCCTTGTTTTATTGGGACTTTCAACTCGTTTCTTTTATTGGAGTAATATGAGATAATCAATCATTTTTGAGAGGAATTAATATTAATAAGTTTTCATTGAGCCACAGTGATATTTAGAGTAATTTTTAACTATGAATTATGGCTGTCGATAAAAAGTGAGTACTAATTCTGTAACTGTATTGTGTATAATTTGCAATTATTCCTCCTACTACTAATAATAAGAAAAAATCGTTTATGTAAATGTAGTCTAATTTTTGAGCTGACAGGTTAAGGTCCACAAAATCCCCTCATATTCTTCAAAATTTAAGAAGTAATCAAATCTATGTACTTATACTGTATATACTTCAAAAGAAGTGTTCATCCAGTTCAACTTAAAAAATATCTCCTCAAGTGTTCATAGTCTCCCATTCTTCACACCACAATGCAATTTTGCATCTGCTCAGAGTAACACCTCTCTCAAAAGCCAAGGAAGGCCAGTTCCCTCGCAAAGGAGCGCATCCTCTGTCCCCATCACGGAATTAATGCGTTCAGAGGGATTTGCGGTGCACCGCCTGTCCTTTATTTTGACAGAGAAATATTTATAACTATATTTTCGCCCTGGTCAGGCGCGGCAGCGAAAGAGGGGATCAACCACGCTCGTCGTAAATCCGATTCAGGTCACTTTATGCAAAACAGGCTTTGCATAGCATTTGACTCGCGACGACACGCAGCGGGAACGATGAGACATGCGACGAATCACTGCAATAATGATCCCTATCACCCAGGAGAATACACATTCAAACATTTTCGACGGGGATTAATGACAGCCTTCCCTTCTATTACGTTATAATGAGTTTACAATTTCTATCGCGGGAAAATCCTCCGACAATACATTAGAGAAAATCTCCTCGCACAGATTTTCTCTTCGAATCACCCGTGTGTCCAAGGAAGCAAAGTACCCGTGACAGTGATAAAGCCACGATTTGGGTCACCGTGAAGTCCCTCATTGTCACAAAATCATAATGTCCATCATCCACCAGAAACTGCCAAAGACGCTTTCTTCTATAATTAATGGCAGTATTCGATTACCTACTCCTTATGTCGTAATTAACTCGCAATTTACACCTGGAATCGGCTATTCATCAATCAATTACGAGAAATCTATCTATCAGACGACGTCGTGAGTCTATGCTCGGGATAAATAGCGTCACTCGAGTTGCGCAGCGTCGTTTTTTGAGAAACGACCGAGCCCAACAGCTGGACTGTTTTCGCAGAAGGAGGATCCGCTCACGCAGACAAGTGCTGCGGGCTTGGCACTGCTAGATGACTGGTTAAAGGTCCAGATCCCGCGAAACAGACGGAGAAAGAGAGAAACTAGTTCCCGTCCACTTTGTCCCTTTCGTTTCACGGCCACCCTCCTCGAGGAGATATGCCTCGGTTCCAGGGCCCTGCGAACACTCGCGAGCGTTTCGACCGCAAAACTCGTCCCGGACTTCGCCGCGCTAATCGACTTAGGTAGGTAAGTATATCCCGTGAGTAATATCATCACATTAACCCCGGGCCCGAGTCGGTTGCACGCATAAATAGAATCGTCTTTGGGCGAGCGAGATCTCGGGCCAACGGGGGTTAATATAAATGCCTGGGCGCGAGAGGGGTCAAGTCCCTGCGTTGGATTGATACTTTACGCGAGCGCAAGTGCGTGCGCGCTATCGTGCACGCGTGTGGTCTTCGAAAATGCTGGATCGTTGCTCTCCGGGCCCGATGCTAACGTGAGTAAGCGATTTTAAACCGCCAGAGACAGTTCGTGCGAGATTTCATGGCGTAAGTTGGGAAGGTGGTTTGCTACTGTGCGCACGCGATGCTGTGGGGATGGGAGTTCAGTGTATAGAAATGTGGGAAAGACGAGAAAGTATAGTAGTGGTTTTGATAATTAGAATCTTGTTTCGTGAGCTCTAATTTTTAAGTACTTAAGTCTTCAGATTTAGGAGCACCTAGATATTCAAGTTTGCACATCTTTGAAGCTTCAAATTGAAACATTTTTGGATATTTAACTATGATGGTACTCTTATTTATTTCTAAATCTGTAGTTTATAAGTCTTCAAACTTTTGAATCTTCCTTCTCAACCAAATCAAACCCACTACACAGGAGCTAATCTTGCTAAAATTGCTACCTTCTTCATCCACAATGTTCTCCACAGATACTATACTGACTTCGAATTTCAATTTCACATCCACTGTGGCGAGTGTTTTTTTCAATGCATTCAAATAATTCACCGCTCCATGGGGCATGTCTCAATTATGGATACCCATCAGAATCCCAGCGAGCCTGGGACCACCTTGAAGACGCCATTAGGAAATGTCACAAATTGGTCTAATTAGCGTTCTCGTTTGTACCGTAATGAGGCTGGATCGCGCTGGCAATTAACTTTTTGATTCGCCCTACGAGAAACCGCGAACGATCTCGCGATGCATTCTACGTGCACGGATTGGAACCGGTGTTCCAGTGGAGAAAGTGTCGCAGGTAGAAACATACATAAAACGTGAATTCTTGGAGACAGAACGTCGACGATTATCCCTCGTTAGAGAGGCGAGCTGATTCGAAGGGGAAATAGCTTTTAGATGACTTAGGCGGATTCGTTAAACGACTCGAAAATTGGTTCTCCGTTTGCCAGTGTATCGCCGCCTTGAACCGTTTATGTAATCCTCCCACGCGAGGAACTGGCGCGGCGCGAGGAAACGAGTTTTCGACTGGCATTACCTCAGGGAGATGTGTCCGAGTATCGTTCCACGTCCCCATGTGTATCACTTACCGATGATTCATAGATTTCTTACGTACTGGCTTTCCTGGCCGTCCCACATATCCGTATCCACCACGCGCGGATGTAAAATTGCGCGGAGGAAATAGTGTGGCAATCGTTTCGCGCGCCTTCGCGAGGATTACCTTACGTGCCTCCTTTGCAATAACGCCGGTTCTCGCGGCCTCCTGTCACTGTCATTACGATTTCGCGTAACCGCGAATAAATCGATAGGTGGGCTCATCTTCGGGACATTTAATTGACCGTGCAATCGGTTGTTAAGGATTTTAGTAGTAATTTGGGGGATCTTGGCCTGACTAGTCAGACGTGAATTGGAATTGAGGGGAAGTTGAGATTTAGGTACTGCTCTAAGGTTTCTTGGCTCTAATCTTCAAATTTACAAACACTGCGCTCTAAATCAAGAGACTTCTAATCACCTCGTTCTAAAGAAGGCTAAACCATCTATCAGACTTAGCCTACCTAACCTGAAAAGTAGGCTAGATCTATGACTAATCTTGTTCCAAGTGAGCAATTATTTCAGACTCAAGTATATACCAAGAAAAGCTGATATAATTTCAGACACATTTTGAGACCCAATTTAGTAAATTATGGAAATCTGTCGATCAAGATTCCTACTTTAGAATGAATCCATGGCACTGTTACC
Organism: Calliopsis andreniformis; assembly: GCF_051401765.1. Taxonomy (NCBI): domain Eukaryota; kingdom Metazoa; phylum Arthropoda; class Insecta; order Hymenoptera; family Andrenidae; genus Calliopsis; species Calliopsis andreniformis. The sequence continues at coordinate 5,036,259 of NW_027480432.1, read as the reverse complement.
AGTACGAGCAACGACGAAGACGACGTCGAAGTCGACCCCGACGCGGAGGATCCTGAGACAATGGGCGGCCGATTGCGCAAGATCTCCTTCCGCTGCCGGGGCACAGTGTGTTCTCCGTGCATGAGCCACAGCATGTCGCAATCCTGGCAAAGGCAGGATGTCGACGAGGCTGCCTGGTGCACGGTTCTCTGCCCATGCCGATCCTGATTCCGTTTGGACATCCTTCTGGTCTCTGTCCCCCCCTCACACTTTCAATTGCGTCGTTCCTCGTAGGCTCTTATTCTCTAGCCCGCGTCTTGGCAACGCTGATATCGTCTCTTGGGGGACCTCTCTATAATTAGTATGAATAGTTGAAAATGAGGCTGCAGCTTTATATGGGAATTAGAGAATCAGTGGAGGCTTTCTATTCCTTGCTTGTGGTTTGGAATTTGGATAGGATAGGATTCAAATATTTTTAGAGGTGTCTTAAAGATCCTAGATCATGTGAATCTTCAGAAATCCTGGATTCTAAATTCTAGATTCTACAGTTCAGACATTTGACAATATTAAATCATTTTAAAATGACACCACAATATATCTAAAATACCTAAAATCCTAGAAACACTCATAATCTCCAGAGTCCCCCGCCATCTCTTCAGCAAATCGTGATTCAGGTGAAACCAACGACAGTAACCTGAATGAACCATCACAGTCGTCATTCAGGGACATCAGCAGGCTTCCGTCCGAGTCGTGTCTTCGACGTAGGTCCCAGAGGACACTTGTACCTCTTCGTTTAATATATTCGGCCTACGGCTCGTAAATCCAGCGGGATCCACCGAAACGACGTCTTGAATATTCGATGAGAGGGGTGTTACAAGCGTGTATCGTCGTCGTCCTAGATACGGTTCTAGTCACGGCATTGTGCCCGCGCGTCTGCCTCTTACCTGGACCCGATCCTCGCGCGTCTTCCTCGGCTACCGGAAGCGCGGCGGCGGCGGGGGACGGTGTTCTAAAGAGGCTGCGTTTCCGGCGACGGAATCGACAAGGACGAGCTGGGACCTCGCGCCAGATGCATCCTTCGCTGCACAAGCTAGCGGTTTCTTTCACGTGCCGGCGAACGGCCCCCTTTGGAAAACGGAACTTCGCGGCTGGTGCACACGGGCGCGCTCTCCGTGCGACCTGTCGTGACGATGCGCCTCCTAACAATACGGATAATGCGGATTTTCGTAACGCACGCGAAACGGGGTCGCGAAGGTAAATTGACTGACGAATACCAGCCTGCGCGCGACTCCCCCCAGGCACGTTTACCGGCGGAAGTGCTCGTAAAAGATGGCTTGGCGCATTGCGCGACACGCTGTTGCGGATAGGGAGCCTCATAATTCGTCAATTACAGAGGCTTCTGGGAGATAACGTCCCTGCGATCGCGCGGGATTAGAAACACGCAAATTAGCCGAGGCCTTAACCTGCGGGTCTATGCACTTTTCTTTGGGGTTACGTGCGTGTGGACTTTTCATGAATGAAATATGATCGTGTCTTTATTTCTTCAGGCTTTGATCTGTTGATTTTTGCATTAGTGCAATTGTTCTTCGTTTCTTCAGTTTCTTAGTACTTCAGATGGTTTGCCTCTTGAGATTAGCACGTGCTCTATATTCCTTCATTTCTTCATTTCAACACATGCTCAATATTTCTTCATTTCTTCATTTCTTTATTTCTTCATTTCTTCATTTCTTCATCATTTCTTCTTCATTTCTTCATTTCTTCATTTCTTCATTTCTTCATCTCTTCATTTCAATACATGCTCAATATTTCTTCATTTCTTCATTTCTTCATCTCTTCATTTCAACATATGCTCAATATTTCTTCATTTCTTCATTTCTTCATTCCTCATTTCTCATTTCTTCATCTCTTCATTTCTTCAATATTTCTTCATTTCTTCATTTCTTCATCTCTTCATTTCAACACATGCGCAATATTTCTTCATTTTTGCATTTCTTCAATTCTTCGTCTCTTCATTTCTTCATTTCTTCATTTCTTCATTTCTTCATTTCTTTTACTTCACAAATATCGCAGCATTTTTTTCTGAAAATCGTCTGAATGCTAAAAACATGGTGATGTGACCCGACATAGGACCTCCAAATTATTCGTCGCGTTTTGGGCTCGTTAAGAGGGACACCGAGAGGAGCGGTCGTAAATGCGACTGGAATTCTTCTTTCTTTGACCAGAAGAGGCGACCAGGTTTTCTGTTACCTATCGCATGGGAGGTGGCGCGAGGGATGCTCGACGTTTTTGACAGAACGAGCCTTGCACTCGTTCGAAGACCACGGTTTTCGTATTCATGTATGCAGCCACGCCCCGGTAGTGCAGTGCCAGGGCCCGCTTCTTGCCCCAGTGTCTGGTCTACTTCATTAGCGTCGACTGAGCGAGCATATGCGCTTACCAGGACTTTACATACCACATGAGTTAGCGGAGCCACCTCTGCATCCGTCCGTGTCCACGTTGAAACAATATTTCGCTCGTTGAGAGGGGATCATCTCGGGCGACTTCCGTCGAAAAGCTTGTCTAAATTACGGCCCCTTGTTTCGTACCTGGCTGCTTTCGTTCTGGGAAGTCTGCTGTCGCTTTACTTTAAGTATTCAGGAGATGATACTTGATCCCTGTTAGAGATTACTGACTCCTTCGTGTGCATATTAGGGATCATGGATTATTAAGATTTTGATTCAGTAGCCACACTTTAAAAATTTAAGGATCCTCTTTTCTACATTTTTAACTAATTTTCAAGTATTCAAGCATTCAACATTCAAGTTTTCAAACTCTAAAAATTTAAAATTCTCGAATTTCAAAGCTTCTAAATATTCAAATTTTCAAATCTTGCAGCTCTCGGATATTTGAATTTTCTACTTCTTAAATTCCCTAATTCTTAATTTAAGAGTTGAAGAAGCTTCAAGAGTCTTCCTTGTCCTTCCTCTTCAAATTCTTTACATAAGTAATTGTAGAATTATTTAATCGACTATGAGCAATATACATATTTCTGCAGCCTGCATCGAGAATTAACTGCATACTGAATGCAGCAGTATCAGAATTCGTTAGAAAGTCCAGCGACCGCAGAGAATTCAGGCAAAATTGCCCTTTCGAGCGGACGGAACTTTTTGTTACATTTACGCAAACGCAAGCGGCAGGTGTTCTCGGTTTAATTGCAGTGAAACGCGGTTGCGTCGGGCGACCCACGTTACGATGCTTCTAATTTGCCAGCCTAACAAGAGTACGCCGATGTCTAGCTGGCTGCGACCTATCGTAAACCTCTCCTACCTTGATTTACGCATCGTTTCGCGACGCGGTGTCTCAAACGGGCTATCCGATTTTATACATTTCTAAGATGGACGCCGCCGCGGAAAATTTACTGCTGGATCAGGCATTTTTCCAGCGAAAATATTCTCTCAACTAGGAAGCTTTGGTCGCTCGCCACTTTAAGAGTAATCAAAACGCCGCGAAGTGAAAGTCTACTCCTTTCTTGTTAGGAAAATTCGTTTTTTGGTCGGCCGTCTGACCCATGACCTTCTTTATCTACTGATTTCATTTGCGCGAGCGTGAGCGGTTCGGGGAGAAACGATAGGTCATTCATGGAATTTGTTTTTCGAAGGCGTGGTGATATTAATAGTTTAATAAAAATAGAAGCATTCTTGTAATTTAAAAAATTGTAGCACAGCAGAGAAACTGTCAATTTCATTGGAAAACAATTGTCCAATCTTTTTCGTATTTCATTTTAAACTTCTTCAGATCTCTGAAGAATATTTTAATCAGAAAATCCTAAAACCACAACCTTTTATCGGAAATACCGATAAAAATATAGAAATCCAAACATTTATTTAATTTCTGAATTTTTCTCCCGCCTCATTTAAAATTTTCTCAGATTCCTAAAAAAGTGTCCTTCGCTATAAATCCCCCCCAAAATAGTTTCACAGTAAAAGGCTTGGACAGTCCCCCAACACGTCATAATTTCCGCCACGGTCGAGCCATAAGCTGGCATGTTTCGCACGTGCCGCTCGTGATCGTGGATGAAGGGACGGAGGACTTGGAAAGGTGATCCAGCGTATATTCGTTTCCTCTCGGAGGAGCCGTGAACGAAGGGGAGAGAAAAGAGGGGGCTTGGATCGGGACACGGGATGCCGAGCATGCCGTCGTGTCGACCCGGAGATTAATGGTGCTTTAATAACGTTAATTGAAGCCCTTAGAAGAATCGATACGGCGCCGATCGGACCGGTATCGTTTCGAGATACCGATCGATCTTATGATAAATAGTCAGCGGCACTGCGGGCGACCGCTCCGACGCCTTCGCCCTCGAATGAGCACCGATCGAGAACCCTTTGCCCTTCCATTTCAACTCTTTCTTTTATTCGCCCGATCCGTACCGCTCTTATCCTCCTTTCATCCTAAGTATCACCCTCCGCCCACGGAGAATAGAGCGCAGGGTGATCCCTTTGTACCATCGAGCGACTCGTTTTCACAAAGAGCTCGGGCGAACGTCGAGATTTACGAAATCATCGATCCCGATGACGGTTCGGCTGGATCTGGCTCGGTTGATGATATGGCTGAATTTGTCTTAGATAGCAGATGTTGAGATAGAGGGGATCTGAAAATTTGAAGAGCATTAGTGATCAGCTGGGAAATTATTCATGAAGCAATTAGTTCTGTAATTGGTCGATACAGCAATGCTAGAATAATTAGACATGTCATGTGATAAAATCAAAATGAACGTAAAGGTGGTGTGCATTCGATGATTATTATCACGTCTTTATTAGACATACTGTTAGTATGTAATGAATATAATTACTATTCAATTAAATTAACATACGAGTGCAGGAGGCGAGGTACACGCTAGAGCTGTCATTAGACCACACCTTAAAACAATAATAATTCAATCTTCTTATTCCACCCGAAATTCCAGCAAACTATAATTGCCCCTTTCATCTCCATTGACGCCTGTAAGTGCATCAGTGATCAATCAGGAACGCGTGTTGAACACCTGTAGGCGTCACCAACTATCTTTAAGAGATGAGACTACAGGATTTTCGCACAGGGCACCTGGAAAATTGATTAACAAGGAAAATGTCTTAATACCTGACCGCTTAATATGTCAATCGTTTAAGTAAATGGATATACCTAAAAATCCATGTCCCTAAACTTGAATGATGATTCAACCCAGTAATTGAATACACTATTTCTGAATTATTGTTAGATACATCAGAACTCAAACCTAAAGTTATAAAAAAATAGTGTTAGTGTTCAGGTACCGGGACATGGTCGACTACTGGGGCACTTACCTCTGAAAATCACATTTATGCAACTCACGAGCCCTGCACGAGCGAGCCGAACGATTGCACCAACGAAGCACGTATTGAAACTGTTTTATCATTCGTAATAGTGTATCTGTGATTTTTCGCTAGTATGTACAATATTTACTCGGTTGATCGATTGTGTAAATGGATCTTAATACCTCACCCAAAGGGTCAGATCCCTCCTCTACCCTTTCTTCATTAAATACCTCCTCCACTGGGTCCCTCTCTTGAAGCAGCTCGACATTTGCGTGCCAGACCGAAAAGCGTGTTGCATAAACGAACTTAGCCGATCTTCTCTGGCTAAGGACGAGCGCATCTACCACGAAACACCGCGGCCAGTCACGGAACGCGTAATCCTTTCTATCTTGATAAAACCAGCGGCTGTAGTCGCGGGGAAGCGGCGCGATTTGGATTGGCGAAGTGTCAGCTCGCGACCATGACCCGTCGACAATAAACCAGCCAACAATAGACAATGGCGATCCCATGCTCCACATACGCAAAGCACGGTAGGCACGCGCAGACCCACTGTGCGCCCAGGTAATCGCACAGAAACGCGGCTGTGCGTGCACGCGCAGAGGACGACGATGTTAGACGAGGCGCGCTGGCAAAACTGTTGTCGCTAATTGTTGTGGCGCAATTGCACATTGTTCGCGGATTAATCGTCATGAGAAACGTCAGAGCTCCTAGCGCTATTGTTGCTGGAGCTGATTGTTGGAGAGAGCATGGTATTGGGGGTCCCTTGGCTTTCTGAGGGGAGTGGAGAAATCTTTGAATATTTGACTCCTGAAATCTTGGACTTTTTTAGTCTTTATGTTTCGTCTTGGTGTTTCGAAGTTTCCAAACCTTCAATTCTTGAAACTTTCGAGTCAATAATTTTTTAAATCTTGCAACTCCTGAGTCTTCAAATCTTCAAATCTTCAAGTCTTAGAATCTCAAACTTCTATCACCATAAAATCCCGAAAGCTCACTCTCATAAAATCCTAAACCATTGCCACCATAAAATCTTCCGATCTTCGAATCTTCATATCCCCATCTCTCCTCGCCTCGTAATCAGTCGATCTCGCATAGATTACACCTCATGAGAAACGTCAAAGCTCATGTTGCCATTGTTGCTCCGACAATCGAGCAGTCAGCCATAGGAGAGAGCACGGTGTGTCAGTCCGCTTGGGTTTTCGTTGCAAGTGTTACACGGCCTTTTACAATTCGGTGTGCGAAAGTAACGCAAGCGATAGACGAATAGGTGGGTAGGTGGTGGGTAGGCAGATAGATGAACGCACGGGATAGATACATAGGTGTGCACGTAGGTAGGTGCTCCTCCCTGCGCCGTGTCGTCGTGCTGTCGCACGTGCGTGTTGCGGCCCTCTCGCGTGTGCTTGAAATCAATTCACGATGGGGCACGACGGGGGAAAACTATTCGGGCCCGAGTTTCCACCAGCGATTGTCTTTTGTTCCGAGAACTGCACGGCCGACTCGCGATCGGCCCTCGAGATCGTTGTCGGCGTGAAAATTACAGCACACTGCGTTGCTGACAGATTGACAGTAGGCGCGATAGGTAACGCCGTGTCGTTCTGTCGCCGGGCATGGGACACTCGTTACGTCTATATCGCGGCAACCAGCGGACATACACCGACGCATGGCGTCGATTGCAAAAGTCCCCGCGGTTGATTAATTAGACGGGGCTCTTTGTCTTTCGTTCCTTGCTTTCTCAGTGATGGAGGAATTTGAATACAGTGGAGACCTGTGACCCACCCTTTGGATCAGGGGATGGCTGTCTTCAGCCTCAGCCGAAGACATTTAAGTCATTTTTATGGTTAGAAGATTCATGCTTAGAAAGGAATTTTTGTACTCGTAAAATTACAGTCTTGGCAAAACACACTGGTCTCTGTTGTATTAAGAAGAGATTGGAAGATATCTTAGCGGTACCAGGATTACCCACACATAGCAAAGTAAATCCATCTAAGAATCCCAATAGAATCAATTTGGAATTCGTCAAAACCGCGATGGAAGTCTGAATATGGTAAATCAGGCCCATTGACAGTCCATGACGCGAGGCAAGCGGACCGTGAAGGGTCAGCACATCGGTGACCTTCTCAGGTTGGAAAGAGTGCCTGCGGAGAAAAGTCGCGGAGGAATGGAAGGGAAATCGTATATACGTGAGGCGATCACGAGGCGAGACAGGATCGCGGGCTGAAAACGGAGCGGGTCGAAGAAACCGCGTGGAACAATGGGCACCACTGTCAAAGAGTTGCTCGCTGCCCGCCGCGACTCGAAGGAGATCCGATAAGATAGGTGCAGCCCCTCTCTTTCTCTCAAGCCACCATTCATCGGCGCCGTCGTCGTGGGTACCTCTTTACCCTTTTCACAGTACGCCGTATTAGAGCCATTGTGTTATCTGTCATGGACGGGATATCTGAAGGGCCAACACCGACGACGGCTTTTGGTGCCCCAGCAAAGGAACTAGTCGCGTCAGAGGCGTGAAAAGCCCTCGCGTGGGTGGCACGAGGCAAGTCTGATACAGCCGACCGTCCCTTTCATGACCGCCCGAAAAGCGACGCGATGTCTGGACTCGCTGCGTGGATTTGAATATGAGGATGTATTTATTAATGACGGTAATAAGGTGTCTTTATTAGTGGGCAGGGATTTTCGTTTCTGAGATGTGGAGGCTTTGGGGATTTAGGTACTTGAGAGTTAGAGAGATTTGAAATTTGGATAGTTAGAAGTTAGAGGCTTTGGAAATTAAAATAAGTATTTTAAGTTTTAATGTTTAGAAATTGGAAAATTGTGTGTGAAAATTGGAGTCTTTATAAATTTCAATATTTGAGAGTTGGCATCTTTGCGAATTTCAACATTTGAGAATTCAAGACTTTGAAAATTCTAGTATTTGAGATTTTGAAGGCATTGGGAATTGAAATATTTGAAAATTAAAATTCTTGTCACTTGAAATATCTTTAAAATATAGAAGGCGATTCAAAATACCAGGATACATCTCCAAGACTAACTGGACCCAGAACAACTAAAAATTCTTGTTCTTTACAAACTTCCCTCCAGCTCACACAGAATGTTCCACTTCACCATCCCCTACCACATACTCCATTTCCATATACTCAATCCCTCTCTCCAAGCATATAACAATGTTTCACTAATTTCCCCACAAATCTGCGCGCATGCTTTTACGACTCATAAACCCCATAAAAGAAGCCTACCTCACTCGTCAAGTAAATAACGTAATCGTACAACGAATTACCCCCTCCGAGTACAATATCTCTACCGATAAAATACCACGGTATCGTAACAGATTAGAGTCCAGTTTCATCCCATAGCCTTGTTAACGCTGGCGCATTTCCATAAATACCCGTCGGTCGCGTCGCTCGCGGCGATTCTCGCGGAACGGTATCTCGGCTCGATATCGAAAGCGAATGCAACGCCTTCGATTACAACTATAATACAACGCCTCCAGTCGGGGCCGTGCATCATCGCCGCTGAATGACTTAATAAAAGAATCCCGATTACGCCAGACGAGATTCCTGGCGTCGCGGGCGAACAAAGGGGCGACCTCCCACCCTGAGGCCTGCGGGCGCGCATACTATTCGTGTCCCATGAGAAGTCCCTTGGAAAATATTCCTTCTAACGTTTTCCAGAGGACTTTTCATAGATATTCGTGTTCCATTAGAAGTCTCCTGAATACCATAGCCTCTAATGGAACACGAATATCCATGAGAAGTCCTCTGGACAGCATTAGAGACGATGTTTTCCAAGGGACTTCTTGGAATGGCTCGAGGGGGCCAGTACTTCACGTGATCCATGAGAAGTCCTCTGGAAAGCATTGGAGACAATGCAATCCAGGGGACTTCTCATAGATATTTGTCTTCCATTAGAAATCCCCTGAATAGCATAGCCTCTAATGGAACACGAACATCCATGAGAAGTCCTCTGGACAGCATTAGAGACGATGTTTTCCAAGGGACTTCTTGGAATGGCTCGAGGGGGCCAGTACTTCACGTGATCCATGAGAAGTCCTCTGGAAAGCATTAGAGACAATGCAATCCAGGGGACTTCTCATGGATCACGTGTAGTGCTGAGGTGCTAGAAAAGGCCTTTCCTGGGCCGACTAATGGCACCGATTTATGTGGGTTAGGGCGTCGACTCTGCCGCGGCGCAAAGAAAATCTCACTTGCTTCAGCGCGGGCACCGTGACTCATACGCGTCTGCCCACCTAATCCGGTGCCCGCTCGCGCGAGGGGGCAGGGGAGGAAGAGGGCACAATGAAACGGGCGAGAACGACAAGTTGGACGCAAAACACAATGCGGGCGTGGGTCCTGGCATCGGGATACGCGGCCAACGAGGCGAATCTCGACGACTTTTTTAGTCGTCCTTCCTCTCCTGCGGTCCCTGCTCGTCGGACTGCTTCACGCTTGTAATGCTTTTGTGAATGGTGAAGCGTGAGACGCGAAACGGGATTTCAGGGCTTTGAGAAAAATTGTGAGTTTAAGTTGGGCTAGGTGAGATGAACATGCTTGGAGATTTTCTGATCTCTGATTTTGAAGATCTAATGTCTTTAAGACAGTTTTATTTCTCATTGTATGAAACTGTATTTCACAATTACTGAATTCTACTATCCCATTTTCTACGAATTGCCAACCTGAATGCGTCTGACCTCTGACCATACTTCAGCCGACTGCGACTGACGAGTTTCGCGTGATGATCTCAGCTGGTTATCCAGAAAAAATCTATTTGGCACACTGCATCGTATGATTCGTATGTGCTATTTATCTTATCTGAGTCTTCCACGCTTTTCCTTTCATTCAAGTAGCAGTCTGTCGCGTGATGATGCCTTGTGCAAGCATTTAGAGGCAGTCGAGCGCCGCGGAGACGCGCTCGAAGTTAACGAGGGCGCGGAAAGCTCGTGCACGGACCTTGAAACCGTTTTCCAACCATCGAAATCGACCTGCCGCTCTCTCGCTGCTCGCCAGAGCGAGGCAAACGCGCGCTACTCGCGGGGAACGACTGTGCACTCTGGAGCGAGAGAGAAGTTCGTCGCTTTTTAGGATACGCGCGTATCTTCTTGATCGAAAGAGGAGAAAGTGATGAAGAAATGTCTCTTCGAGGTCAGATTTCAAAGAAGAGTTCAAAATTCTAAAAGACGTAAATCCATCCACGTATTCAGAAGCTCATGTATGAGGAGATAAGAGTTTTAAGTACAGAAATACTCTACTTTTGTATTTCAAAATATTAGTCCCTTGAAATCTGATAAAACTGATGTTTTAATATAACACACTTTCAGCAGCTGGAAATGTTCTAACATTCAATTATTTATATAATTATTAGAATCTTGAAATTCTCAAATTTGTGACACCTTCAAATCTTCAGAGTTTGAAATCCTGCTCGACAAATAAATAACTCTTCAAGTCCCGATCTCAAAGAACCTCTACCAATCCTCAAGGCCGTCCCTTGTCTCCTCAGTATCCCAGATGAAGACGTATGAAAGCGAGGGAAATTGAATAGGAAGTCCCCGTCAGCGCGTGCCATTTATTTAATTGCGTGCGCCGATCGAAGCTATCCAGCGATATTTATTAATATCGATGTCGCGTTAATCGTTCTTATCTCGTCCCCCTCGCGTCGTATATACCTGCCAGTGTTATACGGCCGATCGTCGTGTAACAGCGTGTACACTAAAGAATGCAGGTATACACAACTTGAGCACCGTCTACCAGTGATTTACGATTAGGTAGTCCAGAAATCGACAGTACACAGCCAATAAGAAGAAAATAAATGCTGGCAACAAGGCCTGGCGGGCACGATCTACGACTAAGTAAGCTGATACGCTCCCGTGAGCGAGTTCGATCCGGCAGGTTCTCGAAACACGACGTGACCTTCGTGGCGGAGATGCATCGTAGGGGTAACGGGGACGTTATCCGATCGGGAGTGACGAGAAATTTAACGTGCCTCTATCCGAGAGGGGAGGTGAATCAAATGCCATCGCCGAATCGCCAATGTAAATTCACCGTCTCTGCTCGATTAACGATAACGCTCAGTCAAACGTCGTAAACCAGCCTCGGGGGAAGGAGAGGCTGAGGAATAGGAGAGGATCACGAGCGAAACGTGACCGAGAATGGGAGAGAAAAAATGCTTCTTTCGTGTCGGCCTTTCTGCAGGCACTGTGGCAATAAAACGCTAAAACGAAAGCTCCGACCTTCGCAAACACAAAGTGCCCTAAAAGTTTCTATCTTATCCTGGCTTCTACCTGTTCGGGGCGTTTCTGATTTTATTGCCACCCGAGGGGTGGCTGCCAGGGACTCACGGAGCACGGGAAGGAAAGGTGATCATCGGCCATTGTCGAATCGTGTGCTTAGGACGAATTTTAGGCGATCACAGGCGCCGACCGAAAGTGTTTATCGAATAGAGCTGTGCATCGGCTTCTACATACCCTTTGGGGGAAGTGTACGTGGTCACTAATGATTTTTTATTGGCTCCGCTGACACGGTGCACCCTTGGCTCGCTGAAATTTTATTCCTCTGCAAATATATGGGCTGGGTTCGAGACGAGAAATGGCAGGTGGAGGTACGAATTAATTCGGTACCTTTTGTCATAGAATTCAGTGTTTATCTATAGAAAATAGAGATTTGTTTTAATATTTGAAGTAATCTTGAATTTTACTTCCTTTACTATTTTAAAACTCGGCTCCTTGGGAAAGGATGACAAAGGAATTCAATTTAAAATACGGAGACCCTAAGTACTAATTAATTCAATTTACAAGAAATTAATTTCTGTACTTAATAAGAAAAATTTATATAAATACAGTGTCTTGAAGTCTCCCATATTTGATGATGAAGGATTCTTAAATTAATTTTCAAATTCAGATTCTAAAGCCATCTCAGTTCATCCTTCTTCAACTTCTTCTATATCCTGAATCCACCCCTGTAATATCCATTACAAAACACCCTGGCATTGTAAATAGAACAGGTATTGGCGATTGTTCACAGTGTAGGCTGTAAATGGCAACTGAAAGGAACTGTAACGTGTTTTGATGGGTTTTGATGGCGCTATTGGGCATAGTGTATTCCTTTCGAACCATGAGAAATTACGAAGGCGACACCTCTGAACAATGGCTGCTCACGCCCACGCGTTATTCGACGTGACATCGTTGGCGTTACCCATAACTGTCTCGTGAGGCCCGTCATAAACTGTAACGAGCTACCGTGCGCGGGGATATTTACGAGCCCGTAAAACTGGAATTTTACGTCGCTCTCTATCGCGATACTTTTCAATTGCACAACCTTATTAGGAGAGCGTTCATTGATCTACAAGTCGGAGGAATATATGCGTGAGAACTTCGATTTTATGCCCCGAAGGACTTAGCTACACTTTATGTCGCTGTTAAAGCAGTAAGTACTCAAGATTAAGTGATACGCAATCTTATAGTTAGTCAAGGTCTGAGTCTATTATGGATAGGTACTTGTGAGTAAGTGGAAGTAAAGTGAACTGGGTGAAACCTGCTTGAAATGGAAAGTGAATTGAGGTACTAGGAATGATGAATTATTTTCAACAAATATAGTAGATGAGCTTGGGATTAGAGTAGGAAATTCTTATATTTATATTTAGGGGATTTAATTATTGTAGAAGGGGGTGAGCGTTTATGATTTTTATTACATTTTTTACTGTTATTCTGATGTTATCAGAGAGAGGTTTTTTGTGGGCCCTGAAGTCGAGCTTAAGTAGGTATAATATTACTGAAGATCCCTAAAATTCTTAATTCACTATTTTTGTAAAAATTAAGCTCTCCAAGCTCTCCCCCAACTCCAACTCTAAAGGCCATAAAAAACATTCCATATTCTTTTAAAACATAGAACCCTCTTCTCAGTTCACAATAGTAGCAACAATAGTTATTTTCATTGACTCAGAATTTCCCCAAAATCGACCTGACCCAAACCGAATAGGCCTCCAAATCTCTTTATTACCCTCGACTTGCACTCTACCACAGTCGAATCACTAATCCCTCGAATCGTTAATACCTCATAGGATAAGAAACAAAAAATCGACAAAGATCGACTTACTAAGTTCTTCTCCTGCGGTCTTCCATTATTAAGGTATCAGTAATTGATAACAATTAACCAGTGTCACCGTCAAAACTACGCTTGTCATACTCTAGCTATATAATTTAGATTGAATATAAACAACCCCCTCCAGACCCAATTTGACCTCACCAAGGGTTGTCCCCAGTGACTTCAGTCCCGATTCCGCGATCGGCGCGTAAACATCGTCACGTCCATCGAATCGGTTATGATACGGTAGTACTCACGCTGGAATTTCGCCTCGCGTACGTTCCAGCGGGTGTGTTCGCGCGTGTGTGCGTGCCGATCGTGCATCAGCAGATGACACTTGCCGCCCTGGTCACGCACAAACTATATTCGTCTCACCGTCACAGGGGCACACGGACTCGAAGTGACCAGCGGCCAGTTTGATATGGCGGTGACGACCACCACGACCACAGGAGCACCGCGTAACGCACGGTGATAGTGAGTGGGAGCGAGACAGAGAGAGTGAGCGAGCAGTCGAATCGGCGAGGGTGAAGACACTTCAGGGTCAGACATCTGCGCATCGATATGAGGACCTCGTATACTGCTCGCAACGACGCTCATACTTATGTTACGCTTAGCCGTCACCGACAGCCCGCTTCTTGGCACTCAGGTATGTCCGTGATATTTTTTACAATACACTGAAGCTGGTATTAATTGATTATTGCGGAAGCCATTTCGTTGATACGATGATGACAGTGGCCTTGGTTGTGTAGCTCGTTTCAGCAGCCTGTATATGGGAGATTTGTCACGTATACAGAGTGCTCAAATGATGCAAATATGTGGGTGTTTTTTGAATGGATATTGTGGAGTTTCAGCACTTCGTCGACGAGTTATGAAATATTTAAGTGTAGTACAGCTGTCAGCAAAATTGAAGGACCACTGATTTTGGGGTGGAAAGTTGTCGATCTTTGGGATGCTGTAACTTGGCGAAAAAAAATCGTATAGGAGTGAGCCTAGGCTCATTTAAAAGAGCAACGTCTCTAGTTTCACACTCCTGAATTTAATTTTTCTACAGTCCTCTAGTATATTCAGATACGGGGCCAGAAAGAAAGGGTGATTTTTCCTCGAATATTTTCCAACTTCAAACGCTTGTACAGAGCTTAATAAATTTTTATCGCAATCCATTTTAAAGTGAAATTGAAGCTGGAAGCCTCCTCTTTCTAACGAGCTTTGAAAATTCGATCTGCGATTTTTTTTCGCTGAGTTATCGCAGTTTGAATGAAATGGTATGCAGGGTGTAATAATGGTTACTTCTCATGTCCTATTATTTAGAAATTAAGATTTAGAGTAATAAATTCTTGACGATGAAGTGTTAAACAAAAGATCTCATGATAGCTAATTTTATTCTATTGCTTCTGCTAACTTTTCTCAAATGCAACTGCAGACTATCTCAGAACCGATTTTTTGTCTTGAAATATTTTTTCTACGAACTCATATCTCAGACACAACATAACATAGCGATTACAATCGTTCAATCCGTGTCAATAAACCCGACATACTAGACCGTGCGTAGCACATAAATAAGAGCCCCAGTCGCGTCAACAAAAGCATATAAGTCGCTCTATAATGATATGCAAGGAGAAACATTGTAGGCAAACAGTACCTCAATCTATGCGCGCGTGACATAGTTATAAGTCAATGCTCGATAACTCACGAATCACTGGCGATCCATTAGAAGCTTCCTCTCGCTATCACAAATGAGTCTCTAGCGAGACTCTGGTGATTTCTGTATTTTCAGAAAAAAGAAAAAGAATTTTAAGAATTTTTCGCTTAAAAATAAGGGTTCAAGAAGACACAAATCCATACGACAGTATTGAAGCTGAAAACTTTAAATGCCAATATCTCAAAAACAAAAACATATAACTTAGATCATTTTGTCTTAGAACTACTGATACATGGTCTAAGGTTTTCACATATTCGACAAACTATTTTTAATAAATGGTGCAAATCGACTGGCCACAGTAGAACCGGTACCAGAAAAGGTGAGAAAAGGGTCGCCGAAAAGAACCACAGTTCTCTTCCTTTTTCCATTCGAGTCGCGGGAGCAGCTCGACCGCAGCAACGAATCGTGGAGGTAGACGCATTGTCATGTGCGACTGGTACATACTGCACGAGTGCGATATGCAGACTCGCATCACGTCTAGAACCCCATAGTTAAGAGTTAGAAGCCCACACGGTAGCGAACATTGTTATTCAAATCAGGCATTGTCTCCTGGCCGGCAGATGCTAATTTTTCGGTCCCCGCTTATTACACGCTCGGCCGTTTCTAATGCGTTTGGATGTAGAGCGAGCTGAGCCCGCGTTACGGATCGTAAACATCGAGTTTCTCGTTCGATCGGGTTCGCTCCGTGCCGCGGTACGCGTCGACGCCTCTCGTCGCTGATTTCTCTATGAACAAGAGTGCTCGATTGATACCCCGCCCTTCCTACGTAATTATGACGTTCCAGGTTTAACCAGAAACAAAGAAATCAATCGTCGAGTTGCGATATGCACTTTCTCTTAGGGCTGATCTTGGGTCGAGGATCTTGTGTCAGTTACTCAGTTGGTTACTGCGTTGGGTACACTTTCATACTTCGTATGAAAGGTGGACTCCAGGAAATTGCGTTTTGCTCTTGAATATCCACTTTGCAACCCTTCCTCAAATCAATACTTACTCTATAAACTTCTTTTGATAGCTTTACACCCTGAGAGAATTTCTTTACTTTCCACACATTTGCCAATTACCCCCAAAAGGGGGTAATTGTAAAAAATTCCTATCTGAATCTCTGTATTCATAATTACTGTACCTTCTAAGCCTAATCTACAGCAAGTAAATTTCGCCTGAGATTTGTAAGCTTCATTAAAAAAAGGAGAGAAAGAAGAGGGTTAACTTTGTAGCACCAAACCCCCTGGAACCCCATTACGTACTGTCTCCCAAATGATCAAGCCAGAGAACTTCCTAGCACCAAACCCCCTGGAACCCCATCGTGTACTGTCTCCCAAACTATCAAACCACAAAACTTTGGAGCCCGAAACCCCCTGGAACCCCATTATTCGGATTCGATCCGCGGTTAGAACGGTGGCGCCGCTGGTACGTACGTGTCAAGCGTAACACGGCTGGGCGGTGTGGGATATTTTCGAAGGCGAACGATAGAGACATAAAGAAGGGACGTGCGACATCCTGCCCCGCGGGCGGGCATTGGCGAGGTATAAATCATCCGCGCGAGGGATTGCATTTCAATGCCTCGGGCCTGGATAAGTACCGGGCGCGTAGACCGGAGCGGCGATGCACTCTGGCCAGGCTGCGCTTTTATGCGTCGTGCGCGGCGACACTGCCACCGCTGTCTCGGAGGCGCGCATCCCTCGTTACAGATGCAGGGAGCGCGTATCCGGCAAGCCTCCCGCGCCAGGGCGAGGAGGGCTCCGCGCAGACACCCATCGCGAACCCCACCTTCACCATTTCTCCCTTCCACGGGACGCGGGGGCTGACTCACCTCGATCCGTCGATTCGTAGCCGAAGGGAATCGCCAAGCGGCGCCCCGTTCGACGCGCGCCTCGCTTTGCATACAGGCGATTCACTCTCCTAGGCGCACCTGCTGCGATATCAGACTTGCTCGGATCAGTCGAGTTGCTTGAATTCGGGACGCTTGGGTTCGAGTAGCCCGATGTCGAGTTAGGTGACTCAAGTGGTTCGAATATGAAGTTAAGTTGACCTCGAGCTGTCAGGGAAAAATAACTACTGCAATAAATTGTATGACTCAAGAGTCTCAATTTTTTAAAAAATAGTAGGTATAATATTGTGTTTCAGTATTTGAATCATTCTTTTTACTACATCGGTAATTAAGGAGCAAGTTAAATTTGGAGTTACAGTAAAGTGACTTTAAATATACTGTACCTATATGTATAAAAGGGATTAATGACAATTGCATTGAATTTGCGTGGCACAGAGTGCGTTCATCACTCCTTGATTTTCCTAAGCTAACTGAAAGTGGATTTGACCGATGAGCCCCTGATATGTAATGGCGATAACAGTTAGCATTTCGTGCACCTGTTCGTCCTACATTTACTGTTTCCTGATTTTCCATTATAAGATAATGGGTGAGATGCGTTTAAGTGGCAGCGATGCTAGCTCTGTGACGGATTAGGGTAATTAATATACGCGTTTTCTTGACCTGATCTCCCTGGTTGGCTTATCTTGAGCGTTCATCCACTTCGCGTGAATTAAGGCTCCCAGGGGATAAGGACTATTAATATGTAGACAGGCGCTTTCGAGTATTCGAGATTGGGTGGTCTAGATAGCTCTGATGAGGTAATCAAATATGAAGATGTGAAATAAACAATTTGTGTAAGTTGGATTTTAATTGGGAGAAAACTGAGATTTAATGAATATGAAGATACGTACTAATGATTTGACATGACTGGATATTTGTCATAGATTTGCTCCTTGACTCGTTATCTTCCTTACTCTCTAATCCCTAATTGCAACATCTCCAGTACTAACTCTATTTAGCTCCAGCTCCTCGGGATATCAATCTGTGTCTCATGATCTACCCAGTTTAAGTGGCCATTATATTTCAAATTCAAATATTTCCCCGCCTCATGAGAGCTTCAAAGGCACGCCCCTGGTAACACATAACTCACAATCAGTTAAACAATAAATCCCACGTAAGCCATTAAAAAACATTGAATTTCTCTCAAAAAAGCCTCACATTAATTTCCACTTCTAATCGATTTCCCCATCAAAGACCCATCACCTTCGTTAAAAGAACCTAGAACCCACGCTCTCCCGTTCGACACGCGATCATCGAAAGTCCTCCACCCAGTTTCCAACGACCACTGTACCAGCAATTACGACTTTCTTTCGCTGTCCCTTTCGAGATCGTCAGACCAGCCCGATTTTCCTCTGTCGCGATCGCCAGTGATCCGACCGCGCGCGGAACAGCCGATAAACGAGCCGCTGTGGTTCGCGGCCAATGGCATAAATCTCGGTTCGCGCGGCACGTATGTGCGTGCGGTACGAGCCACGCACTGGGCGTGTCGCACGCAACGCCTGGCACGTGGATAGCTGGATACGCATCGCCAGTTTCCCTCTTGCTTGCATGAATCGTATGCACTCGAGTGGCTATGTGCAACGTGTCGTTTCTGCGTTTACACGTATTTCGTCGGGTGTTCTGCGCGCGCCTTCCACCGAGGAATCCGAAAAAAAGAAAAGGGGGAAACGATCGAACCGGTTACAAGTGGAATTGTCGTCAATTACTATGAATAGCCTCGATTAGCATAGATCTGTACCGTGTGTGGAGGGAATTTTGCATAAACTGGAGTATAAATTTTGAGGTGCTTGAGGAGCTGGCGAGAGTAAGGGATAATGGTTGTCTGGCCACTGGCGGGACGCATCTACTTAATCGTACTCTAGGAATGTTTTAACATAATTTTCTTTGACTTGTAGAGTGGTTCTAAATTGAGGGGCTTTTCTAAAGACAATCTCTGTTAAAGCTTGTCTTTTTCTAGGTATAGATTCTTGACAGACTCTCAGGTAAGTGGAATTTATTCTTAGCTTTTTACTTTGTGCATCACTGATACGTGTATGTATGAATATACTGATTCTATCAGAGCTGCCAATTTAACTCTGTAATTTCTTTTAACAGATTCGTTTGTATTTATTTCTCGAAACCAATACCATATTGATCTTGCACATTTGATCCCCATAAAAAATTGCAAATTCATATCTCCATATCTTCCTTCCTTCTAAGAGTATTACAGCAATTATCACCACAATTAGTCCCCTATGAGTCTACCACCTCCAAGGATCTAAAACAAAAGCCACTATTTACCTCACACCTGTCACCTGGTACCAGCCAACATCTCCGTACCCTCCTAACTCACACAGACCTCCAGACCTCTCCAAGTCGAGGGACTCGTAATTAGCTTGCTCGTCACCGTCATAGATCGATCGATTTGAAGGAGTCGCCAGGTGGCACCATGGCAGGCTTCCCCCAGAATGTGGATCAGCCAGTCGATCGTGTCTTTGCCAATAGGCTTTTCCGTCCCGTCGTTACGGTCCTCATCGTCATGCGAGGGCGAACGTGTCCCGCGTTAGCTGGCCTCATCGCGCGCGACAGATAATACATCGCAGGCACCTGGTTCGGAGCGGAACGCGCTGAGGCGAAGGGCGCGTAATGCAGCTCTCGGTGCCAGGGGACGTGACCAGACGCGGAGCGTCCTGTGTCGATGAAGAAGAGCCACTGGACTCGGGATGAGTCAGTCTCTTAGAATGTACGGTGGCGTCGTGGACAGCGATCGTATGGGAATACGAAACGAGTTGCATGAAAAAAAGAGGGATGTGGCAAAAGACGCACGGCGCTTGGACTTTGCCTTTGACACGGGCTTCTCGGCTTTGCGCGGATTCTTGGGCCCTTTTGCTTCTTTTACTCTGCCTCACTCGGTTTGAGGGGAACCATGGTGAGATCATTGCGAAGGAAAATTCGATAATCTGTATAATGCTCTGCTGATGAGATGAGCCATGGAAGCAATGCAGATTTATTGGTTCCAGGGCTCATCTCGTCAGCAAAGCACAGTACAGGGTGATCAGTTTAAATGGAAACCCTATGAGTGTTGACAGCAGTTGCAATGCTAATATATAGCTTTTGTCCAATCCTATAAGTCTGATTTAATTGCATAAATTGGGTCCAATCGTATAGGTTTCGTCCATTCGTATAGGTCCGGTCCAAACTTCGTCACACAAAGCTCCCTAGCTGTAAGTCTCCAACTCTGTACAAGAATAGAACTCCGAGAGAGTAGGAAGCAACTCTCAGAAGTTAATTTACGTGTTGACATGAAATTTTTCCCCGCTCGTCGGTGAAAGTGATGGAAAATGAGAAAATAATTCCGCGAAATAAGGGAAACACTTGACGACTTTATAATGAGAAAATGCTGTAATGAACAGCTATCTCGCAAATGAAATAGCAGAAACCTGGAAAGCATCCGCGGCACAGTGACTCGAAACGGTTATCGCGAGCGATCGCTTCGCATGAGTTTTTCCGGAAACATATTGCGGTCAACGATCGTCCAGGCGAGGCGTCATTACTACGAGACAACGAGAGGCAGCGAACCGTGATCGTGAATTATTAAATGACAAGCTAACAGGCAGAGATTTATATCCGCCAGGAACGATTTGCTCGCGATAGGGCGTACGATCCACACCTCGCGGAGGCTTCTTAAAGGGATAATCGAGTTTACGTGGCATTAAAAATCGCGGGGATCGTACGAGCCTCGACGATGATTAACGTGAGCGCGGGAGAAGAATGACCTGGCTCAACCTAACGCTCTGTGTTTACTCTGGCGAGCCAATCGCCTTTGTACGGACGAACGTTCCCGTAATTCGCGTCAGCTGCTCCTCGCCAGGCCTCGAGAATGGCAGCGAGCGTGGGCTGCTCTTTCATCGTCTCCCTGGAACGTGAATTAGAATTATCCACATTTTTTCTCATTCTTTTTAACCTGAGTTTCACTCGACTAAAATGACTACCTACATTACGTCTACGTGTGGTTGGGGGGAAAATAGTCAGATTTTTTTAAAGAATGTAGTAAAATACAGGTCTATTAGATGTCGAAAAGTGCATTAAGTGGCTGTCTACATTTTCTTTTATTACTGGAAAATTATGTTCATTTACAGTATTTTTTTTTTTACTTGTCTATAAATTCTCAAGTGTTCTTTATTATTTCCCTTCTAATTGAAATCGTTATTTTCATACGGGAGCTACTGTGCTAGCCACTGCAGTTTCGCAACAGTCACCTCGTGTCACTGCAGCATCCTTTCACCCGGTGAAATGAAGCGAGGCTCATTTTGGAGTAATAACGTGCCCGAGCAGGTCACCCATACACCGTCACTATTGTATCGTAACTGGCGACGTGTAGAGAGGCAGGTTTAATTAAGTCGAAAGATCGAGTAGCTCAATCGATTCGACTCGAGCAGGATTTTTCCGGCTGCCGGGGAAATTGGCTTTGATCCGCGCGGCGCAATAAATTATTCCGCGCTAAAATCGCTCCTCGCGCAATAAATCCAGCTCGTATCGATTATTTCAACGTGGGTATCACCGCTCCTATTATAGAGCGCGTCCGTCTCGCGTTTCGTAACGTCCATCCCGTGGAATGTGCTAATTAGTCCGAGCGACGACCTCGCGCCGATGCGTCGCTTTCGTGCATGAGATTTAATTGCGCCTGGCGGCGGGGAGGGCACGCAGTAGCGAGGCAGGTAAAAGAGCCCACGATTATTCGTTAATTAAACCGAGGGTATCGATCTTCGTTAGGGTCGAAGGCTCGCTGATAGCTCGCTATCGAACGTGTCGACCCTGGCACCTCGCCACGCACGCGGCGCTCGACACGGATTCGATTCCGCAATCGACGTCTTGAACTTTTACGCGAAGATACACGACCGCGGCGTCGCAGAAATGAAAATAAGGCAATAATGCCTCTCGTGATCGTCGTGCTGCACTTTCTCATACTGTCTTGCCCCTTCGTCGACTTCTGATCTATGCATCCCCTCGACGTCGCCGCTCTTTCCTTGTCTCTCGTGATTTTCGCCAGCGTTTTCCGCGGGGACTCGCGACCGAGACGTCGGCATCTCGCTTGATTGATCCTCGATGGAGGTCTTCAATCGTTGAACTCGGGAAAGTCTGTGTCTAATAAAGACAAGTACTTATGTGGCAGAGCTTTATGGAACGCCGCTGAACTGTGGAGATTGAGGACTTGATGGAACTATTATTGCATGTTTTAGAAGTAGTAATAAGTTTTGCGGGGTTTTTAAAAATTAATCCTCTAGAACCTGGAGAATATCTGTTTCAGTGAGTACTCACTCTTTGAAATATTAGAAAATTTAGTAGCTGCCTGTTTATGCATTGCCTGACCATTGCTTGACCATTCCACTACTACTTGACTATTATTTGACCACTTTTATCTTATTCCTCGACTATCACTTCGCTACTAGTTGTCTACTTGATCACTCCTCTTCTTGCTGAAGAAACAAAAACGAACCGAGGGTATTACTCCAGTCTATTACTAACACCTCCAGTATTTTCCCTGTCATTAATAAAATGGGTAACAGAAGTGTCATAATTTGATTTGCAAAGGAAAATTATAACGATTTGATTAACTCCTACCCTGCGAATGACCCACGATCAGAGAGGTTCTCAAGCCTAGCTGCAATTGGATTAACAGGTGTATAAAGTTTCTAAATGGCTTCCTCCCACGGTTCGATTGCTCTTTGCACACACGCCACGTGTGTTTATTCGCCGTCGATTTTTTCCTTTTTCACGTACGCATTAGAAGATCGTGGGACACGCGGCAGCGTGCAATTAACCACGACGCAGATAATCCGACGCGGCCGCCTCTTGATCGAAGATGAAATGTAAATATAGATGTGTCGCATTACGCTCAACCCCGTGTATAATTGCCCACGATCCGAGTTTGAAGTCAATGAAATTCACCATCGAAGAGGCTCGATGACGCGCATGTATATTCAGGACCGTTTATGCAAAGCAACGCCAATAAATATGCAACGATGTAAATGTCAGATATTTGTACCGCGTTTATGGCTGTGCCAGGATGTTAGTTACGCCCGGTTATTCGTTAGATTTCCGAGTTAAGGGGACAATTATCTCGCGACGCCGGATATTGATATAAGGACACCGGTCCTCGTTATTTTCTCGTCTCGTTAATTATCCTAGAAACGTCTCGAGGTTGCTTTGCATGACATAAGAAGTCACTGTGCTGCGAAGCTTCAGATCGCTGAGGGACTTATTAAGCTTATCGGGAAATTAATATCTCAGTGCCAAGAGAAAGCAGTATTTTAATTATTAAAAGAAACACCTATGTGTTTCTTTCTCAGCCTCTTAATAATATCATCAAATTATTATGTTTATAAGGCGTTCAGATCAGGTATCTATAATTTTCACAATTGTCGCAGCATCTTCCAAAGCCTTTTTTCTCGCAACTTACTAAGAAGTTTCATTCATTCTGGTACCCCTACAATACTAATCGTTTCATAGGAAAAAGCTACTGTTCAAAGCAGCGTTCGAAGGATCGTTCCTCGGTTTTTGCCCAGCCCCAGTTTCTTTCGTTCTCTAAATCCTCTGGCTCGTCAAGAAGATCCATCTTCCCGCAGACAGCGGCTACGCCAGCGCGCGACGGTAATGGAAATTCAAATTTATTCCCACTGCCATTTGCGCGGGACGGTTCATTAGCACGGTTCGCGGTGAACAGCGAGTCTTTAACTACCTGGACGGGGTCTGCGCGGCGATAATTTAATTATTACGTTAGATTTGCTAATTCGCTTGGAGGGGGTGGTGCCGCTTCCCGAGACCGCTTTTTCCTGGGGGTGGTTTAAGTAATGAGCGACAAGCTCCTCCTCTCTTCGACGGAAATCCACTCGGCTAACAACGACCTCGCCAGCCCTCCTCGCTACCGAGTGTTTTATCCAGCGATCTCGTACGCCCAGTCCTCCACTTTTTGCAGCGGATATTAACGTCCCTGATCGAGTATAAACAATCGATTAGCCAATGGTTCGCGGCAGCTTCTTCTCACCTACCACGCCCGTCCATCAACCTCTTCAACCTCAGCCGACTATTAAACTCTCGTATCGCAATCGTGACTTAACGAGAGGAATCTGCATATTTATGCTAGCTTCGGCACCAATATTGGTGCATTCTGGTGTCCCATAAAATTAGTTATTCCAGTGTGGTCATTTTACTAGATCGAGTTCAGAGCCTTACAATATCTCTCAAATACTGCAGCTGTACGATTAATAGCTATCTACCTACCAAGAGTGAACTCTGAGAAAAAGTAATTAAGAAAAATTCTTGGTGCACTCTTTCTGTTAGCTCCTGAATTTTTCAATCTATGTAAATTAAATGACACCTACAAATTTTGCAAAATTCCTTCGTATAAAGCTCTAACATAATGCATATTCTATACATTAGGGGATGGTACTTAAAAAACTGGTAGCCCCTATTATCCACAGATGCCTTCCTCAAAGACTTGAAACTCGATCCATCGACTATCCGTTTATCCCATTTGCATACGAAATTTCCCCTTTCTGAAACAGTGAAACGACGCAAAGGCAGGCCTACACACGACCAGAGCCCACTGCAACACGATTCCCCGTGTTCATCAGGTCAACCTATATCGTAACACCTCCGCGATCAGGCGTCTGGCGCGCGCGGAATATGTATATCGTTATTTCATAATGGCCGCGGGTGGTGCGCTCGTCGCATATCATCGGGGCGGGTTGCGAAAGAAATTGGCCGACCTCGTGCCGCGGGAAGCAAACGTTTCGACGCGGCTGGCTACGACCTGGTTACCATTAGATTGGACGACGGCCATGAGTCACGGGGAACGGAGGCCAAAGGCGGCCGCGAACGGCGACCTGGCAAAAATTAATTATAACATAGACTGTGCTTGATTAACGATCGGATAAACATCGCCTGTTGGTCCCTTACACGCTCATGAATTATTCATCCTGCATCCGTTTCGAGTTCTGTGTGAGACGATCGCGAGTTATTATTCGAATGTTACTGTAATTATTTCAAGTGTAATGGGACTGATTTATGTGTACTGTGGATGGTGCTCTTTTTGGGTTGGGTGGACAGTGCTTGAGAGTCGAATTTTGGAGTCCTGGGTATTATTTATTGGCTTCTTTAAGTAGAGTGTTTTAAATAGAGTCTGGCATGGGAAGAGAATTTTTTTTGGACCTCTCTGTACGTGATTAAAATTAGATTTTCTGGGATATTAAAAATATTGAATATTTTAGAGTTGGTCACTTTGCCTTCTGAAGTCTTCTGACTGAATCTCTCCAATTTAAGCGTAGTCTAGTATTTGCACTTAAGCTGCCGATGTGGGTAATGATTCATCCAGTTCTGCAGGTGAGATCAAGGTGATGAGAATAGGGTCAATAGATACCTTTTACTAAACGTAGATCCTTTGTATTCCATCATAGCAGAGTGATCTTGATCATTACTCTAAGCGAGACTACCCAGATAAAAGGCTGCAAGGTATTTTCTCAAGAATTATCATAGAAACAAGTGTTCAAGATTTCAAGGTTCAGGCACTTTGCAGATCATTTTAACAAGGATCTGAAGTCTTCTCTCTCTACAAAATCGTTACCCAGGAGCTCCCACAGCGTTCATCGGCAACACGATTCGCTGGCAAGTGCTTTCCTAACGTCGGACATCACTTTTCCCGCGACACAATTTACAATACCGAATCAAAGCAAATTGCTGCGCGTACTGCTCGGCCAGCTCGCTCTCGCATGCGTGCAGCTTACAAATGCCCGACGATGGCTCCCAATTACGTAAGATTATGACATCTGTGACACAATCGTGTGCACACGCGTGTGCGTAACGCCCTCCTTCCGTGACGGTCGTCGACATCCACCGACACACTCGACCGTGTCTGTCTCCCCCTGCACTTTTCGCATTGTTTTTCGCAACTTTCCGAGTTTTCCACCGCGGCACGGTTAATTGTCACCGACGACACTCGTCGCCTCGTCTTTTTTTGTCCCTCATCGCGAATGGGCCCGCGTTGCACTGTCACCGTTCGCACACTTCGCGTGTCATCTCGCTCGGTGCATCCTCTGCCCCATTGTCATTCCGCCGAGCCGCTGTTTCGAAGCTTCCGCTCGCTTCACTTTCCAATCGATCCTGTTGCTTTCTTGACTCGAAGTTAAATCAGGTATACTTTCGAAAAATTGGAGAATCAGAAGTTTTTGCAATGGAGGAGTCGAAATTAAAGATTTTGTTATGTAAGTTGATTATTATTGTCAAGAGGTACTTCATATTGTTTTTTATTAAAGTATTTTATTCTTAAAGATATGTAGAGCCTTCCTGATTCCTATGTTTAAGAATCCTTTCTTTCGATCGAATTAAACGCGGCTACAAATTGCCACGTAACACTGGTTTGTTGCTTTAGCGTTTCCATGAAGTCGATATGGGTAGGGGATCGATTAGAAAACACGAGAAAACTTGACCGCAACTTTGTTCCACTCTGGTGCATCGCAAAGACCGCGATGCCGTTCTGACAGGCGTTAAAATCACTCGAGAGCGTGACGTTTGAATGCACCAGATGCACATCGCGTGCACTGGGCGTTCATGATTGCAAATTGCTGGAAACATTCGAGACGGCATCCGGGAATGTCGTGGAGCAATGTCACAGTATTTTTACTGCAAGCTTTTCAATCAGCCATGCAGAAACTATTGTCTAAATTAATTCCCAGTTAATCCTCATTTTCGATTCATGGTCCATTCATTTCTCAACTTGAAAATTCATCTGAAGTTAAAGCATTATTACCTATAACAAACATTAATATAAATAATAGAATATTCTATTGTATCTAGATACAGAAATTTCTATTCTTTACTGTATCTAAAATAATATCTAATTATTACAATTTCTTGTCCTAGTTCTGCAATGGGCGAACTCTCTAATTTAATATCTACTTCACAATTTAATTATTAAATTTTGTCCCCTGGGAATCATCTAAAAAGCGACTCCTTTTACTCATCATACAACGTTATTAATCGTAGCAGGAGAAATCAGCGCAACTTCAGCTACTTTTTGCACCGAATCTTCCGCAACAGTATTTGGACCTTAATACATTTATAATGCAAAGTTATTAACCTAACTAAGGTAGGATCATGGCGATTATGCGGCTGTGGGTTTTACTGGCCTAACGAGCGATCTTGGGAAACTGTGCTGCCCCGACTGGGCAGGTGGTCTGCCAAAGGGCATCGCTTCATCCCGTCGTCGAACCGACAAATTTTACGCTCTGCACCCGCGCGGAGCATCGTAGAATGTCAGTACTCGTTACGCAAAATACCCGCAGAAATTCTGCTGTTTAGATTAACGAACAATTTTGTAGTCCCCTGTTACGACAGTCAAACGTTTTGTCATATTTCCTCGTATCTCAATCATTAAATACTGTCGCAATTCGCGAACTGTCGACGGAGGATAGACGCATCGTCATAATTGGGAGGAGATGAGGTTAGATCTGGAGAGTGTTCGAGAAAAGGGAAGGTGTCTTTTTTATAACTCTGTGTTTTGTATTAATGAATTATCTAACATCGGGAAAAAAATGAGATTAGAAATATTGTAGCAGGAGCTAATCTATTCACAATGAGTTGTATTTGAAAATTGAGATATTTGAATATTTGTAAAATTGAATGATTAAGTATTTGAATATTTGAATTTTTCAATTTTTCAATTTTCCATTTTTCCAATTTTTCAATTTTTCAATTTTTCAATATTTGAATATTTGACTATTTGAATATTTTACTATTTGAATATTTGACTATTTGAATATTTGAATATTTGAATATTTGAATATTTGAATATTTGAATATTTGAATACTTGAATATTTGTATATTTGTATATTTGTATATTTGTATATTTGTATATTTGTATATTTGTATATTTGTATATTTGTATATTTGAATATCTGAATATTTGAAAATTGGCCAATTTTCAAGTAAACATCACACGTGAAAGTCTTCAAGAAAAAAAGTATCCCAACTCAACACTGGTCACATCCGTCTACTAGATTCACCTCCAAACTGAATGACCCCCACCTCCGCCCATACACACGTCTCCATTCAATTCATCGAAGTATTTGAGCCGCCTGACACGGTGGGAGATAAAGGAGCTCATCGGTAGGCCACGGACAAAGAATATGATTTTGTTTTCATATTCCGGGGGCGGTCGTGTCGTCGAGCATGGCAATGAGCCCGAGCAGCCTTACGGCCGGAAGCGAGGGAGGCACACGCGCATCCGGCGATGCGAGACGTCTACGCAAGATACGATCCTTTCCACCTTCTTTCACCGCGCGACGAGATTTCCTTTAGATTCGAGACGATGACTTGAAAATTGAAGAGCCGCGCGCGCACGCCTCCCCCTTCACGCCGCGGACGTGTTTCCCTCCTTGGAATAATTCACACGGACGATACGCTCGGCAAAAATCGTAGCCGGAGCCCCGTTTATCTTGTTTCATGGTCTCGAGCAAGCGTGAAAGCCATTTGCAGGTTCATCTTCGACGGGTCTCGCCGCGCGACGCGAAACGATGCAGTTTCGTAACGTCGAATATCGTTGTCGTAGGTGCGAAGTAAATAGCGCCTCGGCGCTGGTATGCCAGCCGCGCTCGCCATAAGCTGAGACTTTCGATCAATATGAGGCCTGTTTGGCTGAGTTCTACTTAGCGGTGGGACCGAGTTTGAGTATGGTAATGGGGAGAAATTGGCGAATTTTGATAATTTGCTTCTCGTGGAGACCTCTTTTCTGGTTATTTCAGTGAATTTTTGGGAATTCGATTTCTAGATATTTCCTGGAACATAGTTCTCGTTTTTGTAGTGTAGAATGGAGTTGAAAATATTTCTACATTTATTTTTTACTGATTCTAGATTTTTGAGGATATCAAATAGCCTTCTGTGTTAAATAATCCTGCATGACATACAATTTGCGAAATTCAATAATTCAGGCAAATCGAGTTACTCATTTGATAGCACTTAAAAAATAGTATCTATTGAAAAAAGAAAACAATAGAAATTTAATGGAAACCCATATTTGAGAATCCAGCTTTTCCCACAAGTGCAACGATGCATACACAGTATGCAACTGAACCTTTTCCCACCCATAAAAAAATTTGTTGTCCCACTACAGAAATTTCATTTACAGAGACTTCATTTTGAGTAAAAGTCGTTAATTGGTACCATAAATTATCTTCCGACTGGCAACCTTTCTCTAAATAAAAGGCGTGCATTTGATCGAAGCTGAAGATTTCGTTATGGAGATCAGCTGACACAATCGGTCTCGCGTGTTGGGGGTGATTCACGCCGATTCTTCGACATCCAATGAGATCCGGATACGCCAGCAGACAGTGATTTCGTTATGTAAGTAACGGAGAAAATACCATGACTCTCGCAATTAGGGTTGCCAATAGGAGACTACTTGGATCGCGTGCCACGAGGAACGAAGCAATTCTTATTGCTACAATATAACAATTGCACCGACCGCAGGGATCGACCGTAGGATGCGTGTTGCAATTCGCTTGATACGTGCATCCGTTGTTTGAACTTTTCCAATCAAGCGTTTACCAATGGATTCGTGTACACCACTTCTTTTCCGGGACTGATGTTGCTTCATGGATAATGAATCGATACTTTTTTATTATCCCCTGAGAAAGATTTAATGGTATATAGTGTTTATCCAGTCTGGTACAATTTTTTAACAAATTTATTGGGATTGAAGTCTTTGTAAAATTCATATAGGGTGGGTTCTAATTACTGTATGGGTATGTTACAGCTAGATTTTACTACTTAAATATTTTTTCTATGGATATTCATGGAGAAAAATTAAATTGATCAATTTCATATCACTTAGAACCCTCTAGTCTCTTAAAACAAGAATTTTTGGATCTGAAAATTTTATTAAAATTTCTATATTTCACAGACATATTATTATGCCCTCTGAAATTAGTCAAGCACTCAAAATTTCGTCCTCACCGATTTTCAACCCCCACCTGTCGAAACACCCCTTCTACACGATCCCCAATAAATCCCCCAAAAACGGGACAAGCAAGCAAATCTACCTTGCAAATGAACGGTCACAGGCAAGTTATTCCACGGCTCCCAAAGCCTCTTCCTTTCTAAAATCTTCACGTCTAGGGGTTACAGTCAAAGCAGGGTCCTCTTGTTGCGCTATCATTAGAAGTCAGTCGGTGGTGCATCAGGAGGCTGCAGCTACCGTGCACGCATAATATGTAAATGTATCGCGTCACGTTCGGACCAGCACGATTTACTCGTCGTGAAGGCAGCATTAGGAGACAGGGTAACACGCTGACACGCGTGATAGGGTCCCACCACGATTTATCTGGTGGACCTGAGTACCGTGTGTCACTCGGAGAAGCCTCGAAAATCGATGCGCGACGGAGAGGACGGTTTCGAGTGATAGATCCTCTGGCTCAGGTGAAATATACTTCGCCTAACGTGTGCTTAGCACGCAGGTGCATAACTCCTGGGTCCTGACAGCATTCGTCACCACTGATTTCAATGGGATTCTTCAGACAAGTTTAGAGAAATGGTGGTATCTTGAGTGTTGATTTTTTTAACGAAGGAAGCTATTTTTGGAAATGAAAATAGATGTCTTTTCACTTTGGGCGACCATCGATGATCCACCCACACTGAAAACTGTAAAAGTTATTTCCATCTACATTAAAGGACGCAGTGAAAATTCTAAATTCCCCTTTACTCAAAGAACATAAACATCAAGACACCAGCCAATCTCAGCTCTCAATTCCTCATTCCTCCAAAAACAGAATCTCTCTGAATAGAGACTCGACCATCCGACGAACACACTTGGAGCGTCGCGAAGGCATTTAAATTCGAGTATCGTTACGCGCTTCGTGGCGCCAGCCTCTCTAAGCAGTTTCGTTGTCTCGCGCGAGAAAAAACAAAGGGTTGGCGTTGGTAGCCGCGTAGCCAGCTGTCAGACGAAAAGCAAGACCAGTGGCAGACGGGGCGTAGTAACGATTCCTCGCCTCCTCCTTGCGCCTTCTTTTTCGTGCTGCTTTCCCCCCGCCGTTCGGCCGTTTCACGGCGCATTCAGCGGAAATATTAAAATGCCCCCGGCGAGCTGTGCACATGACAATAAGTTCTTCGCGCTCCGGACGTGCTCTGGATACCGGTGGTTCGCTCTTAAACTACCGATCCGCGTGTGCACGTAGGGGCCCGCTCGGCCAGGCGTTCCTTTCTTTCGTCCATTCTTCTTCCACGGGACCGTCCGCCTCGACCATAATTCGTCGGGGTGTCCCCGGGGATTGAAATGCACGCGGTGCACATCCTGTCCGGGAAAATTCAAATGAGCCGAGGCTGGCCTCCGCTCGACCACTGGCCGAACCTGCCGCGGGATTTGGAAATCTGCTCGGACAACGTCCTAGCGAATGCCTACTGGGGACGTGGCTGCAGACTGGGTCGTGATAAATTTCTGACGTGTGTGGGAGTGATGTGGGGAGAGGGAAAGTGAAGGGTGGGAGGAGTGGGCTGCAGTTTTCAAGGTATTGGAATATTCAAGATATTGGAATACTCAAAGTATTGGAATTTTCAAAGCATTGGAGTTTTTAAAGCATTGGAATTTTCAAAGCATTGGAATTTTCAAAGCATTTGAATTTTCAAAGCATTTGAATTTTTAAAGCATTTGAATTTCCCAAGTATTTGAATTTCCCAAATATTTGAATTTCCCAAGTATTTGAATTTCCCAAGTATTTGAATTTCCCAAGTATTTGAATTTCCCAAGTATTTGAATTTCCCAAGTATTTGAATTTCCCAAGTATTTGAATTTCCCAAGTATTTGAATTCCCCTAATAGCTGAATTGCCTAAGTGATTGAATTCCTCGAATATTTGAATTCCCCAAGTACTTAAATCTTTAAAGTAAGTATTTGAATTTTCAAAGTTTTCAAATATTACTTCAATTTTCTCAAAGCCTTAAAATTAGTAACCTCGATAAACACAGTATAGTCTTACATATTAAATGTATTTATTAAATTACTTGTCGTTGCAACGTACACATTTAAAATTTGTGTTTCAGTTTCGCGCGCGCTGTGCACTCTTGATCGCGCTGCATGCTACCCCCTCGTAGGCGCCATTTTTGAGAGGGTAACACTAAAGGTTACGATTACTTAATTACGACGTACGTATCTTTTGTCACCTCTGCAGAGGTTTCGTGAGTTTACAACGCTGTCAATTTCGTGTTCTTAGCGTCTGAAAATTGGATAAGTAGTGAGAGTTCGAAGCTTCTGGGTTTTAATGAGAAAAACGCAGTTTTGAATGAGGCACTTACTGTAGAGCCGAGAGGCTTCACTACCGCCGAGTGACGAAGAATCCTCGCGAATTCCCCCGCTATCCGCGTATACCTCCGTCAAACAGCAGTCTGTGTTTCTTAGATGATCATTAACGATGTTACGTTTCACGTCAAATTAACCATTTGTTTCCGACGTTGTTCGTTAAATACAATACTGAGTCAAGGACGCTGTACGTGGATAGAGGATCTAGACAACTTGCGGACTTCGAGAGCTAGGAGAGAAATACATCAATTTTACTTTCGATTCTTTTTCATTTTTTCAAATTTCTAGGTAAAATAGTCGGGGTACCTTTTTGTATTCATAAGGTGAATGCGTTTCAAATTCGTTCTATCATGAGACAAATAGATTCAATGAAATTAATGTAGATTCACATTATATAATTAGGGTATACGACCGGTTATTAATATACTTTAATTTTTTCGAAAGATTGTTTTTCCTAAAAATTGCTCTATTTTTTATAGAATAATGTACTCACTGGTATACTTTCTCGAATATCGTCCACAATACGCCTCGCACGCTTGGCGAAGTTGAAAACACACGAAACCAGAGAATCTGCTTCTTGTGACGTTGGAAGTTTCTGATTAGTATTATTGTTCTGCTTCTCGTTCTCTGTGCTGAGCGTTTTTAGGTTTGCTTGATTCGGCTTCGTTAGCAACGTCGTAGGCGCTTGGAAAGAAACGCCTTTTGTCAGTGGTTCAGAGACCCTAATTAGTAAATGAAACAATCGTATATTAATACAAAAGTTAAGAGAACTTGGTCATTAATTATCTAGCAGACAACACAGCATCAGGTCCTCACAGAAAAATAGAATATTTGAAAAAATAGCCAAAAATTTTTCAAATTCTTTTCAAATTCAATTCTCAGTTATTAATCTTTTATTACCACTTGAAAATTCATGATTATTTTATGCGTGAATGTTAAAATATCCTCCCTCGTACCTGTTTTGTACATGCTGTCGTACGCAAACTGCTGCCAGCAGACACAGTGCGTACATAGGGTTTCCCGCGCAGTGGATGGTCATACTACCTGGCGAATCGCCACCGATTCCTATTGGAAATTGCTCGAGCGCTTGAATTTTGAAAATTGACTCTGAATTTTTGATGCCAGCAGCTCTGCCTAATGGTCGAAAGTTGCGTTGCCGTTCTTCTGTCGAAACGAGTGCCGATCGCCGATCGATGTACCTAGGCCAGCTACGCTCGTTCTTCGTTCGTGGCGCCCTTCGTGAGAAACGACTCCTCTGATTTTCCCATTAGCCGCGATCATGGGAGGCGGTGGCTGTACGCCTGCCACAGGAGCGCGTGTGAAAAATCGCGGCGTGGCTGCTGCCACGAAACTTCGATCGACATTAAAACGATCCCAGTGGATCCAGCGCGCTAATGACAGAGGTGGAAAACCGCGGCGTAATCTGGCCTCGTGATATCGCGCTTTTAACGAGTCCCGAGATTATGCCTCGGAATCGTCGAGTTGTGGGAGCTGTAATTACGCGTTCGTGCATAAATGTTCGATTATTTTGTTCCGAGATCTTATTGTGGCTTCGCGCCTTTCACTTTCCCGCGGACAGTCACATCCTGAGGATCACTTCACGGAGGAAGGACAGGATAAACTTTGTTAGGGATTCATGGGTATTGAGAAAATGAAAAAATAAGGTACATACAAAAATACAAATTGCTCCAAATTTATACGTTCAGGTTTGACAAGGAGCAATATTAATTCTTCCCATTTATGTTGAAGCACGTGGTGTATGCTTTAGAATACTTTAGATATTCGTGGCCTGTCTGAGCCTCGAATCCTCTGGGCCTGCTCCATTTAGAGGAACATCTCGGTTTTTACGTGGCAGCGGTATTATCCGCGGAAATTGGTTCCAGCGAACGCGCGAGGTCAGGGAAGACGCGAGGATCGCGTGCAGGGCCCGACTACTCATCCACACTCACGTATTAAACATAAGTGCCACTTACCTATGCCTGATCCTCACGAGCCGCGAGCATCTCCGACCGACCCTTCTCTCCCCGAGTTTCGTCGCTGATCCCTCGGCTGCCCTTGTTGCCCGCTCCGTTACGTTCCGCTCTTTCTCGCGGCCCCGTCCGTCTTTCCTCGTGGCGATTCCTGCGAAAAAGCCAAGATGCAACGCGACGGACAGCCGTCGGCCAGATCCTCTTCCGTATCCGCTCAATTTATGTACGCACGCGAGAGTTGATGCAGAGAGGGTACTGGGTGGTGTCGGAGGTGAGGTGGAATTGTATTTAGTGTGCTTCGTATAATTCGTGTAATTACCAGTTTTTCAACTGCTCGATTTTTGATTACAATTCCTGAAATATTCAGTTCTTGAATTTTTGCAATTCCTCGAATATTCAATTCTTCAGCTTCTAAAGAATTCGATTATTCAGGTAATAAAACAATGAACGAAGCATTTCTTCATGTTCACACCCCCTCGTTATTTCTTCATTTCTACGTCACTCAATATTTCTCCCCTTCTGCTGTTTCTCAACTTATCAATTATTCAGTTTTTTTACTCTCAACACAAAAATTTTGTCCAGCTATCAAATTTGGGTATAATGAACTGTGCAATAGCTGCGTTTACAATATTCCAGGAATCCCTTCTCGAAACCATAGACTGCAACTCGGCAAACGGAAGTCAATATCTGATTTATTCCAAGTATCCATCTACAGCTCACACAATAACCCTTAGCTCCACCCAGACCTCCACCGAATCCTCTTCCAACGAAATCCTCAATTCAAATCATCGATTACAAAGCGCAGCCTTCGTGTAGCCTGAAAAGTGCAACAAAATTGCACTCCGCAGTGCTCGGTGAAGAAAAAGTCTGCGTTATGTTCCTCGCAGCACGCTCACAAGGATCGAGAGTTACCGTTCGGTACCGAACAGAGATCGCGGGGGTCGCGGCGGGGTATCCCGATGGCTCATTTTCACCTGGGGATTACCTTTGGCACACAATCATCCGCCATTAAGGCCGTCTGCAAAAATCCTGAAAACACCAGAATATCCCTTTACACGGGGCAGAAAAGAGGCGATCTCGTGGTACGCGCATAACAGCGCGCGGGTATATCACGAATAGCCCCGTGATCTCGCGGCATGATCTTTCAAGATCGGGAGTAAAGGAAGGGGGAGTGAAATAAGACGATGTGTTCGAGAAAAGAGGATCGCGTGGGACGGAGAGAGACGAAGGGGAGTCGACGACGTCGAAGAGAGAAGGAGCAGGCAACGAGTGCTAGATCTCGAGCAACGATCGCAGATCATCTTCCCTCTTCGAACCGTCTCTCGTCCTCGATCCTAGCAGGCGGCGGGGGCGCAAAAGTACCGAGAAGCGCTACGCCGCCGTCGCTCCCGCCGCCGCCATTATCAAATTATTCACTCACACCGTGCGCCATCTATCTTCGGCCAGCGCGATCGTAACGTGTTATTATTTGATCCTCACTTTGTTAGCGATCTGACTCTAACAGCCCTGCGATATGTACCTGGTAGATCCTGCTCGGTGATCTGGAGTACTTCTCACGATCTCGAGCGGCAGCTCTCGCAGCTTGCTCTACCTGCAACCACTCTCGAACCGCGTCCATCCTCTGCACGGTGTGGAAGCCGCTGCTGGGGCCTTTGTCGTACGAAACGGGAATAGAAACTCGCGGGGATCGTTTAGGCCACTGATCGGCCGGCGATAACGTCAGGATTCTCGGTCGAATAACTTATAACGATTATGGTCGTGGCAAATTTTAATATTCTCTCGCTGACGGAACGGATCGGGGATTGGAGATCGGACGAGAGATCTGGGGAGGTGATACGAGAAACGGTAGTCTTCTTGAGGTGCAGTTGGGTTCTTGATGTCTTTGGGAATTTGTGATGGTTTGGGTTGGACACTGGTGCAAAGAATGTTGAATATTATGGGATGTAGGTTTATTACTTATTTTGGCTAATTAAGTGAGGTCAGGAGCTCGTGGGATTAATTGAATGGGTTTGGTCCACTCAGTAATTCAGGACTAATTGATTAGTTACTAGGAATTACCTCATTTCGCAAAGTGCTCTGTGTGCTTCCTTCATTTTTGCATTTGGCAAAACAGAAATGAGTTATGAAAGTTTAATTTAGGTCTGCTATCAGAGAGATCTCTTTTTTCTATCTCCATTCTCCATAATTGAATTTGTTACAGAATACAAAATTTTTTAGTAGATTGAACTTCAAACTTTATCTTGCTTCTTACACTGAATATTAGAGTTTATTAAGTAATAGTTCATCCAGAGAGTTCAGATGTTCAGCTAATGCGTCTTGCTTATGCAGGCATTGATGTCTCCAGAAATCTGTAGATACTTACGTATTGGTCTGACTAGTGACAGTATTTATCTACTTGCAATTAATAACTGAGAAATTAAAGCAGTACAAATTATTAACTCAGTAATTCACGGTTCATTTTCCATAATTACGTACATAAAACACAGAATACTCATAATCTCTACTTATTAATGGAATTCGTAATTAATTATGAAGGATATATCCAGCTTCTGAATTGTAGATACCCAAGTTACCAGTTCTTGCAATTAGTATCACAGTACACAGTACAACGATCGATATCTCAAGATATCAATGTATTTCATCAACTCGATGACTTGGAAACAAGCACACGCGTCTTGTTTTGCAATTGGATTAGCTTTATTTGCATATTAAATAGTACGCAGTTCTCGTCGAGTCATCGCGTATCCTCTGGCAATCTGGGTTTTCCTTAATTCCTCAATCTTAATTACCACTCGCATAAAGAATATTCATGAGCATGCAAACGATAACACGACATTGATAATTATCATATCAGAGATCGTCGAAGCTAATATCCCAAGGATAATTCAGATCTTCCCGCGAGGATTATCTAATTAGCTCCATACCCACAGTCCCGAAGACTGCACGCTGGAAACTCGCTCGCAACGACCACTTCCGGTCCCATCTAACAACCCATTCGTCATCCCTTATCGTTCCCCCGATCAGCCGAGTTACCTCAGGCAGAACTAAACGTTAACACGGGTCCGCGGCTTGGATCGGCGCGACGAGTCGTGGAAATAATTTTGCAATTACGCGAAATCGCGCAGGCGATCCTCGCCGTGATCTAGCCGGCATCGGCCGATTTTCCCCCTGACGAGCGCGTAATTTAAGCCCACTCACACGCAGACGCGCGCGCGCGGCCCTGGGTCGCGGCGGAGCGCACAATTATCTGTCTTTATACCAGTCGAGTGGCTCTAATTGCCTTGTGTAATTCTCATAATCGTAAATACACGCGTCAAAAGGTGTTGAAACCCCAGCACGCCTCAAGGAGCCCGCTGCTCGATAAATAAATCACGGACAGGCTCCGAGATACGTAATCTAATTCCGCGATACGAGCAGGGGCTCCGTGAGGCCCCGAGCCGACCCACGAGGGCCCCTCTCTACCCTCTTTCGCGATGGAGACAGATAGTTTATGCAGAAGAGCCGCGTTCAGCCTAACATTTCAGGGATCAAGGTGATCCTACCGGGTTTTGCTCGAAATGGCATCGACGCTCTTTGCTCCTCTCGCGCGTCTCACGATCGGAACGCCTGATTCCGCGTCAACGCGATTATTTCGCGAAGGCACGTTAACTTGATACCACCGATAATGACTCGATGGTGAATCATAGAGTCTTGCACGCGTGCTGTCTAGGCTTCAGCAGCTCGCTGCAGGATATTTTTATTGTCGTACCTCTGTGGGAAAGTATTCAAAATAGCTGTGCTCGATCGGGAGCAACTCTGATAGCTGGCATTGTTTCGAGGGAAGCTGTTGCGCTTTTGTAACGACACACCTCCGTAAATTCTCGTAAGATGACTTTCGAGCTGGGAGATGGATCTGTATGAATGAGATTTCCCAACGAGGCTTGAGGCGGTGGGCCTCGGGGAAGAACTTGTTCTTGGCTCCTCCAGCTTCAGGCTGCTGCTAATAACAATGGGACGGTGTGGAGTAGGTGTAACTGGTCGAACTGGATGGGGAAAATTGTGACAGTTCATAGGTAGAGGTTCGTGAATACTTGAATCGTTTCTGACTTCACTTATGAGGATCAGAATTAGATTATTGGAGACATCAATGCCTGCACAAGCAAGACTACATGCAGTATTGTCTTGATACAAGTTCTGATACGCTCACTTTTTCTGAAATTATTCTTTTACTTTATTTATCCCCTGTCTTCGAAGAAGCAAATTCAGGTTTCTATCTGATAAATATAAATTTTTATCTCATTCAAAACCATGAACTTATACCGACACAATATGGTAGCTCGGTGTATACATGATTGCCCCAGTGAATTTATATCCATATAAGACTGTGTTGAGGACATCAATGTTTGCATAAGCAAGACGGTCATAAAACAGAAACGAGGTATCCGTGCATAATTTCATCTCTCAGACTTTCTTATTTTTCATAAGCTTGTTATTTACATATCCTCGCTGACCTCCGAGATTACCTATAGTAAATAAATATTGCACATTTAATAGCCAGGTATTAGTAGAATTAGCCACATGTATCTATGTAGTAATTCCTTAGGTATTCTGTTACATAAATACCAGGTCTATGTTCTCCTTCGAATCTTCCCCTCTTCCCAGGCTTTTCACTATCACTCAGCTGTCCACCTGCAGGCATCAACCTAAAATACGACACTGAGCCACATGACCCAAGATTTTCTATCTAAACAACCTAAAACTACCTCAAGT
Source organism: Calliopsis andreniformis (assembly GCF_051401765.1). Classification (NCBI taxonomy): domain Eukaryota; kingdom Metazoa; phylum Arthropoda; class Insecta; order Hymenoptera; family Andrenidae; genus Calliopsis; species Calliopsis andreniformis. The sequence continues at coordinate 4,997,298 of NW_027480432.1, read as the reverse complement.
CCCTCTTTTAATATATCAAATAGAAAGCATCGATGATCTCTATGCAAATAAGGGTACTACTGTACAGTAGGACTCGCCAGTGAAACTCGCCAAGCTGCTCCCAGCCACAGAGATCTACTTGACATATCAATCTATAATACTATCAGAAGTCCCACTCACACGTACTCACCTCTCTATCACCTTGCCCCAACAACTACACCTCACCTAGGCCACCTGTCCAATTTCCATTTCATCATCGCCCAATTTCAAGGGCGAACGCGATCAGGCCTCGGGCAGGTTTCACTTCCCCTTGGATTATCGATCCCCATTGAAGCCGATCTCTGCAACAGCGACCGACTCGGCCGAAAGCGCTTAATTCTAAAACGTTTCTAACGATCTCTCTGCTTGATATTCCCGCGGCGCGCGCGAAATGGTGGCTCGGACTGGCGAGTGTCCGGTCGCTTGTCGAATTCGATCACGTAGCGTTTTAACGCTTTACATTGAACGCAGCGCGTGCTCTGTGTAGAACGTCGACGCGGTTACGGGCCGATACGGATGCGTGTGCGTGTAACGAGGCTGCGCGCGTAGGAGTGCAGGGGCGCGAGCGCGGACGGGCGAAGCGAGCGCGAAAACGCGCGTGCGTACGCATAGAGACGAGTCGTGGGTGTCGAGTTGTAAAACAAAGTACTTTCCAGAGGAACGTTCCAGCGATCGTCGGAATTTATAGAAGACACACGTCGAGGACGATCGAGCAGGCAACCTTTCGGCGCCGCTGTCAGAATTAACGCGAAGAGCTCTAACATTCTTGATTCAAGGGAAGGGGTCCAGGTGGGTCTGAGACTTGGTTGCATTCTGTGGGAATGTGGTTACTCTATTAGAATATTTTTGGAGAGTAATTCAGTGAGTAGGGAATTTAGTGCTAGTCAATTTGTATTTTCCTTCCTAGGTGATTTAAAATGGCGTTAGTCGAGGATTTTTGTCTCCAATTAGATACATATATTCCCTTGCAATTTTTCTAACATAAGTAGTACGAGTAAATGCATATTCCTCCTATACTATTTATTAAAATGAAACCACAAAATACACTTAACTTTTCCCTCCACCGACAACTGCATAAAGTGCAGCATAGTGCACGAAGGCAGCTGAAACCTTCAGCCATCACTCCTCCCAAGAATTATAAAGTGAGAAAGCCTCCGCACGCTCGTACGTCTAAATCGCCCGAGCAGCATGGCGTAAATTAGCCTGACGCTCTTTGGTCCCGCAGCTGCGTTTCGTCGTCATTGTCAGCGGCGCGATCTGGAAATGCAATTACACAATGCTACCGGTGCACGGTTCTAACGAGCGCTCAAACGCATCCACTTCGGTTGTTTATACTCGCTGAACGATATGCAAATCCCCGGCGACCTATGCACCTAGAAAGTGTATAATTACCGCGCGGCGGTATTTTAACGACATGTTAATTGCACAATCGGCGTCTCATTGTAATTAAATTAGTAACTGCCGCGTCGCGCACGCATGCCTGGCTCAGGCGCATCGCGATGCACTTTGGGGAATCGCGCGAAACTCTCGTGAAATCGAGTGACTCGAATCCATACGTGTATAAGATTACACGACGCATTGGATACACTCTACTGTGTGTAAGTATGTGTACACTACCACGTTATTGGAAATTGTTAATTAAGCAGGAAAGTAGGGAGTTCGATACATAAATATATTGGAATATATTTATAAACTGGAATGTATTTTTATAGATCTTTGTTTAGTACTTACTACTTTCCATGTATCTTTATCCTTCTATCTTGGCTTCAGCGCGCAGTCCTGATGCCCCTGCACTGCTCGAATCGAACTTTCATCTTCTCCAGTGAAGAAAGCGACGCCGCCGATATGTCGAACGAGCCGCGGGACCAGCGCCCGTGAAAATCAATTGATATGTGTCACGATGCTCCGAAAGCTTCCTTGAAAACGCACCGGATGCGCGAGGGGGTTCGCGGCCGACGGGCATTGTCTCGGGGCTCCCTCTTTCATCCGACCGACATGTCGAATGCTGGATGCATATCAATTTATGCCCCATCTCAGAATTCACTCTCCGCGCCAGGGGGACCCTCTTTCTTCCTCTCTTCCTTTCTCCTCCCTTTCCGTGCTCCCTGCTACATCTATGATGAAGGATGAAGGTAAGGTAAGGTTACATACGTAATTACCCCACCCTGCCGCATCTCTCGATATCACGTATATCCTTACGATTCTCCTGGTACCGTCCCCGTGTCGCAAGTAAATCGGTTCTCCAGGTTCTAGGAATGGAAATATTGTTAAGTGTGAAAGGCTTGTCCCTTAGCCAACAGTCGCGACGGAGGAATCCTGGAGGAATATTGTGGCGCCTGGTTTGGTGTCCGCTGTCTGGGACCATGTATGATCACTTATCTTGGTATGTGTCTCGTGAGAATTGTAACTATGATTGGAACCACTTTTTTAAGAATCTTATTTATCCTAAATATGAAACTCAAATCTCATTCCAAAGAATTTGTGAAGGTAGTATTGAACCCTGGGCTAAATAAAAATGAATAAACACCTGGACTCTGGACACTGAAGTGTGCCTCACAATATTCCTCTCCCATAACACGAATAATCCACTCATCCCGAGGATATCCCCCTCTCAGAATGAAATCTTCCCCCTCATCTGGCAAAACACAAGGTTTCACCACGGCGAAAGAGACGTCTGATTCTCCCGTGACGCGTCGCGCAATTAGGCGGTATGATTGATTAACGAATCGCTCGGGGAATAATGATAGAGCAAGAACTGGGGCCAGGGCGCTGCTGGCCTCTGAGACCGAGGAGATTCGGCGAGGGGAGGGGTGGCATCGCCGAGCGCCCCTGGCGGGTCCATCAGTATGCGTGGGAGTTGGTAGTTTCGAGGACCAGGAAGTGGGTGTTGCTGCACTCCATAATTCACCAGGCGTGTGCTCGCGGCTCGCCTGCCTCCGTGCGTGTGCGCGTTGAAGGAGCAACGTCGTGGTCCACGAGGCGGACGGTTCGCTCGCGAGGATGAAGACGTTGGCGCTAACGTTTCGCCAGGCAGCCTGGAAAGATACAAATGCGGCTGCGGGATCGCGTACGCCCGCGGTTATAACAAATTGTCCGCGTATCCACTAGCGGAGCTGCGCTCGCGATACGTGATGTTTGATGAGCTGATGGCGGGTAGACCTTGTTTTAATGAGGGGAATCGGGCCTCGGGATTTATGGAGATCGTGAAATGCTCGGGAAGAATTAATGTGAGGAAGTGGATGGAGTAGAATAGCGAGAACGATCAGCGTTAGTTAATTCTTACTCAATTATCGAAATTATAAGTTTCATTGGTTATGATTATAGAATATAGAAGCACTCATTTAGTACTAGAAGATTTTTTAGTTTTTATTTTTAGCAAGTATATGTTAGAGCAAATATATCTTATTAAATAATAATTTAAACAGAGCTTCAAGATTTTCAGTCATTACCTTCTGCTTATGAAGGCATTGAAGTCTCCAGAAGTAGAGGCATTAAAGTCTGCAGAAATAGAGACTCTAAAATCTTAAAAATAGAAGCATTAAAATCTTAAGATATAAAGCTACTGAAATCATCAAAAGTAGAAGAATTAAAGTCTCCTAAAGTCAAGCCACTGTAATCTTTCAAAATTGGAGACATTAAAGTCTCTAAAAATGGAGGCATTCAAAAGACTCCCCTTCAATTTTTCCAACTCCTCAAGTGCTACAATTTCTAAGTCCCTCTCGACTCTAAGGCTCTTGCCCCAGGGAATCTCTCCTAAATAATTAAGTAAACAATCACAGTGTCTTCTGCAGCTCCTGCATGGACTCCCAAAAGCTACTCTCCCAACTCTTTCAGCCCAAGCTTCATTCACCAGCCGTCGATATTTATGATTCGAGTGACGGGTTAAAAACTGTTTCGCGAGATAACGCTGCCTAAGAAGCAAAGAAAAAGGGAAAGAATAGGGGCAGAGAGAGCTGGCTTTGAACCAGGGGCTATCTACGATCGTACCCGCAACCAATTACGTTTGTTGAACCGGAAAACGTCGGGTCGAGACGTATTCCACGGTGGTGCAGCCTCAAATTATAAATCAGACGATAACCCCTCGGCTCTATCGTTTTTCGTCTCCGTTCGGCTGGAGGCTCGAGGCGGCTGGAAGACAGAGAGGGCGAGACACGAAGTTCGTGGCTGGATCGTGAGGGCTTTTAAGCTCATACATCACCGCGTGGGTTACGCCTCTCGTATTTGCTTAGTCGTGCGATCGGGCAGGCGCGGATAAGCGCGGAGATGAAACAATTAATAATCCCCACGAAACTCCACCACCCTGGGCCAGATGTTTTCTCGACGACCTTCTTCCTCCTGCTTCGCCTTCCGCTGCACTTGTCCTCATCCACCGCTGCGCAGCTACAGTCCTCACAGATATGAAAATATGGATTCGAGGATCGCTCGACGCTATGAAACAGGTGAAATTTTGCCTTCCAGCTTTCTCTGTATCATAACTCGGGAAAGACTCGCATGGAACTTTAGGCTGAAGCTGCTACGCGTGATTTCGAGTCAACGATGCGATTGCTATCTCCTCGTGGTGGTTAAACGCGCTTCGGGCGACGTGCGAACAAGTAGGTAAACAAGCGAGCTGCAGATGGCAATTACGCATTTGCTGCGCCAAGTATCGTGCTGCCTTTGTAATAACGCTGTGGTGACTCTGCTCCATTATCTGGTAGACCCAGGGCTCTCATGGGAAAGATGGTCTGGAATAAAGCGTGTAATGTGGTCTGAGATCCTGGGGGAGTTTTTGATGGTGACTTGGCTATTTGAGTACGTTAACTATACTTATTATTGTGGAATGAATTTTTAGAATTTGGGTCTATTTAAATCTATTTGATAAGCTGTGTAGAATCGATAGCTTAGTATTTTTCCCTATTTTTAAGAATTGGTGTTACTCATGGAACCGCGATGATAATCTTAGGTACTTATAGTTTGATAATGAGTCTTCAGACTGAGACACAGACTCAAGGAAAAATCTATTAATAACGTACTTGTGATGCAATGTCCTTTTTTCACAAGTTATATACTCTGCAGACTCTCATGTTAAGATACAAATTTAAGTAACTACTTAATCTATACCCACTCAATAAGGCTTCAAACTGTTCTTCTATTCTCCCCAAGTCCATAAGCTACAATATTCAAATTATACTCACAGGTAATAATAGTACTCCAGAAATCCTGGTTCCGAAAAATTCCCTTCACCTCGGCCCCTGGTCGTAACAGGGGCTGGTATCCCAAGGCTCGCAAGGTTGCGCGTAGGAACACGCGATCCGTCGACCTGAAAAATGACGACACCGCGGGCAATATCTCAGCGTCCTGGCTGGATATCTTAATTATCGGGCAAAAATTAATTACCGCAACGCCCACCGCGTCCGCGCAGCGGAACGAAGGCGGCGAGAGGACTCCCGTAGGGCATTCGTGGGAGTAGATCCGCTGGCCGTCTGGTCGCGTCGCGGTGCCATGAAATTTTACCCTCGATCTCCTCGCGATCTGCCCTCGCCACCAGCGTCTCCTCGGCTTCCACCTCTCGCGTCCGGTCCACACGAAAAACCCTCGTTTCTCACGCTGTCCTCCCCTCTGCCCTTTCCCCAACCGCGTGGAAGTCGAACACGCTGATATCTTCTTCTAATTACGCGCGCAACATGCTTTCCAATGCCCGCGGCGACGCTCGGTATCAGCGATCGCGCGGATCCCAAGCGCAGGCGGCGCGCAATATGAATGGACGATAAAATTCCGTGTCCTTTAGCGGCGGACCGCCGCGACTTCTCCTCGTTCTCCTTCTCCCTCCCCGCGGGGAAGATTCGTTTCTAGATGGCGGCTGCATTGGTACGCCTGTGACCTGGTATCGGGGCCATATCGTATCGGTGAAACGCACGGGAATTATTATACGCGGCCGTTCGCCAGGCCTTCGTGGAAGCGTATCAGCGACGAAGCGGCACGAACCCGCTCGAGAGTAACACGAGTAATTTCAGCGATGGAAACGGGGCCCGGTCGGCCATGGTCTCGGGTGGTGTGGGAGTCTCGGCTGTTTGGGTTCAAAGGTTCGCGATTATAACATTCCGGGCATGCCGTTTCGTGTGCATCAATTCGGTACGCCAGTTCCCTCTTTGCGGAGTTCACAGCCGCGTGCTCCTCTCGCGCGGATCTCCACCGCTCCCTCGGCTTTTTCTCCTCTCCGTCTTTTCTGCTCCTTCGCCGGCCCCGTTCCGAACGAACTTCCACAGCATCACGCGCCCCCCCTGTGCTGCCAGAGGGACAGAGAGGGGGAGCCTTTCCAGGAAGAGCCTGCTGTCCGGGAATCGGTAAACGCTACATTTTCCCCGCTCTCTTTTCATGGACAGTTTGCTGTTCCTTAGGTGGATCCCACGTGTGGGCTCCACCGCTGCGTTGAGGCAGGGGTCAGCTTCCGTTTCGTGTGGAGGAAGAGGAGGGGGGAGATGTTGCGTGGGTGGATGCGTTTGGTGATTTGGTGAACTGTGATTGAGGGGTTTTAGGAGGAGATTATGGTATGTTAATTTTGAGGGGGTGTAGAGGTGTGGATGTAGGTGCTGTTGATCTGTTGTTAAATATATACCTAGATCGGCTTTGTTAAAGAACAGGAAATGGATGGAGTGTTATGTTCTTTATAAGAAAAAGTAATGTTTGTAAGAGGCAATCCAGAAAATTGTTGATAATAATAGGTGCAGTATAAATTGTTACAAGGAGTGTCATTTTATAGGAACTATCACAGTCTTACAATCAGACATTATACTTGGTTAGATTAGTCTCAGGAGGTTGACCAATTATTGAGATTGCTGACGTCACTACTTTGTTTTGATTATGGTGGTATTATTACCCTTGCGCGGTCGACGAATTTCTCAGTCGCTCCTGGGACTCCGGAGCGATCGGACCGATCAATCGGTCGTCCTGGACCACTAGGACCTTCCTACCCCCTGGTCCCCTGCTACCCCTTGGACACCCTTGGACACCCTTGAACAACCCTTGAACACCCTTGGACAACCCTTGGACAACCCTTGGACAACCCTTGGACAACCCTTGAACAACCCTTGGACAACCCTTGGACAACCCTTGGACAACCCTTGGACACCCTTGGACACCCTTGGACACCCTTGGACCTTTTGGACTCCTTGGGCCGCTTGGACCCCTTGGACCCCTTGGACCCCTTGGGCCCGTTGGACCACAGGTCAAGCCACCCCCACTCATTTGTGATTTTAATACTTTTAATATTATTAATAAGGTTTCCACTTTTCAAGATTCTAGGACAATAAATTAGGTCATTTGGTTTAGAGATTTTTAACTGTTATTTTTAGGTATATTCCTTAATTAATTAGAGTAGTATTCTATGCAGTATAAGTTATTTTATTTCTTTTCACTACATAATGCCTCAAATTCTACTTACAAAATTTTTTTCTTAAACTAAACTTTTTAATTCTAATTTTAAACTCTTTAAATTAATTAAACTGAATTCCCTTGCATATTATTTTTTTTTATTATCAAAAATAGAGATTCTTGCAAAGTCCTTTTCTTTTAAAATATTACTAAAGAGTACAAGGGAAATTTCATAACTTGCAGTAACTTTTACTGAGGTAGAGTGAATTAGCGAACAATGTGTGAAATCGTGACATTTTTGAGAGGAAAGGAACAGTGCAGGTGAAAGGTTATGTCAGCGAGCTATTAGACAGGAATGTGTCCGATCATAGGAAGGTTTAATTGGTGAAAGGGTTATTGGAGTTTGCCAGAGGTTATTCTAGTTCATTTCAACTATTCCATGTTCCCATTCTGTTCGAAGTAAATGAAAATTGTAGCACTGCAGTCTTCTAAATTACTTCTACTTTTTGCCGACCCATAATCAACTTAATCGCCTCGGTGAAACGTTATGGCTCTGAATCTTCACTTCTTCAACTTTGATGTGACTCGGATTCTGAAGAATGCTACACATTTCGAAACAAGTGTACCACTTAGCTTAATGCAGCTACTACTTCAAACGTGACAAGGACTCTACACATTTCTCTAATGATATACGGTCGAGAAATTTAAAATAACATACTCTGGACTGAAGTTAGTGTTTTATCAATGCTTTAACAGAAGTAGCACTTTGATGCTACATAAGTTATCTTCCTCGAAACTTCAATAATCCCAACTTTCTACAGAAATTCATATTTCAACAGTGTTGAGAAATTCAATTATCTCGTAATTACAATTTTCCTAAAAATTCTGAAATCACATACTTGACACTTGATTTATCTTTCAACTGGTGACGTGGCGTGATAGTGACTCCACATAACTGTACATACAATATTATAATTTCAAAGTAAGTTTTTCTGTAATTAGTGTTGAAGTGTCTGGTTACCACTAGTGATTTTATAAAGTGACCAGCTGAAGGATAAAATATCTGACACTACTTGAAGCTCTCCATCAACTTATCATCAAATTCCACAATCCTCTGAATCGTCGATCCCCAAGAAACCCAAGAAACCCAAGAAATCCAAGAAACCGACGAGATCCACACCCGCGACAGGCCATTTTCCGCGACCCATGGGTCAGCTCGATGCGAGAATCGCTCGGTTCACGAACGGCCATGATTTTTGCGGATCCAACGAGGGGACAACGTGACCGACGTGGGTCGAGATTACAATAAGGTGACGTCAGCTGAACATGTAGCCGAGAAATACGGACGCTGTTAAACTAGATCACCTCGGGATTTATAGCCGACGTCGCTTTTTAACCAACGGCTTTATCGCTCCATTGTCCCGTCGCGTTTTGTCGGTCGAGTAATTTAAGCGGTTGGCTATAGGAGGTCACCGCTCGCGGTCACCGTAGTCGCTGTTCCCGATTGAAATTCCCGTCGGCGCGTAAAATTTGATGGAAGCGGGTTAAGCGTGGGGCACCGTTATCGACAGTCGTTCGCGCTGCCCCGATCGATCGATCGCTCGGACAATGGCCGTGGAGAACGCGGGGATTACAAAACTCGAAGGGCTGGGCGTCCATTTTCTGTCATATACGGAGCAAAAATCGAGACACTGTGATCTTGAGGCATAGAGCAGCGATACTTGATACGGGCTCAGTGTCACGATTATGGCTGCTTGGAAATATTCTTCCACTTTGCTCAGGCCTAGCCTATGTCAACGGGAAGAAAAATGCAAGCTGTTGGTGCCTAAGCTAATTTTAGAATGAAACCTGTTAGGTATATTCCCAAAGCTTTTAATAAGTCGTACGTAGTAAGCTTTTGTAGAGAGTACTGTAATATTTTTTGATTGATTTCTTCTTCTGGGAAGCATCTTCTTTCTAATTCAGGTGCAACGAAACTGGAAACGACTACTTAAGTAGTCTAACCCTTTTTCTATATTCATTTTAGAGTAAAGATCAATTTTCTGTGATTTTTAAATACATTCTCCTCTAGAAGGAAACTCAATTTTACACTTGTGCATCCTTGGAAGAGTTCTCCTATTTTGCCTTCTCTACTTCTTCTTCTTCTTGAAAAGAATTGAAGTTGTAATTCAGTCTGGAAAGTGATGTTCTAGAAGAGTAGGTATTTCACATCCTGTAAGCTTCTAACTGATTACAAGCTGCGAGCCTCTATCGAGACAGTACTGTACCATTCTTCGGCTACTTTCCTCTGCTCGGCGAGCCTCCTCTCCGCGATTCAATGATGGGCGCATAAATAACGCGGGAAATGGACGACAGCGACAAAGCTGGCGCTGATTTCGCTGGTAAAGGCAACGGCGCGCGAGCGGCGAACGGCCTACCGAGATGGATTTATGCCAGCGTCATTAGGGATTAATTATACGCCTTGTCAGCCAGCTGATGCCCGTTCTAGTGGAGATGGTCCCGCGCGCGAGAGCTGCTCTCATCCTGCGCTCCTTCGCCAGGGAGAGAACAAGGAGACCGAAGACACGAAGCAACTTCCCTCTTAGTGTGCTGCTACGGTGGCTGCTGCTCCTATGATTTACACGTCGGCTGAATCGAGTACACGCGCGGGGTCTGAAGAAAGGAACGATGTTACTTCATGGTTTATGTTAGACTTCGAAGAATCGGTGCCTGGGGAAGGCTTTGGAGTAGTCTTTGGGGAGGTTTGGAACACTTTGTGAGCTGTGTTTCAGAGGAGCATAGATGATTAGTGTCTCGAAGAAGGGATCTGTGTCTGTCGAAGGATGTGCTGAGGAATCATATTACTGAGTGATCTGATTTTTACTCTGAAACAGGTTAAATTAGTGTGGGATGAAGTTAGAGTGGAGTGACAGTAGGCTAGGTTCATCAAGATAAAGATATGTCTATCTAAGGGTCTTCTTTTTAAACTTAGATAATAATCTTGAAAGTTATAGAATATTTTATAATTTAAAAACTTGAAATTATAACAATTTCACTATTTTAAAATTCAAAATTTCAGAGATTCTAAATATGTAAAGATTTAGTTTCCCACAAATCTCCATCGTATCAAATACTTCACCTTCCCACACACACACTTCTCAATCATACCGCCAGCATCAATCGTCCCCATCCTCTAAACCCACTTCCGCCAAAAAAGGAAGCACCTTCGATCCATCTCCCCGAGTCAGGATCCCGCAGGTCGAGCCCGAGTGCCCTATCATTCTATTTCTACCCAGCAATCCCCGCGGCGAGAAATGGTACCGAGTCTTCTCCAAGAAGAAGCCCCCTCGTCCTCGTCGATCTTCCTTTCGACAGGCGATCCGCGTACACGATCGCGATCAGGGATTAATCAGGCTATCGAGCAATCGTTCACCGAGTCGAAACGATATCGGGTCGCGTGTGCGCGACGGTCATTTAAATACCGAGTGATCGCGATAATTCTCGCGTCGAGAGATTTACAACGCGGCGTTACACTTCTGCGAGAGCTCACGGTCCGCTTTCACTCGGCATCGAATCCACCTTACGGGCGACAGAGATCTACGACGTGCAGCGCGGCGGTGAAAGCGGCGAGGAGGGCAGATGCTGCCAGGTGTCACGGATTTCGGGATCACCCGGTAGAGGCAGGAAGACGGCAGGTGTAGCCTGCAGGCGAGGAGGAATCGCGAGGCAGGCCCGAGCTGCGTGGGCGCGTTTCTCAGGGTGGCTGCGATGCGTCACACCGCGGATCGCGCGAGAAAACGGAGCCGAGGCTGGGCCATGAGTGAACGGGAGGACGGGAGGGGGGAGGAGGGAAACTGGCGAAAGATGAAGAGTTGGAACGGGACGGGAAGAAGACAAAGGGAGGAGACGACGATTCTCCCCTCGTCTCTGGGGAACACTGAGAACCGAGCTGCAGGACCTGTAGGCGAGCTATGCTGGGTATCCAGGCTGAAGGTTGGGCAGAGCTAACCAGCTAAGCTAACCAGCCGAGCGAACCAGCCCAGGATATATCCTGAGAACAATCGGACCTACCGACTGACTGGCGTGGGCGAGCCAGCGAAATATGCATTCCTAGCGAGCACTGGGATTATTACACTTACGTGCCCTCGAGATGGGTCCGCCGAAAGGGGACTTATCGCTCGGCTAGGTGCCACTTTGGCCCTCAGTACTCTGGTTGAACTGAGATCGAGTCGAATCTGGGACTCGTGTCAGAGGATTGAGTTTCCTGGATGACTGGCTTGGAAGACACTTGTGGACTAATTCTTTGAAGGATTAGGGTCTTAGGTTTCGTAAGAGCGGAGTGTAGAGTTAGAGATGGGAAATGGGTTGACAGATTGGGAGCCCTGGACAGTCGTCTCTGATAACACGGATGAGTGAACGGGGAACGAGGAAGCTGAAGTATCTGGGTTAAGCAATTGTGAAAGAGGCTTAAGTGTATGGTGGCACTTGTCAATGCTAACTAGTCTAGGCGAATTAGAATGCTAAACACTGAACAGTGGAGGGTCTGGGTCTTTCAATCTAAAATAGCTTAAACACCTCGTTTTTAGAGTTCTTTATTAGAGTAACTTCAGACTAAATCTGAAAATAGACGAATTCTGAGAAAACCGAGGACAAGGAAGGCACTTCGGCCAGATGGAAAAAGTAAAGTGCTTCGAGAGCAGCGGATAGTCAACAGTCGAACGCAGTAGAGATCCTAAGTATACCGCGAGGCAATTTACGTAGGTTCAATTTGCAGTTTGTACGCTTCTAATTTAAACTGTGGGTTTCGGCAATCTCCGCGTTTCTCATGACGACAATTCAGCGAGCAGCTCGAGGATCTCCCGATGATACGTCCGGCACATCCGCAAGCCTCGTAGCTCTGGCGACCGCAAGACTGGCCTATTATTCCCCGATGACATCCCCGTCCCCTTTCCCCCCTTTGTCGTCCCCTTCGTCAACCTCTTCCTGTTACCCTGGGCCAGGTCTTGGTGGCTCGCAGCTGCGATCGCTGCGTAATGGAGCCTGCGAATTGTTTGATGGAAGCAGCTCGTTTATTGCAGCCGAGTTCTAATCTTTCCCGTGGCTGGAACGAGATTGTTCAGACCACGGTCGCGCTGGAAAAAGTACCGTCGTTTAAACCACGAGATGAAGCTCGAACGCGGTCGCTGACTTGCTGGAGAACGTAATTATCAGCTGAAAGGGAAGCTGGGGTTCAGTGATGTGATGGGACACCATTAAGCTGGAGTTTGGTTGATCAGGAGATAAAGGGATTGGAGATTTGTAATATTAACAGGGATAGATCTGGACATCAGAGCCAAATTGTATTAAGTCGACTAATTTTCTGTGTGACTTAATACACTTTGGCTCTGGGGTCCAGATATGAGGGTTGATACTGGGGAAAGTGGCTCATGCAAATATTTCTGTCCTCTGATCTGACTTGGCCTGATCCTCCAGGCGTCTGAGGCACAGGTCTACTACTTTGGTGGTCCCAAAAATTGATACATTCTTTAGTTTCACAGTCGTGAATCCTACAATCTCATCATTCTATCGCATCATTCTATCTACACATGTTCTGGTTCTCAATTTCTCAAACAATATAACTCTCCAAATCTCGTTCTTCCGTGAAGCCAGATGAACTGTAACCAGTACACACTTATTTTCACGGTACCGCATTTCATCTTGCCAAAACAGACTCGCCCCAACACCCAATAATCCTCCAGCAATCCTCCGTACCGTATATGATGCAAAGCAGGCATTAAGCTCCACAGAGAAAGAGATCCGTAATACGCGTAATTGCAGGTTGCTGTTCGGGGGCCCTTTGCCTCGTGCGTGCAGAGCAGAATTTCTCGTTGGGGATACATAGTAGAGGGGGAACGGCCCACTTGCTCTCACGAGGGGGCAGGGCGCTGGGGCCTGATTTATCGGCGCGACTGGGGCACGGCTAATTATCGATTCCGCGGGAAATCAGAAATGCTCGCGTGTCGCTCGACGCAGCTCGTCCTGGAGCGTGTCATGGCTCGCCAAATAGGATCGAAGATATCGACACAATGCCCAGAGAGATATCCTCGGCCACGTATCGTAAATCTGCTCGGGTGAGACATATTTTATTGCGCGGCTGTAACGTATGGATGGGCCTCTCGCGGGCCCCGCGCACGCTCGCGCGAGCAGGCGCGCCGTGAGTAAAGGCACTGCTATGGAAATATTAATGCAACTTCATCAATCACGCTGCATAAACAGTGGGGCAAGAAAACGATTTACTACTTACGATCTGACCAGCCTACCGACGAATGTATAGCAGAGAAACTCGAGGCGAACGCGCGCTCGTCGCGAAACCGACGAGCATTCGTCAAAATCTTTCAACGCCCCTCCGAGGAACATTCCCACAGATCTCTCAAACGGGATCAAATTGAAACTTCACGTGCTGTTTGCCTTTCAGGCGAGATCGTGCCAGTTGTTGGCGTACATGAGCGTTTCCTCGGGGCAGAATTTTTTAACGATGATGAAGTGGCGTGTGGGATGGACTACGCAAATATAGTCATCCAATTTTTCTATTGTGTTCGAAGGGAGGAACAGTAATGTATGAGACAAATAGGTATAGTTCAAGCAGTGACGAGACGTGATATTTTCCAGTACAAGTATTTAGGTACACATCACATATTTAGTGATCTATTCTACTTACACCTTCACATTTAATTACAATCTGCACTACTTTCTTTATCCACATCTGCAGTACATCACTACTTGTGAATATTAATTCATATTACTTCAAAACCTTCATAATCTTAGTATCGACAGAAAATACCTACTGCACCCGCAGTACTCTTCACACAGGCAGAGTCTTGGTCCCTCTCTAAGTTGTAGCTTACTTAAAGACATCTCCAAGATTTGACCAATTTCCCCAAAAGAAAGCACTAGGATCTCGTTGCATCAAGGGACGATGAGTCAACCGCGGTTTCATTCTCAAGCGCGGAGAGAGGGCGAACGTGCGTGAGTTTCACCGAGTGTGTATTCCCATGGGGTCAGGAGAGATTTCTGGATTACGATCCAGCCTTTTGATAGAAACTTATATGGCAAGAAAACGGATGGCGTATTCGGCATTAAGGAAGTACGTGAGTCTAGAGCGCGCAGTACTTATGGGTGCGTTTCAGCTGGTTGGCGTGCGTCTCCCTCGGGTCCTTGCCTTCCATATTCCCTCTCCTTTCTGGAATTGCCTAACGTCCTCCGTTTTAGGACGACGGGACCCGCTGAACCTTGCGGCCCCGCGAAACGCACGCATAATAATCCACAACCTGGTTAAAAGGTCACTTCCGTTCAGTCGGCCGACGACATCGCCTTTCTCGAGGCTTCCGGAAGCTGTTGTGAGGAGTAGTATAGATCAAGATTCGGTGGACGATGCTGTGGAACTTGATTTTTGATGAGGCTCTCTTGGAAAATGATATTGACTCTCTTGTGTTATGGTATTAGTATTAGGTAGATATAAGGGAGTCAATGAAGCTTTATTAGAATAAATGGGGATGATTTACAATTTTTTATTTTATTTGTCTGTGTACAGGTTATTTTGTTTATGAATATTTTATGTACTGCTTAAGAAAAATTGAAGTAGAAGGAATGGAGCTTAAAATATCTGAAGAGGCGACGAATTTTGGGGTCCAGAATCCCTTGGATCTCTTGGGTTTCTTGGATCTGCTGAGTTCCTTAGAATCCTTGAGTTCCTTGGATTCTTGGAGTTCCTTGGATCCCTTGAGTTCCTTGGATCCCTGTTCTTCTTTAAATTTCTCGAATTCCTTGGGTTTATTGAATTCCATAGGTTAATTGAATTCCTCAGGTTTATTGACTTCTTCTAGTTTCCTTGATTGCTTTCGCAATCTCTGTTAAATCAGCACTGATTTAGATATCTTAATTAGCTAAACTTTTCATTCCTTATTAACCCTGACAGTATATAAAAATTAATAACGTTACGATCCAGTAGTTCTGTATCTTTTTCTGCGTTCGATATTAATAATTTCCTGTTACACATTGACCACCTATAGGACACAGTACACAGTAAAAGCATAATTCTTAATAGTGGATACTGTGCAGTTTGAATAGGCAAGTCAAGGTTACCTCTATCACGTGCATAGAATCATTTTGTCAGGCAGGATCGCGGAACGAGGACTTTTGCGAGCGTTTATCAGTAAAACAGTACCGATTAACGGTGAACGCACAGCGACCAGGAAGTCGTTGCTTGAATTCTACCGCGCGAACTCGCGCGGTTTTACGGTTTTCTCAGGCGTCCAATCCCATCGAAATGCCAGAGTATTTTGAACCGGATCGTAATTAACCGCCCATTACTTACCAGTCCACCAGGGACGGTGAAACCTTTTTGTTTCTACGAATCGGTGGCGCGAGCGAGCTCCTCTTGTCTTTCTATTTAGTAACGATGGATCCTCGACTTTCTAACTGCGACCCACCCAACCTGGGATTACTGAAACCAGTCATTTCGGTGTCGTGCCCTCTTGGACATCGGTGAGTCTCTTTAATACTGTAAATTAGTAGTTCAAGTTTTGAGTTTACTTTAGTAGATTCCTTAAAAATTACATTACATACACAGTGACTTCAATTTAATAACAATTAATTTTCTCTCTATTCTATATTCATCTTAAAACACTAAAATAATTTTACAAACAGAAATTGCGTTCCCAATAATTTCTTCTAAAACATTCTATACTCTCTAGTCGAGATAATTTTCTCTCTGCTCTGTGACATTTAAAAATCTCCCTTAATTATCACCCCCTCCCTTCATATTACAGTCCCTTCAGTGTCTCTCTAGTGTCCCCATTAATCCCACATAACTCGAGGCACGAAAAGCGCCCTCGAAGCACACGTACAGCAAAGAACATTCATTTACCGCGCGAACTGCAGTCCTCCGCGGATTAAGTGCCATTATTCCGCTGACAACGATTCCAGAGAGAGCGGAGGAACGTCCCCAAGTGGGCAGCTAATCGCGCGTAGCATGTAATCAGTCTACTAATTAGCCGCGTCGCGGCTGTTGCCCGAGCGACAGCCACCTGTCCTAAGGTAGGGTAATAACGTTCCTCAGCGAGCGTGGAACGTCGACGGGATGTCGCAGCTCGGATGTCCGAGAGTACCTCGCTGGCTATTATGAACCGCGAAACGACCTGCATTAGTGTGCTCCACGTCTCGCGGCGGATCGTTTTGTTCTCCACTCCACCACGGTTGTTATGACGTTAATCGTTCCCGACGCTCTTGGCAGACCGCTCTAATCGTCGCACGTAGAAGTCGAATAACCGCCGACGGGACAGACGTATGGGTCGACGAGGAGAACAGAGGAGGAGAGGCGATGCAGAGGTCGTTTGCACCTGCTCCATCGTCGCCGGGCCGCTTCAATTCAGATTAATTGCGCTGGGTTTATTCATTATGGGATTAGAGCTGCGGAAACGGGGTAAGGTGCTGGAGGAAGAGCGGCTTTTGGCCTGGAGACCGTTATGAGGCAAGAGATGTGCTTAGGTGATTAAGTGGGAGAGGTTTATAGTTGGCAGAGTAGTGTTAATTACTAAAAGTAAAATAAAATAGAACTGTTGCTTTGGGTACTAGGGAAACTAAGTGATGGACTAATTCTTAAATGTTCAAGCATTTGAAGTTTCAAATTTTCAAATATTCAAGTCTTCGAGCATTGTAAAGGTGCAGATACGCCAGTGTTCGTGGACAGTAAAGATATACAATTTTCTATATAGAAATTGTCTATTCGCGTATCTCTTCGCAAACTGTTCTTCGTGTTCTTGGAAAGGTTAAGTGAGGATGATAAAATATTGCGAACTGTTTCGTGATGTATATCTAGCTTAATCTAATTTTTAACTTTTGAGATCTGCAGATCTTGATTATCTCCAAAGAAGGGTGAAAATTCTTTATAAAGGTATGCTATCAACAGTGCCTTCTATTCCAAAGATACGAGTCATGAATAGGATCGATAGTAAAGGGGTGGGCCCTAATTTTCCCGCGTAAATCGTGGATAATACGTGACGTCATCGTACATCAGGTTCCCTAGGTTGATTGGGTGCGAGAATTGGGGCCCAGCAATTACCAGGTGACCCAGGCGCGATTTATGGGGTCAGTCGTAACTCATGGCTCTCGTACTCCCTCTGTTACTGGTCCCCCTGTATTCCATAACTCGACACTCCGTAACCCTCGAGGAGACTGCACCTATGTGCAGCGGCCGCGCAGAGAATTTATTACGGATTAAGAGTTGCAGTCGTGAGCGAAGGCTTGACACTCTGCCGAGAGGAATCCACGTTATTTATAAATAATAATCATAAGTCACAGCGGTGGAATGCAGTATTCAGGATTCCGTCTAGCCTACCTCGTCCGTCAGGGGCCAACTCCGAGTGGCTTTCAAACGTTCGCTTCCCATTCGCGACAGAGGTCTCAAGATAGCGCAGGGAGTCGCCGCGAACGTACCCACCGTCCCCGTGGCTCTTCGAGGCAACAACAGGGGGACGCGAGTAACAACTTTGTCATAAAGAGTGGACGACTAACGACGATGTAGTTCCGAGTACCGATCATAAACTCGGCAACGTAACAGCGACTCGAGACCCAGTCGCAATTCGAAGGCATAATTCCATGCTGGAGACACTTCCTTGCGGCTCTGTCTTTGCAGCCAGAGCTATTGTTGCTCCCGCCCCGACCACGACTCGCACTTTCTAGGCCCGTTCAGAGCTTCCTCATTTCCTCGAGAACCGACTCGCGGGATCGTGTCACTCGTTAGAACCTCTTTCCAGCACTGTGGTTGATGGCTTTTGTGGAATCCACTGTCTAACTATCCTGGACTATTAAAATGAACCTGGGGATAAGCGTGGTAGGACGTTTACAGTATGGGGTTGTGTACTTTGCATTAATGTAGCTACTTTAGATAGAGGGATCTTGTCAGGTGGTTGGACCCACTCTTCTTATTTCTTCTTCTTATCTGGACCCAATAGAAACATATTCATGACTCTTTATTGGCCTTTTTTGTTCAGTTTAACCATTTTACTGCTGTGGAATTTAGTGTTTAAATATTCTAGACCTTGGACCTTTAGATTTTAGACCTAGACTTAGATATGAGTAGCCCTACTGCTGCAAATAAGTGTTATAGAACTGTGGTCAACTGACTCGCAATTACCTATAGCCTTTCTTGTCTGCTTTACCAATGCTTGATTGTACTAAAAATAAAGGATCTTGGATCAAGATTAAATCTGTAATTGAGTAGTCTCTAAAACATAGAAATATTTGCCATGATGCTGGAGTTAAGTGGATTATTTGATCTTCTATTGTATTTGAAACCCAGTGGCAGCCTACTAGCAATATTTAGGGCTGGGCACACGTATATGACGTAAGACAGTCCTCAGGGTGAAGCAGGCCGTCGTCAGGTACACACGCAAGGAGTGTCTTGCGCGAGTGAGTATTTTTGCCGCTGGTACGAGTTTACAGGTTGCGCGAAGCGGTCTGCGCGATCAGGCTGGCCGCTCGGGCTCGGTGACCGAGGATCCCTCTGGGCCCCTCGGGCCCCAACGGACCCAGAGTCGCCCTCCCACTGGCCCCTGGCCCGCGTTGCATCGCGTTGCATGGCGTCCTCGTGTGGGCGAAGGGTCATGGGTCGCAGACACACCGCAGTGGCTCTCAGCTGCCACTAACGCTTCCAGCGCAGGTTGAATGGGCCCTTCCTCTACAAACTACACGAATTCAGTCTCATAAATACTTACAAACCGAAAAGAATTTACCATACCCTCTGAACTAATAAATATTGCCACGAAAATACTGTCTTGAAAGCCATTTATAGTCATCAATTCTAAAGGCAGTTTGAGAACCTCTGATGCAACGGTGTGTACGAAAATCGTGTGCACCGGTTGGGCGACAATTGCGTGGACAATTTGTTCGCGGTCGACGACACAATGACGTCGCATAAAGTGTCCCAGGGACAGGGTGACCACGGTCGTCCCTGTTACCATCTAGAAGACTCATGGAAACCGATCCTCGACAAGGAACCAAAGCCTCCCAAAACAGGGGCCCTAAGGAACCCAGATCCCCGAAAGAAAGCGTCGTCATTAACAATAATGCTGAATCCACGGCACGCTGCATCTCAAGCATCACGCGGAACCGTTAGTCAGGTACGGAGGGTACCCGTGGAACTCGCACGGAATCGTCAAGCAAGCACGCAACAAAGAAGAAGGATCACCGTGGAGGGAATTTTAGGATTCCTCGGGCATCGATACGGGTCCGTGGTCGAAAAGTTATGGCAACGAGGAGAGGCTGCTGGCTGCAGAGGGTCCTCTCGTGCGAAAGGTCACGCGCGAAGGAACTGACCTCCCCCCCCCCCTCGCCTCGTCGCCTGTCCCCTTGGTCGTTGCACGTCGAGCTACCCCAACAATTTCGAGCAACGAGCAGATAGAATCTGAGGGGCGGGCCGAGCAAATTGAAAAATTATGCCGACGCGTACGCGACGCGTTTTTGGCGAAGATGCGAGACAATAGGATAGGGAGATAAAAAGGTGAGGACCGTTCAAAAGGGTAACGCCATCACGGTAGGCGAACAGCATACATATATACCCGAGGCACAAGCCCCCGAACAGCATATATCTGCGACGATCTACGGAAAGGTATATACCCCCGAAGGCTTGACGGCCGGTGCTCATGCATAAATGCGTCAACGTTGTTTCGCTCCCTATCTCCGATCTCTGCGAGTTCTACCCGGCTGTCCGAGCTCGCCTATATCGTCCAGATTTCTGATCGGCTTATCTCGTCCCGCGTTTCCAATCGCCTGGCCATTAAATCGAACTCGCTAGTACTTTCTACTTAGGCCACGATGATAAATCTCGCGGTGCGTGCGCACGGTGAAAGAGACGAGACTGTTCGGGAAAGTACAAATGAAACTTTAATCAGAGAACCGAGGTACGTAGGCAGGGACTTGCTTTTGTCGTGATAGCGAACGGGGCCTGGGGAGGAAGCTTGTGAGCATTGTGAAATCTTGGATATCGGGGTTTTTGATCTTATTTTAGAGGGGCTGGATGTGGAGTGTTCTGAGGGATAGATGGGAGTGGAGTTGGAGGAGGATTTCTTGGATGCTGGATCTTCTGAAATCTTAAGAGATTTCTCAGATTTTTAGACCTGAATTTGGGGAAGAAAATTAGGTATCTGAGGATCTTTCTATTGGTAGTCCTAGTCTTCGAGCACACTGATGTCAATGAAATTGTTGTCATTAGTAGCTGAATGCTTTCATTGATAATTTTCAATATCGCAAGAATTGTTTTATGCTATTCTTCACTGGCATCTATTGTCCATTAATTCCAAGGACTTTAAGATTCACAGAGCAGTGAAGGATTCATCAATTCCACAGAAGAAACCCAGCCCTCCTCCACTCCTAGACCAGTACCCCCTTCATCAGCCCAATCCTCCTCACTTCCTCAACCTCCAGTCAACCAATTCAATCCTCTCTCCCATCAAGCCCACTTTGCCCCCATTTGTCAGCGTCCCCCCCAGCCTCCCTTTATCTCTCTTTATCTCTGTTGGCGCAAATGTGGCCTAACCCAGAATCCCCGTCTCTTCCCATAACGGTACCCTCGCGGTCTGATTTCCTCGGGTCCCTTTGAAGAGCGAGGCGGACAGGTCTCGATGCTCGGTGATCTATTCGTTACCGTTTCGAGGCGCTAGGCGGTCGTAAACTCTCATCAGAGATCGAATCGAGCGTGCCTGGCAAGTGGAAGAAGTGGTACTGGAAGCGGCGGGTTAATTCGCGAGTGATGAGCTGCCCGAGCCCTCCTTCTCGCTCCCTCGCGCCCCCTTGCCTCTCCCTCGGGCCCGAGCGACCACGTCCGCCTCGGTTCGTGCGTACGCACGGGGCCCGCGATGTCTGCGGCCGCGTCGTGTTCCCACGGACGGGGCCGGGAGGAGTTCTTTCGAGTTTGAAAACACGGCAATCAGTGTAACTGCTTCTGCCGCAGCGCTATGCGCGCATACATATGTATATCCGCTCCATCCCGTGCCAAGAACATTGTGCGGTCGTGCGTTTTCTTTCTTTCAAAGCGGCCCGCGACGTCGTCGGCCATGTTCCGAGCTTTTTATCCGGACCGCGGCCTGCTGATTGCCCGCATTGAGCGCTCTCCTTTGGGACCATGAGAAATCAGCCTGCTCGAATGTTAGACAAGACGCTGTAAACTTGTCCTCGAGTTTTCAGGACGACTGGAATCCAGGGGGCGGGAAGGCGCTTTATGTATCGATGCCGGAGTCAGGGGATGGTAACTTACTGCGCTCTGCCTGGAGTTCATAGATGCAAAGTAGGAGTAGTTTACTTGGGGAGCATTCGGGGAATTGGTGCAATCCTGGAGGAAGGATTATTCTTTTCTTACTGCGCTCTGCCTGGAGTTCATAGATGCAAAGTAGGAGTAGTTTACTTGGGCAGCATTCGGGGAATTGGTGCAATCCTTGAGGAAGGATTATTCTTTTCTTACTGCGCTCTGCCTGGAGTTCATAGATGCAAAGTAGGAGTAGTTTACTTGGGGAGCATTCGGAGAATTGGTGCAATTCTTGAGGAAGGATTATTCTTTTCTTACTGTGCTCTGCCTGGAGTTCATAGATGCAAAGTAGGAGTAGTTTACTTGGGCAGCATTCGGGGGAATTGGTGCAATTCTTGAGGAAGGATTATTCTTTTCTTACTGTGCTCTGCCTGGAGTTCATAGATGCAAAGTAGGAGTAGTTTACTTGGGGAGCATTCGGGGGAATTGGTGCAATCCTTGAGGAAGGATTATTCTTTTCTTGGAGCGTGCCGATTGCTTTGTGAGAGGATTTATGGGGTTGAGGGATTCTGAAGCGATGGGCAATTTAGTTTTAATATAGGTAGGGGTGTGATTGGATGTGAGCTTGTTTAAGGGATTCTGTGTTGAGGGTAACTGGGGAGGAACTGATATACAGAATATCTCGCTTTAGGGACTCTGAGACTACTTGCTCTGGGGACTCTCTGTGCTACAGATAATTTGAGTGATAGGAAATGGTAAGACTTAATCGAGGAGTGATTGAATTAATGTTAAGTGGGTTCTCCTTTTTTGGTAAACAATTATTTATATTGAACACTATAGTGCTCCTCTAACAATAAGAGCTCTGACAGCAGTGCTGATCTATTAGTCCCAAAACACTTCTTGTCAGTAGAACACAGTACATTTTAAATCTAAGCTCAACATCTTCTCAGAGGAAGCACTTGTACCATCGAATCTTCATCCATGATGACCACCATCCACAAGAAATGACGAATCCATCATTAGAAGTCCTAACATAACGATCCCCCATGTCCCTCTTCCTCTTCCCCAGCCCCAGTACCGAGCGGAAGTCTTCCTTGTCGGCGCACGGAGCACGTCCGGATGATTCATTCCCAACAATCGAGTATCGGCCATGTACCACCGTCCCGTCGGCTCTCCCATGACGATCCGGTGACTAAGTCCGCCACTATGGCGTGTCGCGGGGGCCAGCGTGGCGTGTGTATCGGCTGCGAGTCGATGGCGCAACACAGCCTTTATTCTCGACTTTTACACGCGACCCTCTATCCTCTACCGATGTAAAATCAGGAGAGGCCACGCACACACAGGTGCTGGGCCAGGGAGCGTGTGCACACAGGCTCCTCGAGCGCACGTGAGCGGAGCGCGCTCGGTGGCTCGTACCAGGCCTCGTCCGCGCGTGGGCGGAGGCCCTCCAGAGCCGATAGCCCGCGAGAATACGCGGTGGTAGGCCGCGTAATCGAATCGCCAGGTAATTACTCGATAGTCGGCCCGTGTCATTCATATATCTCCGCGGCGAATTGGTGTGTGTCACGCGCGAGCTGGCGAGCGAGTAAATAACCAGCGTGGATTTGCGCCAGCGACACGACGATCGGTATCGCCGCGATCGTATCAGCCAATGCGCGGGCGTCGCGTAAACGACGATAAGGCGAGAACTAGCTCGTAAGTTTTCGCTTCGCGGCGTAGCCCAAAGAGGCAACAGCCCGCCCTCGAGAGCTAAGCGATGAGAGCCAGACGAAGCTGGTCTAGTATATGTGAGCCTGAGGTCTTAATTGATGGATGAGAAGCGGGGGCGAGATGGCGGCTGGGATGCTGAGCTGGTTTCCACTTTTCTGGGGAATCGTCGACATGGTGATTTATTGTGGTTCAGGTCTGTTGGAGGACATTTAATAAATGGTGAGGTAGAGGAGTTGCCATTTAGGATGATGGCATACCCACGTGCAACTCTCACTTTTGGTGTGTGTGATGAGACTTTACCGGATTCTGGAACCTGTCTAGAATGGGGAAATATTGTATTTGGGTGGCTTATGATCTATTGCAGAGGTTGCATGAGGTATTAATAATTGATTTATTAAATTCAATATTTGGATAGTTGGACACTTGGTCATTTAAATATTTGAAGAGTTGTATGTTCGAAGATTTGAAAGTATGAAAATTTACGAATTTGAATATTTAAAAATTTGAATATTTGAAAATTTAAAAATTTGAAAATTTGAATATTTGAATATTTGAATTTTTGTATTTTTGAATTTTTGAACATTTGAATATTTGAAAATTTGAATATCTGAAAATTTTCCAATTTTCCACGTTCCTAAACCTTCAAATCATCAACAAAACTGAAACAGTCCATCCAACTTCAGTCTTCAATATCTAACAAACTACATATAATCCACATGCGTCCCTCAAACCGACCACAGATGCCCTCTCACATAAGCTAATACAGACCAAATCCTCTGCGAGGCGACACACGTAGGTAAATGATCGTTTGTCCTCCCACCTCTCGATTGTCGTCTCGCAGCTCACGGTTGTTGCATCCTCGCGGCTGCGAAACACGAGGGCAAAAATGGATACGGAGGTGGAGGTGGCTGCCCTCAGCTATATCTTGAGTAATTGGAACACGACCTCTGTCAACCCCCGCTGACCCTAAATGGCCAGCGGAAACGAGCTTACCACCGCGGCGAGGAAGCCACCGCGGGTGTTGGCCAATCGCGCGTTAGATGCAGATTCAGATGCAGAGGCTCCGTGGGCCATCGTGGTCTAGTAGCTCCCGCCAGCCGGAACCCTCGCGTCAGATGACTCGTCCGTCCCTCCATTCGCGCTTTATTATACTCCCACGACGATTTATGCTAATCCTGCGCGAGCACAGCGCGTAGATTACGATGAAAATGGGGTAGGAGGATCGTTCTATTGGCTTGCTCATGGGAATATTGAATACTCAGGTAAATGTCCCTATCTCAGACCACTTTGGTGTGGGTGGTATTATCTTTCCATTGAGAGCGATAAATGAGTGACACTATAGCAGAATTGTCAAGGATTTAAATTTAGGGAATTATAGCTTACGTCGATGATTTTTCGAAATATGGATTTACTAGAATTGGAAATTAATGTTACAGAAACGATTCCTTCACTTCCTCTTAATAATTCAGAAACCCCAAACCCCCATAAACCAGACCAGTAGAACCTCCAACTACCTTCTCCTTTACAATACTTCGAGTGTAGGTTCTAACACTAAGCAGAGTCCCAAACCCACGATCTCAGGCAATAAATACTTGCCTGAGAAGTTGAGCCCACTTCCGGGGCAGATTCCTCCACGAAGACAGAAGCCGACAGTGGATCTCTTCATTGGGTTAACGATCCTCCAGGATCAGTCGAAAAAAACCGTCTCTTGTCGTAATAAAAAGGAAAGCCGCGTGAATCGGGGGCCAATTAAAGAGACCGATTTATACCGACAAAAAATATTGGCCGTAAAACGTCGCGCTACATCAACGCTCGACAATCTCTCCCCTTCTCTCCCCTTCTGGTCTCGTATTTGTCGAAGGAAGGAGACTGGTATCGACGATAAATCCAGCCGACGAGAGAAAAAGGAATCGGGAACAGGACGAGTTGACTTTTTATGGTCGCCTTGCCCCGTTCTTTTCCTCGAATCGTAAAACACCCGCGTAACGCGGGCGGGATACGCGCGAGTGAATAAATTTGACGAAAGGCGAATTTCATAAGAGCGTCTCGCGGGCCTCGGCCGCCTGGGAAGAACGAGACAGCGCGGGCATAACGGCGCGAGTCGCCCACGCCGCTTCCAGACGTGATCAAGGAACAATGTATAACAGTTTCTTCATGGTTGTCTCGTCAAATCAAGTATTAGTCATCTGCCAGGAACGAGATTCAGTGAACGTACTCGCGCGAGCCTTTTCGAGCGGCCTGGTTTCCGGTTTCCATTCCCTTTCCTGTGAATCTCACGCGCCGCAGCCGCGCGCTATTGCAAAATTATCGCCGCGGAATAACTCGTTCCCCTGCTGGCCCTTTCTCGATTACCGTCGGAATGGATGTGTCTTCGATTGATGAATCACTGAGAGGAGAAACAATTGTGTGGAGGTCGTCGCTGAAATGTGGGAGAGCGAGCTGTTCATTTGTGGGGTACTGTGAAATGTATGGGCTCAGTGGGTGGCGCCGAGGTTCGTGCTTTCTCGAATTTACATACTGCTTTGGAAAAATGGTCAGGTGGAGTAGTGAAAGGTTTGGCGGGGAAGTCGTTTGCCAGGGACTAGTGGACTGGCTTCTTGAGGGTTTAGTGATATTTTCAGTTTTATTAGTATTCAAATTGGAGGTGCTTTGCTGAGACTTATTTGTGAAAGTGGTCTACGTCAGAAATCTGAAAAAATTGCATTTAATATCTACTGATTTTATATGAATGGTTAAAGGGACTGAGTGGATTAAAATTCAAACTATTTTTTAATACCAGAGATTTTATTGTTCTGTAATGGAAGTTTTATTATTTTATAATGGAAGTATATTTATTATTGCAATGATTTTTAACTTTTTACTAAGTTAGTTTATGTATTTTTACAGGAATGGAGAGAATGGAGTAAAACGTAGGAGTGCAATGCAGTTCGTGATTTCTATGGCTGTGTAAAAGAGTGCCTAATCTACTGTGGATTCATCCAGTATGTGAGTACGTACACATATACAAAACTGTTTCACTTTATACAATTTCATGCTGAATATGATAACAAGCATATAATGGAAAGACTCTATACTATTATAATATGTAATATGTCTACATATGTACATCTTTATTATTCTATAACGTTAGCCAGAAAATTTCGCCAAATCTTTTAAATTAACAAAATTTTCCTATCCACCTAATAGAATATCATACATTATCTATCATCTACATTAAGCTTCTGCTCTAGTATTCCAAAATAATTTTTTCAAATCTTTCTAAAAGAAACATAGCACCCCTAATTGTAGCTTCGACACCTACACTCAAACTAGAACCCAAAATACGAATCATAGTACTCTCCCTTCTCTCTCACTACATAAATCACAGAGTTCAACTCGCTGCCAAAATATTTCGATACCACCCCCCACGATCAGACCCCACCACCATCTCCCATAAATTAATCCAAAACGACCCCCTCTAAAAAAACCCAGCTCGATCCCAAAGTTTCCATACGATCGCGATTTGTCGATGCCTGTATCGTCCAAATCTTATCAGTCCCATCAGCTGATTCTTACAAGGAGCCGAGCATTTTTCACCTCTGACCATAGAGGAGGAGAGAGGATCCTGACCACCCGGCGGGTGATTCCTCGACAGCAGGTTGATCCTCGGGGAAGGAAGGATGCTGGGCCATGGGTATCGATCGCGAGGTATCGGTTCGCGGGCTGACAGTGCCGAGAGATATATATCTGGGAGAGAGTGGCGGAGTGCCGCGGGGTTCACGCGGGGGTAACTCAATTTGTAGTTACAAACGAGCATAATATGATAATGCCTCGGTGCTCGGGCACACCGATTCACCTGGGCCCGTCTCCGCTTTGTTAGCGGCCCTCTGCCAGCCCGAACGCTTCTCCCCCCATGCTGTGCGCTGTCATTTGTTCACGTCTGTCAATACGTCACTGATAGGCACACCGGTACCTCGTTGGGCACCGAGACGTGCCCCGTCAAGGCCAATCTTCGCACGAAATTTCGAGCGCGAGCGTGAAATCTAGACTCGACGATGACCCAGACGGATAACGAGCGCCGCGGGATTTTTCCCTCGCGCGATGGATTTCTGATGAACTCTGAGGGGGAGAAAGTTCGGCGCAGCGGGTGGACACGGTTTTGCTTTTGTTGGGGAAACTGCTGGTGGATGGAAATTACTGAGTTAGTAGAGTTTGTCATTTCGAGACAAAGTGTACTAAATTGTGTAGAAAGCAAGTGTACTTCGAACACCCAGGCTTTGGAGTCCATTCAACTATATGTAGATACAGAAAATGTGACTGTTCTTCAACTCCCTCTTTAAGTGAGCGACCCAAAGACTATAGCCATTTGAAAACCTCCTCCCAATTACATTCTTGCAAAGTCTCCATTTAAAACATTCTTCTTCCTTTCTTCAGAGTAAGAGAAACGCTGAGACGATTACTAATTTGCAGTTTTCGCTCGTAAAACGTCCACAGAAAACCGAAGCAGAGGTAATAGCGCGTGTAATATGCGCAGGAGGGCTACCGTTAAACGTCGTCCTGAAAAAAGGAGCACTTTTACCGTGTAAATCACGATATCGCGTCGGCCATGTTATCGAGAGGCCGATTTCGAAAGTACAACGCTTGTCAAATTGCTAAACGGTTAATAATACATCGTGGCTATACTACTTTCCGCTCCTTGTTCCCTCGGCTTTCTTCACGATTTCGCCCGGCCGTACGCCGCCTTTGGCTCTGGGGTGCGCGTGATTTAAGGCGCATCGTAAATAGATAATAATAAATCGGCATCGTGGTGCCCATTTGCTTCGGGACCAATTTGTTAGGATCGTTCGCCCTCGCGACCCGAATATATACACTAGGATACCATACGGCTATTTTTCAAGTACCCAGGCCCTCTCTGATTTATTTTGGCACGAACGAACGCCGTTCGCGAACGCCCCGGGCGAATTATGTGAATCCGCTCTGGCGAGATCGCATTGGCGCCTGATCTCACGACTGTAGGCTATCTCTGACGTAATGCTGATCAATTCCATTGGCCATTTTTTTCAATCCAGTAGAAGGGTATCTTTCTTCGAAAATCTGTGTCACTTATGGCTTGGGTGACTAAATTAGCGAAAAAATTGCTTGTGGTTAGAAAGTTGAATTTTTGACATCAGGGACACATATTCTATATTAATTTTCTGAACTCGTATACTAATTTCTATAAAATTCTGTGGAATCTGTATTCTACTGTATCTTGATAAGATAAGGGTTAGATATGAAAAATAGTCGTAGCGTAGCATCCACCACTGGACCCAATACCCAGAGAATATTTCTAGCTTCCAGTCTCCAACTGAATCCTCTTTCCACCAGATGCTGCAACACCCTTTCCTCCTACTTAGGTACCGTTACCCTCAAAACTGCAATACGATGGTTGCACCAATCCCAAGAAGGCTTTTCCATAGCCTCACAATTAACGCGTCGAATGGTTCCCACGAGGTGTGGGCAAACAGTAGAAAGCGTCAGGAGGGTCTCAGCAATTTCGTCCAACGTGAAAAGCAACCATCTCGCCACCTCCGTGCGCACACTCCTCGAGGTATCGAAGACCTCGGTCTAACGAAGGAGTCCCTTCCGCCAGTTCGCTTAGAAATCGATGATCCTCAGCCCGAGCTATTAGCACCTCGCGGGTCGTTATCATTATCGTCTGACATCGGGTAAGGATTTTAATTTGAGTTTCACCGCGTGGCCACTCGACTGCCGTAGCTGCCGTACAAGGAAGCAATCACGGTGAAACGCAAAATTGACACGGGCCGCGAAACCCCGCGGTGGTTTCGCACAGAATAGACGTGTACCCACACACCAGCAGAATCTGCATAGAATAGGCGCGAGGATGCCAGCGGAGCGCATCCTTCTTCATTACAATCGGGATTTCGCGCTCGGCCCTGATCGCTGCCCGTTTGACACGACGCATTCAACGTCTCGGCGTCCTTCCCCCCCGATCCGCCACGGCGGAGGAGAGATTAATCCTTTAGAAAACTGCCAATCGGGATAATGGTCGAGCGTCTCTCACGCATTCGACTCTGCCTGCACGCGCGACTTTCAGATCCACCGCCGCGCTTTATGTGTAACGACACCCGGGAGAAATTTTCATTTCGCTCCCAGCGACGTGTCTCGCTCCTCCGTGGCGTTATCCAACGAGTTTACAACAGACTTCCCGGACAGGGATCGCGCTTCGGATGCTTTACGACGATTGACGCGGGCCCCGACTACTTCGTTACACATCGTTAAGTCACGCTCGAAGGAGGATGATTCCCAGGCGCTTTCACGAGTCCCGTTTAACACCGGCTCATACGCGGAATCTTATCATCATAAACAAATCATCTGTCGATGGGGCCTCGCTCCTGTCGCGAACAATCTGCTGGCGGTGTCTGTTCCTTGAAATGCCGACGTGTTCTACTTGATTGCCTGGGGAATATGGCGGAGATGATTGTTCGTACTTGTTTTCAGTCTTCCTAGTGGATCGACTTGAGTTTCTTCTAATTGATCTTCGTGGATGCTGGAGATGCTGTAGGTATCTGTGGAATTTGAGGAGTTGGAAATATGCGGCGCAATTCTTGGTGGAGTAGCTTGATTCTCTTGTGTTTGATGATAGTGGATGGTGAGGGTTTTGTATCTGTTTTTAGGCAAACTGACCTAAGTCACATATTTTGGATTTTGAAATATCAGGTTGATATTTATTTCAATTTTTAAAGTTACTGAGATTTGAGAACATAGAATTCTCACTGTTAAAAAAATTTGAAAATTCTTTGGCTCTTAAACTTTCACCCTCCTATTAACGATAATGGAGAAGAACTAATAAAACTATCAACATACAGAAACTATACTTGCCTTTAAATGACTTGGTTTAAGAGCCCCATCAAGCACCATTGATAGTGACATAATTATTAGTTGAAGACCACTTAATTTTAGATTACGATCGCGTTGATATTTAACCTGCTCCACTAGGAGGCTCAGAAAGAGCAGGGCCACGTCTATCCCAGCGTAGCACTCGCCTCAAAGCTGAATTAATCGCCATTTCATTTCTTGCAACGCACAAACAAGAGAAAGGGCATCCTTGGCAATAGCTACGAGCGATGTTACAGTCTGAAACGCATCGTCCCGCGGTGTACCCGCGACTCTCTCTAATAAAGTTGTCTCGAATGGGTTTCACATAACGTTTTCAATGAGGGGATTAAAGGAAGATGCACGGTGTCTGTCCGTGCGACAAGATCCAAACCTGGACTTACAAGTAGAAACGCGTTCATAAGATTGCTTTCGTTTATGGTGTCTCATTTCCAAAGGAAAGTCTTTGTTGCCAACTCCTCCTCCCGCTTCTGGGGACAGTTAATATTGAGGCAATCTGATCACAAGGTATTTCATCGTTAAAATATTGCTGGCAGTAACAGTGCTTCATTTTTTAATTGGTACGTCTCGAGATCTCCTTGGTAATTAGGAGTACAGTAGCCTTAACGAGCGAAGTCCATTTCAATTTTCAATCGGTTGATTTGCGACCTGGGGTCGTCGTGGGTTAAAGTGAAATTTTGAGCACAGAGTTTACGATCGACTGTGCTTCATCCGCTTAATTAGGTATGGACTTCGATGCGTTAGGCAGCAATTGGACGTTTATTATGTTCGGTATACGCTTTCTAACGCATCATTACGTTGAGCACTGTATGAAACGACATTGTGAAATTCCTTGGAATATTATAGTATGTACACGGCTTCTGCTAGAAGAAATACACAATTAGAAATTTGCAAAAAATAATAAAACTATTATAAGTAACATTTCTACACATTTCACGTTCTCTGAATCTATCCAAGGTTCACTATATCTCCAGAAAATAGAATTTCACTCCAAGGGACATGCTTATCCCTCGTCTCCATATTAAGATGAAATATTAAAACCTTGTTGGCTCATAAAAAATACAATTAAAATTAATTTAGAATTCATAAGGCCCTAACCTAGCCAAGTATCTCCATCACTTTAATGGTAACTTAATTCACGGTTAATAACTCCGACCGTTTAAATGAAATTCCACGTGCGCACGAAGGACAATTAACCCACTCCTCTCCACACGACAATTATTTGCATGGCTGGTACAGACGCGCGAGGCGCAAAGTGAATCGAATTATCGCGTGGAAAGGGGTCGACTGGAATTGTTGGTCTCGAACGCGGCTGATAATTCATTATCCTCGAGCGAGCACGGTCTCGTCTCATTTTCGCTGCACGGGGTCCTCGATCACGCCTAACGGCATCGCATCGGCGTAAATACGTTGCGTAATTAATTTCGCGCAAACCACGGCTCGCCACGGCGTTATATTTATAGCGGTGCATTAACCCCGTGTGTTTTATGCACCAAGGCGGTCCGTAGCCTCGCAGAATCCATGGAAAAAAATGAAAGGAAAAAGATACGAGAAAATATTTGATACTCCTTCGTTGGAGGCTCGAGCTCCACGATACAGGGTGAACGTTGAATCTCTGATCAACGTAGAGGCATTTAGAAGGGTGGTGAAAGAGTTCAAATAGAAGAAAAAATGTTGGAAGCTTGTAGCTGGCTTTTACAGTCAAGCAGAAGTTATGGGGTTAGTAGTCATTTGGGGTAGAAGTTAGTGGTATATTTTTGGAACTTACAGTAGCCTGAGAGATTGTGAATACTTATTAGAAATTTTTTGTTTTCTCTGAAGGACTCAAGATAGTGCATCCATAACTCTTCATGTACTTAGAATTCTTAATAAGGTTAAATTACTAAAGGGTCAATGTTTTTGAACCAGTCTAGTATCATACAACTACTCTCCTTTCTACAAACATATCAAAATTTTAAAATTTCATGAAAACTACTCTGTAAAGGGTAGTACCACCCTTCCATAAATCTCCTCAGACCTCCAAGCCACCCTATGGATGCCCAAGACCAAGGGAAGGAAACGGCAATTTCCAGAGGTCGAGGACCGACTACAAGAATCGACAGGGGGTCAGGCCGAGGTTAGTTAACGCACTTTCTGTTTCCCTTATCCTCCTCTAACCATCCACCCCTCCTCTCTTCTCTCCTTCAAGTTCCTCCAGCGTAGGTGTGGAACCTCGTGGCAAGTCCACACGGTGGACCACTGACTGCGCACAATTAGGCCTCGGCGCAGAACGAATTCATCTTCGTTGGACGCGCGAGACTCCAGCCAGTTCGGCACGATCGATTATCAATCATTCTACCGCGGTCCACGGTCCACGCTGTTCCAGCGCGTCGAAAAAAGTAGAACCTGATCGTTGCGCGATCCTCCGTGGGTCTGTGGGGTGTATCCACCCCCGCAGCATCGACGTTTTCTGATGGACGTTTCCAGTGCCCCATGGAAGGGCACGTCGATTGGAATAAAGTGGCTGTCGAGATTCATAATGATCCACCCGAGTGGATTTTATCGATCCCTGGCCCAGGGAAACCTGGTGCTGATCTCATGTATAGTGATTTATAGGTGAGTCCAGTTTTGAGGGATAGGATATTGGTATTGTTTGGGGAGTTTGTTTGGCTTGGTATTTTTCACGTGTTTGGTACACTGTTAGTTTATTTCTCGTTACTGGTTTTCCACATAGCGAGGAAAAAGAGAGGAAAGAAGGTCATGTAATGCTGGATTGATTAATAGAGGATTTCTAGGAATATGGAGGATTCTAAGTGTAAATTGGATAAACCGTGAACAGACGCAATACTCGGGCTGGAAACCTTGGCATCCTCTCGCCTTTCGATCTCATCTTGTGTTGAAGGAACTCGTGGGTAATATCGATACATCAAACTTCTGTTGGCAAACCTTCTGTAGGTTATGGAGTTAATAAAATACGTATTCGCGGGAAGTGCTGGGAGTCCTTGAAGGCCTTTGTGATAGATGGGTAGATATTTTACCCTTAGCATGGTGGGGCTCAAAGAATTTATGTATAGTAATTCACCTTTGAATATTTGTTGTGGCAAATAGCTACGAATAATTTACAGATAATTGACAAACTTAAAAATTGAATTTCAATGCGTGAATTCAAATCTTCACGCCTTCAAAATTTCAAATTTTCAAATATTGAAATATTCAAATATTCAAATATTCAAATATTCAAATATTCAAATATTCAAATATTCAAATATTCAAATATTCAAATATTCGAATATTTAAATACTCAAATTATCGATCTCTAAAACATTTAAATTTCATTTTCTCATTTCCATTATATTATGTTACTACTTTAACAAGTGTTCACCTACACTACCATCGAACACCAATTTTCTCATTCTCTCATCATCCACTCCAGAACCTCTCTGACGACAAAATTACAGTCTCCCCAAATAAGAATCATTACCCCTAAACAGAGAAGATATCACCGCGAATAGAAGTCTCAAAGACACGTTCACAAATAACTCGCTGTCGTCTCCATCCCGAGGACAAGAAAATGGCATAGGAGTCAATATCCAACTCATGTGATCGAACCCTCGCGAATTAATCCCGCGAAATGATCCCTCGATTGGTAGTTTCGTCTCCTCCAGTCACCTGCTGGCCAAGATAGAATGCATTTACGTAAGTAAACGATGCGCGGATTGGCCGCGTGCCCGCGAGAAAAGAGCAAGCAGAGTGGCGAGGAGAGGGACGAAGGGTCAGAGGAGAGGGCACCATTGGAACCGTCATGCCGATGTCATTGTAGCCAGTGATTTATAGCCCGTTTGCTCGTGTACCGTCGCCGCTGGAAAATCGTTAGCATTGCGCAAAATTTAATAAAGCAATCCACGCATCGACATCTCGATTCCTGTAATCTCTCTCCGCGGAGCGGCTGATAATTGCGTAATCAATGCTCATCGCGATACGCACTGAATTCGCTGTTTCGTCGTCGATGATCATCGTCGAGGAGAGGATGCCAACCGAACCGTCTCCTCGCCTCGCAATCCTCAGCCTCGCGAGGTAACGACGATGTTCACTGATAAGCGTGTCGCGAACCTTACTGGCGCCGTAATTAATAACTGCGACGCGGTGGGACAGTGATAGAGCGCGTACCAAGTTGAGGAAATTAGGATTGACGAGGATTTAAGAGGGGGAGTGGGACTTGATGTAGAGGCGGGTTCAAAGTTGGGGGATCAGGGAACTTGTGTGGTACTTAGGAAATTTTGAGAATAATTTTAGAAAAGAGATTTGATACTTGGCTCAAGACACTATCTCAGTGTAAACTTATTTTTTTTTTAACCTACTTCATCCATTTTTATGTCAAAAAATAGTTAGGTACATTCAATACAAATATGCAAACCCATGAGTTAGATATATTCATTTTAATTTAACACAGGTTTATTCACTTTTATCAATTAACACACTTGCCATCAGCCAAGTCTTCCGAGTCAGTCAATCTCAAAGTTTCTCTATTCTCCTCAGACCCACAGATTCGCCTCCAGCCCCCACTCCCATCGCATAAAATATTGAAAGACCACGCGAAGCGGCGC
The DNA here is from genome assembly GCF_051401765.1 of Calliopsis andreniformis. Taxonomy (NCBI): domain Eukaryota; kingdom Metazoa; phylum Arthropoda; class Insecta; order Hymenoptera; family Andrenidae; genus Calliopsis; species Calliopsis andreniformis. Next base: position 4,962,504 of record NW_027480432.1, on the reverse strand, counting down.
GTAACCAGAAGTGACAATCACTGTTCTAATCATCTTGACCTTTTCACAATTTCCGCGTAACGTAACGCCGTGGCAGGACAGTCCAGGCGACAGGGAGCGATAAAAATCGAAGGAGCAAAGGTGAGGCGGGTCGGTAGTCGCGTAATGGGTTCGGCGTCGCTGCATCGATAGAGTCATCGTTGTCGCCGCTCGGCAAACAGTGATAATAGTCAGGATTAATAAATCCCCTTTTCCACGGCCATCAATCGCTGCGTGCCGCGCGCAAGGATTGTTAACACGCTCCTGCTTCAACGTCGACGATAGAAATATCACTCTCCCAGGCGCGGATACGGTAGGTGCGAGGTTCGTCTTTTTCTACTCCCTCTTCTTTCCTCTTCGTCGCCGATAATCCGCGTTTAGACGCGATGGTCGCCCGCGCTGCCTCCGCGGACGTTCTCGCTTGACAAATGATCGTTGCCCATTCGATTCGTGTGCTTTCTATTTATGCCACCAAACCCCCGACCAGTCGCTACCTTGTGACGTAACCGGTGAAACGAACACACGACAATGACGCCTCCACCTTCGCTGATAGACTCACACCTTACGCCGCGGGTAAACGCACCATTGACTGAGGGATCAGAGCCTGTGCGGGGGAGGGTGGCGCGGAACCACCAGCGTTACGTGGCTTTTGCGAACCAACGAGTCGGCGAGGAAATATTCTCGAGGGTAGGGTATCCGGCTGATAACCTTTAACTTTTGCTAACAATGTGCTTAGGACTTAGGTTTTTCATGAGAACGTAATGGAAAGTTAGGCAGAAATAGGCAAAAGTTATGTGAATGAGAATTTTGAAGATTGGATGGAGGGTGAAAAGTTTGGGACCAATGTGGGACTAATGTGAGATCAGTATGGGATCAATATGGAATCACTTTGAACCATTTTAGGATCACTATGGGACCACTATGCTCAATTCCATGCTTAAACCACTGAACATTAAATCTGCTAATATTAAACACTCCAAAATTGTACATACACTTTTCCCCATTTTCGAATACAGAGATACAGGACAAAAGAAGCAACTCAATTTCTTTCCCACTAGGTTCGACACACCTTCTTCCAACCACAGAGCATTCCCAAGACCCAAATTTCACCTCAGGCCTTTTCTCGACTTCCACAGTACCAAGAACAGCGCTTCCAAACGACGCCACGGCGCCTATTTGCCTACATGATTAAAAGCCTCCCTCGACAGGCTCATCAAAATCTTGTCAGAAGAGCCCTCTGCCTGGGGTAATGTCACCCAGGATCTTTTTGCGAGTCGAGATGGTCGGGAGCGGTTCCATAATTTCCGAAACGAGGTAACGCGATATAATAATCTGCCGCGAATATCTGGCCCATCCTCGACTAATTTGCATACAGCCTGGTCGTTATCCCCGGTCGGACGCGGCACGCGGGGGCGGAGTTGTCCAATTTCGCGCGAGGGAGCCCACCGCGGGCCCAGTTCCGAGGGCTGGTCCCCCATCTACCCGCGTAATCGCGCGGGCAAAAAAGTTATTACGTTTTTTGCGGGTCGTACGAGATTAAAAACGGCCGGCGGCGTTGTAATTGCGAGTGATAGTGGCGCGGCACCCGGTGGCTGCTACTGGGCGTCGGATCTGGGGGTTCTTCTCTCCCCCTGTCCTCCCCTGGGGAAAGGGAAGACAATTCCGGGAGGACGATGAAGCCGACGCTGGGGACGCCGAGGATCCCTCGGGCACAACCGCACAAATTACAGGCCAGAGCCAACGGAAGCCAGAGAGTGGATGCTACGCAAAGATGAGGATAGCCTACTGCCTTCGCTAGATGCACGACGTTGGGGGATTTTCGACGAAAGCTGCTGGGTTTCGTCTGGCAGTGAGGGGAATGGGTCACTTGCTCTGTGTGGTGGAAGTAGTATTTGTGTACAGGGTGATCAGGTTATCTGGAAACCGTCAGAGTGTTGGTAGCATTTATTGTAATTATTGTTCATTAGAGGGTTTCCAGATAAACTGGTCACTCTGTGTTCGCTTGTTTTGGATGAGGTTGAGGAGAGGGTTGTTCTTGGGATTGAGGTTGGTACATCTGTTGTACTCTTCTGGAATCGAGCAGCTCTCAGAGAGGCATACTCCTGTGAATCAGTATTTGGATACTTTCAGGTTATTAAAAATTCATGGAATATCTACAGATTACGCTTTAATTTTCGAGAGATTCTCAAGTGAAATTCTACGGTCTAACGAAATCGATGATACAGTCTCCAGAAATAAGTCTTCCCATCCATACATCGAAACAATTCTTAAATATGTATAAATTTTCGACACTTCTAGCATCTATCTACCACTGACAACCACTTTGAAGTTTCGATCCTCTCGAAAATCCCTCGATCCTCTCCACCCCCATCGTTCCTCCAGATCACCGCGCAGGGCTACAATCGCAGCACGTATTTATTCCCAGACAATCGTCTAATCAGTCTCAATCGTCATTCCTGGCCGTTCGCCACAGCCCTCCCGAGTCGTGTGCATTCGTCGATGGAGCGCAGGGTGGGGGGTCGCTCGGCGTCTGAAAAGAAGCAGCAAATTTTCACTACGGCTCGTTGCTCTCCCCGCTCTTTTACGTAATATGATTTTCAATTGCACACGCCCATCACGTATCACGGCGCCTTTCTATTCATATAATCTTGGCCGAGCGTGTGTACGCGAAGGTGCCGCAGGGGAGGGGAGAGGGCAGGGCACTTTTGATTATCGAACCCTGGCTGCGGGCGGGAGAGGCGCTCGCGCGCGGGCATAATACCAACATACACTGGCTTCTTAGCGGGCATGCATTATAATGCATCTACAATGCACCGGCGCGGTGCACATCAAAGCCAGCTACGTGAGCGACTACGTACCCGTGTACGGGCAATACCCGAGTGCCCGAGCTGCCGATAGCGAACCGACTAATGGCCGACCGATCGCTCTGCATATCTGCCTCGGCGCTATTCTTTACGCGCTCGCATTTTCCCGTGACTTCCTCTTGCCGCGACTACACGTGAGTAGAACGTTGCTACTTGCATGCCTCCTTGAATCCTTATAGGGGGGCAGATATCTGGGGATTTCTGGGCTTTGAAGGCTTTGACGTTGAACAGTTTTTATATTGGTTGTGGTCGATACTAAATGCTTTACAATATTATAGACTTTGCATTGTGTTATGTAGTAAAATTTTGACGAAGATTTGCGGGTGATTCCATAGTCTTGGATACTGGTTAGAGTATTCTCTCGATATAGGGTCTGTGGTACTCCTTTTATTCTACTTAATCCTAGTGCCTCGGGAAAATAGATATCTAATTTGTTTCAGCATAAATTGCAGATAGAAGCTTTTTACATTTCTCAAATTTTCAACTAGTTTTTAAGATTGGATCAAGCTAACACGGTCCATCTAATTTCCTTAACCCTAGACCGCCACACTTTTATTCTTCAGCTTAAGTAATATTGCGACGCACTTACTGGGACTAAACAGAAAAATCCGAAAAATTTCCCTAGTCACAAGCAACAGTCCCGTAATAAATCACAGCGCCCGAGAGACACCTACAGACCAAAACCGAGGAGCCACACGTCAAGGCACAAAGGCACGTCAGTCTCCTCCAATCGCACAAAATATCAAGCCAATACCTCGATTCGCCCACCGGCGAGGCTCGTCGTCAGCTCGACAAGTATCGATACCTCGCCAGAGGGAGAACAAAGGGGGATCCGCGGCGCCCAGTGACCCAATACCACGCGTACCAATCGCTGCTGGGAAATGGTCGACAGAAACGATCCCGCGGAATTCGCAGACGAGCAGAACGCCGACGTGCCCGAGGAGTCGAATCCCTCACCTATATATCGCGCAGTCGATTCAATCAGAAGTGGCGCCAGCGAGGCAGGGGATGGCGGGCGACGAAAACGGTAGAAAGATGGGTTCGATGAAGAAAAAGACCGCGAAGGAAGAAGAAAGAAGAAAGAGAGAGAGAGAGGAAGAAACGAGAGGTGGACCCAGCGTGTAATGCGTTGGCGTTCAGGCTCATAATACGGTAGCGCTGTATCGACGTGCAAGCGCAACAATCACGGACAAAGGCAAGGAAATAAAAAAAAAGAGGGGGCAGGAAAGAACAGGGGGGAGTGAAACGAACGAATGAAATAACAATCCGTTCCAGCGGCCGGATCATCCCGTGGCGGCGTGTGCTAACTAATGGCATTCAAAATTAGTCCTAGCCGCGGCGAAATTATTGAATCGGATCCAGTAGCGGCGAGCTGCGCCGATGGGCCGCGCGTTGGGACCAAAGTTCCTCGGGCCAGCGCGGCCCACGGTAGCTGGGGCCCGTTCCTCGCGACCGCAATTGCGCGGCCCTCCCAGGTTCCGATATTAGTTTTTGACCTCACGTTCTGCCTCGTCCTCCCCCCTGCCACCCTCTGCCTGGCTTTGCGCTTCTTCCGTCGCGAAACGTTTAACTGGTTATTACGGTTATGGAGTGCGCGAGGATGCGCGCAGATAATCTATATCCATTTTTCGTACTCGACTCGGTCCCTTTTTCTCCCTCTTGGAGGCTGGCCCGAGACTGTTTCTTCTCTTTTCTGGACAGCTGCTCTTCTACTGTGCGTCGATTCCGTCGTAATAGCTTCGAACGCAATCTTGAGGATGATGATAGAAGAGGGCTCTGGTGGCTCGCGGATCTATTCATTCGGTTGGTTTGGTTTGTTTTAGGGATGAGGAGGGTTTGAGAGCTGTGGGGCTGTGTTGCCAGATATAGGGACGAAATGTCTTTCAGTGATGGTATAGAGTAGAATAGTAGTCATATAACGTGTGGTAATCTCACTTTTCTGTCGTATGATGTCACTGGGAGACGTTTCGTCCTGGTATCTGGCAATACTAGTTTTGGGGAGGTTTTGGGAAGTTTTGGGGGATTGGGGAGTGGCGTTTTGAAGGGATTTTGATTAAGATAGTTAAGTTGGGGAAGAAGTTGGAACCTAAAAATTGAGAGGAATCACAGGAAAATTTAGTGGTTAAGAAATTTGAGTTTCAGTGTCTTTGAAAATTTCAATATTCCAAATTCTTAAAATATGATAAAACAGTTCCCTACAGAATTAATATTAACAACGTGCAATCATTAATTGACTCATAACGAAATTGGACACGCACAGCCAGATAGCTGCTGAGTTCAATTAAAAAGATACTTACAAACGCAGCTACTCACATCGTTAGTGAGTCTTCTCATTCTAGCCTCCTCCTTCCGCTCTCGGTTTCTGAGGAAGGTTTCCACGCGATTCGTGCCCTTTCACCCCTCATCGTGTCCAAACGAGGTCCCGTTCCTCTTACCCTTCTCGCATTTCTCGTTGCTCTTGCCTTGTCCAGTCTCGTTTCGGCCTCCCGACACCTTAACGCGTTCTAAATGCCAGTGATGAGATCATTTATCATCGTACGAAAATGTGAAGCTCTCCCTTTGCCCTGACTGCTCGTTTGGACCATGCTTCCGCGGTTCAGTCGCCTCGTTCCCACGACTGACTACGCAAGAAGGATAAGGTTCCCATTTTTATTTATCATGTCCTGTTTTCTGAGGTACTGACTATTAGTGGAGAAGAAGGAGTTTCATAAAAATTTGAGAATTTTGGAAGCTTTAAGAACTACTTTGATTTGAAGTTTAAGTTCACTTGAGGAATCATTCAGATTTTATTTTAACTGTAGGTGCTCCGAAAACTCTAAATTTATTTATATTCTAGTAGGATCTTGAGACTCTTTGGGACCATTAGATTTAAAAATTTTTAAATTTATGTCCCTCTTGAACTTTTGCATTTACAGTAAATTTGAGATACTAGCAACACTGATTTACCATCATCAACTACCATCAATCCTAGATCCTCGACTAAACTTAGAGATATTCCTCTACCCAAAATAACTATTGTATACTCCACCAATTAAAGCCAACTCCATCGAGACTAGGATAGTCACGTAGTCTGCCCATCGTACAAAGAATCACCATTTTTACAGTCAGCTTTCATTTAACTTTCATTATAGGAAGATTCATCCTCAGCTGTAGGCGCGCGTTGCGTAAAAGCGATTCGACCCGGGCCATTCTCGTACGGCGATTAACGTCGGTTCACGCGCGTATATTGCATTAACGATCATTCTTGCTGGTCACCGTTTCTAATTAGTCACACCCGCGCAGGTGTATCACGTTTAGCGAGCAACGTTCAGCGGGTTGCCTCTATCGAGGCTGCTGTCTCTGTTCGTAGGAGAAAGCGCGATGATCTCTGGCCAGCGAATTCTATTAGATGTGAGTGAAGTATCATTGGTATCAGCGATTTCAACGCCAGAAGAATGGTGTCGTCTTTAGCGATTTTAATGCTCCAATAGAAGTATCGTTTCTCGAAGACTTTCATACATGGAAAAACAAATCCTTCCCAGTGATATCAATGTTTGACAAATAGTATAATTTCTCACTGATTTTAATGGTAAGCAGAAACTTCCTCCACTTCCTTCGCTGCAACTTGAAGTATATCTAAATTTTCCTGACATCTCATCACCTCCACAAAGTACACTTAAAAGCAACAATTTTTCACTTATCCATCAACGCCATCGCACAAAGCAGCCTTTAATCTTCCCCATTTCCGCGGGAAGGCAGAGTGCCCGTGTCATAAAGCGCACAAGTGCAGCCTACGCGACCCACCGAGCAGCGTACCTCCAGATCGTGGCAGGCTCGAATTTGTTTGAACGAATCCGCCGGGAGCTCGAACGAGAGCTACAAGTAGCGTGTCTCGCCCACGTGCGGCTGTTGAGGACGTCGGTCCTCGTCGGGCGCTGTATTTGCATAATGCGGAATCGAATTAATGGATTTAGAGCTGACGTCGATAAATACATCTGCGCTGATTCGAATCCACGCTGCTCTCTGGCGTTCGCTTTATGATTAGGATGAATGTGGGCATTGTCTTCCGAGGGAAAGGATACGATTATCAGAGGTAAAAAAGTGATGAAATTTGTTTCGACGTGAAGGGAAATTAAAGCAGCAGAAACGAATGAGAAAATATTACAGGCATTGATGAAAGAATCAATCGCTGTTGAGTATGATCGATGAATGGTGTCACGGAAAAATTCCATTATTCCTGTAGGAGAATTAAATATTCTCCTTTCCCATGGTCTCGAACCAGGAGACCAATTATACGCGAAGCAGTTGCCTAACAAACGATGATAAAAAACATGTACAAGGACCCCACCTGGGAGGATTATTACCGATACTCCAACCTGAGAGTTTTAAAGCGTAGAACGTAGCAATAAACGCAGAAGGAACATTAGAGACACCGATAGCGAAACAGGACGACTTTCTAAGGCTAGGTCCAGGACGAGGCCTCCCGTGTACACGCAGAGGATCATTAAATCAATAAATAGCGAAAAACCTCAATGCCGATAGCCAAAACCATGGCTATTAAAGCGGCTGCGCTCGCTAATGCTTCTCAGACTATAAAGTTCCAAATACTGGCAGTAAATCAGCCGAGCAATAAATAGCAGGGGGAAAAGGACCAAAGGTTGCGATAGCAGGATCCGCCGCCGCCACTGTGGCTCCGATCCGCTAGAGCGTCCTGAAGCGTAAAGCCCCCCATTACTTGTGTCCACAATGTCGAGGTATTAACCCGCTTCAGCTGAATGCTCGTCGTGCACGTCTCTATGCTGGCGAGCTCCGGTTCGACGATGCACGGGAGACAATCGAGGAGGAAGCGTGAGGAAGATGTACAGGTTGATTCACTCGCTATGTGACTGCGGGAAGAATCGACTTGGGTGGTGAAGGAGTTCTAGAAGCGACATGTTGAGTATTGCTTTTCGGGTAGATATTTAGAAGATATTTAAGTATATCTTGTTTTGGAGGAATGGAAAAATGTTTAGGAATATCTACTTAGTTATTTTAATACTTCACGTAGATATTAATATGTATTTTTATATTTAGTAGTAGTAGTACCTAGTATTAAGGAACTAAATAATGATTCACTTTAACATAAAAGTTAAATATGAAGTAAATTTTATAGACAAGATAGAAGATAAAAACATGTTCTCTTACTGTAAGCAACTTGATTAATGTTATATTATTACGTGTTGGAATTTTAAGAACTAATATAGTACAGTAATAGCATTGGTGTCGGTGACTTCAATGCCAGAGAAACGATATTCTCTGCAGTGACATCAATGCTTCAATTGCAGTGCCGCTCGTCGGAGACTTCAATGCTTGGGTTGCAATTTTATTTCTCAGAGACTTCAATGCCCGAGATGGTGTATCGTTTCCCAGCGATTTCAATGCTTGCATAGCACTATCATTTCTCTGTGACTTCAATACCATCGTAAACTTCCTTCACCCTCTTTTCCTACGTATTTAAATACATTAAGTAGTACCTAAATACTTTGAAGTGAAATTCATTTAGTCTTCATAAATACTAATACCTTCATCAAATTACTTTGTCCTGAAATTATTGTCCTCATAAGTGATCCATATTTCTCTTTTTCAAGCTTCTCAGAGATTTCACCAACCCCCCACCCAAGCATCGAAGTCACCTAACCTCCCAAGCCTGCTGCGACCTCCACCCAAAGTCCTCCTTCGCAGAATGGCTATTTTACGAGTTCCTTAAGGCCGCCAAGTCAGGTGAATCAGCCTGTACCCGCGCGGGGGAGCACTCTTCGCTTCGCGTTGCTTCACCTTGCTTCACCTTGGTTCGGTGGGCCGTGGAAGCGCGCGCAGAGCGGTGCCACTTGTCCTGGAATTCTCAGGGACAAGTGGCGGTCCGAGTGGGTCGGCTTCCGCGTTCGCCGCGGCGGATGCGCTCAAATTCTATAGGCGTACTCCAGATGGAGAGTAAATAAGGCTGGACAGAGTGCTCCCTCGGCAATTCGAGCGATTCCAGCCACGTGCAGCGCAGCGGAGGCGACTCGCTCGCGATCTCGGCTTCTGCCGGCGTAGAACGCGGGTACGAACGATGCGTGAACTCCGCGTGCCACGTGGGATGCGGAAAAATGCAGGCCAGTTTATTGGAATTCACTTTGTGTTACCGCACGCGGCTGCCGATAATGATCGTGCCGCGCGCCGCCTGTGCCCACGGTTTCTTTTGAAGTTCCTGATCTTTATGCTGCTTTCCCCCTTTTCCCTCGTCGTGTAATGAGTTGTCGTACTGCGTAGATTATCTGGACGTAGGTGAACGGAAGGAAGTGGGTCTAGGAGAGGGGGGGAATCGAATGGAAAGTTTGCTCGAGAGTATATTAGCGACACAGTGGAATCTCGGGTCTCCAGGGGCACTTAGCGATCGAAAATTTAATTACTGGAAGGTTGAGATCTTGGGTTTAATCTGTTTTTAAGAGCGATGGAGATGGGAGCCATCGGTGACTCTTGGAAGTTAATTATGAAATCTTAATTTCGGTAGTTATATGAAAATGAGGTGAATATTTAATTGAGTGAGATGGTAGGTCTTATTGAGAGGTCTATTTTAGCGTGATATTGAAGTTGGAGGTATCTTAGACTACGCGGGTGCACATAGTACGACAATGAGTCTACACGCTGCCCACGCGTGAGCGCGCGCCTGCGCTTTCGCAACGCTGCCGATAATAAGGATAATAACTCGATTTTATTGCCCACCTTTGCCCTTCCCTTACTCTCTTTTCTCCGTCCCAGGAAGACATTTTCTAACGTCTCGACGCGCCCCTCTTTCGCGGCGGCCACACAATGCTGCGCTTTCGCGTCGTTCCACTTACGTTATAATATACCGTGGCATCGATAAACGCATCTCTGCAATGTACTCTCGTGTACTCACAAGGAATTAGAGTAACAAAGTTGAGTCGCAGGATACTATGATTGTTCTCTATTCCAATTTCAACTGTCCTTAGAAAATCGCCATTTTTTATGAGGTAAATGACCCAGATACCTGGACACTGACGCCAATTTTATTTAATTTTTAACTGAAACTCTGATGAACCTAATAATAAAATATATGTATAAACAATAGTAGGTACATTTAGTTACTGAAATGCAGTTCAAGTATGGAGAGATGCAATTTTAGGTTCCTCACATATTGAGTCATGTGATATCATAAGTTTTCAGGTATTGGCTGATTTTCTTTATTTCTTGAATATCTATTCTTCCATATCTGCAATACATTCTGAAAATATTCAGTAGAAGACTTCAGTGCTCAAAAATTTATACACCTAAGTATATAAAAATTCCATTAGGATTTGAAATTGTGAATACATATTTCGTCCTCGAGGACCACCTTCAAGAGGAGTGATAGATTGATTGATACTTCTATTGAGAAGAGATTTAGGTTCGTTTAAATCTTGAAGCCTCCCCCAAAATCATATTAGGTATTATGTATTCGACATTTCGGTGGAATAGACTCAGCAGGGATCTCCACGAGCCTTCTCCCATAAATAAAGGAATGATTTTACGCGATTTACTTGCACGCTGCGTGAAGGCATCGAGGCGAAGTTTCGATGTTAGGGAAAGGGTCGAATAAAAGGGGCCCGTCGCGCGCGAGCATTTACGATGACCCAACAATGGATTCTGTTACGGGCAAAGAGAGGCGTAAACATGCCGGCAGCATAAACCACCAACGACGAGGCAACTGTATAGCTGGCCATGCAAACTCGACCTCGATTTTCCATCGCCACGACGAGCTTGCATCATCGTGAAACATTTCCCACCCGTGACACTTTATAGCACACTCAATTCGAGTAAGTTTCGCGGGATTTCCGCGAGGTACTTTGCCGCCTTCGACTTCTCGCGACAAGCCATCGATTATGGTGGGTTATTGTCGTGGCTCTTGCGGAGTTCATATTTTCAGAGTAATGTTTTACGTTTAAGGAAAGATAGAGAAGGGAGAAATATTAAAGGATACTTGGTGTGGGACAGGCTGTGGTGGTTAATAAATAGTATTCATAGTATTCTTAGTGTGCTTTATTGAGAATATGTTACGTAAATCTGAGTGGGAATACGGTGATACAGGTTTCAGGAAAAATAGATTGAGTTGGTGTATGTTTCATAGACGTGTGAAAGAGTAGACTAAGAGCAGACTTTCTTGTCATGGCTGGCTTGATTACAGATTAAAAAGTATGCAACTCAATAATGGGATTGGAAGAATAGTCTTAATGGTGGCGATTTCAATGCTTCACTTACAAAATTGTGTCTTTGGTGATTTTAATGGTGAAGCCTTGATTTAAAAAATTCTGTACTGAAAACTAATTTCAGAAATCATTAGATACTGAGCATATCTATTCTGAAACTCACAGAAAATACTTTTAAATATTTTCCTTTAATAACCTGCTATCAGGGAACACAAAACCTTCTAATGTTTGAAAGATTCTCAACTAAAAAACTACAGTACTTCTGAATGAAATAAACTGCTATCAGAGATCACTAGATCCCTTAATATTTGAAAGATTCTCAACTAAAAAACCCACTGTGTCTACTTCCGAATTAAATAAACATCTGGGACCTATAATTCACAGTCCACTATTCACTCTCCCATTTCCTCAAACTATCATTACCACCATTACCATTTAATTGAACAAGAGCGAACGCCTAGCCACCACTTTCACAGAAAATGCAGCAGAGTCCCAGAAGCAGGCCAGGAATTTCCAATCGTGACGGGTCTTCGAACCGCGGCGCTCGCGAAATTACGAAACCCGATAGCTCGCTATATCATCCGCCTGAGAAGCGGCTAACGGGATAAATTTCCCGCGTGTCCCGCTGATTTTTGCGGTTTTAGAAAATATATGTGACGCTGGCAACAATAGCGCGGTGGTATACGGGGATCGGCAGGCTAGGGAACCTGTTTAATCTGATTCCGCTTGGCGATTGTGCGCCGCGGCCATGCTGCTACATATTAGCGTTAATAATTCACGATTTTACGGCCGCGTACTCGTGAAGTTGGCATTATCGTCGGGCCTCGGGCACGCTGCTGGCATAGTTAGCACCGACACGCTGCCTCGCCTCACCTCCCGTCTTTATGTCTCTTATAAACACTCGAAGGAGGCGTAAATCTTCCTCGAACGCGGATCCACCAAATCGCATTATTTTTACGATCCACGGCGACTGGCGATAAATCAGCGCAGACCGCGATACTCAATGCGCATAATGCTCCCCAGCTGGGGCCCGTAGGTGTGAATTGAATATTTCTCCAGCAGCCGCGAAGCAAGTGCTCGGGACGACCGAGGGCCGAGCTGAAGAAAAGAAACGGACTCGTGCAACCGTGAAACGCGATACACCGTCGATACTCGGCCAGATATCGATCTCGTACATTGTGAGGCGAAAGAATGATCCCACTGGCGAAGCGTGAAACCCTGTGTCTAGCTCGCGAGACCGTGAGGAGCGTGGGTGTCGACTTCCTCGGTGGCGAGGCGGCGAGTGAAACGCGAACGGATACGTGGTCCGTTGAACAGGGAAAAATGCTAATTCGGAATCGCTGCTCGATTATTCATCCATCGACGTTATCCCCCTCGTTTGTTCTCGCGATTGATTTCATCGGGACACCGAACGCCGCTGCTGTTATTGTAATTTACGTGCACCTACTCTTAGGATTGTATGGACGATTACGAAACCTTGGGTATATTGGTATAGGTAATAGAGATTCTTTGTTTGGGGAGATTCAGTGGACTATGGAGACGTTTAGTGAGAATTTAATGATCAGCTTTAGTGGTTAGTAGTCTGAAAAAGGGACTAGAAAATATGGTGGAGTTTGTAAAAAATGACTCTAGTAGTAATAAGTATTTCTATGTAATAATTTCTAAATACTAATAAGTATTTCTGTAGGGATTAAGTACACTGTACAGCAATTTAGTGAGAGCTCAGTCCTAGTAGTTTAAAAGTAATAAATATTAATAAATATTTCTCTATGAATTAAGTAGACTATGGAAGTCTTTATTAAGAATTTAGCTCTACTAATCAGTAGCCCAAACACTAAACCAAAAACTACCTAAAACAGTATCCCAAGAACCTAGTGCCTCCTAGTAGTCCTTAGTATCTCTAGCATCTCACCTTTCGACTCCGCAGCCATCTGTTAAAATAGCTACCAAGTTGCAGAAATGCGACAACCTGACTCTATTACTAACTTTCCATGTACAGAACACAGTCCTCAGAGACTACAAGCAGAAATTCATCTTCTCATGAACCGTCCCTTGGCATCGGACCTTTAGAACGTTCAGACGTGGAATTGCGACAATCGGGCGAAATTACGTGGCGACAAATCGCGGTGGCCGACTGTCAGTCAGTGGCTGCTTGCGACACGGTCCGCCTAGACGGGCAGAGCCGATTAAAAGCAGATTTGTTGGGGTTCCACGCGTGCCCTGCCTGTTTCGGGCGAAAACGATTAAAGCTGCCGCTGCTCTGGGCGAAGACACGCGCGGCTCGCACATTTATTTCGTTCGCCTGAAACCTTTTTCCCGATATACGTCCGCCACGCCGTTCACGCCGATCCGCCTCGCTTTCACCGTTGACTAACATTGTTTGTAATTGCAGAAATTACCTGCGTTTCGCGATAGCCTCGCTCGAATTCCGCTTGGAGTTACTTAACAGATCGTCGACCGCTTTTGCAGATCATTTTGTCTAGTGTGCTCGATGGTAGAGGATGGTTAAATGAGTAACTAAAGTAGACAACTTTTTTTTTCGATATTTTTATTAGGTACACTCAAAGATGCAACTATACGTGACAAGCTACGTGACTATATCACCTGGATTCTCTTTTAAACTGTTTGTTATATGAAGAAATGTTTTGAACAAAAGTTACTTGGCACCAAGAGGAACATACCAAAGAGGAGCATTGTCTCGATACCAAACGAGTTTTAATTGAAACATTTTCTCATGGGATAAAGAGTTTACAAGACAATTCAGGTGATACAGTTACGTGACTCATCCTGTATAATTGCAACAATTATTACCTACTCTTATGGGTACTTGATAACTCATTCCTAGGATATCTATAAAATTTTTTGACTAACTTCTGCATACAGATATTCAGAAGATAAATTATGTTCTGGCTCTCAATTAAATTTCTCTTTCTACCACTACGAATATTTAAAAACCAAATTCCCATCGCAAAAAAACATCCATCAAGAATGATAAACCTTGTGATTAATAATCGCAACAGTCGCTCCCAATTAACATCAGCAAACAGAATTTCTCCAATGTCTTTAGCACGTCGTTCCAAATCAGGAAGGCAATACAGACGGAGATAATGATCGGAAGGGGATTTAAGGCGCAATTAGAAGGAAATTGATTCGGTTCGCGCGGCCTTGGTCGCTGTTCAAGGTAGTCACCCTGATATTTCGAGGAGATTGCAGGTAGCTATGGCCTGGGGCAGTCGGCTGGCGCCTGGACGGCGTTTCCTGGCCTGTCATTACCATACGCACTCATCCGTTGCACGCACGGGAGATCGTGCGTGAGCACGTGCACGCGTGGGAGTCGCCCCGACGTCGAACTGTCTCGGGCGGTCTCAGAGGAACCACGTGGCGAAGGCGACCGTGGTCAATTTTGAGAATTTGTCATTTCTCTGAAATATTATCTCCTGGTTTTACTACGTGTTCTTATATTACTGCATGCAGCTGATTAGATTGTCACACTTCATTTCACAGGTGACGTTTATTGACTTGTTAGTCAGGTTGCTCGTTGCTAACAAATATGTACAGTGTAGTTAAAAATAGTTAAAAGCTACTTGACTCGTTTCGTTGCAGGTTGCAGGTACTATGGGATACAATTTATTCAGGACTGTAAGCGTTCTGTATTTTATGTATCAATAGTCTGAAAATTCTGATGTCTGTTCAATGCAATCTTATTCTACTGAAATTTTCTACTTTCTCTGTAAATTCTCTGTAAAATGGTTCAAAGCTAATCGACACGATTTCTTGCAGATACTAAGTACTGTGTGATTCAGATATATTCAGAATTGCAAGCATCTCACATCTCAAACTTCGAGACTCCAAAAATGCCAGTGTCTGTACAATACAATCTTATTCCACTGAAACTCTCTACTTTCCTTCTATCCACCATCTCCTATCTCCTCGAAACCCCGCAAATCTTCCTCTCCCCAATATAAAACGTGAACCGACTCTCCAGCATCGCTCGTTTGTTCTTTCGACAGTCCCTCGTGTCCGCGATCGATAAAGCGAAGGATGATAAATTTCGACGATCGCTGGGATATCTCGCGATCTCTGCGCCGGGACAGGAGTACTCAGTTTGCGCAACCGTGTATCGCATTGTGCACGCGCGTTCCACGTTTCGCGAGCCCCGATCCAGCGAAATAGTGCCAATAACCGTTTGCACGTCTCCATTAGCTGTGTCCATCGTTCGTTGGCCGCGACCGCGGGAGGAATGGAGCGTCTCGAACACGCGAAACCGACAGGCGGCAATTTATGAAGCATTTTTCAGCGCTCGTCGCCGACGGGACGCTGACAATGCCCGTGGGACGTCTTTATTGCCAGCGACGGCGATGAGTATGCGTCGAGAAGAAAGGAAGATCGAACGATCGTCGATCGCCGTGTGAAACTCGACGCGGCAATTTGTGGATTATTTTCGAGCACGCTGGAGAGCCGAGGCGCACGTCGCTCGGCACCGTGGCGAATAAGTGGACTGGACACGGTCGCCGAGGAGCAATGCCATCCGCGGCCTTTCACCGCGCCGAGGATGCACCTGCATTCAGGTGCAGCGGGTCGCGAGGGGTGCTGGAAGGGTCGTTGACGAGCGTTGCGAGAGCTGACGTTAGTTGTTGATAATAGTAGGTGTCCTAATATTTTTAGCTGGAGTCTAGATACTATTCTTGCACCTATAACATAGATTTAACATGGGACAGATGAGCTGGTCGACGATAAAGGATATACAAGGTGTCTCAGTAAAAATTCCCTTAACTATCTTTTAAACTTTAAGAGTAGCAGAAGATGTCCTTAGTGACTCCACCTACAAGTGGACATGGCTACATGATGATCCTTCTAATACCAAACTTTCTTTATTTAAAAAATATACTGTATAAACATATAATATATATGATACTAAAAGTAAAACCGTGGAACTCAACTATCCTACCAAAGAATCAATCCTCACCATTAAACCAGGGGTCAAGCAGAGCCCCTCGAAAGCCACATAACCAGGATACCCAAGTGTCCAGGCATCCTCAGCTTCTTCCACCGCTTATCAACGACGTCTCAGCGTCCCTTTCGCGAGGCTAGAGTATCTCCCGCGAGAGTATCTCGGCCCTGCGAGCGATTCGACGCGGCTAATGCGCCCGAGCAGGCGTGTTACACGCCGTAATGTGTCTATTTCTCAAGTCCCGATGACGAGACCGTCGAGCGGCCTTCCGGCACTCGACCTCGATCGCGAGGGGTCCCTCTTCGTGTCTGTGTTCCCCGAACGCGCGCGCGCGCCGCTAGCTATCGCGACGATTCGCACGATCGCGAAATGTGCCGAACGCGCGATCGCGTACACGCCGTGTCTCCGAGTGATTGACACGCTTCCGTTAGACACCAGCCTGTCCCGCTTAATGGGCTACGCTCGTCGAAATCGTGCCCGCGATACTATCGATCCTGCTCAGCTTTTGACGAAACTACTTAACGCGATAAACGCGCACGATTTCGTGGAATGCGAAACGATCGGCTCCGTGGAATCCCATTGGATCGCGCGGAATGTCTGATTGGTTTCTGGTGTTTCCTGCTCGTGTGGTCAGGCTGAGGGACAGTGGACCTGCTTGGAGTTTGGGGAGAGGATTCTGTGATTGTTTCGAGCTGGGAAACTTCTTTGTGGGATAAATGAAGGAAGTGGAAAGTTTCTTAAGGTGAAAGTAAACCCTTGGGTGGGGGAAGCTAGTGAAAAATATTGTTTGATGGTTTGATTATTTGTAATGTTGAAAATGTATGTGAGATGTTGTTTGATAATGTATGAAGTGGTCGAGATTGCTGAAACCAGGGTCCATTAATTTTTTAGCGCCCTGTACCTGTGGTGTTTATTTAATTCTTGTAATAGAGGTTTCAGTGCTTGTGGAGCACAATCGTCTGGAGTGACAATATATTTCCTTTGGTGATTTCACTGGGAATATAGCAATGCAACAGTGAAATGAATTATCTAACTACAGCCAGTACGTAATTCCATAATCCAGATAGAATTATCAACAATACATAGATTCTCCAAAAAATATACGCACACATTCCTGCAAGAAAATAATTAGATAAGACGCTCTGAAATTTGCTCTTACATAAAACAAAGACATCAACCAATTATATAAAATCAGCCATTCCAGAAATCCCATTACCACTCTGCTCAAAATCGATTAAGCAAACTACTCGTAAAACGCTGGTTTCATCAAACGTTGGTAACATCAGAAAAGCCCACATCGGAGCAATAAAAGTTCTCCATCTCGTCGATATTTAAAATAGAGGCGATCATAAAGATCGAGGTAACGATATACGGGACGGATCGAGAGGCGATCCGAGTGTCACTCGGATCTGCTTGACCTCCATTAATTTCCCTCGCTATCGTCTCGAAAGTCCCTGGTTCGAGGAAGCGCTTTATGGGGGCGTAAATCACTGGGAGACGTCAGTGGCCGCGTGACGGAAATTGACCGAAATGTCGGCAATTTCCTGCGTGACGTTCGCGCGCGAAATTTAAGGATCGACGCGCCGCGCGGCGATCCACGCGCGATAATCTGTCGAGCTCCTCCGATATGCGGGTTCATCTCTCTCCGTGGAGACGCGTAAAGGTCAGCCTCGACGTAAAGGCCTCCGCAGACGTTCCACATTACCGTGCCCGTTGCCATTTCTGGCAAATAGATCCGTGGCTCTACTCCTTTTTCTTTCTGCCAGCCGAGACGTGGAGATCGATTAAGTCTAGACCAGCTGCTCGTGATGATTACATTATTCATAAATGTACGAGCTGTAATCGGGTCCTAGGATTCAGGAATTTATCTTATATAAGCTCGCTGCCATTTTTTGGTAAACAGTTTTCAGATTTGTTCTACTTTTTCTCTGGTCTATTTAAATTAGGTTTATATTAGGAACTCTTTGAGTTGAGCAGAAGTTGCCTGTGTAAACCCAGTTCCAACCAAGTTGAAACGACAGCTTTGATGGTCTTGGTTGTTCGACCGAAAGTAGCTTAATGTAAATGTAACAATAGAGAGAATGGATATTTATGGAACACACGATGCATTTATTGACCTCAGATGTGTGTATTTTATTCCTTATAAGTTTCTCTTCTCTTCTCATCCATAGATTTAATAGCAAGCTTATAAAAAATTTCGTGTTCATATAGAAACTAGCATTCTATTCACGATGTCTACATATAATATTTCACATCGCTAGGTACTTACACATTTCACATTTTCCAAGGAACAAATGATCAATATCAAAATGATATTATCACTTAACCGAGGCTGGCCTATAAGTCACTCGTATCTCACCAACAATCGTCAGTATCGTGTTCATCGTGTACTCGATGATCCCCTCGTTCCAGCTCGCGGCTCCTTCCGCTCGCAAATGTCGATTCCGCGCCCCTACGCTTACCCTCACTCCTCTCTCGCAACTCGTTACGCAATCGCACGTATCACTTCGAGCAGTCAACACATAGGTGAGCGACGATCCCGATGATAGCTGCTCGTGTTCTTACCTTGATTCGCTCTGGGGAAACCTGTTCACGCTTAATAACTAATAGACTTATTCCCTTTTGATACTGTGGAAGATATACAGGCTGTCTCAAACCATCTGAGTATGATTTAAATCTCCTTCAACCCTTGGAAGGCGAATGGTTTTTGGCAAACACGAGAAACGAAGGCAGGGTCATTTTGACTCATTCTAGAATTCCTATTTTAGGAAACTAGTGTATTTTTTATATGATTCTTACAAATAAATTTATTATACCTTTGACATTTTGTACAGAATTTAGAATCAGTGACCTTGCGTTCGTTGTACGAGGGTTAATTTAATTTTTTGTATACTTAATGTTTTTTAGGAGAATCTATTTTAATGCTCAGTTTAGTTTTTGAGAATTTTTTATTATGTCACAACTTGTCTCTATTTTAGTACTTTCACTAATTTTCATCATTTTCTCAACTTTCAATGCGTCACTATTTTTACTAAGTACAATACCTGAAACTTTCTCTACAAATATTCCCCTATTCTTCTACTTTTCTTTTTTAACCCGCCCTCTTCTTTTGAATCACCCAGTACCCCACTGTTCTCCATTTCCCCTGTCTCCCCAGAGAATCCTCCCCTCCACCCCTCCAATCGTCGTATAATGAAGACGCATTGTTCCGATCAAATATTTTCCTTTCTTTTCCAGCGATCGAAGATTTTCTCGCTCGGAGATCGTATCGAGTGACATTTAGCGATCGACATCGGACGCACGTGTGCGGGTAAATCGAATCGATTTACGTACACGCTGTTCCCCTGAAGATATGCATCTCGGTACACAATCTCGCCGCGGCGTTAATTATTTCCGTTCGCATTATAGGCCGCATGTTAATTAACTGTAACGCTCGTGCACGCCCCGAAAAATAATTTCAGGGCGAGTCGGGCTCGGTGCCTTGGCCGATGGGCGTGGACCAGAAAATCGGCCGCGCGGACACGTGGTAATTAATTCGACGCGCCCCGTCCGTTTTCGTTATCATTATTACGCGCGTGATCGCCCCGTTATCGCCGCGCGCGATCCGTACGCCTCGCTGAAAAATCGAGGGGAAGATGATCGTCGCCCGTCGGGCAATCTTCGTCTTGCAACATTGTTGGGTACCCTTGGATAATTATTATGCCATCGCGGGGAGATGTATCGATCGAGGCTCGGTTACCAGAATTCGTTTACGAACTTGACGGCTTGATGAATATTTGACGTCGAGTGGAAGTCTTTATTCGTCTCGGTGCAATATTTTCGTGTAATTTTGGGAAATTAGCGTTGGGTTGGATCGTTAGTCTCCTGTTGCAACTTAATTGCTTTAATTAATTGTGGTTCGGGCGATGCCTTTTTCTTCGTGGATCGAGTTAAGTGTAGTGTTTAATTTTTTTGTCATTTGTTATGTACGTGTTTACCTTCTTAAGGTTGTGAGTGGTAATTTCGTGGTAAGTGTTTTTTTATTAATCTACAAGACACTGCGCTTGTCAATTTTTATGTACAGTATACAGTTCTTTATTTCTATTTTTAATAGGGATTTAAATGCAGGACTGAAAGAATTATTTCTCTGGTGACTTTAATGATGGAGTAGCAGTGTTGCAACTTGGGTAACTTCAATGCCACTGAGCATAATAGTGATTTTAAGATCCCTATTTGCACTCATAATAAAAATTCGAAACTTGATTTTAAATAGATAAATTCGTGTAGACCTCAACTATTCTCAAACAGAGCTCCAACAGCCTTTGAACTATTAAATAAACAACATACATTGCTCAATATTATTACGTAAGGGATCGCAGAACCGCACGAATTCCATTCGAAAGATCGAGCGAGTGACGCGAACGATACGGTGTATCGTTACAGATACCCGGGGCAGAACGCAACAGTCATCATCGTTTACGTACACGCCCAGTGTGGAGCGTACGATCGGATCGGCGAAACGAAACAATTGTTCTTAGAGCCAGAAGAGAAATGAATGACTCGAGGTTTCATCCTTTGTCTCCCTCCCTCGGCGCCTCTGCTCTTCTCTGTTCTCGCGAGCAAAACAAGTCGGCATTTAGGGAAGGAGGAGCAGGAGAATAACAGTTCAGTAAAGGGTGGAGAGTCGTGGCAGGTCGATCTTCTGTACTGGTGCAGGTCACGGAGACTCGAAATGGGGCACTGGCACCTGCCTCATTAAATTGCTCAGGTGCAGGCTTGGAGGCAGGCTTTTTACTTCTCAATTTCTTTCCATTGTGTGGGTGGTGGCGCGAGGAAGGTTCCACAAGGTATATTTAAGTTCACTTTATTCAAATTCATGTAGGTTTTTAATGGTACACTTTAGTAGATCTCTAAGAATAGCTTGTGAATGTTTATTGTGAGTGTAATCTGTAGATATTCAGGTACATAGTTTCAGGTATTCAGGTACACGACTTCAGGCCTTCAGGTTTTTAGATACATGCGTCCAGGCTGTCAGATTTTTAGGTACATACATTCAGGTCTACAGGTACTGTCAAGTATTCAGGTACTTTCAGTTCTCCTCTAACCTATAAAAAATTAAACCCTGTCCAAAAAAGTGATTTCCAATCAGTCTCAACTAGAAAGCAATGAAAGCTTGCAAGGCAGCTGGCAATGTAATCTACCCTAACAATTATCTAAGCCCTCTGTTACAAACTGGAACTATCTAACACGCATCTAACCCATTATAAGTTCTCTATTCCACATTACAACACTCGGTCTATCTCGGCGCTTTCAATCAGAACAATAGATATCCCTAAACGCAGAGATCTCAGTTTCCAGATCTCCCAAGGAAGCCGCAGACTAATCGACGAGACGAAAGAGCGAAATGCTAGGCCTCGCTAAAATGCACGCGGAAAGGGTAAAATTCGAAAGCAATACCGACACGACGTAACGCTCGCTGTACACGGGGCCTCGTAGCGCTAACAAGTGGCGGGCACGAGGAAAACACGGGAGAGATCGATACATCGGTCGAAAGTGAAAAGGCGATTACGAATAGAGAGAGAAAGCGATGGCACGCCACGCGTTTCGCGTGTTCCAGCGGCGGCGATCGCCGTTACACTTGAAATTGCTCTCGGGTTGCTGCAGAGCCGCGTCGCGCGCGGAGAAAAATCGCATCGCGATCGGTTCTCGGGACGCGATCGGGCGCGGGCAACCCAGGCAAATGTCAGGTCGTGACTTTCATGCGGTCTACCACCTGCCATGGGATCGGTAAGTGCGTCGTTATTAATGGCGTCCCGATCCAATCGCATCCGGAATAGGCGTAGGTCTTTGAACGATGTTCTCGGCTTTTCCACTTTCTATAGCGGACCTTTATCATCGCTGTTACTGTTCCCTACCTGCTACTTACCTGCTGCGGGGACACAGGTGCTTCGGGCAAGGTGAAATACCTGTAACTGTGAGGTAGAACGAGCTATGTGTGTCACACATTTAGAGAATTCGAGTTGAGGCATTGACTGAGGCGTAGAATACAGAATTTCTGGTTTTTGAAAGAAGACAGGGTATTGGGAGAACTTTTTCAGGGAAAAGTGAGGGTTTGGGAAGACATAGGTTCACAAGAGAGATACCTAGGATCGAAGCTGGAGACTTTAGACCTAGATATATATATATTACTCTTAGGTCATTTTGCTTTAGAACCACAGATGCCTATATAATTGTAGTCAAATAGAGGACTTCATCACTGGCGACTCCATCACCCCTTATTTCTTCCCTCAGGCCTCAATTTCTGACACTATACGCAAGGAGGGAATTCGTGTGGCAACCCTGGTCGAATACTAAGAACTGAGACACAATGCAGATTGCATAGCAGATAATTTAAACTATGCAGATAGTACCCACCTTCACAGCTGCATGACCCATATACGTGTCATGGAAGCTTAGACCACGACTCCCTCAAAATTACCATAATTCTAACTTAAACAATTCTTTAAACTTCATATCACCTTCCACGCAACAGTAAATCACACACTGTCAACACACTATAAACGCGTCAAATACTTCCACACCACATCTGCATCAGCACGTACCCTCCCCAGGCCCACAGCATTCCATCGCCTCCCACAATTTTCCCAAATAAAAAGCATCGAGCCCCAGCTACCAGACAGCACCATAACCGTGTCAACAGAACTTTCGAAACGGTCCCATTCAATACGCTCTTATTGTTCGTACGACGTAAGTCAGTTCGTCCCACGCGGTCGACCTGTCGCGTAACAAGCGTGGCTCGCGAGGGTCAATAATAAGGGCCACGCGTGCTTCTGCAAGCCCCCTCGTCCACAGGACGACCCACCGCGCCCTGCTTTCGAGACCTCGGGCTCTGGGCCTTCCCTGGTTACGTCACAGCGCAAGAGAGGGAGGGAGGGGCCCAAAAAAGGGAAAGGCCCGGTTTTCTCTCGAATCGGGACCAGCGGCGCGGGATCCTCGGCCGCGGGCGAAGATTCGGCTCGCCGCGGCCTGGAACACGCTCCAGCGTGATATATCGATGACACGAGCGTGGGTGTACCGGAAAGTCGACCTCGGGGGGAGATTAAAACGGCCTCGGCGAGCCTCGAGCCGTGCAAAAATCCGCGGCTTCGCGCCGCCTCGATCTCCCAGCTGTCTGACCGCGCTCCGCGAGGCCGCCTCGCTTCCGACACGTGACAGGACCCGATCAGCTCCGAGTAATCTCGTTTTTTGCCGCTCGCCAGCTGCGCCGATCGCGCGATTTACGATTCGCGCACCTTGGAAGGTTTCTGGCGATGGAAAGGAGGCTCGGGCTGATTGCGGGTGCTGCTGAGGGTTATTTATTTGCGTGTGGGGAGAGATTAGCGCTAGGGTGAGTCATGAGTCCTTGTCTGCGCGCTCAGGATTCTGGTATTCTGGGAAGATTGATGTGGTTTAATCTAGGAACAATGGAAATAGAACTGGAGGAGAGATAACATCGATTGACGTACGTATGATGGATGTATGGGCTCTTTGGTATGGCTTGGAATTATGTAAGCATTTTTATGCAGGCTGATTTTGTTGAATTCTTTAGGAGAGAGAGAAGTGAAGCGTTTGTATAGTCTAGTGTACCCGAGGAGAATTGTCTGATCTAGAAATGAGCCAGTTTGGTTTGCAGTAGAATGGGTACTGTTTTACACAGACATTATAGACTGGCCAGTTACTTCGTTTCTATGCTTCTTATGACGTGGAATTATTAAACTCACGATGTTTGAAACTCATATTTACATAGTCTTAAGTACCTGAAAGGAGTACTGAATGATTTTCAAGCCCTCTTACAGGAACTCCCCCCTCTATCTCATCTTTAAAAAAAATAATTTCCCATAGATAAATAATCAATCAAAAAAGACAGCGTGAGCAAGAAAAATAGCTTTCATAATTCGCAGTGAACCTAATAATACTCCCTCTTAAGTACTTAAGAAGGGTTGCAGAGGGTCACTGGACGATTTTCAAGCCCCCTCGCGCGCGTTCCCTCTTCCTCTTATCTCCTCGCGTCGGAGGCGGGCAGTCGTGGTCGGCGGACGCGGAAGAGGACGGAAATCGTGCGATCGCGGAATACGTGGCGCAGGAGAAGAGGGCCCCTCTCGCAGAGGTCCTCGGTCGCGGGCTCTTTCTTCTTTTTCCACCGAGCGGTTGCGATTCCGCGATTTACGATTCGTTCCCCGCCGTCGCGGATTCCCGGGGACAGGCAGCGCGACGCTTTATCGACCGCTCCGCCGTAACCTTTCCATAACTATCGCGTCTGTTGCCGTAGATCAACGGTAACGCCGCAGCGACCAATTTACCGAGCGACCTCTCGGCCGACCTCTTCCACCAGGCCTCCTCTCCGCGGGTAATACACGTACCTTGCAAATGTATATCCATCGCGATGTATAATCCGTGCACGCGTGTATACCGCCTTGCCTTACCCTGCGCCAACAGAGGAAAATCGCATGCGCCCGCTGACGCAACGCCCCCGACGTAATACGTCGCTGGAGGATGGAGGCTCGTTTTACTTTGGTGGGTGACGATCTTCAGTTGGATCTGATAGGGGGTGTATGGATTGAGGATTGGTGATCTGGGTGGTTTGCTCTCGTTGGAGAGGGGAGGAAGGGTTTAGAGAAGATGGGAAGAAAGGGAAGGGGAAATTTTCTTCTTGAAGGGATGAGGACTGTAAGGGTGGTGGAGAGAAGAATATTGAACAGATGAGGAAGCAGTTTCATAACTAAGTTCTACTAGAACATTGTTCGTAATTTTAGTAAGACACCTATCTAAAATTATTTTTCAAAAAGTTCGGTACCAATTACTCTTTCAAGCAATTAAAAAATCTATCCCCCATCCTCCCCCAAACCCCCAACTCCCAAGTGTCAGACCCAAAGGCTATGTTAATTGCTCGAAACGAAGAAACCCCGATCAGCATAATGAAACTTCCAATCAGGTCTCGTCGACGTGTGCGCATAGAGGGGCAGCAAGGTTCGTCACGATTCCACATTATAATGCCTCGGTTCGTCGTGCGAGCAACCGCGCGCCGGTGGCCCAGCCGCGCGTCCCTCGATGGACGGATAGGCGAGTGCATTAGATCGGGTACACGTCGTCGCGGCATGTCGTGTGCTTTTTTAGCCCGTCGTCCGCACGAGAAAATCTCTGCCCGTTGCCGTGGACCCCGATCGAGACGTATGTACACATCGAGCTTTACGATTGCCCTCATACATTAATGTAAACGCTGCCGGCTACCGGCGAGCCCAGAGACGAGCGCGCGAGCGACGAAGCAGAGAGACAGAGGGACAGACAAAGAACGAGGAGACAGAATCCTATTCGACCCTTCCGTACTGTTGGGATTATTGATTATCGATACTTTAGCGATACCTTAATGATACTTACCGATATATCGATGATATCGTTGAGATGTTAATAAAATGAATAGAGAGTATTATGTTGATGTTAACTGAAGTAAGAAGAAACGGGTTTTTTTAAGTTTATACTCGAAAAAATCTGTATTTATGTGTACACATACTTTTCTAGTTAATTTAGACTTTATTAATGTAGCTTTGTTTTGTAATCAATATATATTTTATATTTTTCAGTAGTCGACTAATCTATTTATATTTCTTTAATATATAGTTCTATTAAATATCTAGGTATGTTTTTTCGGCTCTCCTGAAAAATAACAAAAAGGGGCTTGAGTCACTCTGATCTGAGGTACAGATTTATTTATATCTGTCTCAATACTTCCCCTGGGAAAAGGTTTTCTATTATTTCCGAAAATATAAAGTTGTTTAAAAGTATTGCAATTTTTCAACCGTAAAATGCTACTATATGACTATAAAACATAGGGACATTAGATGAGTTTGGTACAGTAGTATTTTACATTTTCAAGAATTACGACACTTTGAACTAACCTCGCATTACTGCGCTCGATCGTAAACTTTTTGCCAGGGGTAGTTCCACCTCTACCCTTCCGATCTCGGCCAGGACGATGGTCCCCATCACGCTGCCCATCATACTCCCCGTACTCCCGTCCGCCAGGAAAAAGAGGAGAAACGATCGCGCAAGAAAGCGCGCGGTGAAACCGGGTTGTTGTTGTTTCGTTCGGTAAAATCGATTGGTCGCGCGGCGTGGATCGATCGAGGGGGGCGGCAGGTGTGTGTTGGTGATCCTACTCTCTCGTAAGCGATCGGAGTAGCCACGATATCGCGACAAGCCGAGAGTCGCGAGAGCCTCGCGTTTTGCCGAAGCTTTCCCCCGCGAGCCGAGATAGCTCCACCGGAAGGAGATCTTGCCTTATGCGAGCGCTGCCTCTGCGCACGTGTGCACCTTGTGCCTGCGTCCCGCGGTGTGTGCGCCAGGTACCTGTGCACGTACACCAGGATCGTTGGAGACGCTCACGTGTGGATGTACGCGCGAGCACGGCCGAGTTCGCGAGGAGACGCAGCCCTCGCGACCGGCCCATAAATCAGGCTCCGCTTCTTGCGCGCCGATCGTTTGCCATCGCCGTCGGGTCAGAGGGGAGCTTGTCGACGATTCTGCTCAGCCGTAGTCTTTCTGTTCGCGAGCCTGAACGGTCTCAAACCTCCGGGATACTTTTTTTTCCTTCTGCCCCCCTTCTACTGGCACCGCTGTGATGTAGCTACTGGAGAGACATCGCGATGAACCGTGCGAGTGGAAAAGAGCACGATTAACGCGAGAGAAACGGCGCATTAATTAGAGGAAGTGGTTCAGGAGAAAATGATAGCTCTCGCGGCATCCTAATGCGAACGCGAGATGGGACGATGGAGTTCACGGTTCTTGCGCGTGCTGGTGGTGTTGTGTGTGGATTGTTGTGAGTCGGGGTCCCTTGGACAGTGAGATTTGGCGAGGACGAGATCTGCTTAGGAGACACTCATTTTTAAGATGAGTTCGAGCGCTAATGAACAGCTTGAATTTGCGATTTCAGAGGTGGGAACCAGGTAAAGTTCAGGAGTCGCTTCAAGGAAGGATGAGTATGCCATAGAGTTTATATCGAGCTAACACTGTATGTGCATCGAGCCTCTATTATCCTAGAAATAATCCTAATGTGCACCATGCATTAGCGTGTTGTCGATTGGAGACTTCAATGCCATTTCGGAGACTTCAATGCCAGCATAATCTCTACTATAGCTATCTTTTTCAGATATCTACACCAAGACCAAAAATGTGCAATCATTTACAAATTCTGATTAAAGTTACAATGCATAATAGACCATTTCTTAATTAAAGCTAGTACTGTTACTAATAATCACAATATTCTTCATCTGCATACAGTGGCAAAAGTTCCTAGAATAATTTATTGTTCGAAAGCACAGCTTTCATCCCTTGATTTAGAAAATGAATTTTAATTTTTGTTCGATAGTGTACATAGTATAGAATTCCCACAATGTCCGACATAGGTTGAGAACCGCGATGTCATCTTCTCGCGGTAGAGCCACGAAGAGGTCGCATTCGAGAGTGGGGCTCTATGATCCCGTGCGCGCATAGCACAACCGGTTGTCTCTTCTTTTTTTCAATCCGCACTCTCACCCCGTATGCGTGCACGTATGCGTGTGCACGATAACGGCTGAACATGCGGCTCTGCCTCGACCGATTCACACGCACAATGACTGAGAATACTCGTAATTGCCGGTAATATTCATCATTTAATGGTCTAGCCGAGGTCAACGCATCTTGGGACCTCTGGGCTACTGCCTTTCCTCAGATTTTCGAGCGGTCAGTTGACAATATCTTCCATGGAATCATTTGATCGTGGGACTGCTTTGGTGAATTAAATTACGATGGAAAATCGAAGAAGTTAATGTTTTACGATAATATTCTACTCTATATTCTTCATGATAAGTAGGCATTAGTAGTAATAACTTTAGCTATTTTCATCCATTCATTCAATTTTTTGTCTCATTAAAAGTTTCTTGAGAAACACTCGCCAATAAGAAGTACCTCCAATGTAATTAATAGGTGGGAACTAAATTTACGACTTCTACATTTTCTTTAAAGGAAATAGGTGCTCAGAGACATTTATTAAAATTAATTGAGTAACAATAAAAATAATTAATATCTGTATATTATTCTATTACACTCAGTTTGAATAAATTTAGTCATCGACTTAATACATAACCACCTAGTCATCTAGAAAAATTCTCTTCAGAGTATAGCCAAAGGCACCCCAGAAGAATTTCCTCGAGCAGCTGCACCCTTGCGTGTCGTAGATCAGTCCCTCCTGCACGTTTATCGTCGATTAATTATCGCGATATTCCCTCTGGTCGGCGCGACGTCGATCTCTCGATCGGCAGCGGTCAAGGACACCTGACGAGTCGCTCCTCAGCCTGCCACTAGTCCCAGCGTTGAGGAACTGACCCCTGACCCAGGGTCTCTTTCGTGTAAGCCGAGAGCTGGTGAAGCAACGCAGCGGCCTCGGTTACGACAGGTCGTAAGACTACAAGCGTGTCTAATAGGTCGCGATAACGCGGCCCGATGATATCCTTCGAGCTGCGTCGACTTCGGTGTGGTCCACGTTAGGCGGACGATTAAACGTCCTGGACTGCCTCAGTCGCGGAAGGCATGATCGCTGAGCTTTGTGGTAGGGAAGTTGCGATCCACTGTGCAGGAGGATCTTTTGAGTCACTTGCTGTGAGTATCTAGGGGATTTTATTGTTAGTTTATTTAAGTAGTGAGTAAATAGGAGTCAAAGGATCTTTTGATCACTTAGTGCGAGTATCTAGAGGAATTTATTTTTAATTTATTTAAGCTGCGAGTAAATGCAACTCATTTATTTAGTGATAGAATTTTTAGTGTCCAAAAACACAGATCTAATTTGTGTTTATAATTACAGGCATCTTGATAGTTGCATTTATCACTTGCAACCTATATCTATCAGGGATCCATAGTCCTTGAACTAACATCTCACAATAAGGAAACAATACAAAACTTTGTATAACTCTTCTATTTTCTTCCTCTTTTCCAACCAGATGAAACTACAGATAGTAAACATAAATTCCCTTGAGGAGTAGACACTTATCCTCTCCTAAACTTATTCACCCACGAGTCTGTATCAAAAGAAACAGTACTACAAACACTAAATTCATATCTCCTCCAATCGTAAAGGTACTTCATAAATTCACTCGACAGTACGTACTCCCAAAACTACCTCCCATCATCTTCCACCAGTTCATAATAAGCCTCTTACCAGGTCCATACATTTAGCCATCGCTAAAAGCAGCACATTGAAAGTAACTGTAGCAATCGAGGAGTAATTCCAAGCGATGGGAACTAACTTCGATAATTTACAGCGCCTTATCGCAATTACCCTCGCGTTAAACCAGAGGCCAACATAAAGCCCGAGACTTATATCCATATCGAAAATTTACGGGGATGTTAAACCAGAATGACGTATTAATCGGCGCATTATAGTTGCCTAATTAACGTGTGCCACTTAACGCACACGAAATCACCCCGAAACGTATTCGTTTCCGTGAACTTTATCTTCATTGTCGACGACTCCCGCGTCTTCCTGGATTATTGTTCCCCGATGACGATTCATTTTCGCGGGTTTACGACAGCGAATCTCTCGGCGAAAGTTAAGCCGAGTGCAGTCGGGAAAGTTCGCTTGGAAGGAGCGTAAAAATGTTTACGAGGCGATCGACGATAACAATTGCGACATTTTTTCGTTCGACGGTGACCCCGACGTCGCAGGACGCTCGGTGACGCGAGCTGTCGGTCCCCTTTTTAACGACGCTGTCGGCGAGGCGACCGTTAGCGGAGCGAGCTGTGTTCCTCGAGGGCCACCGATCGCTTCTGAAAATTCATTCCTCGCGCGGCGATAAT
Source organism: Calliopsis andreniformis (assembly GCF_051401765.1). Taxonomy (NCBI): domain Eukaryota; kingdom Metazoa; phylum Arthropoda; class Insecta; order Hymenoptera; family Andrenidae; genus Calliopsis; species Calliopsis andreniformis. The sequence continues at coordinate 4,932,625 of NW_027480432.1, read as the reverse complement.
TTAGCGGCGGCCATTATCATAAAATGTGGAAGGCCCCTGGGAACGGCGTTTTAAGTTATGAAACCGACGTACGCCGGCGGGCAGCATTAAAGCGCACGGTTTAATCGCTCGCTGCTCGCCGATCAATTGCCAAGATTATTTGGAATCGTATCGAGGACGTAGCTGGGGCGCCCCTTCAGCGGTGCTGCTCGTCGACGCGTGGGTCGAGGAAAGCTACTCTGTTTTCGGATGATCATTTAGGAGATCACAGTGTGGAAGGTTCGCATCTTGAGGACCTTTATTTTGTTATAGGGATTGGAATTCAAAAATTGAAGAAAAGTAGGTATGGAGACTCTGCAAAATTAATATAGGTTAAAAATAGAGTGTTAGTTTTAGTATTGGAATGACGGAAATTTAGAGGTTTGGAGATGAAAAAGTGAAGAAATGAAGAGATGAAGAGATGAAGAAAAGAAGAAATGAAGAGATATTGAAGAAATGAAGAAATGAAGAAATGAAGAAATGAAGAAATGAAGAAATGAAGAAATGAAGAAATGAAGAGATATTGAAGAAATGAAGAAATGAAGAGATATTGAAGAAATGAAGAAATGAAGAGATATTGAAGAAATGAAGAAATGAAGAGATATTGAAGAAATGAAGAAATGAAGAGATGAATAAAAGAAGAAGTATTGTGCCGTGTAGAGATTAAGAAATATTAAGAGTGTAAAAATGAAGAATTGAAGAAATGAAGAAATAAAGTACCAGTAACGATTATTAAAACGAAGGAAGAAATCTCGAAAAATACACTTTCCACACGCTCCATCTATCAGAATCTCAATCTCCGTCTCCCATATCATCACTTTCCAGAAACACAGCCGGCCCAATTCCGATAATCGCCGCAATCTTGAAATTATATCATCCCCGAGGCCAACGAGGTATCGTCGAACGCCATGCGACGCTTTCACTGTCGTGCAGAGGTCGAAAAACGAGCAACACCGTGTTCCACAGTGTTCGGCGGACGGGTACGTGGGCGAGCGTGTCTCGCGGAAGGAAGATCGAGAGTTGTCACGCGAGGCATCGTTTCCACGCGCGGTGCAATTATCATTGTGCCGGCGTTGTTACGCCACGTGGCACTTTCGCACGCCACGCCTTCCGCGGCAGCGCGAGCGAGCGCGCGCGGGTCGCGTGCCAATTATAGGAAAAGCGGCTTTTTCGTCCGATACGATTGCAGCAAATTCCTTCACGGACCTGTCGTGTCAAGGTGCGTTCGTCATACGTGAAAACTGGTCTTGACAAGGGATTTTTCTTTTTCAGGACGTGGAAAACCTACGCGATTGAACTGCAATCCTCGTACCCTCCTGACAGCAGAGCCATACAATCATTTAAGTAGGCACTTGGGATTGGGAGTGGCAGTACCTTGGTATTACTGAGACTCGGTACTTATACATAAGATTGATGTTTTCGAATATTTAAATATTGAAATTTTTAATTATTTATTTGGTCAGATTTTCAAATATTCAAATATCCAAATTTTCAAATATTCAATATTCTTAAATATTCGAAATTCGACTTTGCTCATACAAAATATGTATCTATTAATACTATCTCTATCTCCTCTTCTTAGAGTCCCAAGAACAGGTTTGCTCCGAAAAAAGTCCTACTAAGTCCACCATACAGTAACTCATTCTTTTTCACGTCAAAGGTAATATCCATAACCAGAAAATTCCTGCATAGTTACCCGTAGATCCTGCATTGATATAATTCGACGATTGCTCCCTAGGTAGCACCGCTCGAAATGGTCGTAGAAATAACTTGGTCGACTCGGTTGCACAATGTGGTAACGCGGACGGTAAAGGGATTACGGTCGCGGGGTGAACGGGAACGCGGTGGGGTTGGCTCAAAGTCGCGACACGCTCGGTGCCCTCGGCCCTGCTACAATCGTGAATCCAAACGAACGGCTTTTGAAATCGGATCCGCCAGATATTTCTCGACCCAGGACCCGGGCTATGGCCCCGCGAAGGGGGAAAAGGGCGAAAGCCCCATCGTCTCAGTTACAATTTGTGTTCGCACTTAAAAGAAACATTACCTGGTGGGACCGGGTCGAGGATAGCGCGGACGCCTCGTGTGTGGTCCTACATAACGCCCTCGACCGTATCTCGAATCGTTCGTTACCGATTCGATTGGAGCCGTTCGAGCCACCTTTACGCTCCGACTGGAGACGATCGGGAGTGTCACTTAAAAGTAGGCTTCTTCTCCCCTTAATTTCGACCTCGAGGCAACTGACTCTTCTGATAGCGAAACGAGTTCGTTCCTTCGAGCTGCGCTCGATTATGGGTCGATCTTTGGTTGGGATAAGAAGGAAGAAGTAGGGTGGGGAATTATTGAAGCATTTAGGTATTCTAGAATAATAGTAGATTTTACTAGTGTTTTAGGAGTGAAGTCATCACAGTAAAAACGCAAAATGTGTACTATTTAAATATTGAGATTTTGTAGACTTCAAGAATTTAATATTTAATGATCTCATTAGTTGGGTAATTAGATAACTGAAAATTTTACAACTTGAAAACTTAAGGAATTCTGTAAGTAAGAATTGAAACAACCAAGTATATCATGAATCCTCAAAAACCTAGTCAACTCACAAACCAAATAATCTCCCTAATTTTATTTCTCCCAAAACTGATTACGAATTCCAAACAATTTCTTCTTATCTTCTCATCTCCTTATCTCTTCAATTACTAGCAAGTGGCTACACCTATGCCTAAGCCTGAAAGCCTATACACCATCTTGAAAATACCTGGCACTAAAATTTCTGCAAACACTTTCTTTCTTCAGCCTCCTCCCCATCGAAAGTGTCAGCACAGTGCCCACGACGTCTCGTCCCCGCGATGGACGAGGCGCCACTGATCGATATACTCGTCGCACAATAATTCGCGAGGCTCCGAGTCGGGAATGCAATATGCGGGTTACGTGATATTTCAAGCGCCAACCCACTCGGATCGTCGAACTCGCTTTTAAATCAAACGAACTCGGTCACGAGTGATGTCATCCTGGAGAAGCGCGCGTGTGGACGTCGTCTGTGTAGGTACGCCTCGATCTACTCCCTTTTCCCCCGTTCTCGATTCCGCGAAATAAGAATCTGTGACTCAACGGGGAAGATTTCCTTCCACGAACGACTCATTCCTCTCAAAAATGAACACAGCTGTAAACGAAGGTCCCAGCGGTCGAACAGCTAATCCCCACCCGAAATCAGGCTCTCTAGAATAATTTAGCAAGCCCGCGACGCGATTGCATCGACACGCCCCAGTGACTCTGAAGCGTTCCACGAAATCGACCTTCCAGAATCTGGACGTTTTATCTGCGGGCATTCCTTCGCTCTGATTTTTTCTTTGCCAGCGAAATCCGGATTCCCAGGCTTCCGATCGAAGCATTCCGCGATCTGGAAACCCGTCCTCGATCCAGAGATCGCTTGGCCGATGCATCATCCGCTTCCGAGAGGAATCTTCACTCGATGCGTCCAAGAGGTCCTCTCCAGCGTCTCTTCAACCGCGGATGACTTTACGCGCCTTTTTACGCGCCCTCGGCTCTGTTCTTGGATTATTTACAGCCGTGCGATATCGATCGAGATATAAAGGGGAACGGAATTCGGGCTGAGGGATCGCGTTCGAATCGCAGTTTTATTCCCTGCTCGCTTGTTGCGAGGAGGATCGTAAAACTCGCGCGATTCGGCGGCTACGACAGGGGCCCCCGAATGTTCGTGGTGTTGGTCGTTATGGTGAGAGGGAACTCGCCGTTTTCGGGATAACAGGGCAAATTGATGGCGAAATAACGGCGCGAAATCGCGAGCGAATTTCGCGCTGGTGATTACGGTAAACGACGACGCGTAATGGGCGAAGGTATCGATAACTGCTTGCGATCCATGGCCTGTTCGGGCGATTGAAGGTGCACTTTTTTGGGGGGCCTTCGTGGAGGTCCTTTGAAGACTATTTTAGGATGAGGAGAGATGTTGGTACAAAGTGGAATGGTGAAGTTGATTGGAATTTGATAAGGATTGACTCTGGAGAAACTTGAATATAGAGAAAATTGAACACAGAGAAAGTTAGATATCTAGAAAATTGAATATAAGGAAAATTAAGCACACAGAAAATGAAACATATAGGTAAAGTTAGGTATAGGACAAATTGAATACAGTGAAAGTTAGGTATAAGGAAATATTTATGTTTATTTAATTAATTTCTGTTTATAGTTTCTTTCTTGGACAATGTTTGAAGGACACTAGTATTTCTAGTTTTGGTCTTTCAAGAATATTATAGGAGGAAGAGTCGAAGTAGATCTTAAAATAGATTATGCATCAGTAGCTTAAAAAAGGTTTCGGTATGTCGTTCCTTTATGTATATTATTTTTATTTTGTAGGCATATTTATGTAGATTATTTCCACACAGGTATAATTAAAAATATTTTATTGACATTATTAGGTATACAAATAGTACAAGCTGGAAGAGTTATAAATATGGTGGACAAAAACTTTTGAGGTCACTGTATATATTTCTAGATTTGGACGATAACATTTTGAGACTTGAATATTCATCGCCAGAAATCTGAATGAATTCCAGTCGATTTCTGAATGAATACCGAATATCTGCACATTGAATAATATCTTGATAACTAATTATGATAATATCATTCTCGAAATTTTTTAATAATGTGGTACACAAAATAACGAAGAATACATTAAAGGAGTTTGCTTGATTCACTTCAGGTTACTTTCTTCTCATGAGACTTTTTACTTTTTTCCATCTTTCAGTGGCGAGGATACCCCTTCATGAAGTCTGATTACTCGATATTTTTCTAAAGGAGGGATTTCGAGCTCGTTAAAAGGCTTCACGCGAACCGATCGTTTTCTTTTCGAAGCACATTGTTGCCGTTTCAGGGACGCTGCTTCCGGTTGAATCGCAACCATTTCAGCGCCTTATGGGTTCGTTAAACCTTCCACCTTTTTAATGCGATACTCGTTTCCATTTACCGCTGTAACGATGAGAATCTTCTTCGAGATCCAAGAAGTGGTCAGGATTTTCTGTGGTCCAGAGATGCAAGGTTGATATTAGCATCAGAGAGTTGTGAAACAGATTTTAATAAAAGGATTTGAATCTTTAAAAAAGCTCTCAGTAGTGTTTAAATACTTGTTTCTTTTCTTACAATTTTCTAATTCCAAAATACTTTATCCTTTTGAGAACCATGTGTATTTAAGATCTAGGATCTATATTAGACCTGTAGGAATTCGTAAGGACTCTAGAATATAAAAATATGCAGCAGCATTAATCTCATTTCCTCATAGCCCATGTAACACAATATTTACTTAAATTTGCTATAAGTTCACAACTTGGAAGCTGGAACCAGTAGCAATTTTATAAAAATAGAGAAATGGAGACTTTGGACCATACCAAAGAGTGTGACCAAAGATCCTGGGAAAAAAGAATTCCAAAGAATCTGGAAATAATAATAAACATATTATTATAGAAATAGATCACTTCTGAGATCACTACTAATTCCGTGGCTCCATCAGATCCCATTAAAGTGTATACCCAAAGATATTAAAACCCAAGAATTCCAAAAAACTAGTAAGTTCATATAAAGAAGACGCTGTCCCCCGATCGCGTCTTTCCCCCGAATGCAAAGTGAAAGTTAATTAAACGCGTGCCCAGTGCGCGCACATCTCCCACAATGGCAGGTTCCATTCGAGCACCGTTCTCGCCTTTTAAGCCCACACTTTAGATACGATAATGAGATCTTCATCTTCCCAAGCACGCTCGTAAGTAACTTTGTAATCCAATCCGAGCTCTGTATCTTCGTAACGACGCGACGCTCCCGGTGATTTAGACCCTCGCTATCCTCGTTGCTTTAATATCCATTAAGATACGAGGAGGGAGGGGACACGCGAGCAGCGAATCGGCGTGCGTTTCGTCGGAAGTGCAGTCGTTCCTCGAACTACCGAACCAAAGAAGCGAAAGCATCGCGGGCGTCCTGGGAACGGCGCCCCAGGTCTGCAGAACACGCCTGTAGAACAACAGCGTTCCATTTAAAGCAAGAGCAACAGGCCCGCTCGAAATTAAAAGCCTACGAGCGCCTAATAACGTATTTCAACGAATTACGCCTTTTAATGGAACGCGAGGCTTATCTGGGTGATATTTCGCTTCTCCTCTCGGCGGACCGAAAAAACCAGGACGAGTCCTTTCTCTGTACCGTTCTGGGGCGAGAGAAAAGTGTGGACGAGAGAGGAGGAGAGGGAAGAGATGCCCGAGACAGCTTCGTATGAAGAGGAGGACGATCCGCGCCGGTTTCGAAATCGAATTATTTATTCCCGGCGCGGTGCGATATTGGGACGGACGGTCGTAAAACTCGAGGCTCGCCTGATGGATCCCAGTGTCCTCGAGCCCGTAGAGGCCGTGGACTGCTTCGGATAAGGCTGAAATTGATGGCGGAATAACGGCGCTAAATCGCGACCGAATCGCGTATAATTAGGCTGCGTTACGGAGTCTTTTCTCTTCTGCTCGATTGGGATATAGGGTGTCTCAGATGAGGAGACAAATTTTGAAGGTTTTGGGACCCAGAGGACACTATACTGGGTGGGTCAATTAAAATTGCCATTTATATATAGAGAAAATATTAATACAGTGAGGTTTAATTAAATGGAGTTTCTGTAGACATTGGAATTTATGTGCTTATTTAATTTGGAGTATAATTTTATGTATTGAATTTAATACTGAGTAATCCAAGATTTAGTTAAAATTTATACCTTTCTGTAAGCTTCTGAGTCATATAATTTAATAAAGTACCTGAGTCTATGAAGAACCTCGACACACTAAAAAATAATTACACGTGCAACATCCTATATTTTCGTCCCACCCTATACATCGCGTCAGTTTCACATAATCAAGCACACTTGCGTCGATACACAACCACAGAGTCGGAAACCGCGCTGGAGAGCAGCGCGAAGTCGAGATTAATAGCGAAATTATACCATTAAGTAGACTTTATACGTATCCAGGTGGAATGAAAAAGTCAGCGGTTCATTTGTATGCCACGTGGGAATCCGCTGGATTATTGGTCGATTTATATGCTGCCATTAAAAAAAATCTCGATCCTCCTCGGCTGTTCCGTCCGAAGAGGAAGCGTGTCCCCGCTTGCGAAAGCGAGCCGAAACGAGAGCTCCGTCGCGTGTTACGTGCGGGAGAAATTCTGCTCCATGCCAGACGACATTATGGCTTTTTATCGCTGACGATTCTATCCTGAAAATATCCCGAAATTAATCGAGCCTCTGAAATGATTCCACTCCCACGGTCCTCCGTCCACCGTTCCTCCTTTTTCGGAAGCGAACGACTAATTAGAATAAATCGTGCGGCTACCCTCTGCCAATTAACCCATTAATCAGCCTGCTGAACCGACTTTCCATGCCACTTTTGCGCTCCGCCATTAACATAAGCTTCGGACCGCTGGGCGATAACTCTTCGGAAAGACGCTGCAACTTTTTGCCCCTTCGAATATTTCCAGCTGGCCTGTCATCCACGCGGTTGCAAATCATTGTTACTTTTTCGGTTTCGCTGAATCTCGCGTCACTCGGGGACGCCTACGCCGTTTTACTGACAATGAGCTGGATGAGCAGTAAACCATTGGCACCTCATTTTGAAACCCATAGCAGGAAACACCCCTCCCACAAAATCACCAAGTACAACCACACCCTGTACAATCATCGTCACCTTAGAGCAGGGATGAATTAAGGACTTGTGAGGCTGAAGGCTGAAGTAGGTGGGTTTGGAGTATAGAATATAGTAATACTAAAATATTCTATACCTTTTAAGAGGATTTTCTGAAGGGTAATCATAACTTGAAACTTTTCAATTTTTGAGCCAAACTAGAGTTCAAAGCTTTAGCAGATATCGAAGAAGGCAGATTTTACACAAATTCATTTCAATACACGAAAAATTGAGGACTCTCAAAGGATGAGGTCCAAGCCTGTAACCTCTTTCCCAGCACCTCCTTCAAGCCTCCTCAAGAGCCCCTCACCAAAGCGTTAACAAGCCCCGCGACAGACTCGCTGCTCCGCGCATCTGCCCGTCTCCCTGCATCCTTCCTATATCCTTTCATTAAGAAAGCATCGTCGATCCTCCGTACTGGGAAGAGGTCCCCGAGTCCTCTTGCAGCGGAGGGAGCGCGCGTCCAATTACCGACGTGGCCGACGCGTAATACGAGCTTTAATGTCCCGAGGTAGCGGCTTATTAGCCGAACGAACGGCGAGAAGCGTAGTCGCTGCGTCGCGGGTTCGCGGGAGAGGCGACACGAAAGAACGTCGCGCGGCGCGGCGACAAACGGCCAGGGGAGAGGAGAGAGGTTCGCGGGGGGACGTGGGTTTCGGGAAAAAAGGGAGGACAGTACGTGGCGGACGCGAGCGGGATCGACAGATCTATGGGGCCGCTACTAGTTTTTCTCGACGCGGCGGCCTCGATCTGACGCGGTCTTGCCTTGGCACAGGCTCCTCCGCTTTCCGCCGCGGCGACGCGAGATCGCCGAGCCGACAGGCCACCTTACAACGCGACGGACCCTTTGCCTTGCGAGGACTCGCGCCGCGAGATGGTCCCCCGCTCGTTTATCGCGTAATAAATTGCGCGAGCGCACGTGCGCGCGATACCTGCGCGAGCTTCAGCGTCGACAGGGGAGTGATCGATCGAGGGGGTTCTGGGCTCTGGGGTGGAGATGGGGCGGCTGAGAGCTGGGGAGGGATGGAGAGGCTGAGGTTTGAGAGATTCTTGTAGAACGGATGTAGAGGTTGCAGAAATGAAGAGTTGATGTGGGAAGGGGAGAGGATTTGGGTGAGGGTGGTTGGGTTGAGGTTCTGGGGTTGAGGAGCTTGGATTTGGTTCTGGTGGATTACACTATGTTATATTGTGTGTGATGGACTACGAGCTTATCCATCTCATTTTACATTAATAGCACAGTAATACTATACTTAATCATATTATATCACTCCAAGTTATATTATTTACATACTATATTATTCTACTGTAGTGTAGTGTAGTGTATTATAGCTGTAGTATACTGTAGTGCAGTGTGGTGTAGTGTACTGTACTACAAACGAGCGAGTGTCATCTGGCTTGGCTACTTAGAGCAAGAGAAGCTGCAAAAGTAGAATATGTACGTCACCAGACAGCCTAGCTGCTTAGAACAAACAGAAGTGTAAAAGTAGAATACGTCCTTCACCAAACAGCCTGGCTACTTACAAGAAACAAAACTGCAAAAGTAGAATATCTCCTTCACCAGATAGCCTAGCTGCCTCCAAGAACCAAAAACGCAAAAGTAGAATACGTCTTTCACTAGACAGCCCAGCTGCCTTCGATTTTAATATTCCACCCACTCTCCCATTTATTCCCTGCCAAACAAAATTCTTCCTCGCGATCAATCACACTTCTCCATCCCAATTTCACCTTTATCTCATGACGAAATGAACCACCTCCCCCGCAATCTGCTCAAAAAATCGATGGGCTGCATAAAATGCGTATCGTCATCATCCTGCCGCGTCGAAAGGAGGGAGTCGAACACGGTGATCGATAAATCAACGGGCGTGCTGGCAAATGTTCTCGTCGGTGAGGGTGCAGGCTACCCATACAGCTCTTGAAGCTGCTTTATATGAATCGGTTCGGATCGGAGCCCGAAAGAGGGTCTCGTAAGTCGTGGCTCACGGTCGACGATACGAATCTGCCTCGATGTAATATTTAGCCCATCGGCGCTCCCCACATGCTGCCAATGGCGAAGGAGAAATGTATCGAGTATGTATCAGAGGAATTGTAACTGAGGAGCGAGAAGTCGTAGTCTGAATATAAGTCGGTGGATTAATTTAAGCGAATTTGGTAGGAATTTGCAGGTGTGTCTATTTTATTGAAGAGGTATCATTGATATAGGTGGGTGATAAGAGGCTTGGGAAGAGTGCCTTTATTTAGAATTCATTAACGAGTGAAATTTTGGATTTTCTGTATAATTGGAACAATTGATCTGATCTGTAGCGAAGGAGAACAGGAGTGGAAGGTAGGAGATAAATTGGGTAAGATAGAAATGTCTTCTGGGAAGAGTTGGGTCACTGGTGGCTTCATGTTCAACTAGATTGTGTAATTCATATTTGAGTCGTTGTTCACTTTATCATTTCTGTGGATATGTAGCTTCTAACAGCATCTTGTGAGTAGAAGAAACAACTATTCAAGTCCCAATCTCTCACCTTCACTTACAGAAACATGAATTTGTAGAATCCCACAGTTTCCTCTGAATAACTTCTAATACTATACATTCAGACATTCAGTGTCGTATTATTATATCTCAGAAATGAAATCTCCTCTGATCTCTCTTGAGTATAACAATTCAGAACCCCTTAGCATCCTCATCTCTCTCCAAACACTCCAAAACCGAAACCTACAGGATCTCGACACCCACCAAAAGCCTCACAGCATCCTCATCACTTCCCAAGCTCCCTAAAACCAAAACCTCCAAGATACCAGCACCCACCAAAACCACATCCTCTTCCCAGCCTCCGCCAATCACACTATCCTCATCTCTTCCCAGAATCCCCAAAACCCAAATCCCCAGAATACCACCCCCATTTAACCCCACTGAACCCCAGAGCAGCTCAGACCCACGCAAAAAGGAAACACCGCATCGCGCACGAGCAGGGTAAACACAATGCATTACGATGCAACTGATGCACCATACCCGCAAGTAAGGACACGCGAGCCTCGAGATCGGTGGTCGTCCAGCGTCCCTCGCGAGCATGCGCCTCGTCCCGCGGCAGTGTCGTAACTTACGTGGCAGATGGCGATGATCCGCGGCCAGCGAGGAAGGCACCCAACAGAGATTAGATTGATTTTTCACGGTTGCTAGAAAATCGCTCTCCCGAGCGCACTAACAAGCGCCAGATGCAAATCTCTCGCCCCGTAGACGAGAAGAGCCGCGGTGTCGTTCCACGTGAACCAGCCTCGAGATGACACGCTCTCGCTCGGGCGCGAAAGCTGGATCTAGGAGTCCCTCCTCAACTAGATCCGATGTCCGCTGGCTTAATCATCCCGCGACCCCGAGGACGCTCTGGACCCGCGCCGGATGGCCGACGCTCGCCACGCTAATACGTTAACGCAATTAATTATGTGAAATTTACGAGCACGCGAGCGGAGGCGAGCCGAGCGAACTCGGGCTCAGATAACAGGTCGGTCACGTGCTAATATTTCACCTGGACGACCGCCTTATCGGACTGCGCCGAATGCCGGATATTGGAGGATTTATGAAACTAGGGGTGAGGGGCCTTTTCAGAGGATTTTGGGGATGGGAGTTATTGATTTGATGAGAGATGGTGCTTTGGAATATAAGCTGCAGGTGTTCTATGCTTCTATAGTGTTATATAATAGTATGGTGATACTTTTGGGGTGGAGGACCCTGCTGAGGTGAAGATACTGTAATATTTTCTGGTCATTAGCTCCTGTCTAGCGTGGTAGATTTAATTTGTGACCATTTGGTATGAGGAAGTTTGGCTTGTCTATTATATGTGATACTTATACTTTTGATAGGATCAGAGTGGGATATCTTCTGAAGACAGGTGCTTACTATTCGTGTCCCATGAGAAGTCTCCTGGAATGTATTGCTTTTGACAAGTATCAAGAGACCTCTCCTGGGACTCAAAGCACTGTCTCCCTTGTAATAAAACAGGCACCCAATTTTCACCCTCGATGAACGCATTGAATCTGTTAAAACTGTCCACTATCAGGCTCACTAGTTCTACTGTCAAGAAGAGTCCACTCTTACTACCATTTTTCTATGTTCCCTCTGCTCCTAACTTTCGGTCCCGCCATTTCTGTGTCAACGGTACGCCGTGGTACACGAAGCACAGCCGTCTGATAGTCTCGGCGGGAGCAATTAATTTGAAGTATTTTATGCCGCCTAGGCGTGCAGTTTATTACGAATTTTAAGCAGAAGCATCGTTCGGTCGCGCGCGCGCGCGCGTACCCGGCGTGTACCCAGCCGCGCCGGCGAGCATTACGATTGCAGCGGAGATGAATCGTGTTCCCACAAGACACGTAGAGGGATTATATAACCTTTGATCTTTCTTACAACGGTTCATCCATTGTACAGGTTCTTTCTTCGAACCCGCCGCGGGTTCTAAATTATTGCCTAGAACTTACTTAAAGAGCGTAGATTATTATTTATCATCGTGATTTACGCAAATGACCGAACATTTCGAGCCACCAGATGTTTACGTTTAATAGTTATGCGCGCGTTGCCGCGTCGCCGAGCGTTAGCTCGCTCTCGCGCAAAGGCTCGCTCGTTTCGAGCGGCTCGCGACTCGTTAGATCGGCCGGCCCGATATCGGATAGCACGCCTACACGTCCGATCGGTAACTTGTATTCTAATTCACTCGTCGCCTGTGTAAATCACCTTTTTAAAGTCGCCCTCGTAAAGCATCGCGACGAGGAAACGTTCGCCTTCCCTGCGCCCGAGAGCCCGATTCATCATCGAGCTCGATATCTCGACAAGCGAGGATAATTTTAGAGTGGGATAGAAACACTGATACTGTATCAGAAGGATGCTGTGCGCTGTGGAAGGAGCTGTTGAGGGCTGGAATTATATCTGTCGGCAGTGTTTAGTATAGGTACTAATGATGAATTCATCGGTGAGCTAGGAGGAAGTTACTGCGAGGGAGAAGGAAAATTGATTTTGGGAGGCTGTTGAAATTCTCAGTTAGGAGAGAAGAGACTTGTTACTTTGGTATTAGAGGATTCTACTGTATTTGTGAATTTCATTTATTTTATAGTTTGCATATTATTCATTTTAGGATTATTTGAACTTCAGTTAATGCTAGCAAGTGATTCATACAAAAAATAGAAGATAAAATTACAGAACATTAGGTACTTAAAATCTACTAAAAGTACATATTTATTCCTAACTTTAATAATTAGTTCAAAAGCTTCTTTTATTCAGACAACTAGGAGCACCCTAATTTTCTACGATTTTAATTCCCCACCCCCTATTGTCTTATTTCCTTGGTAAAACTACTCTTCAATATTTCTCAAATCAAATCTCTGCCACTTTCTTCTTCCTCTCTGCTTCTTCTTTTTTCCTTCTTCCTTCTTCCTCCATCTTTCCATCGATCCCCAGAAGGCGCAGAAACGAGAGGATCGTTCACGAGTCACCGAAATCACGCGCAGGTTAATCGAGAGCAAAGGTCGCCTGATCTAGATGTGGGAAGCACGCGTCGCGGACACCTTTCATCATCGTCATCATCGCGAAGCATATCTCGCGTGGTTATCGTCGGGCAGTCATCGATATCGGGACCATGGAGCCTGTGTTGGTGTAGATCGATGCCAGTCGAGGGGGACGTTGATCGCCGATGCGCTCACATCGATTGGTAAGCGGCTGATGACCTAGCCACGATCGGGCCATCACGTCCGCGGTGTGCTCTGGCCATCCGTCGACTCGCTCCATATAATTTGGAGCGCTCACGTGACCCTGAAACGACTGGGGTCAACGCCACATTTGTAATCTTCGAGACGCCGGCGCGACCTGTTCGCACGTTGTTCTCTCGTCGCTCGTCGCGGCAGGTAGACGACAACGAGGACGAGCCAGCTCTAGGAATCCTTCAGTTCAAGCATTCTCTGTTGAGGGAAAAGTGTTGGCAGGATATTTGACGAGAGTTTTTGGTTTTTAATAAGGGTGGATAGAGTATGAGTCTTTTCAGATGTAAAGCTTTGGCGGTTTGTGTGTTCTAGGTGCTAGATCTTATTTGGAGACAGTAAAATTTCTATTGCGCTTTGAAGTTAGTTCATTCCTGGGACCTAGTAGTCTACATATTTCGAGGTTTGATGTAGGACCAACTTTGATCCTTTTTATTTCATTTAAAGGGTTGAATATTTTACTCTTTTTCCTATGTCGATGGTCCAAGCATTTTAGTAAGAATAAGTGAGGATACTTAAGTCAAAGGAAGTAATTAAACTTTAATGAACCTATCGAACCTACCACAAAATATAGAATAGAATTATAAAGCATCACTTTGAATCGCCTACTTTTCCCTGAGAACTAGAAAACGCGATTTAAACGTAATAAAAAGTTGATTAGATACGTGAGCGATCAGAGTACTGTTAATTGAATTGTAAAAGCAGCGTTTGGTAGTTCAGGTCGTTCGCGAGGCAAGAAACGGTTGTAGAATGCTACATATATCGAAAAAGTCAGCACGATCGAAAGCATGCGCCATAAAAGCGAGCGACTTGAATGCACAAGTTGCAAGGACGGCGTTCTTATTCTAAACAGATTCAAACCTCGCAAGAAACTGAGACGTTGGAACATAAAAGACATACAAATAAATTGCGAGATACTTTATGTCTCTACCCGCGGAGTGAATCATAGAAAGAAGGTCATGATGTGCATCAACGGAGTCTTTAGAGATTTCTGGTATGCATTCCAGGATCGAGAGAAAACCTTCAAGGGGTTCTTGAAGAAATGCAAGTGGATCTATAAACAAGTGTTTTTACACTTGTTTCCGCTTCTTGGATGAAACTTTATTGAGTTTAATTCCGTTTCTCGTCAACTATAAGTACGTCTTTGAGGTTGAATTTAGCATAGTAGAATAATAAAAATGGAACATTAACATTAATCCTTTTTACCTGTAAATTGCTGGTTATTTATGAAAGACAGAATATTAATATGAATGAGATTGTTGTGCAAATATTGATGCAGGCTTCCTCAGTTTTTAGTACTCAGATGTTCATGGTAGGATCTAAACGTATTTCAAGTCTAACCCAGATCTCTCATTGTCAATGCTAAATATGTAAAGCTCTACTACTGAATAATGCATGTGCATTGACCTATACTACTTGCTCCAAATAGACAGCATATAAAAAGTGTTTAGCTTAACAAGCTTCTTCAGAATCTATCACCACTCATCTTCAAATAACTTCTCAACTTCCCCATGCGACTGAAGTCTCCACAGAGGGCCCACGGACGTCCAGGGGCCTCTACCCTTTCCACAGATGTCCCACGAGGCCCAGACGCCACTGAATCCCTAAGATCAATTATTTGAGGACACCACCTCACCTAAATTACTTTTATATTAACCTCGTCTCTCCCAAGACCTAAAAACAAAATCCCTTCCGATAAGTCCCAAGATGAGGCCCAGAGTCCCAGCTCTACCGACGCCACGTGTCGCTGAACCACCATATACCCGCGTCGCGACGCCAAGCGTGTGTCCTCGCGAGGAGACATACGACTCGCGCGTCTATGGGCCCATCTCGCCGTGGGTCCGCCGCCAAGAATTCTCGATCTCCTCTGCAGAGCACGGGAGATTGAGAGAGGAGGCTGGTCGAAAGGACAAAAGCGGCGAGGAAGGATTCTCGACAGCGTGGCTCTCTGGGAATTCCAGCTGGAAGGTAGTCCGCTCTATATATATATCAGCCAGACGGGGGACATATTTCGAACGCGTCCTATTTATTTATTTTATTCAGCGGGGACAGGCCGAAGCGGAGATTAAATTCTCCCTACGTACCGCGCGCGGAGGGCTAAGTTATGCATCTCGCTCGGTCCCTCCCCCTCTTCGGGGACTTATCTCCGGGGCATCTTCCCTTTATGTGTGCATATATATACGTATACTTAGATGGCCCTCGCGCCGACACGGAATGCGCCTTCAGGCCGACTCGTTCGCATCCGTAAATCACGGATTAAATAAAATAGCTTATTCGCCGGAGTCAAATGAGATGTCAGCGCTGGGGCCCACCGCCCTCGTCTTCACCTCGCTTTCTGGATCCTTCCTTCCACGCCATTTCGCCTCTTTCGGCTTTCCTCCACGGGAAGAGAGTGTACTCCCTTTGTGGAGCGACGCTGTGGAAGGTTCAGTCTTCAGTGGGAAAGTTCTGCAGGATCTGGGGTGGGGCAGATGCTAGGAAATTTCAATTGAGGGAGAAATAGTGTGAATAGTATTGTAGTAAATTCTGGAGCTTTTGAGTGTATGTTTTTAAATGGAAATATTACTTGAGGTATGTGATAGTTTCATTGTTAGCACACAAAATACCCAAAATTCTAAGTAACAAAGATCGAGGAAAATCGAGTTCGAATAATCAACTCTCTGTAAATAAATACAAATACCAAAAAGCAAAAGAAGAATATCTTGGATTCCCACCAGAAATTCCGTCAAGCAAAGCAAGAAGAATGTGGCCGCTGAATCAGATAAATAAATAAATAAAAATAGTAAAAAGCAGAAGAAGAATATCTTGGATTCCTATCCAAAGAATTCCTGCAAGCAAAGTAAAAGGAATGTGCTCGCTGAATCAAATAAATAAGTAAATAAAAATAGTAGAAAGCAGAAGAAGATCTTGGATTCCCACCCAAAGAATTCCTGCAAGTAAAGCAAGAGGATGTACCCATTGCATCAAATAAATAAATAACAATAGGAAAAAGTAGAGGAAGAATACTTTGGATTCTCACCAAAAGTTCCTGAAAGCAAAGCAAGAGGAATGGTTAAAGGGTATCGTTAGTCCTCTCGTAGCGTGCATCGACGGCTCGCATGGGTCTCGTTTGTCGGTCGCCGGGGCCTCGTGTAGCTCGGACGCCTCCGGGTACTCGCGAAGAGGCCCTTTCCACTTGCCCGTGTATCGGTACCCGGTGTAATTGGAGCGATCGGCACTTGTTTTCGCACGGCACGATCACGAGCGCTGCCGCGCGGCAACCCGACCTCTCCGCGGTACCGGTACTCATTACGCGGCTTCGACACTCCGTGCAACCTTCCACGGTGTATCTCCGTTACGCTCGCTTGCTTCGATATTGAATACACAGCCTGCCTCCGAGCCACGACGCTCCGACAGCACTTTTAGGGCCCTTCGTGCTTTATAGCGCCGCGGAGTTTCCGTGGGGGCGCTTTGATCGATGACGCCGAGCCGTCCGCTTATTTGTCGTTCCACTCAACGGTGCCTGATTGTGTGGGCACCGCTGAAACGTGACCAGAAATAATTAACGCCGTCGTCAACCCGCGACTCTGCTTGCTCTCGTTTAGGAGGAGCATGAGCCTTGGTCAACTCCGGTGAGACGTAGAATCCAATCTTGAGGGAGAAGCGTGGCTTCGGAGAGAAATGGGGTTGTTGAACTGGGAACATCGATGACATTTTGCTCAAGGAAAGGTTGAATGAGAGTTAAAGAGCCTTGTATGTTACTTTCAATTGACAAAAGTGGGTTTTTATAGTTCGTTAAATTTAGACGTCCCCTTCTGCCCTGTACAGTAAATACTAGATTGCAGACTTTTATGTAGGGGGAATTTTGATGGGCAGAAAAGTATAGGTGCAATCCATATGGCCTCCAAAAATGTACCTACCAAGTATAGAAACTGCGATACATTTTATATACTAATATTCGAAGAATGAAACAGATCTCAAAGTAGAAATAGATCTAATACAACTTAATCATAACAAGTTCTATTTTTCTTGAAGCCTCCCCTAAATAAAATTTATTTTCCCTGCAATTAGAAACAGTTCCACTTAATTCTATATTAAAATAGATCTCTTAAACCTTGCCCTAACTTCACAATAGCATCCCAACGTAAATTTTTCTCCTACCCTCGTGTCTCATACAAAATTCAAGCAGCATCTCCCAATCTCGGAGATAAAGAGATCCAACACGGATACGACGTGTTCCCAAGGCACACAAAGGGAAATGGTACAGAATCCTCAGTGCATCGAAGGCGGAAGGGTAGAGAGAGCAGGACAAGAGGGAGTGCATCGGAAGTTACGAGGACGCGTTGTCGTAAAGACGAAGGCGCCTCCACTCATGGCTGCTCCCTTGGTCCGAGGACGGCGTAACCGTCCAATTGACTCCCGTATACCTCGAAGAAGGCATGATTCAGCCGACTACCACGTTCGCTACCGCGTCGACTCGTGATGCTCGTGACCCAAGTGCCTCCTGGATCCCCCTTCCGCGATGGATCGCAACGCCACCGCCGTATCTCGAGCATTAGGGAAGCTGGCTGTCCAAGAACGTCTGGTCGAACTTCTTCCACTTCAGCCCGCCGAGCACACTTTGTTCCTACTTTCAGTAGCGAGAGATTACGATCGTTCCCGTGTGGGTGGCCCACAGAACGATCGAAATTAATCATTAACTGCTGTCTTAGCTCTGGGGTGATTCATCAAACTGTTCCGCGTTATGAGGGAACCATAAAACCCCACACAACCTGGGAAACTTGGAGCACTGAGTCGATATATGCTCGCTGTCATAAACATATTAGAAGGGGACAGTTCGATTTGAATCGCAGACGCCTACGCGAACTCACTGGACCGTGGAGCTAAGGATACTTGGTTTACCGAAATCCTGGGTTAGATGCTGAGACTGAGAGACTTTGTGTCAGATATTTCAGTGTAGAATATCTGAGGTATCCAGAGACTAGTGGGAGAAGTGAAAAAGTGGTGATTCTACGAGAGAAAATAAGTCGAACATATGGAATCAAATTTGTTGACATTGCTCTTTGGATTCTAGAAGAATTGACTTCAAAAGACTGTGTAAAGAACGCGTTCATTAAAGTGGAATTATGTGTATTAGGAGCTTGGAAGAAATATTGAAGGCAGCCATGTTTCTATATTTAAGTAGATGAGGTCAGTAGTCAGACTGTAACAGCTCCCTTACTCCAGCTTTTTAAAATTGAAAGATATATGAATTTAGATGTCTCTGCTTTACAGTAGATAAAGTCAGTAGTCAGACTGTAACTATTCCCCACATTTCAACTTTCCTAAATTAAAAAATACACGAAATTGAGAATTTAAACACGAACTTCAATATTTGAAAATCTACAAATTATAAAATTCAAATATCACACTAACAGAAACTTGTAATATCTCACATCTTCTCATACACATTACCACTTCTCGAACACCGAGTATAATCCAACGACCCAAGCTCGGTCCAAAGCGGCTCATCCCGAAGAATGCGGGCAGACAGGCGCGAGGATGGCCACAGGCTGAAAAATGAAAGGCGGCGGAAAGCGAGTGTCGCAATTTCGATTTCACTGTCGAAAAAATCGTCATCGTTAAGCCGTGGCCCGGTCGTTAATTAAGCAAACGGGGGCCTGGCTAATTGTGCGCGTCGGTTAACGGCCCCGCTCTCTTTGGGCGCAGATGCGCGGGCAGAAGACACGTTCTCCGCGTGGAAACGGCCCAGTTGACCGCGCGCCTGCTCCTCTTACCAGGTCGCCGATTGCACAACACGGTTTCGGAGATACGAATCCTCGTTACACGTGTAGCGGGAGAGCGGCCGATCTTCCTCCACCCCGTCGCCGCCTGTGTCGCCACGGACGCGTAAATGCCTCGTTACCGTTCGCCCAGCGAAGGTGGTAATTAGAGCGACCCGAGACGCGATGCCCCGAGCTGCCACGCGGATCGCTGCCCTCCTCCGCCGCCCCCACACGCTCCCACGATTTTTCGCCCTTTTTTTCAGCCCGCTGGACCGCCACCTTTCTCCGTCGAACGACCTCGGTGACCTCCATCGCCGCGCGAGACCGTCCTCTCCAGGTGCAGCGCGATCCGAGATAATTAGCCTGCTCGATCGAGACGCGTCGACGCGCGAGTGCACACGTAATCGACGCGAATTACCCTCAGTAATGAACTTCTGCGGGATTCAAGGATGTGGAGCATGGGTTACAGAGATGGGGGGATTAGGTTGGATGTGGAGGAGGGGATGGCGAGGAGTGTTGGAGGGTTTTAATGGATTGGTATCGAGAGTGTTGCGATTGGTGGGTCGGTGGGGTTTTATGGTATCTCTGGGATGTCTTGTAAAGAGAAGGTTTGGGTTATGTCATTAGTTCGTAATAGTGGTAATTATTGCCAGGGTTGGGTCTGATAATGAGTTACTATTAGAGATGGATTTTGTAAGGATTTCATTGTGGATAGTGTGGGAATGTTGTATTTAGATGATATATTAATATTACTAAAGGTGGATTGGACATCACATTCGACACAATGTGACACTAGCAATATATTAGCAATCAATATTGAGTGTCCAAGAGCACAGCTGAAATAGAGCTTCATTAAGCTCGAAGTAGAATAAGAGCGTATAGAGACAGACTTCCTTTACCAAAGGTAAAGACGAGGAGATTAAATTGTTTTCAGAAGTTTAGCGAAGTCCATCCAAATTTGTTCATCAATATTTCATCAGCTTCGTTTAGTCACATCAGAAAAAAGGTCACACGTCTGTTTTTCGTTCAGAAACGTATCTGGAATCGCTGCACGAATTGCAACATCGACTCGCCTGAGCTCGCGTTGAGAAAGACTCCAGATTTTCGAGTGGATCCTCATTACATTACGAAATGTACGAGGCGATGATTCTCGGAACAACTGGCGGTCCCTCGATCGGTGATCCTCCGACATTTCTGAAATTTCTTGACCCCAGTGGAGATAGTTCGATTGCACGAGAATTCTCCGACCTCGGTGTCACGTAACGTTAATGGCACAGCCTCGCTCTGTTCTACTAATACGAATCGCTTTTACGACCAAAGTCCGCGATGGAGCTGTTATAAATCGACGTCGTTGCAAAATTCGAAGAGAACAGCAAAGGTGAAAAGTGATCGGCGGATTAGTATAATTGAGATAAGGAGAATCGATATTTCACTTATAGTTGGAATCAATATCAGTCAGGGAACCGCTAGAAACCGATTAAAATGCAAATTTCGATATCCTGATGTCTGATTCGTTTAATGGGGGGACAGTTTCATGGTCGTCGACGCTGATCGTTTGCCAGAAACGGTATGTCCTCTATGGGCACTGATTGAGGAAATAGGAGTCGTTAAATTCTAAGTTCGCCAAACCTCTGTTATTTAATTAGCATTCTAGATCTCACAAATATTCCTATCATTTTCTACTTAAGTACTCAGTTACGTAAAATTTCTGCGAGCGTTCTTAATTAGATAGGTTCACAAATATCAAGGAGAAAATATTGGCAATTTAATCATAGCCTCTCCAGGATCTCACAAAAACCCTGCTATAACAACTCTATCTAATATACTCTCGAGAACACAATTTTAAATCCAACTCTGAAACGCTTATTTTTAAAAAGCTATCTGCACCAAAAATTCTAAGAATAATTAAACATCTATAACAACTTCCCTATATCAAAATCTTGACTTAAACGTCCATCGAGGCGAGTGACTTCAATGCATGGCGAAGTGGGTGATTTCAATGCACAGCATCGCCTCAGCTATCGATCTTCATAATAAAACACAGAAGCTTTCACGACCGAGCAGTCATCAGGCAGCATCATCAATTTCCTAAATTTCACTCGGTGTCGAGCAATTACCGTTGTCACCGACCGCCACGAGTCCCCCTCTGCCACATTCCCAATCCCTAGCTCGATGATAATCGCGTCGCGAAATTACGAGACGTAATTACGAGGCTGGGACATTCGGGCCCCATCTTTCGGCGCATATTTCAGCGAGCGGAAGGTCCCGTTCGTCCGAGAGATTCGAATCTAACGGGACGCGAGCGCAGAGATAATGACGCCGCTGATAAGATCGATATTACCGCGAGGATGAGGACGTGACGCGCAGGTGGATACGCGTCTGATGAAATACGCGGGCGAGGACACGCGTGAAAGCAACCTCCGCGATACTAATGGACGTGAAAACAGATTACGAAAGGGGCCGCCTGATCGGGGCCCGCGCAAGGCCCTCGTAAAACTGTGGCGTTAATCACCGCTGGAGGGGGCGTCCCTCGTGAATTACGGCCCTAGGAATGGGTGTCACGGGGATCCACCGTGCTCCAGATTCCAACCGAGTCGTGAGAGTGAGACTCTCTTGGCCTTCTTGATCCAGCCACCGTGACACGCGTGTACAGGCTTTCTGTTATTTAGGTTGGTCGTTAAAATCGATTACTCGACTGTTCCCCGCGTGTGTGGTCCCTCTAAGCGATGGGGATGCGTAAATAGTCGCACGATGACGGCGTGGATTTGGATAATGGCACGGGGCTATTGGACATTAGCATTGGGCATTAGGAGCGAGTACTGGAAGTGGGAATGGGTATCAGTTTTAGAATTAGATGCAAAGAGTGTGTGTGAGGATGGTAGCACTTGGATCGATCATCAGTGTTAATCTTCAGGAGATGAAGGAAATGTTAAGAGCTACTGTGGTGGGTGATAGAAGACCTAGCCAAGTTTAATTTGAAATTTAGTTGAAGAATTAAGTTGAGACATTCAATTTGAAAAATACTTACTTTAGAAGTAGTTAATATTTTATTTCATTATTTTATTGACAAAGTATCTCAAGAGACCATCGAAGCATCGAAAGGGCAATTCCTCGCAGGAGGAAATGCTACCATCGTGGTAGCAATCAATCCTCCATAAGTCACGGCGATGTTCTTCGAGATCACAGACGAAGCGACAGTTTCGCGGCGCGCATCAGCGCCGCTGGCACGCCGCGTGCTTTGCATTTCCTGCGTTCACGGCGGGCCCACGCGCGCGTGCACTTTCATCGGCGCGCACCGAGCCAGCCGCGGAAGCCGGAATGGGAATAGGTATGAAATATTCGATCGAATGGGATCCCGCGGCGGACTGTGAGAACCGTGGCGATCGATCGCCGCGCGGCGCACTACGCGAGATACACGGATAAGCGTATGACTTCATTGGAGCGTGTCAGTGGGCGATTATGAGAAATTGGAAATCGAAAAAAGGAAATCGCCGTGATCGTGAGCTGTCTCTCTCCCCTTAAATAATAAATCGCTTTTATCGGCATGCCGATCGACAGCTCGCGTACCAGCGAGTTTCTTTTCAACTGGGGCAGCTCTGATGGAGAAAACCGAAGCGGGTTTCGAGTTATCTTTTTGAATTTTAATGGGCCTGGGCCTGAGAGGTGGGCGCTGTTTTCTTTTTGGGTGCAATTGAGGGCATACGTAAGCACAAATATATTTGAAGTCTGGTGTATTTAATTAAATTGTGTATTTAAGTAGAGCGAACTTATATATGGCTGCCGAGGCGTGAAGCTTTTTAATGCAACGCTAAGACACTTGGAAGATCGCTTTATCCTAGAATCTTCAAAAATACTTAAAAAATGTAACACTTCATAGAATTATTATTAGAAGTTAGTGACTTGAATACAAGATAAAGTAGGTGATTTCAACGCGTGGTATTACAATAACTCTAAATCCTCACACCAGAAGGAAACTTTCAAAAATCCCAGCCACTCTCCACAAAACCCTAACCAGCTTCCCACAAAGAAGCCCCCATAAAATTCCAAAAACACAGTTCACTTAAACCTTACTCCCCTCAATATCCAGAAGGCTTCCTCCTCCAACTAAAACCTCGCCGCGAAATAATAAAGATACACATCTCGCGGAGGCTCAGCGTCCAGCAGCGACTGGAGGACAAAATCGATTCCGAGCACTCGGGTAATGTCCCTCGTGAGAGAGCTTACTCCTGCGGGCAAGAAGCTCCCCAACGACGTTTCTATTTGTCGTTGATTTATCGTCGGCTGCGCGCTGGAATTTCAGATTCGGTCGGCCGCTTCCACGCGACTGTTCCCTCGCTGGAACGAGCGCGCTCGAGCTCAGAACCGCGGTTACGACAGGTAGGAAAAAAGGGAACAAATGCTCCTCGTAAGCGAGGATGATGCAGCGGTCGGTGCACGGGGCCAGAGAGGGGCCCTGGCTAATTAAAAAATATGAATTCACCGTTGCGACAGCCGAGGGCTGATTTGCGTCTGACGACGGAACGCCGGCGATATTTTTCTCTGCTCGGCCAGCTCGCAGGAACTTTCTACGCGTCCTACGCGTGGGTGGGCGAAATCAGGTCCCTCGGTTTTCTCCTGGGACGGTTTAATTGACACGGGTGGACGCGACGGTGGAGAGAGACCGAGGGAGATTCCTTCTCCTTAGGAATTATTACTGGAGCGCGTTTCCCCAGCGGGCAGAGCCGCGTCTGCCCACAAAACTGCGAGTTTATTATCCTGCGCGACTCGCGACAGGGAATTTCTTTTCCGAGAGCTGACCAGGACGGCGTTAAAAAACGACACTGTCGGGGAGATTGTCTTTTCACTTATCGTACTGGTGCTAAAGGAGCTCGTTACAATGGAGCATAAATTGCTTTTGAAACTTTTTGGTCAGATTTATGGTATTGGGGAGGGGGCTAGTGGTGCTTCGGATTACTGGCGTGAGGAATGGGGAGTGGCAGAAGGTGCCATCTTCAGGAAGTTCTAAATTTTCAAGCTTTGAATTGCCCAGGTATTTCAACTTTAATATTTCAATTTTAATATTTGAATATTTAAATATTCAAATTTTCAGTTACTTTAATATTTAAATATTCAAATCTTCCGTTACTCTAGTATTCAAATATTCAAATTTTTAAATTTTCAGTTACCCTTCTATTTAAATATTCAAATTTTTAGTCCCTTCAATATTGAAGGTATACATGGTCCAGTACACGTCCCTCCTCAAGATTCTTGTCTTGACATATTAATTGCATCCCAGCAGCTGAATATATTACTTTAAGATACTGTTTTTTTTCCTTATTAGGTACATTAAAGTTGATGCTTCAAATTAAATAAAATTAATATTAATGTACAGATATTGAGATATGATCGGCTACTGGGACATTTACCTTAAATATTCAAATTTCGAATTTCGAAACTTGTAAATATTCAAACTTTACCACCAACAGAAAATTACCCTCCTCATCTTCTCTGTTCCTCCTCTCTCTATTTCATTTTTAATGTGCCCCTGAGTCCTTTTCATGACACGGACTGACAGTTCATTGATCCCACCAGCGAGTCCCCTTATCTGAGTGGCTTCTTAATATCCATTCGCGAGCTGCCTATATATTCTCGCTCGCGGAACGTCAAAGTGGCCAGACCGAATGGCTGCTCCATAGCTCGTTTATTGCACCTTTAAATCGAGCGAGTCGTCCTTCTGCCATGGTCCCAGTTCGTTAATCGCGTCCCGTGTACGAAAGATTCGGCGATTATGCTCGAATATACGATTGTATCGAGACACATGTCCGCTCCGAATGGGATTCTAACTTGTAACTGCGGTTTTATGACGCTCCCGATGGCCGCCACGACCATTTGTTCGATCCACGAGGCTCCAAATTGGGGAATAAATGAACGAATGTTTCTGAGTCGAATGGCAAACATAGTGATAATTAATTCACCATTAACTGGGCCAGGCGTTGATAGCAATAATTTATTTTATGTATAAAAACCAGTTCGATACGGACGGAGTAATAAAGCCAACTAAAATTAGGAACAAAAATACACGGGAGAATGGGGGATAATAATTATAGTAAATTCTTTGTGTGATTTTTTAGCGCTCCACAATACACCACGCAATTAAATGCTTGTACAATTAAAAACTAAGAAAGTCACAAACATTTTTCGTCGTTCCCGCTTCCTTGCTCATCGAGCACTAACCCTCACTCAATTTTATCGCCTGTTACGACTGATAAACCGCAGAAATGGCAAATATATCCCATTACACCTCGTAATTGCGTGCACGAACGCTCGGCTACGGCAGACATAAACGGCTCAGAATAGGGACGACGGCCAGCTCCATTAACGCACGCCACTAAACCAAAAAGACAATCATCCGCGGCCACAAAACAGACGGGCGCATAACAATTATAACAAACTGCCGTTTAATCGCCGCGTCCCAGCGAACGATGCATCGGGGGCTCGTTAACAGCGCCCTGCTCCCATAATCCAGCTCGCTCTTAACTCTCCTTCGCGCCGCGCCATCATCCTCGAGCCCCATTTCCGGTACCGATAAGCACTCGTAGTTTAAACCCTGAGAAAACGAGCCAGGCAGAAGTTACGATTGGGGAAGTCCTCTCCACCCTCTGAGGCAACTGAAAACTCATATAGCTCAGAGATGGCTTGAAAACTCACAGACATTCAGAAAATTCCTAGAAATGGTCAAGGAACAAGTCTTTGAAACATCTGAAATTACAGATCAATATCTTCAGGACGCCTTAAAGAAGTTTTTTTGTCCGAGCGTCTCATAGACGTAATTTGGAGGTCTTAAAGATGTCTTATGAATACCTTTCAAGATGCCCAAGAACGTAAGTCTCATAAAATGGACATAAAATAGACGTCTTCAAGGCGTCCTGTGCTATGTAGAAAATACGTAACCTGGACCAGCAAATAATTTTTACTTTACGAGATCATGGTTAACGTAGAAAAACGTTCTCTTATTGAATGCATCATAAGAAGTATCAAAGATAGTTCATTGGGTGTATCGTTACAGATTTTATTTTCCTAGATTGAATACGAGCGATCATTAAGCTCTCCTGCGGAGTTCGAGCCACTTTGAAATGTATCGAAGGGCGCTGTGGGCCTGAAGAATCGACGAAAGGTTCAGAATGACCCCTAATGACGCTCGATTCGCGACGTTTAAGTGCAAGCGATAAGAGCAGTCTTTTACGAGGGCTATTAAAAAAGTTGCTGGCTGAGGAACAGTGGGGTGCAAGCCTCCCTAGATGGGGAAAACGTAATCGCGGACTGAGTCGGCCCTCGACCTAGTAAAGGGGTTGTTTACGAGGCCATATAGATGTGATATTTACAATGATGTCGGAACCTGGTCAAAATGGTCGCGCCAAGAGGACTCCCCGCTGGCTTTACGCTCGCTGCATCCGTAGCGAACCTAGCCTTCGTAAATATTGCTGCTTGGATGGAGATTTAATTTTTGGAGAGGATGGGGAAACACTGATTAGTGGAATGGAGATTGAAAGGGGGATTTTGGTGAATTTGTTGATAATTGGGGGTTGGTGGAATGGGGAGCAGAGAATTTGTGGGAACTGTTTAAAAAAAATTGAGTGAGATAAGAAAAGTGGGGTTGAGGAAGAATTGAAACCCTGGAGAGTAGGAGTTTTAGAGATTTGTGTAAATGTGAAAGAAGGAAATTAAATGATTTCTGAACTCTAAAGGGACACATATTAATTAAAGTAACTCCATACGAAACGAATAATAACAGAATAAAAAGCTAGTAGATAATGAAAGCAACAAAGCCACCCCCTCACAAGAATGAAATCAGAATCCATGGTTCTTGATCGAAAACACCACGCGACAAACAAGCACAACGATCCTCTGATTATGATTCGAGACAGACGTTCACCGACCGGATAATCCCGTGGAACGAATTGCCTGGAAAAGGGCACGCTGGAGATCGGTGCCCTTGATCGGTGTCCACGCTTTGATCCCGCTTCGCTGCTCCTCTCGTCCTGTGACGCGTACCATCCGCAAAAAATCTGCAAGAAACTTCCGCCAGTCTCTAATGGCTGAGCTCGGGATTTACTTGGAATCGATGGACGTTCGAGTCCCCTTTGAGTCTGCTCTATTCTGCGCAGACTACTTCCAAGAGACTGTAATTAATCTATAAGAAATCTTGTAAGGTGATAACAGGTGATAGAAATTTTAGTGGATGATTCTAGATATTAAAAGAGGTAGACGAAAATGTGTTTGAAAATACACCTAAAATACGATTTAAATATGTCTGACTAGGGGCTTATTCTACTGCTCATGTGTATTAGTCAAGACAGGCACCATGAAATTAATTAAATATGTTCCCAATCCGGCACAGTTAAGGCAGTAGAATAAGTCTCACACCACATGCAGCAAAATCAGTAGAATATGCCTCTAGTCAGACACACTTCAAAAATATTTAAAATATTTTAAGCTTCTCATGAGCATGCAGAATTCCCTCATAAAACTTCTGACACCTTCCATAGGACACCCTGTATAACAACAGTACTCTAAATTACAATTATTTTAAACCTTCTGTAACCTCATCCAAGATCCAATAACCCTAATAAATAAATTCCTCTAAAAAACCTTATCTTATCTCACCTCCCTTCGCATTCCATCTTCTCCCTTCACTAAACGCTGTCCCCACAAGCCCCCCAGCTCCAAAGCTGCATATCCTCTCGACCTCGTGGGTGGCAGAGGCACCAGGAAGCGCTGGTAGCAGCATAGCAGATGAATCGAAGGATCTACCTGCGAACGATCGAGGTATCCAACGAGAAAATCCTCTCCGAGGTGTCGCGGGACCGTTTCGGTCGTGGCTTATTAATTTGCATACGCGTTTTTCAGCGGCCACTCAGCACGAACGTGCCTCTGGCTCGCAGCCCGTCCCTATATGGCCAGTCGCTACTGTTCGCCGCTACCGACTTCCGATTCTGCACGCTCGTCTCGAATACATCGAAATATACTTTATATCCCCGCGATACAATCTGAGGACTGATTTCGTGTAATGATCCGCGGGGGCCCATTGGGCTTTCTCTTTCGCTGGGCCCCCGGGGAACGCTGGGCTTTTCATCGTCGGGACTGCTTGATGGGCTCCTCGATAACGCTCGGAATTGCTCCTCGGCCCTCTGACGTTCCCTTTGATCCATCCACGAGCACGCGTGTCTGGGTATTTAGGGCACGTAGTGTCGCTCGGATGAGTAATAAGCTGATTTATCCGTTTCGAGGTGACACTAATTCGGGGGAAGACGAATGTTGCCTGTCGGTTGCTGTTAAGGCGACGCAGCATGAAGCTTCAAAAATTTTCAGGCCCTTAAGGCCTCTTGTAGGTTAGAATCTTGAGCTCTGAATCGAAAAATTCTTTGAAGGATTTTAGTAAATTTTGAAGAAGTATTATCTGTGAGAGGATTCATTTTACACCTATTTGGATAAGATAAAGGAATGTTGTCCATTTCTGTAAAAAAGTTTTCCACTATTTTCTAAAATATTATATGACAAGGTATTTAAGTGGAATTGCAAAATTGCGTAGCTTTTATGTCACGAGATTCCAAAAACCAGTCCACTTCTTCCACCTCCACTTTGCATCGCCTGTTACCACTTTCTCGGATTGTTTATACACAGAATTAAACCCGATATTAACAAGAATTCCTACTGGATGTTATCAGAGGAACACTCTAAAATACACCAGAAGACACATTTATTTTAAATAATAATCACTAAGTTTACCTTCGAGGATTTCTGGCAATCGTAACACGGCAATCAAAGTGTTAAAACGTGATTGACGTGATCGAGGAGCAGATCGGCGCGGGATTCGAGGCTGCTCGCGAATATATCTTCCTTTTTACAATGTCTTACGTCGGCGCCGTTCCGCTCGATGTTCTCCATAGACCGTAAAACTGAGAATGCAAACAAGTGGAATTTTTACGACCCCACGCGCCTCTTTATCTCGATCCTCCGTTTCATCGTCTCGATGATGTCACGCGAGAAGCATCGTCGCAGAAATAGCTTCGATCTCTGTCTATCGGAGCAGAACATACAGCACGCAAAAAACAGGGAGATGGAGCTCTATTAGGTACTTCTTGAACTGGATGAATGAGCACAGTAATTTTATAATTTACGAGGTGGTAGACTTTGTTTAAGTGACTACTGGTAACGCTTTGTAACCATTCAGAAGATATTTAAGATATAATACTAGAAATAGTTAATCATAAATTATAATGGGTAATAGGTAGTGTCTATTTATATTATTTCATTGTTTCACCCTAAGGTAGTAGCTGTCTAGAAATGATTTTAGAGAGGGATTAATTAGTTATCTATGAGATGGAAATTTGTCACAGAAATTAATAGATATTGAGAAACCTGAGCTCCATTTATTGCAAAAATAAGTATCTACTCACCAATTACCAGTGAATTCAATAAAAACCAAGATACTATATCTCTGGTTGTTAGGCAGAACGACCTAAGTCACATTTAAAAAGAAATTAGAGTCAAGACCTTAACTGAGATCCTGAATATAGAATTTATGTTTTGAGAAAATGGAAAAACCATTAAAAGAAACTCTTCACTTAGAAATAAGGGTCCAAGAAGACCCAAGTCCATAAGACACTATTAAACATGAACCCTTTAAACATGAATATCTCTCAGTGAACACATGTGACATGGACCATCTTACCTTACAACCTCAGATATAATCACAGTTACCTCTGAAAGCGAAATTAGAGAACACTTTGCAGCTTAAGACCTCCCTTCCATCCCAGAGCGCCGCAGTTTGGACAAAGAGGAGACCAGAAATGACTTCAAAGGAGCTCTGGCAGCAGTTTAGGCCTGCTCTCGGTTTAAAAGGCGACTGCGGTTAACGCGGGGAACAGCGTCCGTAATTTATCGCTACCATTTAAAGCGCTATATAATAATACGCTGGCGTACGACTATTTCTTAACGTCCCACGGCGGCGCAGCAACAAACGCGGGGGGGAACAGGAAAGACAAAACTCGGAGGAAAGCGGTGGATGCTTAAGGAACGAGAATCTTATAAAGTACGAACACGTATGCGTAATAATTACCGGGGGAAAGTTATTCAGGAAGAAGATTGCTTCGGAAAGATCTCCGCCTTGGTCCATTGATGGCGCGCCATGGGCTCCTTTGTTTCCTATGTTAGTCCATGGGCACTGGTTACTTTAACTTTAGAACCAGTTACAAGGCGCAGTAGATTTAAAACCTACACTACTGCAGCAGAAGGCTCGTCTAATTCAACCCATTAGAGTCATTAATAATTGTCTGAGAGATAGATTCTTCTGGCTTTTATTGAAAATAAATCAATAGGCACAGTGAATTGTTCGTTAAGAAAAGATTATTGAATTCGTGAATTAAATAGACATTTCACATTCTTATCTAAATACCACTGCTCAGTTTTACCAAAAATTTCAAACCTAGAACCAATATTTGACTCACTAAAATACTGATTAATTAAAGTCACGGAATGCTGAAACTACGACTCACTAAAAAACTAAATTCTCAAACTAACAAAATACAGAATATTCGATGCACTAAAATACTAATTAATCAAAGCCTTCTCGCCAAACAAACCCATAAATTCTTTTCCACCTGCAGCATCGTGCGAACCATCCCCCCTCCAAGGGCAGTGAATAAATGCACCGAAGAGCAACCTTTAGAGCTGGTTCATGTATCTGCACCGAGTTCGCTCGATGACTCATTAATGAAGGTTGTGCATCGCGTATTGCGGCATGCAGCGCGATGCACTTCAACGACACGCACACACTCGCGAACACCCATGCACTCGGGTTGTGCACCTTTTGTGCTCGTACTGGCGGTGATTGGACAGCGGATAGGTGCGAGACGATCGTGGGTAGACAGTGGCTTTCCGATCCCGCGGCTACTGTAAGTAGATCATGTCCTACGCTGCTCTCCAGGGACGCGTGGATCGAGGCTTGTTCCTGGATCGAGGTCTGGTACGTGGTAATCGTCCCCTATCTTGATCGTGTCGCTGATGCTCCCCTTTGATGGACCGTGAGCGCTGGAGATCCAGTTTCAATCGCGCGTGGAGATTGGGTAGTCAAGCCTCTGGCCAAAACACTGTCTCTAAGTCTCCAAAATGGGTTTGTATCTGAGAGCCAACGTGATCCAAGTGGTTTTTTGGTATCTTTGGGAGAGTAAGTTAACTAAATTTCTGTTATTCTAGTAGAAAGAAAAAGAAGCAGTAAAATTCTGCTAAAAAATTTAATCCTGAAAAAAGTGGAGAGCTCTGGCTCCAGGGTACAGAATTTTTCTGCGTGCATTGAAGTCTCCAAAATGCTGAGTTCTCTGTTTGCGTTGAAGTCTCCAGTGTACTAATTTCTTTGCATGCTTTAAAATCTTTAAAGCGTTGGTTTCTCTGTACATATTGAAATCTCTCAAATATTGATTTCTGTGCACGCGCTGAAGTCTTTAAAATACTTATGTCTCTACAGGCGTTGAAGTCTCTCACGTGTTAAATTTTTTCTTAAGCATTGCTCTTCAATTATTTTTCTATTTAATTAAAACTAGTAATAATTTAGTTGTAGATTTTTCTTTCTCTTTTACATATACAATATTATCTGTCCTCTGATTGAAGTTTACATATTCAGGTGATTGAAGTAGTAGATATTTAGAAGTTCTAATTAGATCTGGAACTAAAAAGAACTGAAATTCCTGGGTCTCTTTATTTGTATTCCGATAATGCTATCGTGAAAGACCAGTGGCACTCCTGGCCCAAAATAAATGAAGTCAAATTCCATCGGAGACGCGCATATCTCGGACACCTTCGACTGGCCCGACAACGAATTCTTTATGCAAATCCGTATCGACGACATCGAGCGATTATGCAAATTTTTTACTGCTGCATTGACAGCCGCGATCCCGTATCGTTCGTTTCTTCGCGCGTTCTTTTGTTCACCTTCTGTGGCTGGTCGATAGTCGTTCGACGTGATATGTATGCAATATTCACTGTCGTCCATTTGAGAAAATATTTCCCTGATCGTGATTGATAAGTTAGATCATTTAGAAGATTTTATTGCGCGAAGAATCCTCGTTAAGCACATTCTACAAGATACAAAGTGTCTTATGATTCACAAAACTTGTTTGTTAAAATGGATCTGGGATATATTTTTAAAGAAATGTGTCATGCTTAACGCCGCCTAGAACATAAACCGAATAAAATTTCAATAAAATCTTAAAAAAGAAGATTGTACCCTGTTTTAGAATACATAGTACCTCTTTGTATAAACCGGCCCCCTTTTTGCCTAGAAAACGAAACTGCATTAAAAAACAGAATTTTAAGAAGCTTCTATTGAATGTATTGCATTAATTCTACAATTAACTGGAAACATTACCATAAACAAATCCGTAGAAGGAACAGACTCTATAAAACATCCCACGAAAGTAGCGTTTCCTCGCTTCGGGGCAACACATGTAGAATCTTAAAGACTTTCTACTACACCACTCGCCTAATTAATCTCTATTATTAATCGAAACAGATTCCCCAATAAATTCTCATCAACTGCATAATTTCCTGTTTTAAACAAGTCTTCCTCGCTCCAACCCCGCCACAAGTAAAATTTCTAAATCTACCTTGCAAATCTCTCCCATCTTGTTTCCCTGATCATCGTGAGTCCCAAAAAGAAATCTCGACGAAAGGAAATCGCTGCTCTTCGTTCGTCTGCCCAGTTTCGTCCCGCGGCGACGCCAGCGCCGCGCTGTGCCCTTATACAAAAAATACTTTCGCCTCTCGCGGATCGCCCCTGGGCCCGTCGCCAGCTCTCCTCTTTCGGGGCCGCGACAAATTGGAAATTACCCTTTCGCGCGCGCGCGCGACCGCACGTCCCGATTGAGATTAATTGATTTTTTCAGCGCAACAGCTCTCACCGCGTCCACGGTCGCCCTGGTTCGCCATTTTCGGACGGAACGCGCGGATCAAGATCGTGAGAACCGTGACGGAACGCTAGACCGCCTCGGGATGGAAGACGCTTCTCGGGCCCGCGAGGAAAGCGGGGCCTTACGTCACACGAAAGTATCGGCCAGCGTCGGCGATCACGATAATCACGATAAGAGGGGAAAACGATGGCGGGGGAGGGTGAGGAGGGAGCCTTCGAAAACGGCGACGCTCGAGAGACGCCTGTAATTGCTGCCCGCCGAAATTGGGCCTGACTCACTTTGCCTGAGCTCGCCTACGAGAACGAGTTTGGCTTTAAGAAATTGCTGGGCTTCTCTCCAAGGTAATTAAAAGATGATTTAAGGACTGACTTGCTGCTTATTTTTTTCGTGAAATTCTTCCTCAGAGATTTTTGAGAAGAATATCGACAAGTGGGGTAGAAGAGTCTGATAAATGGAAAGGAAATTTTTGTTCAGTGTTCACAAGGGAGTCGTAAGTCGAAAAGATTTGAGAAACTCTGGTCTATAGTGTGCGCAGGCCCCAAAGACTCGGAGTAGGTGGAAAAACAGACAGCGTCGCGGAGCAGAATACGTCGGGAGCAACGCGAATGAGCCCGCGCTGCAAGAGCAGTAATTTCCTATTCACGCAAGAGGTTCATTATAAACACCGAACGCCCCTCAAAGGCTACAATTTCGCGTAATTTCGTCCCGGCCGATCTTTTATCGGCGCCGATCCACGCTCGCCGATTAGAATTGCACAGGCAGCGCGTTTCGTCCCGTCCTTGATAAACGAAAGCGCCTCGTTTTCCAACGACATGACTCGCGAACGCTTCTCTCATCGCCTTCGTCGTTAACCGAACAATCTGGTTAATAGTTACCGCCTGCGTTATTGCCGTCGTCGCTCATTACCGCGACGCTGTGTTCGCACGTTTGCAAGTGGGAGCGTCGCTGCCGACGATCAGTCAGGCGGATTTTCTTTATTCCTACCAGTCGTGATCATTAGACGCGGTTCTGGCTGGGATATTTATGGTGTGAGAGAATGATATTTGATATTTTGAAACTGCAATGGATAACTTGGAGAATTTAGAAAATTTGGAAAATTGTTTTTGGAAAATTCTATCCTGATACGTTATGAAATACTGAAGGATAACTTGAACAATATTTATACCTTAAGTAATATTTATATACTTACTGTGGAATAATATAATTACATAGAAATGTGTTTGCAATTGTAGTTTATATCTAATAAGTTAATTTGGTGCTAGGAAATATTTAAGATTGAACATCTAGTACCTAATAGTTCTTACGTAAGTATGTATGATGTGTAATTAAGATAATATGGTAAGGTAATATAAGGTAATTAAGGTAATATGTCTGACTTCAGACTTATTCTACTTGCGACGGGCACTGATCACGCCAGACACAACAATATTAGTAGAATATGTAAGACCTAAGTCAGACACATTTCAGTAGAATTTCTGGTGTTTTGTGTACACTAATTAATCTAATATGTTTGAAAGGAAATCTTGAATATATTATTTAATAATGTGGAAGTAACAATAGAGTGAAGGATTAAGATTCAATCATGAGCAATGAGATACTGAAATCTCTCATCTCACTTCGTTACGTGATACTGTGTTTGTAATATCCATGGCTGTGTTTATATAGTACCTATCAAGACTGCATTAACAGTCTCCTGTCAATAGAAATTCACGACTGTCAATTAACTAATAATTTATAGATTAAGAAATATTCTTTCCTAAGGTCTGCCAAGGCCCTAGAAACTTGAATCCACCTTCTCTAAAATAAACTCAAGGTACAATGACAAAAAACAATTCCAAATATAATAAAAATGAATGTATCATCGAGCTCATATCACAACACTATTATTACATAATAAATCATAATAAATAAAAAAATAAAGCACACTACAATCTTCAAAAATATCTCCAAACTTACCCTTAAGCTAGTCCCCAACCCAGAGTCCCATTTTCATCCACCAAACTCCACTCCCAGCCACCACCTTCCCCCATACCAAGGCGTCCACACCTCCAATCGATTCTCTCTATCACGATCCTCGATCGAGCTCCCTTTTCCCGCCGTTCGGCCGCCTTCTTAGCACCTGCTGCACCAGGCTCCAGAAGAAGCGCGTCGTGTCCCTTCCCACGCAGCCGCGGTAAACATTAATTGAAATGTCACTGCCGCCGCGACATTTTCACCTGGCATTCGCCTGGCTGGCGTGCTCGGCAACTCCGCGTCACTTCCTGGTGCACCTTATTAAACTGAAAATTAACATAGGCGACCGATATGGTCGGGGCCCGCGACGAGAGAGGCGAGTCCGCCTGCCCCGCGACCACGAACCGCTCGCGGAGCGACGGAGAAAGAGACAGCGGGGGAATCGTGCAACGCCAGGGGGAAATTTATCACCATAGAAGCAATTAATGGGATTTTTCTGGGGCCCAGATGCCGGCCCACTGCTCACGAGCGGTCCCCGTTCGGTACACCTTGGTCACGTCTCCGCTCACACAGAGCTGAGGGGGACCTGTGTGTTAGGGGGCCTTATGTAACCTCGTCGTTGGTCGATATTAAGGCCACGACTGAGAATGCCCGTCGAAATCGTCCCCAGGGTTCATTAGGGTGTCTGAATAAATGAGCGCGACTGCTCTGGACGTCGCTCGTCACTGTGGATGGATCCCCTCGGTTGGGAGATTGGGATTAGATTCGTCTAATTGAGGCCTTCGAGTGCTGCGAAATATGGCTGATGGATTTTGACCTTTTACTGTGTCGGGAGATTCTGGAGACTCTGGAGGCTCTAGACGGTTGAGTATTGTTAGATACTCAGGTGCACTAGGCGCTTGGGTGCACTTGGATACACTTGGCAGGAGGTGCTAATTATGAGTGAGGTAAAAGAAGACATTGAATACCAGGATACTGCTTAGTAGGTACCTATTTGTAGGATTGGAGAAAAAGGACTACGAATTTTAATACACTTTTGGGGAAACATTTTAGGGTATTCCTAGTATGAATATTAGATAAAAATTCATAAAACTTTGAAAAAAGATACAATACTGACTATCACAAATAAATTCTTTTCATTGAAGGAAAAAGTAGGTACCATAGACTCTCACCACTTCTACTAATATTCTAATATATTATTACCAGTATTTACTATTAAAATTAGGTACTATTATACCACTTCACATGTAGTGAATAGGTTAAAACCTTCCAAACAAGTTTCCCAATCCAAATTTTCTTCCTCTATCTCAAATTCTCCATATCCACACTACCACTTCCACTCTACTATATTATCCCCCATCACCCTCCACAACCCCTTCATTCTCTTATCTCCCCAAAGATCGCGTCACCAAAGGCATACCTGGGCCCCCTGAACCCCTCCCCAACCCTCTGCTCCCTTATCGTCGCGAGCGTCGAGTCCCTCTCGCAGCAAAAATGACGAAGTCGCGTGCTTTCGCGGGCGAGGCTCTCGATGGGCAGTACGTGCCCGCAAGAGCGCGCAATCACGAATCGATAGCGGTCTCGGCGCAGCCGGGCGAGTTTGACGTTAATTGGCTGTAATTATGGGGCGAACCGCTTAATTAGGTGGGCCTGGGTCGACGGAGGCGCCAATTCCGAAATTTATCGACGCAGGGCGCGCTGGGTATACGGAGGCTGGCTTCGATCGCCGCGATGGTGGAAGAAAAAACGAGGACCGCGGTGTGTATACACAAAGGGGAAGGCGAGGAGCAGAGGAAGACAGAAAGAGAGAGTGGATCTCGCGGTCGGGGCCGCTATCTGGATCTCGCGATCTCCCTGCCCCGGCAGAGGTGGCAGGCGCATGCGCGGACGCTAGCAGGCGTTAATTAAGCGACGCCACCGCTAGAGCCCGCGCCCTAGCCGCGGTGCGCGCGGCCGAACGATGCAGCCGATTTTTAGCGGCGGTTCGCGGGATTTTTTCGAGACGGGCACAGCCGCCACCGCGCTGGCCCTATCTGCCGCTCGGGATCGGAAGCACCTCGCGCGGAACGGAGCAGGAAGAATTCGAGGCGCGCGTTCTCGGCGCGAGACCCCGCGCAGGAGTCCCTTGTACGAAGATAGCCGTATCGGGGCCAGCTAATCGCGCCGAGACGTGTCCACCCATCTGCACCCACTACCGGTTCACGCTCAAAGGTATCGGCGGGGATCGAGAACGCGGGACCGAGGACGATTTACTGGGATCGCGCGGGAAAATGCTCGTCTCGGGCACCAGGCGATGGGAGATGATCGTGAGAAATAGGGAGAGGGTTTCGGTGTCTAGTAATGGGGTGGTTGAGTAAGGATTAAGTCTTAAGTACGGACAGACAGTTTTAAGATGTGAAGACGTTGACTGGAACATGCTCATATTAAGTACTTCTAGGTTTGATGTTAGGTTGTTGCATAGGAAATGTCTGAGCTTAAAATGAAGCTAAAAGCATTGAAGCGGACATTTGGTATGCGGTAATTTAATATAATGTTGGTTAGGATAGAAATGAGGCATGAGAAGTGTTCCCAATTTCGGGGAATTCATTGTTCAAGCTGGATATCTCTTCTGTTTTTAATAATATGAGAATGTGAAAAATTAAGGGTTCTAATTGTCTTGTTTTCCAGGGCAGAGATTCCTTCAACTGAACTCCTTTTCTCAAAACCACGAGTGTCATTTCGTGGACACTGATTTCTTAAAATCCTGCCTCGTATCCACAGAAAACTCATCATCTCTTCACCAACTCTCAGTCTTCCTCCCCCTGAACCCCTCAGCATCGCAAAACTCGCGGGAATTTAAAACTCTCCCATGGCCCCGTCCGCCACAGTTTCTAAGGTCGTGCGATCGTTCTGGGCCTCGTTTCGGCCGATTGGCTCGCACACGCGGCGAACTCGGAAGAGACGACCCCGTGCTCGTCGTGTAAAACGTCGGGACGTCATTCGTTTTGACGCTGTACAAGGCTGTACACGAGGCGTTCCGCGGCTGCCACGGTGAACACGGGACAAGATCGTCGAGGCATCGGCCGCGGACCACGCTGATCGCAGGGCGAGTCACTCTTCCATCCTAGGTGACTCACTCGCTCGATATATTCGAGAGCGACGGTACATCTTCCAGCGGGGAGGGGGGGGGGTGAAGAGGGAGGGGAAAAAATCAGCGTGCGCTTCCCACGTCCCGAAACTCGCGTTGCGTTTCGATTCGACCCCGCCCCGGGCGATATCTCGTCTGTCGTTGGACCATAAATCGATTTCAATCGGACATCGGCTACGTCCGCGCCTCGGGACCCAGGAAATATTTCAGACACGGCCTCTTGGGGCTTTGGCTGATCCTTATCCGGGCGATTTTATTGTTTCGCAGATAATAAGTCGCTTGGAAACGGGGGAAGAGGTTTTAGAGACGTGGCGTTCTGGGATTTTGTATTGGAGATCGTTATGGTGGAATTAAGTGACATTACTTTTGACTTGGTGCATTGAATACAGACTGATTAGATTCTGGTCTCTGTAGAAGTAATAGATATTTGAGGTATTAGGTTTTCTATTGATACACTTGGGAAAGTAGATTAAAATTAAATTGACTGCTTGAGAAAATGAGGCTTCAGTTTTGACAAGCTCCAAAGGTCTAAGTGGACAGAGAACACTCCTCACATCCTCCTCCCTAGTATCAACTAGTGACTTTATATCCCTTAAATACTGTACTCCACAGTTACCATAAATCTCTACTGCAACAATGTAACCTGTACAGTCATATCATTAATGCTAAGGAGAAGACAAACTGCAGTCCTTTCGAAACCACAGTAGGTAAATACTTCTCGTGCACCAGAAAGTTGTTATTACATGACTTTGATTTTCCCTCGCACTTGTTTAATCGCGGCGCGAGAATAACCACGCTCCAATCACCTCCACATTTATTAAAGGGATCAACGAAGAAACGGTCAAGGATCTCGCGTTCTCTCAGGGCCGTGAAAGTTCCTTGACAATCTAGAGGCAAGGAACGGCGCATCATGAGAACTCAGCCGTAGTTCTTTCGGAATCGATTGTCCCTGTCGATACGATTTCACGCTGCTTCGCTAGTGCCGTCTGTATCGCTTCATTGCAAAGGAAGTTGCCAGTGTCTTAGCGGTAATAGAGATCCAATGGTTCGATACGTGTGTACCAAGTTTGTACTCGTATGTTCGATCGCGTCGATCGATTTCACGCTTGGCAAGCGAGGCTTGATTAGCGGGGTGAACTTCTGTGTTAAAGTTAACGAGGACTTTTTGCGAACACCAAAAAACATGAATTTCTAGGTATCTAATTGATAAGGAAACTTGTTTCACCTTTATTAATTAAAATGCTCGCATAAATTTCAGATATAGGTTTCGTCATAAATAATGTATGAATATTCTATATCTGTATCTACGAACCGTCGTATTCTCAATTCTTTTTCTTCTTCTTTCAGTCGATGTAATAGGAGACATAGAGTCTGAAATGGATAAAGCGAAGGAAAATTGGTCAGAGTTATGTCATTTGGTTGTGAACGCAGCACTCGAGTTTCGCAACTCGTCTGTTATGAATTAGGAGAACGTTGAATCACCATTTACCGGTTTTTCTCACGATCCCGCGATAGACCTTGCTCGAAGGCAAGAATAACGCTACGCGGCGGCCGAAAGAAGTCAGGAATCCCGTAATCCGCGGCATCTTTGCCGACGAAAGGCCGGGGGTGGTGTTATTCCTGGGTCTCAGGCCGACAGAACATTCAAGATGGGTACCAATACTCATCTGCACAAATTCCTATACTAAACTCTCTTTCGCTCGCCTGTATCTCTCTTCATCCCACAATATTGCGCACTTCATTATTCAAAATCCACGAAATGGAACCTGATCTATATTCCTACATATAAAAGAAAATTCTTGACCCTCTTGTGGTTGAATAACTTTTTTTGAGTATCTTATAGTGTTATTTTTTTGCTGTTTGAAAAAAAATAAGTAAGATATGAACGTAGTCTAATGTATGAAAAATCAGGTACAGACTGCATATGGTATCCAAGAACACAGAAAATATAAAAAATAAAGCACAATCTGTACCCCATAAGTACCTACTTAAAGGGTGGAACAAATGTTTACCTAGGTCCCATTTCTCCAGTTCTCTTCACGAATCTCAAATCTGACTATACTAGTACCTCTGTCCCACGAGTCACGAAAGGGTTAAAGTTCGAAACCCGAAGTGTCCCCTAAGGCAATATCTTCCACGACCCCGAAACGTTCCTCTTCCCCAAGCCATCTCGCTTCCTCGACTTGCGAAACGGTTCTGCGAGGTCCGCGGTGCTTCCACGAAGCCGAAGACAAAAGGCGCGGTTGCGCGTAGCCGCTCGCGCATGTCAATGCTCCGGCAATTAAACCTTGTTTGGCGCGAACGCGGCCGCGGCTCGTACTGTCGTTCCTCGCGTAGAAGCGCTGGCTGTCGAGGCACCGCCACGGGAAAGTACTCGCAGAAGCGCCGCGCTGATTTATTTCCGCGCGCCCCGACTAAACCGTCGCCGCTCCTTTTTTCAGCGGACGATTCGTGCGCCACCGCTCGCCACCGCTCGCCGCCGCTCGTTCCACCCTCCCCGCGGCTGGTGGATGCTAAACTGGAGCAGCTTTTTGCCGGGGCAGAGGAAAGTCCCGCGCAGAAGCCTTTTACGTACCTGCCGATCCGCTTCGAGGCTGCCTCGATGGGGAGAGTGATTTTTCTCTCTCCGCCTCGACATGTCACCGACGGTCGGATTCTGTCGCGATTAAACGGCGATTTATCAGCTACATATTCTTGACAGTGATAAATGCGCGGGAATGGCCGCTCGAAATCGGGTCAGGAGTCGATGCGCCGTCAGGCGACTCGGCTGACCGAACGACGATGGACCCTGACTTGTGCCGCTTGATTGTGGAATCTGGTTGTTTTGATTGGGCTCGGATGGAACGTCTTTGGGACGATGCCGAGTTGGAGTGAGTGATGGAATTGTTGGGGGTGATTGCTTCTAGGTGAGAGTTGAGAGAATATTGAGGATTTGGGAGTGTGATAAGTAGATTGTGGATTTTTATGCAGAAACTTGAATACAAAGTTTCATTTTTCACATATGATTTGTAGTTTATTTTTCAGATTAAGAATATTTCTCAGTATTATAAGCATTCTGTAATTTCTTATGTAGTCTACGTTTCCATAAGAGCATAAATCTGTGAAGTCTACTGACAAGTAGAAGAACTGATATTTATGCAAATTCATATCATACTTTCATAAAAAAAATTTAAAAAATGTTACTTACTACCTAGGTAAAAATTTGTTTCATTTATTTATTTATACCTCTAAATATTATGAAATATACATACCTTTGAAATTTTTTCTAGATATTGGTTTGTTGTCTGTATCTAAAGAGTTAAGTAGAAGTAGCCAGCCATAGACAGACATGCCTTCCCACAGTCATTCGCAACTTATTTCTCATTTTACGTACATAACACAATTTTTTGCGTATTAAATGTTTTATGTAACGAGAATTAACCCCTTTTCGGCAGTTCCATAAATTGCTTTCCACTTTACACTGAAACCCAAATGTTGGAAAGTAGCAATAAAGTTGCATGCAAGGTAGCGTACCCGAAAAGGTATGAAATTTGAAAACCAGAGTAATTTCAGATCTTTCGGCGGTACTTTTCGGTAATAATTACAGAGTAAAGTAATTTACAGCATGGCTTCATCGCAATTGACGTAATTCCTACAAGTTATTTTACCATGAGGTCACCTCGCCGAATTTCTTTCTTACTAACTATAAACGCTGACTATTTCTTTCCTCAGTTTATCGAACATGGTTCGTTGGAATTATCAAGATCCACTTGTGCAATTGCCCTGAAATATTTTCGTCGACCATATTCCGCTCCATTTAACGCGGTGCCTTCTTGGAATTTATGGATTCCTCGGGAGCATTGGCCCGTTCCACCTGAAATTCTTTTGCCTTGGACCAGCTGGCAGGTGAGCGACTTTCAGGTGGAGGGCCTCAATAAATTCCTTGCCCTTGGGTCACGACATGCAGCAGCTAAGGGTCGGATCAAGTTCAATCTCCCCTTCGAGCATAAATTTGCAAAACCCTCCACTCGATGCACTTTTCAAGCAATTTTTAAGCTGGGACCTATGGAGCACCTGAAACTCAAAAAGCTGAAGCCATTATCTGTATATTTTCTGATACATATTTTTAGCAAGTGTTATGCTACTCTCGAATAGCGTTTAAGTATTACCTTATGTCTATTTTTTCTTGCGTTTCTTATTTTTTCAATTTTGTTTCTTCTCTTGGTACTTAGTTACCTTGTTCTGTTTATCTCCCTTTATTTGTTATCTCTTCATCATATAATATCTTTATATATTTCTGTGATATCAAAGGACTAACGTTAATAAATATTATATTATATTATATGTTGAGAGTTTAAGTTTCCCAAGGATTGTTTGCTTAGAAGTTTGTAATCCCTTCATGAATTGAAAATAGTGGAAAGTTATAATAGAAATTATTACAATCTTCTTTTTATAATACCTTTCTTGAATCAGCAATGTTAACTCGAGGCTTAACCCATTCATCACCGAAGCCCACATCTAATCCTATTAATCCCAATCTATAATGAACTCAGCGTCACTATCAAGCATCTCGCCCGAAGCAGTGCGCAATAATTAACAGGAAGAAAATAGCAATTAAATCCTCATCCCGTTGCCCATCAGAGTAAACGAAGACACACTCGTTCCACAAACAACCCAACCCATAATTAACAATCTAGCGCCTCCCCGAGCGCAAGATCTCTCTATTACTTTCCCATCCGCGTTGACCCAGAAAGGCCTCAGAAAATCGAACTCGAAACAAGTAACCGAGAGCCGCCAACACGCATTATCGCCGAGCGTTTCCTCAGTTCCCATCGTTTCTCGTGTCTGCTCAGTTCAGCCTAATCGTGCATTCTGCCCTTTCTCACAGAGGCGATGGCAGTCGGCGTCGACGGCGATTCGTTCTACGCGTCGATGCCGAGAGGCGTCCTGGCGATGCG
The DNA here is from genome assembly GCF_051401765.1 of Calliopsis andreniformis. Classification (NCBI taxonomy): domain Eukaryota; kingdom Metazoa; phylum Arthropoda; class Insecta; order Hymenoptera; family Andrenidae; genus Calliopsis; species Calliopsis andreniformis. Next base: position 4,889,473 of record NW_027480432.1, on the reverse strand, counting down.
TTCGCCCCTGTCCGAAGGAACTGAAGAGGAATATTACACGAGCTGGCATCTAGGCACGCGTGTCACGCGCGTGATTAAGATTTTCCCATTACTTGGCATAACGCGCCGTAGAATCACTGGATCCTCTATTAAGCTGTGGGCCCTACTTTTCCTGGGACCACCACGACTTTTGCATTAAGGACATGTGGGATCGTGGGTCTAGGTACAGTGATTGGGCGATGATATTGGTGAATTGATGGGGAAAGCGGATGAGTGGAATGGTGATGGATCACTGTGGTAATTTAGGGATTTTTTGTTACGTTTTTCTGTGGAGGATGTTCTTATACTTTTCTCTGTGAAGAGATTTTTTAGCATCTTTTTTTGGTGTGGAGGGAGTTTTTAATAGACACTTTTTCTGTGGAGTGATTTTTTATTATTTTCTTCTATGAAGAGATTTCTTAGTATTTTTTCTATGGCAGGATTTTTTATTCAGAATTTTTTTCTATAGTTTCTTTTTTTCAGTGATCACAGTGTGGACACTGCTGAATATCTTGAGATGTGAGAATTCTTTCTAACTTGAAAATTTTTATATTGAATTTTAAGACTTACAGTACCCAGACCTAGCCCAGAACCAATATAATATTTTAATAAATCCTCTTATCTTAACAGGTATGCTAAGTATCTTAATTTAAAAATTTCGTACTAAAATTCTATTTATTTTTTAGTGTGCCTACCCTAAAAACTGCTTCCATCGTCTCGAGCGAAGTCTCTGCATGAAGAAATAGAAGTCAGGAACACTCACGTTCCCATCGCAATTAAAAAAAGGGGGGAAGTTAATACGGCGAAGGTTGCCAGTCTAATCGGCCGTTCGCGCCTCCAGTCGAGGAATGACGAAACGCTGCTCGCCGCTGCAACACGTATCCAAAGATCACCCACATAATTCAGCGTAGCGCTGACTGACTCATCGATACCGGAACTTCGCGAAACCAGCGGCTGGTGGAACGCATTCAGTCACGTCCTTGAACCTTGCCTTCGCTCGCGTAGAATGCACACGCCAGAGTAATTGAACGAGCGCACCGATCGATCGTCGTCACCCAGAAGACGGATCGATGGATCGTTGCGCAAGTGACCGTCGGTCCTCCTCGATCCACACATTTGTGCACACCTTATTTTGATCGTTGTGGATGTATTGCTGAATAATTGGACTTGGAACTTTGTATTTATTGAATTGTTCAAGCTGTGATCAGAAGAAGATTGAAGTTTCTTGCGTGAGAGGCTGTGATATGCAAAATCGTGGAGGCTTTATTTAATTTTGAGGGACTAAGTGACTAGGTTTAAATTAAGTAGATATAATTTTGGCCCAAATAGGGTCATCTTGTGTTAAAATTTCTGAGTTCAATTAAATATCTACTATTTTACTGAAATTTCAGTATACAGAAGCTAGATACTAAATTTATTCATGAATATTCTGCAATTTATTGTTCTTGAAAATGAAACACAATTCTCATAGAGCTTCTCTGAATAACAAACCACGAAATGGTAGAATCCAAGAACCCAGATAATTATCTCTAATCACTCCTCAATTAGAACTAAATCACAAAACAAAGCAATCACGATCATTGTTCAGTGTTATTAGCGGTATTAGTAGTCCTCGGGAAGTCCAAGTTTCTGAATTACCGTGAGGAGCGTAAGTTGGCCTAATCGAGCGATCAATCCTTCGATCACTGGATAATTCTTTCCATGGAATCCACGGGGATCATTAAATCGCGTCGGCGTTGCGCTGTTTATTCGCGGCGTTCCACCGTGGGCTGTTTGACAAATGGAAAAAACGTCTTACGAGCGGCTCACAAATTACCGCGCCCGTTCGACATCATTAATTAGAGAGCATGACTCACGCTATCGAGTGGACGAGTCTCGATAGTCGCTGCCAGCGGCTCTAGGATTACGCAATGCGCCCTTTCAGTGGTCACTGAATGAAAGCACCCACGTTGGATCATTTTTATATATTGAGATGAAGGGTGTTTTACATTGAGGAGACCTAGAGTATTTTTATATATAATCCAGCTTTTAATATCTCATATGAGGAACATTCACTGAACTAAAAAATTGTGAATTCTTTATCAACACTATTTTTTTATAGTACCACATCACGTCAGAGATTAATCTAGTTGTAGTTACTACATTATATATTTAGTAAAGAAATTGCCACAATTATTGCAAAAAACTTTTCTTACAAGTAACCCACCTAGAACTTAGAATCCTAAATCCTATCTAGGGATAATCCTACATCGTAAATCTAGGGAAAAAGAAACTTAGAAACTTAGAAAACCCTATGTTCCTCCACTCATCTGTACAACTATTTCTAATAAGTGTTGAAACGTGACCGTAATCACATTATCGGGCCATAATATCGCATTAATAGTCAAGAACTGGGCCCGTGGCGGCTGCAGGGCCCACGACGCGCCAGTAACCTGACTTCTTGCGTAATCGCAGCGTCGGTCGTGCCCCGGTCGAAATACACGCCAGGGACGTCGGCGTATCGCCTCTCTCGTGTAATTCGCAAATTCCACGCTTGTAACGCTTCGGGCCGGCACGGAGGATTTCTCGGGTTTATCCTCTAAGAACCGTGTATTACACATTTTTGAAATTACGTTCACGCGAGCCGAGTTGCTGTACCGTTTGCCCTTAATCCAGCCGCGGCAGGAAACATTTATTATTCCCTGAGAACGTGTTTCGAGTAGTGTCTTCGGTGAAACTGTTATTTGGCCACCGTCGATCTTGCAATTACGCTTTATCGGCGACCTGCTTTTGTGCCTCTCGTTCCCCTTTTCTGTCATCGATTGGGTCTCGTTCGTCTTCCCATTTTTGGAGCATCGTACATTCTTCATGGCTCGAGCAGAACGTCTTTATAAGAATTTCGAGAGACGATAATTACAGTAACGAGATAATAACGCGGAAATAATAAATCTGTTTCAATAGAAATTCTGGATAGATGCAGCGGCGTTTCTGTCTCAGATCATAGAGGTCTCGGTAAAAAATCTAGTGCAACAAAAAGAAGACTAGACAACTTCGTTATGCACTTACAAATTGCATTTCCAATATAATTTGTAGTGGCTCGAGAAATACTAATTTCCATCTCGTATCTGTTGCTCGAAATATTACCTCGTAATGTATTCCATGCCAGTGTAAAAAAACAATTAACGAGTATCAGGATAAAAAAGGAACATCAGAGTTATTTTTCCCTGCAGAAGTGGAGCACGAAACCTCGCGTGGTTCTTTCGAGATGAGAAGGAGGTTCAGACAGGCGTTTTTGCCAATGTTTAACCTTTGCATTCAACGGGTCAAATTGTCAGTTTATTAACGAGAAGCAGATGGCGTTAGCTGAGTCCCTGTGACGCGTGAAAGTCATTCAAATTAGAGCCAAACCGCTCGGCATGATTAAACGATTCGATTGAAAGCGGGCTGACCGTCAGAGCTGTCATTAACTCGGCTGTCCGTGAGCCTGGGCTGTTAGAGAGGTTGCCAGCGCGTTGACTTTTGAACGACAACTCTCGAAACGGTGCGCGCTAATGATATTTAAAAAACGAGGGGAAAAAAGGGAGCGGTGTGTAATCTGCAAACAGCAGAAAAAGAGACCACTGTTTTTCTAACCGAGGAGCGTACTGCTCCATGCCTCGTGGCGACCAATAGCGTGCTCCGTATACAGTGAGTGATTTATTGGTGTCTAATGGCTCCGAACGACGTCGTTAATTTTTCTCTTCAACATCTTTGAACCGGTCACCTTGCATTTGATATGCAAAAACCGCGGGCTGATTGATTATTAATCCGCGGCGAAGGTTCAGGCGCGTTTTGAATCTGCGCGCCATTGGGCGCGCCTCCTACTTCAAGAACTTGTAACAAAAACAACCCTTGTCAAAAAGGAAATTCACAATATAATAGAATTTTTTCCATAAGACTCAATAGATGCACTAAGTTGAATATTTTATTAAAGAAAAATAGTAATCAATTGAACAAGAATTAAAGATGCTGTGGTACACTTTTTTACTGTCCTGGAAAAAGACAAAAATTGACAAGGGTTGTTTCTCTTATGAGCTCTTCAAATTTTCCTTAGAGAAGAAATTTCACAGGTTTCAACTTTAACCCTTAACCTATTATATAAAAAAAATGAACTAACGACTGAGATCAGATGTTCTCTTAGATCACATTCCACAGTTTCAAAACACACTGCCAATCAACCATCATCAACCGCAAAAAGTAATTGACGCATTGGTCATCTCCATTCGTCATCCCCAGTGATATTAACTCACGTTTCCCAGTCGAACGCTCGCGATCGTTATTTTCAGCCGCTAACGAGTAATAAACACTTTCCCTATGAACTAATCGATTAAGAATCGGCACACCGAAGATCGCGATCGCAGTCATGACGCGTCATATCCTTTTTTTCCCCTCGATTCGCTGCACCAGTCCATCGGCTCGTACATCTTCGACACTCACTTTTTTTTTTCTCCCCGACAACCGCCACGATCGAATCGACTGACAATTAAGGAACCTTGGCTGTACCTCTTACGCTCAGCTCTAACGCGTAAAAAAGACGGCGATCGCGAGAAATCAAGGCTGCGATCGTGATCAACTACCGGTTTGCATTTGCATAATTTCGGGTCAGCGGGATTCTATCGTTATTGAGGCACGCTCGGTAAGTGGGAAGGAGATCGTGGCAACGACTTAACGGGGTGAAAAAAGAAAGGAGGACGAAGGAGAGGGGGTGTCGATAACATCAGAAGGATCGTGCATTCACGATCTCGGAGCTGAAAAATTCTGAGAGAGATAAGGATCGGGAAAAGCGATCGATCCTAGCTGAATCGGCGTCCTTGAGCATCCGTGACACGAGAAGTAACTGGTGAACGACGTTAAACAGTCGAGGAGCAAAGATCCAAGGACAGTGGAGAAGAGGATCGTAGGTTCAAGGTGGCGCTCCAGCTCGAACCATTAAAATCGTTTTCGCGGGAATTTTGAATGCTTCCTTCAGTTCCTAGAAACTGATGAAAGAACAAGTAGAATATGAAAAGCAGCGCAAGTACAGGAAAAATAAAATCTAGCGTGTGAATGAGTAAAGAGTGATAAATGAGAGCAATTCTTCAGTCTCAGTGATAAATACTAGAGCGATGTCTATTTGCAATTTTAATGGAAGACAGTGCTACTTGCCCCTCGGCTCGATTCGTAGCGCAACCGTGACCCTTTGGGATCCTGTTTGCTCCCAGCTTACAATTGCTTTATTAAATCAGCCGTTTTTGCTTGGCTCGCTTTTTTCTTCGATTCATTGAGGCATGATTAATGAGTGGCAGTGTTAGGCGCTGCAGCCTTGAACTTGCGCAGCCTTTTTTGCGCCCAGTCTGAGGCGGTAGTGTTCTCGTTAAGTACTAGTATCGAGGCGAGGTGAATTTGTTCAACGCGAGGCGATATTCAATTTTCTGCTTCATTTCCCTGGATTGTGTATAATCAGGCACATTAGGATGCCGAGGTAGTTGATGGTATTAGGAGATATTCAAATTGAAAAGCAGGAATCCGCTGTGTTTCCTAGGCTAGGTAGGCTAAGTACTCCAGCAATCTTCTCGGGGACATAATTCTTGGGTGACACGATGACTGAGTAACTAAAGAATAAGAATTTATAACCTAGGAAAGGTGAGTCACTGCGAGATGTCACTGATTGCATCTGGGAGATCACTGGTGGTTGTTGATGATTTCAGAAAACTGCAGAGCTACGTGACCAGAAAAAGGACTTCCTGTGGCAGGTGCTTGAAGAGCGGCTTACGCAAGGAGCACTTTCATGAAAACGAAACTTAATTCCCTATTACACGTAATGTGGTATTCCCTTATTAAGAAGATCATTGATATATTGTCTATTCATCTTCAGAGTACCAAGCATCTAAATCATAATGTAACTCCATCAGATTCCCCCTCTACTCTCAATTTAACAAAATTAAATTCTCAAATCCCTAGGAGCTCCCTAAAAGGTCGCAAAGTCCGCCAGCAACAGAAGTCACAAGTTCCTCGTCCCAGAAGCTCGCGAGGACCCACGTCTCATCGCATCAGGAGCCCCAGAGCTGCTCAAGTTACCATTATTAGGCAGATCAGGATTAACGACGACAGATCGCAGGATCCTTTCGAGATACCCACGCAGGATGCCCCATTCTACTTTCTGTAAGACGAACCCTGCGAGTACGCGCGATGACGCCGAGCGCGTCATGAGTCAGATATCCTCCAGGTCTCAGCGTGCCGGGTCAGGGGTCGATTGCATTTGCTCCTACCGCCCCCACCCTTCTTCCGTCTCCGAGTGCCTTCGAGTCCTTGATATTAGAATGGTCCTGGGGAACGCGCATCCAGTGACCGTTACACGGCTCCGCACACTGCCACGCGATCGTCCTCACTGACATCGCTTCATTATTGTCAGGAGAATCTTCATTAAGAGAGGTTTCAGTGGAAACTCACCACTGTGCGGTTTCTCATCATTTCGCGGTGTCTGTTGCAATCGAAATAAAAAAGGGTAATAAATACCTGCGAGAGATCGCTGATACGCAGGAGCGATCGAAGAAATCAAATCTTGGACTTTGAAATCAATTACAATTGATTTCCTCAGGAGGATGCATAAAACAGTTCTTAAGGTTCTATTTTAATTGTAAGTGCAATTTCGCTTTACACTTGATGAGGTATTTGAAATTCTTCAAATTCTCTTAAAATGCCTAAAAAATTTATACTATTCCTAGAATCCCTAAAATTCCTGGAACCTTTAAAGTTCCTAGAATCCCTAAAATTCCTAGGGTCACTAAAATTCCTGGAACCTTTAAAGTTCCTAGAATCCCTAAAATTCCTACAATCCCCAGAATCGCCAAAATCCCTAGAATCTCTCAAATTCCTATAATACCTAAAATCCCTAGAATCCCTAAATTTCCTGAAACTCATTAACTTCTCAAGTAAAACCCCCACGCCCAACAAATCTAATACAACACCTCTCAACCCAATAAAACCCAACATTTCTTCATATCTAGCAGCTCAAAAGGTCTTTAAAAATGTCTCCTCGAATCGAACAATAAGGGAGGATCGCGAGACGGTCTCTCCGGTTTCACAAAGCGTGAAAAGCAGCGGGACAAGGCAGCTACGTGATCGTCGATCGCAATCAAATGGTTACGACGTACGGGACATGATTATTGGCCGATCGGAATAATAATTGTAATCATAGTCGAAGATAATGACCAGGTGACGAGGAGCCTGGATGCCGGAGGTGACACAGACGACACACGTGAGACTCGGCCATCCACACCTCTTCCAAACGAAACGTCAAGCGAAAGAAAGCGAGATCATTTTTGATATCTTGTCTCGGCCGCGATCGGGACCGTTGGATATGCAAATGATTGGGAAAGATCAAACCATCGGTGATTGATCGTTTTGTAACTCTGTCAGAACTATCTTAATTCGTAGATCTCGGGACACAGTTCCTGTAGAGCGACTGGTATTACCATTACGTTACATTTTAATAGAAATGTTTCGACGTCTTCATGCTCCAGCGCGAAATAATCGCGATACAATCGGCGAGAAACCTGATAGCTCTTAATAGCCTTAAAAGCTTGAGCCAACGAAGCGTTCCCAGAGACCGAGACGTACGTCGACGTTTCCATAATCGCCTTCGTACCGATCGATACCTGCCATAGCGCGTCGATCGCTCGCTGATCAGAAGCATCGTCATTTCGTCGGGTAATTACACCTAGCCAGGATAATTCGTAATATCTTCTCTATCCTCCGAGGCGCATTGTTTTCCAAGTCGGTCAGTCGAGATGTCCTTCGATCGAGGATCGTCCGAGATAGGATCGAAATCTCAGGGTCGCTCGACCGCTCTCAGGACTCTCTCGAGCGGATCGCTGAAGCGAGGCATCGCTCCATTGCGCCTTTCTGCGACACCTGTTCGATGGCAACAACGCTTATAAGAACCTAGATACTTCTTTTTGAGATCAAACTGGAGCGATTGGGTATCAAATTAGCATTTTGGAAGCCATGGTGAGGCTTTCAGGGACACCTGCACCTATTGAATTAAATAATACTAGGTATGCAAATTTTCAAATACTGTCCTCTTCAATTTTCAAACTTCTATATTCTAAAGGTATATTCAACTTCTTCCAAGATCCCTCGTAAAATCCATCCAGTCATTCCAGCAATCCAAGCGAAACAGTGTCCATTCTCCAGATCAGCGAAAATACCACAAAACAAACAAGAGGAATCCTCAATTGGGTATTCCACAGGAATTCGATCAGGGTCAGACGTTGCAGAATTCCCCAGAGAGTAGAATAGCGAGCTCGAAGCAATTTTGATAGTCGGCGCACGTCGGATGTCACCATGATGGGGCGACCTCAGACGAGCGCATCAGGGCCGCTGACAAAGAACGCGCCAGTCGCTGTGGTTAGCTTTTAAAGTGTCGAATTAGCGTTCCACCTAGCTTAATATCGACTCCCAGCTGTCCGTTTTCGGCGGTGGAGGGCTCAAGGTCGATCCAAATGTAAACCCAGCGATCCTCGGTTGCTGATCATCAAAACATTGCTTAACTGGAATTTGATCGATTAGACGCAGGACTGTCGCCTGAGGCGGAGAATCATTTATTGAAAGGGTCGTGGTGCCGAGAACCAGGTGATGAGAAACGTTGCGAACTGAATGTTGATGGGAAATTAGAGGACTTCATGAACTGTGTTTTTATAACAGATTGGAAGAGGAAGTAAGAATTTCGAGAGATCCCTTAGGGTTAAATTTCTATAAATATTTGTAATATTCCTTTTCGAAATCTCCCTAAGGGCCGAACAGAAGAATGTAATTTGCATCTTCGAGTGTTGGCTCGAAGAAATTATGAAGACTTCTGACACGTCTGAGGTCCTTCCGCAAATAGACTCTTTGTGTCGAGACACTGCGCGTTCCCAGATCTAAGATAAGCGAGGAGGACCTTGGACTCTGAACAATTATGCGAATCGATTTGCTGGATGTTGCACGGCAGGGTTATTAGCCACGGAATTATCGACGCGCACCGAAATCCAGCGAGTCTTCTTTTTCGCGCAATAAATCAAGAGGCGTGTTAATGACGCTGGTGTCGGCGATTGATGCACGGGGAGGCGAGGGAATTGCGGAAAATAAACGACACCGTGATGTTTAAAGCGTAATTAAGAGAGCGCATCGATCCGTAGCCCAAACTTCAGCTTGTTCCACTTAAGAGATCGCCGAGGACACCTTGATCCCTGTCTACCGTGAAGTAGTCGAGGCATTAAGGATAATTGGTAACACCTTGACTGTCATGTTATTTACATAAGTATTTTAAAAAAATAATAATTTGTGTCACTCAGAATTCTGAATGAGATTCGTTCTAACTATGAACTTATCAAAGTAAGCAATTAGAAATATATTTAAATAAAATTAGAAGCTCTGTAAAAAATTCTGCAGGTCTTCTGAAAAACTATCACCTGACACTTTGTCAAAGTATATCCTTCAGGACGTACACAATCACTTTGATGGCAAATAAACTTATTTCTCATTAATTTTTCTAGTCTTCTAATCTTCGTTAGAAAGTCTCATAAATACCAGATCATAAAAATCGCAATCATTTGCAATCGTGCAAGTACCCAGGCTACAGGTAGTTAAATCTTTAATTTGTTCCACTTAAAAGATGACTAAAGACACTTCTCTCTTTCCTTTTATTTCCTGCAATTAAGAAGACACAAGGCGCCAGTGATCTGGCCACAAAGTATCGAAGAAGAGAGGAAAGATGTTCAGCATGCAAACAGGAAAACGCATATCGCAGCAGAATTTATATTCAGCCTTCGATTTTATTCGATTTTTCCGAGAACCGCAGACATTTCCCGTGTCTCCCATGAGGCTCAATTTATTCTCATCCAGCTAGTCACGTTTATCAATGCTTCTATCTTCCTCTGATCCTCCCTCTGACTATGTTCTCAAAATTGGCTCGTGCTAACTTTAAATCCCCCACTTAATCATATTCCTATTACAGAAACGCGCATAGGAATCTCCCAGCGAGCTCACAGCGAATAAACACTGCTGCAAACCTGCGGAACCACTAGATATAATAACCTGGCGCATCAGGTCTGGAAGAAAGCTCGAAACGACGCGATTACTCGTTACATCAGCCCCGTCACTTTCATCTCGATTCCGCTCGAGTTAGTCGCTCGCCCAGCGTCATCCCGAGCGCCCATTCAGGCGAGATAACAGGACGAGTCCCTGGATAATTGTATCGCTCGAATAAGCACGACACAGAAGATACGCGAGAAACACACGGCGGACACGAATCGCCACGGTTTCACAGCCACCTTGTTATACGCTCCAGCTTTTATCTCTCGCGTGTCCCGCGGCGACGAAGCCGACATGTCGCTCACGTGCGCATACAGCGGGCGCAGCGTTTGATTTTATCGCTCGACCGCTTTTGCATACGTCGTCGTGCCGCGGCGCTATTTTCGACCGCGGGTGATAATGCGAGGGCGACGCGTGCTTGACGAGTCATCTTCGAAGAGGATTTTCCTTCTAACCGTCTCTGGTCGATGAAAAAATTACTTTGAAATGCGAGTCGTGTAGGCTGAGAGTGGGGAGGATACTATTGCGTGAATGAATGGAGTATCGATTTTCTGGGAAATTTGAAGGAAGTTGGGTTTTGTAGTTTGATTGTTCTGGGAAGAATGGCTTTGAGGAATGCTGATAAATAAAATGAGGGAGAATACAGAGGGAACCTACATCTATCACTGCAAGTTAAAACGCCCTATGTTACATCTTCAAAAGAAATCATATCAAGAGCTTAATTGAGAGATTTAGAATATACAAGTTACATTTTCAGAAAGAAGAAAGGGTATTACAAAATTTCTGCAAGAAATATTTTCGAAGTCCTAACTCATCTTATAATCAAGTATCTTAAACTAATAATAATAATAATCCATTCCACGAGAGATTCAGAACTCGTGGCAAGTGTAGGATCGATACGATCTTCTAAACGAACCTAAACACGACAATGTTATTCCCCACGTAATGAACGTCTTAGCCGCTCACTGGAGACGCCAGAACAATCCACGGGCTGCCTCGCGTGTAACCGCGAGCCTATAAATTAAAGTTCACAACGATGGCGTCAGTCGGTGTTTTCCTTCCACTTTGCATACGTAATGGTTGTTAATCGCCGCTACTCGGGCTGGTATAAATCGGGGCAGCCTTAGACGCGGCGTCGTTGACAACGGCGCGTATAAAAATAACGTTTGAAAGCGAATCGGGGAGAGTTCAAGAGCGAAGGCCCCTGGCTGATGAAGGAGGAGAGGAAGACAGAGGAACGGAGACAATAGGACCGAATGTAAATGCGGGGAACGTGAGCACCATCTCGATTCCTTTCGTCGTTCGACGAACGGAACGAGAAGCGATGCTCATGCCCCGTCGCGGCCCCCATTCGTCGTCGTGAATTCAAGAATCCCAAACGCGACCACTTCCTGTCCCTCCCAGTGATAAATTTTCATCGCGAGTCGCGACGGTTCGTGAAACGATTTTTATTGCACCCTGCTAAACAGACGTGAAGATTCATTCCGAGGCGTGAAGCTATCGAACGCCTTGTTTTAGTGCTTTTATCGCTAGGAGGTCTGGCGCTGATGAGAATCTTAAAGTTTCGATGAGGATGATAGGTAAATGCCATTTCGTGGAGGTGGTTATGAGGAGAAAGGTAGGATAGTAGCATGGAGGATGAGACTGCAGAAAAAACCTTGCTTAAATCAATACTGTGAACTACGGGCAATTTTATATATTCACAGTTTCTCAATTTAGAGATCACTCACATAATTATCTACATTTTGTTTATTTTTGTTATTCATTACGAATTATTATTAGTTCAAGATCGCCTTAGAAGAGATAGTAGAATTATAGAAGACATAGAACTTGTTTGTTCAGGAGGTCATCGGTAAAATGTATCGAGTAAGTAGATTCAGACCGTGGTGGTCAGACATAGTCATTAGAGGAGACGCGCAAACACATACCTGTGAATTCAAGAAATCCTTGCAGCATTCTACAATAACACAAGAATCTTCCAACAATAACCCACCCACTGATCTCCACCCACCCAAACCCTCCCAAAACCCTACACAACCCCTTCCACCAGCCCCACCCTTATCCTAACATCGCCAATTATAACACTTTGACAAATGACGACCAAGGTATCGGTGATCAAAGAGGCAGATGTTAGCGAAGCCATTAGAAGCCTCGTTACGTGTCATTGCCAGCGATATCAGCGAGCAGCTCTGGTCTGGACGATGTGTCGCATCCGGTCGTATTCCTCGCGGCGCGTACACGAAAAGTCGGGGCGGCTAGCGCGCAGAGCTCGCACAATTATGCATCCGCGGAAGACAGAACATTAATTTATGGTTGAAATAAGGGGCCGGCGTGTGCGCGCGCGTGTCGGCGCGTCTGTTGCCGCGGACGAGCGTGGGCGCCGTGAGTGGCTCGCTTAAAACATTTCTCTGGTTCAGCTCCTCTCTGGCGCGCTCCACCGACGAGCTCTCTGGCCCGAGACACGGCCGCGTGTTCGTTATTTGTACCCACGTATTTATATGCATATATAACTGGCCCCGTGTATATATGTGCATATACGATCTCGGTTATATCGCGGCGGATGTATGGGACGCACACGTACGGATGGGACCAACCTCTTAACCCTTGCTCTTCCTGGGACGCGTTCCTTCTTCTGACACCCCTGGATGTTTATCGGGAGGGAGGAAGATGAGGAATGGAGGGAGGAAGCTGAGCTTGAGGAAGAAGGAAGTAGGGTAGGATTAATTGTATGGTTAGTCTCGGGGAAGAATACAGAGTGATTATCTTGGGACGCTAGAAACTTGAGGCCTAATCTTGCGAGGAGATCTAATTGTGAATATAATTGTTGAAGAGCCTTAATTTGTGGTTTCGTTGTTGTTTGAGGGAGGGAAGAATATATAGAAATGGAAGGTAGAAGAAATGTAATGCTTATTTGTTGAGTTATGCACAGATTGAGATATATAAGCGCAATCGTATAGGTTTCGATCGAGCAATCGTGTTGGTCCGGCTGATGACACATTTCTAGGACCATAAAATATTTTTAAATTAAGAGTCTCTAGTAGATCACAGCTGTATTATAAATAGAAACAATTCTACTTCAATTGACCCACTAATCCACTAGGCTAGCCTCTCTAGTCTTTCTCACTTTATTACCCTCAGGAACATATCCACTAAAATAAAGAGCAGTGAATCACAATTTCAAAAAACGTACAAAGAGAATGCCTAAAACATTGTCAACCAACAAGGGAGTAAGAAAATTCATTTGGAACAGAAGAGGAGAACGAGAGAAGAGGAAGTACAAGGCAAAGAAAATGGCGCGAGCGTTGCAGGAAATAAAAGGAGGAAGATGAGGCTCGCAGAAGGGAGGCAGAAGGTGGAAGAGAGACACGGAGAGTCCATGGAGCGGACGATTAATAACCGAGGTGTTTCGAATAAATTAAAGCACTTACTTATCTCGCGCTCGCGCGAAACACCGATAGCGCGCGGCTCGTGGTCTTTGTCGTAACACGACGGGACATATTCGTTGGATTCGTTCTCACCTATTCACACGGTACGCCGTGTTGGGGATTGCTTACACTCGGCTACCTGGGTGGTTCTACGCGTCACGTGGAATAGAGGACGGTGCTTCAAACGTGTCCCGCGATTCGCGACCCCATGAGACAATTTATACAAAATTAACGTATGAGATTTTTTGATTCTTGTGGAAAACATGAAAGTAAGCTAAATTACTTCTATACTTGAATTTTGTGTGATAAAAGAATGGATAATTAATAATCGATTATTTATACTATGGGTGTCTGACTGATCAGACTTATTCTGTTGGCTTGGTTGCGTCTGATCTGGCTAATGTATGCTCGCAGTAGATTAAGACACTAGTCAGACAGATGGCAGTGTCAACTTTAAGCGATCCTACCGTAATTCCTGTAAGTCTGATCACCCTGTAACTTCTGACTAACTTGATTTATTCTATTAGCATCGCTGTGCATAATTTTGCTAATATACACATGCAGTAGAATAGGCAACTGGTCAGACACATGTCATACGAACTCTAGGGGATCCTACTGTAACTTCTGCAGCTCTGATAACCCTGTAACTATTAATCACACCCTATTTGAACTCTTGGCATTATCCCTGGTACTTCATTACCCAAAATTTCGCACCCCCATGAAAACTCTATCCCCATTGGCAAACACAAAATCCTTCAAAAAACGAACAAACGAAGAATCTCACAGAATTCTAAATCTCTGAATTAAAACACTTCACAAATTTCAACCAAGAATTAAATTCGCAAGATTCTTTACTCCCGACAGCTCCCTCCCTCGGGCGCTATTTATTAATCGCGCGACCTCCGAGTCCCCCGAAGCTCCCCGAGTCCCAGATCGCCCGATCCCCGACAGAAACGTCTGTTTATCTCGAATTCCCATCGTTCCGCGGAATCGCCTGCCCCTTCGTTGCCTCATCGTCCGCCGTCAGGGTTCAAGATTCTCTCATAGATCGATCCTCGTTGCGACGTGCACGCGCGGAGTCCATCGGCCGATGGTAATTAACCCATAAAAGAACCGAGGAGGGCTCACCTCCTCGTCGGTCGCGTCTGTGCGCGTGCATACACGTACACGGCGTCGGGATCACCGAGACAATGGAACGAGGCGTTCCAATCGCTTAACGGTATAGAAATATCCTCGCCACTCGGCCGACAGAGACAATCGCGGGCCTCGAGAGCAGGTCGACGACGTCTTATTCCCGCGGCTAAGGTCGTACCCTTATACGACCGTGTATATAATACGGTCCGATGGTGGCAGGGTGAGGAGAGGGAAGGGAGGGAGGGCGGGGGAGAAGGTAGATGGACGAGAGGCTTTAACCCACGTCGTGCGGGAGCCGGCAGGTTCAGCAAGGGTTTTAACCTTGAGGATGATTAGAAAGCAAAAGATCCCACCGTCCTCCCGTCGGTTCGCGCGCTGGATCACGACTCGTCCTCGCTCTTGCGCCCTCTCCGCCGCTCCGCAGGGCTCCTAGCGTCGTTACGCCGACGAGATATCTGGGCCAGAGCTCCGTGGATCGCGTGTGAACATCGCGAGGGAGCCGTGTACCGCGGATCCCAGCTGATCGTTTAATTATTAGGGGAGCATTCGAGTTACTCTGACGCTTATCGTGGGCTCTTGTTCTGCTGGCTTGATAGTGGGTTAGGCTTATCCTTGGTGGCTCGGGTTATCGAGCGCTATCGGGGGGAGAATGTGTGGAGCGCTAGAGGGGGCAGATGAGGAGTTTAGAGGGGAGGGAGCGTATAGTCGGGAGTATTTAATGAGAGGGAAATGAAGAGCGTGTTGCAGTCACTCACCTGTAAGCATGTGTTGAAGTCCTAGAGGTCCTGCAATGAAAAAATTGAGTGTTAGATATGGAGTAGTAGATGTTTTTTAACGCTGAATTAGTCTTTTCGGTTAAACGAGATTATCCAAAAATGTTTACTTTATAATTACACTTATAAGTAGACAGGAAGAATTATTGAATTAGCAATTTTATTTAAAAACTGACATCCCATTTTTCAAAAATTTCCTGATGCCATCGTCCCAAACCCCACACGTTATATTATTCTGCAGACTTTACAGCCCCAGTATTTTACCTTTATTCGCACTCCCCCATAAAACTGACATCCTCGTGCAGCTCGTCATCGACGTAACAGACAGGTGCAATTTATTGTTTCGAATTTTACCACTTGGCTGTCTTTTTACGATCCTTTTTATGCGCCGCTCGTCGAAGGATCCTCGACCTTCGCACGGGAATTAATCCTGTTACTTTTACACCGTCGCCCCCTCCCGCTGTCTTCTTATTCTGTCTTCTCCACCTTCGAAATCGGTTTGGCGAATCGAGCAACATCGGTGGTCCTCGAGTCGCTCGGACAGGGTCGAAAAATCATCCGCGTCAAGAGCGAATCGGACGAACGCCAGGGGAGGGGTTGAAGAAGCGAGAGAGGATGAAAAAAAGAGTAATCGCGAGGGACCTCCCCCGTGGCAGACGGAGCATCCGGCAAACGAGGCGATTTAAATGTATCGAGAATCTGCGACGTGCCGCGGAACGATCGCAATCGGTCATGACGCCTCCACCTGCATTCCGATCTCGACGCAATACGTCCGAGAGATTCCTTTGTCGCGTCGATCGGCTCGACGTATGAAACGTCGAAGAATCGTTCCACATTCCCGCCAAGATGCGAGCCACGAGTTGCGACATGGACGTAGGTGGTAAATGTTGAGGGAATGTGAGTTCTGAGAGTTTTTCTTAGAAATCCGCTGTGTGGAGAAGGTGATCCTAGTAGGTGGATTTTCCTTTTACTTTTCAGTAGCTTCTTTTTTTCTTTAATCGAAATTGTCATCATCGTGTTGCGAGTTCGATGAGCTTAGAATGTTTAAGAGGATTCTAGGCACTTAAACTATTGCAGGTTTAGCTGGAAAGTTTCTTCTTTTCTACAGATATCAAAACTTCAGTAGATATCCATATTCTCAAAAAATTGGAAATCTTCTATTACTTATCTATCCACTTAATACTTTATTTTACTTTTTTTTTGAATACCTCAAAAACCACTTTCCCTAGATACACAACTCACGCCCTTCACCCAAAGTTCCTTCACCCTAGCACTCTCCTATCTCCACCATACAACCAGAACACACAACAGAAGCTTTTCCCCAGCCTCTCAGACCCGCCTCGCGGCTCGTTCCCCTCTCATAATTGTCCCTTCGTTAAACGTTAATTCAGCAGGCCATTGTTCCTCGCGGCGATCAGTGGAACCGTGGCCCACGTGTCCATACATCACCCGCGAAGCCAGCCACCAGGCTAAAACTATCGACGACACGATCGAACCATAATTCCCTCCCGAGCTTGTTAATCACATCGTCCCGCTGTATCGTTCGTGTTGATCACTCATAGTTTACAAGCAGCGGCGAGCGCGGCGTGCGTGACACTCGTGACGTCCTCTCTGGGACTTTTTAAGCCCCGTTATCGGCCCGATCGCGCTCCCGTAACCGTTCGAACGGGAAACGAAACCACCTGTCGACAGGTACGCCCTTATCGTCAGCACGAATCGCCACCTTTGATTTAATAAGACCTCTCGCGATGACGTGGGATCATGACGCGCGCTGGATCCCCCCCTCGCGGGACGATCGCCACCTACAGGGGCCGATTTCTGGCCAGGGGATCGTCCTTGGAATGCGCCTCGTTGAATCTATCGCCGTCTCATTCGAATTCCGCTCCGGTATCGTCCCATCGCAGGACCTGCGGAGGTATGCGAGGCCCTTGAATCGCGCGCTTCACGACTTCGATGTCGTTGAAGGCTCTTCCCCCTTGGATCGCCTCGCGAACTGTATCTGCGATCTTGGGAGAGAGGTTTTCGCCTTTTGCTGCACTTTTTTTATGTATTTTTTGGTGGATTCTTTGGGAGTTGATATTGTTTGTAATATGGGGGTAGTGAAAAGAAATGGATTTGTATTTAGAAGAAATAAACTTGCACTACTTTTATACTGAGAAATTAGTAGACATTTAGACTCTGTATTATGTATTTACTATCTGTAATTATTCTAGATAGGTATCTATATTAGGTACTGTTTACTAGGAGGTCTAGTTAGACAGGTCTTGCTATAAAACGCCACTCCCTTAAAAGAATAGTAGACGCCTGAATCCCACTCGTATTTCAAGCGTCTCTCATCTACAATTTAAATAAATGGGTACAAGTGGTGGTAAAAAGTCAACAGTAACAATAAAAGATCCAAATGACCCATAAAATAAATAAATTATAATAACTTCTATTCTTTTTCTCGTTACTTCCAGGGCAAAACAATCCTCTTTGGTCTCCGAAGCGTGGGAGTTCCGTTTGGGGCGTGCATTATCGTGCTGTCGTCGGTCGAGGCTGACTAATGAGAGAAAAACCGCGAGGCTGACGGTGGCGGGCACCCTGGCTTCGTCCTACACGCGAGATCCTTACGAGCGTGTAATATAAGTTCCACGGGAGTGGAAGTAAGCATGTCGTTAAGGAAGAAAGCGAGACGCGTCTTCGAGCACAGAACGCGTGACAGAATTCAAAGAGAAAAGAATCCCACCTCGCGAGATTGTTACGAGCCATTTTGCGGTTTACAGCTCGGAGAATAGCTGATTTTGCGCCACTCACTGGCGGACGTGTTTTAATTGCTGTTAACAAAACATGGAAGGAGGCTGGTGGGATCGAATCGAGGAAGGACCTTTCTTGGCAATGGTATGGAGGAGTTATGAGAATTGTGGAGAATGTAAGATCCATGGAGTGAGTTGAGTAACGTTCTGGTTGGACAATGATAGTGGAGGCTCAAACCATTCCTATGAAATGGTGAAGCATGATAATTGTCTTTTAGTGTTAGAAAATTTTTTTGGATAAATTTGTTAAAGGAACCTAAGTATTTGAAATGGAAATAAAATTTATACAGAAACTGAAAACGTATTAAATTATTTAAATATGCAGGTACTAATGTATTACGTTTCCTTACCTAGGAAGGGCAGGATGATACACTACTAGAAAAATAGGAAAAAGAGAAAACTGACAGATAATAAAATAGCCATGATAATTTCTTGTTTTGACAAGTATCAATTATCGTTAACAGTTGTGCAGTACCTCGACTGGATGCTCAATCATTACTCTTATCAGGAATCTCAGAAATGCATCGACGGCGCGCGCAATCCAGCATTAACTGTGCGTTGAAATCACCCGCTTGGCCACGCATTGAAATCACCTGCCTCTCCACGCGTTGAAATCACTCGCTTTGCATATATCGAACTCACTACACGTGTTTACTTACTCTCCAAACTTTCAATACAAACCAGCATTTTCGACACTCAACTCACAACTCTCCAAACATGTTCCTACCTCTGTAAATCATCACATACACTCACAAAAAATTCCCCGTAAATAACAAACACATAAAACACTCAATTACCTTATTTCCAATTCCATTTCTCTGCTCCACTTTAAACCACCACTAAACTCTGAAAAAACACTCGCAAAATTTCCACCCAAAAACATATAGAATCGTTCTTCCCTTAACGATCTCCCTGATCGTCCCTCCCACCGACCCCAAATTGCTGGCCCAGCGCTCTCCGCTGGGAACCAAGACACTCCGTCCCAGAAAAGGGGGAAGAAAGCCACGGTCAGGGGGAGATATCAGAAAGGGGCGACGTTGGGCGTTCGAAGGACGGGGGACCATCGTGACCGCGCGCAAACTCTGCGTGTCGAGATCCCACGGCGCACCGGCGTGATTACAGGGTCAGTAATTAATATATTGAGCGGTAATTAATATATTGGCCGGGCTACGCCAGCAACGTGTTATTAGGGGGACCCTCGGGGTCAGAGGAGGGTCCCCTCTGCGGCGACAGATTCGGCTGTTTGGACGCCGCAGGGGTGCGACTTCGCCCGAGCGCGGGTCACCCACTCTCCTTTAGCCTTCTTCCGCTTTCTCCTCCCACTCTCATCGATCCTCGATCGTGACTCAATTTATCACTGATAATTTGCGCGATACGAATCCATCGCTGTCGCGAATAAACGTCCGCGAAGTTATTACCGCGCGACGGTGGCAGATACGCCGATCGGGAACACGCATCCGTCCTCTTCCCGCTGTCTTTCGTATGCTTGACTGTAATTTATCGATCGGCCGCCTCCGATAACTTCTCCCCTCCCCTTCGAGGCCCCCGAGAGGGGACCCTCTTCCTCGAGAGAACGCCTCGTACGCGTAACGCGAGTTGGTAAATTACCAGGACGCTGGACGCGATGATTCGGGGAAACACGAGCGGCGTCCATGGAATTTTTAACGAGAGATCGGCTGTCTCCTCGCTCTGAGGCCCTATCGACGAGAATCAGCCGGGAATTACAAGTTAATCGAGGGACCAGCGGGGAACGGACAATCTGCGCCGAAAGCTTGCGCCTGGGGAATACTCGATGCACGCGGCGGCTTGCATTTTTAGATGTTAATTGAGCTGTGGGGAGACTGTCTTCGGTTTTTGGAGGGAAACGTAATCGCAAAGATTGGTAATAAATTAATTCCTCTTCACGGGTCAAAGAGACACCTGTTGTAGAGTTATTGCAACGAGTAATTAGATAGGGGAGAAAATTGGTAGGTGAGAGCAAAGAATAACAAGATATATTATCGATATAAGACCAGACTCTAAACTGAGGCCTCAGCAACAGCATATAATAGTACCTTTATTATTTCTTCCTCGAATTTCCCCACTATATCCAAGAAAGGAATTCATATGTCAACCCTGACTTTATCCTAAAAACATTATCTTCTAAGTCCCCAAATAGCTACCTCAAAAAACAAGATAACATAAAAATACCAGCACCACAGAATGACGTTTCCCTCGACAGAAAAAATCAGCAATGAGGCTTCTCCTCCACAACAGAATCAGGCAGCTTCTCTCAGTAACCGATTATCCAAACATAGCCTGTCCCAGATAGTTAATAAGCGCCCATCAATCGGTCCCAGCTGGCGGCAAGAAAAATGTCCATCAAGCGGCCAGTTCGTCTCGTACGTGGATCATTAACCTCGTATCAGTGACGTAGCTTCGTTCTGCGTTTTTCGTTTTTATCTTATCCCCGATCGATCGGTCATCCCGAGGCGGCCACCGATCGCCTCGATTTCAGGGGAAGATCGAAATCTCGCCGCGGTGACTCGCGTCGGCCTTCCCCCCGCCGTTTTCCATTTAAATGCGAGCGAAGAGCATCGGCCAGAATAAATTATCCGATCCATCGATTATTTCCTTGCAACACACAGGCGGCAGCCCCTTATTTAGAGAACCAGCGGCGAGTCCGCGGAGCTGGAAGCGTCCGCGCGCGGATGCCTGCGCGCCCAGAATAGGAGAAATTCCCTGACAATCGGCGAGGCGCGCGCCATCCTTCTCCCAGATACACATCGGCCTGAGACGATTCGGGGAGGGGGAGGGAGGGACGCAGGAACGACGTCGTCTAGAAACGCGGCTCGAGAAATCGCAGAAACCGTGTCGATCCGAAAGGTCAAGTCTCCCGCGTTTTCGCGACCTCTTCTTACTGTTGGGACGATTGTGGACGATGAGGAGCGTTAATTAGTGAAACTCAGGGGTGTGAGTATGAGAGTGGAAGAGATTTTTTGGGCGATTTTGGGATAATGTGTCTATGGACCACCTGGAACAGTAAATACCAAATACCAAAACCAGATTCTTTTGAGTAGTATTCTCTATAATAAATGCGACACTTCCCTAAATAGATACTAAGAATAAAAGACCTACTTTCCCTTTACCTTACAAAATTAATTAAAATTCCCCCCACAACAAAATGGAGATACCTCCAGACTCCGCAAATTGCAATAATTGCATTATACAATCTCAGAACTAAGAGTCGCAATGAGATTACACAAACTTATTACCAGTAGAAGTTCCACTTATCGATAAGAGTTTGCGTGCAGGGAAGATCGATGTCTCGTTGCCGGGTTCGAAGGTGTCGAATGATGAAACACACCGAGGAGTCTCGTCCATCAACGAAATGACTTGGAATTAGTAGTTTGGAATAGTACGGCGACTACGAATTTGAATTTCATCCATCAGCGTGTGCACGCGCTCTCGTAGGGTAGCATTAGCGCGTCTCGGTGAAAGGCAGTGAGGACAGTGTGATATTATTTGCTACTTTTTTTATTCCTCTCGAAACATCTTCTGCGAGTACTAGTTGCTGCCTGGAATACGCTCGAATTATAATTCGCGAGTCGACTTGAGATATCCATGTCTGGATGATGGTTCTAGAAGCTGTGTTGAGTAGAGGCTTATCACTATATTAAGAGTTTTTTTTAATATTATATAAGTAGTGTTCTGTAGAAGTTCTTATTTTGCATTTTGCAACCTGCATAAGAAGCATCTGACTTTAATAAAAAGTTACAGGGCTATAAGATTTACTGTGAGAGTTCTGATTCCACTGAGGTAAATTATTCATAAATCATAGACTGCTAAAACAGCAATCCCTCTCTATCTTAAGTTGAAATCACCGCTTGGCCAGGCATTGAAATCACTAGGTTCGCCATGCTGTGAAGTCACTTAGTTCTGATACATGTATGAACCTTCTTAAGCACACGTGATTAATACAAAATTTATTTGCATAATTATATATCATAAAACTGTCATAATACTGTCATAAAACAATAAAAATGTGTATTTATGGCTGATTACGAGTTCTTAATCAAGACTTCAATATCTGAGAAACAACATTAAACATCTCTTACACTTAAATAATTCACTATACTATATAACCTACTCCACTTACTCCAGACTCAATTTTAAATCATCATAATTATATTATCGTATTATATATAACACGATACTAACTTCTCTCTATTTTTTACTTGAAACAGTGTATCAGATCAGCCTCCCAGCGGCTCAATTATCAATCACCCGTCCCAAGAACAGCACACTACATCTTATCGCCACATTAAATCCGCTTCTCCCTCCGAAACACTTGTTCGAACGAAAACTGAGGCGAGGAAGAGCGACGGGACACGGTGTACCCCGATAACAGGTAATCCGTGATTAGCAACGCGTCGATTGGCTCGTATCGCTGATCGGTAGCTCGATCGAGGCGATATTTCAAGCGGATCGGGACTGGTGGACGGTGAAACTCGATCTCGGGGATCGAGCTCACGGATCCCCCATCGGGAAAGCCTCTTTGAGAAGCCGGCAGCAGCGGACGTACCGCGGAGGCCTGGATCTCTCTCGTCCCCTGCGCTCCGTCTGAGTGATATAAAACCGACGACCGCGAATAAATACTCCATTGCGGGAGTACGGGGCCCTAAATATTCATGGGGGTACGGAGAGCTCGATCTCCTTAGCTCGTCCTCGTTCCTCTGCCGCTTGAACCTCGTGGATCCCCGTGGCGGGGGACGTCACGTTTGTTACGACCGCGAGAGGACTTTACCATTGGAAATCAGTGGAGGGCTTTGTATCGTCTTGATCCGATCGACGACGTTACGAAACGCCGCGTTTATTCCTGTATCGGTGGCCTTTCTTCCTCTTCCCTTTCCTTCGGATTAGCTTCATTGCTTCATTCGTTCACCGAGGGCAGGTGACTCGAGAATCATGTGCCCCACTTTGGAGCGTAACTTGGGGACCATTTTTAGGTAAGTGGCTTTGGTATGATACAGTTTTCTTTGAAGAGGGCTAGAGAAATGGAACCTAGTTAAAAAGAAAAAATCCTTTGCCCTACGAATATCTACTTTTCTACTATAATTTATATTTTACTTCTTGTGGTTTCTACAGATTGAAAATTCTCAGCAAACTTGAGATACTATAAAGGCATTATGGTAAATGTCTCAAGATTTCTGATGTCCCACAAAGTGGGCAATCGAAAAATGCGTACATATAGGTATCTCAATACTTGACTTGTGTCTCAGTAATTGAACATAATATTTCATGGTAATATTCTTTGCTTTTTATTAGTAATACTAGTATTATTCAGAATTGAAGCTCATAATTAAGTAAAATTGGCCTTAATGTCCAGGTATCGATACAATGGTCAGCAATTAGGACATTTACCTCACCCATCAAGGGACTAGGAAAATAGTGCTTCAGTAATCCCCTAATTAGCATGCCACTGACGCAAGAGCAGTAAATATCCATCAGCAGCGATTTCAAGTCCTGCTGACGCGGGTCGCGCGAAGCACTGGATCACCACTTAATTAAGTCGCGAACTTAGATAACATATTTACGATCGTTTGCAGACATGATCGATACGTAACAGCGTTTTCACTGGAGCCCCGTAAGTCATCCACGAATTAACCCTCGACGTGTATCGTCAATCTTGCCCATTATCTTAATATCCTCCATCATCTGTGCTTCCTCTATTATCCACTTGCATTTGACTCGCAAATCAAGATCGTAGATTAACCATCGAAAGCGGCGTTTAGCATTAAACGATCTTTAATTCGCATTATCATAAGAGAGAAATCCCGACGAGTGCGCGCAACTGTTCACAGAGCGTGTGGAGAATTAGTTTTTGCGCCTTGGACGTCCATCAAATTGTCAAATAGTATGATACCTTTGTGAGGGTAGACAGAAATTAGAGAATGGAAGGTTTTTCTGTGGTACAGTGTAATCGTTATGCGGGAGGATACTGATGGGTCCAAGCGATGACAGGTGTTTTTGCACGAAATGGGGAGAAGACTTATTGAGTGAGCGATAAAGGGTATTTGGAGATGAGAAATAGTCTGTTCGAGGCTATTATTTCTATGAATTATGTCTATGGATCTGCTGCACCGAGTGGTCTAGGTTTCACATGTCCTTTGATCCTAGGACAATATTTCAAGCTCTAAAACTAATAGAGAAGTAGGTATATGACTATGTTATATTTAAGTAGAATATAAAGTCCTATGTATTCACTTATTAATTTTCTGCTAGACTTGCTGTAACTTCCAAACAAAATTCAACTCATTATTTAATTTAATACCCAGAGTATGTCTTTTTAATTAACCACCACACCACTAACACTATAAGCCTCACTTTCAATCGCCTTCAATCACTTCCAAGTCCCAGCGTCCACCAGCTCCCCCATAACAGAATCCCCAATTAATCCCATCCGAGCGTAGAATTTCAATCGAATTTCACTCAATCTCACTGAATTTCTCTCGATCCTCGAAGTGGCTATTATTCCCCATCGAGTCAGAGGCAGGCGAGTTTTTTCACGGCCAAAGATGGTCAGCCGCGTAGCTCGAGTCCATCGGCGGCAGTCAGTCAATTAATTGGCTGAAATCAGTCAGCGCGATAATTGAACGGGTCACAATAGCCTGGCGGAGCGATGGAAGGCGAAACAATTTGCCGTCGCGACTCGTTAGCGTGCGCGACGTTGACGGTCGTTCTCGATTTCGAGCGGACGCGAGCGTGGCTAATAAATTAACTCGAGGAATCGCTGCGGGCGAGCGAGAGACGCTCGTTCCCTCGCCGCGTAATTAAGTTCGCTCCGAGTCGCGGCTTCGACGGTCGATAAGCACCGACGAGCCGCGTCGCTTCTTCTCGCTTTTCTTCCTCGCGCGTCCGTCACCTCTGGGCCGCGTTAATCTCCTTCGATCCGCGTCCCGGCTCGTGCGTGAAGACGAGCCACGGCCAGCCGACTTGCACGCCCGATCATCGATCTTCACGGCCCACGGAGCCATTTTTACGCTGTACGATTGAGTTACGTTTATGACGGATCGATGCGCCGCGCATGCAACTTTCAACGACGCGCCGCGCGCTGGCGAGGGGATGGAGAATTCCAAAAAGGGAAAAAGACAGCGCGGGGGACTCGAGATTGCTTTCGACCTGTTGCTCTTGTTCGAGGGAGGCTGCCGTGGATGGGAGCCATGGCACTTTTTCTGTCATTATGTAATTGGGCTTGTAATTTGAATTAGGCGGGGTGATTTGTGGGATTTTAAGCTCTCTATAAGGGACCTCGCGTCGGGAGGTCTGAGAACTCTGAGTTCTATTGAAGCAATTGTTTGGGGAATTTTTTTGGAGACCTTTTGCGTAAGCTCTTCATTATTTCTTTAATATTTTCAGGTCTGAATATTATTGAATTGAGAAAGAGTCTCTTTTTTCAAAGTTTTCTTTATGCTACCTCTCAACAACTCATTCAATCTAATTTCCCAATTCATTTTTCTCACTATTTCCTCACACGTTTCTCGTGTAAAAGGGTTAATTATACCTGTGAACATGAAAGAGGTCTAAATAAAGACTCTGGAAAGACTTAAATCTATCGCATCTATTAGCTACTTAGACATTGCTGCAACAAATAAACTCTATAACAGCTCAGAACAAACTATGCATTAGGCAAGAACCCCACTGCACATTCCACAGAAACGCCTTTCGCGGCCCAAGAAAAGACCATTTCAGAATCCCAACCACGTCAATAATTTTCAACTCCAGCACCACATTGTGACCAAAATGAACCAGTTTGAGACCATGCAAGGGGCCAGACGACAGTAGCCCGTAATCTGGTCCATGTCGGCGCAGATCCGATTATAGCCAGCGTTCAGCATTACCGATTCGCTAACACTGGCTTCCCGATAGTCTCGAGCCGCGACGAATTTCTCTGCACGCGTGTTTACGCGGATTTACCCACGGAGCAGCGTCGCCTTTTTTCACCGCGCGTTGGTCACGGATATGGTCATCGGGCACGCAACCAGTAGCACACGCGACGCATTAATTCCGCCATTTTTCTGGCGTCCCGGCATTAACCTTTAAAGTAGAGGACGCGCGATTGCGAGCGATCACGCGTGCCACCGTTAAAGCAGCTCGTTCCACTTTGCAAGGAGCAAGGCTCGTCTTCCTATCGTCGCTTCCTTAAGAAGGATCCGTTTTAGAAAGGTACTCGATCATTGACGATTTCGACACGCTAAACGCCAATAAATGGAATGATAATTGCGCTCTATCGCGAACCGCTGTTCTCGAGGCTCCGTTTTTTTTTGCGCTGGCTTTTAGCTCGTCGGTGCTTTTAATCCTGGCGATGCAAATGGAATGGAAATCTCTTGACGAATTTGGGCACACGGGTGAACCTGATGATGGGTGGCAGCCGTGATCAGAGGTCGTGGAATACTCTGGGATTATTTGGGCTTAGAGAAAGTTCCTCTCGCGAGCTGCAGATTTCTTTTTCTTGCGATTCGATTCAGCGGATTGGAATCGAGTGTGGATAGTCTTGAGAGGATTTCTGAAATCGAATTCTTGTCGACGCTTTTTTCTATAATAAACATATGCTTCCTCTGAGCTTGTGAAATACTGCTGACTCGTTTAATTTACGTCGGACGAAATATGGACTTAAAATGAATTTCATGTATCTGTGGCTCTACTTTCACGAAGCTACTAGCCTTTTAAAAAATTACAAAGCATTGAGGCTTTTGGTCACGATAGACACTTGACGTTAAAGACACCATATTTGTTGGAAATACCCAAAACAAGAGGCATTACATACAGTAAATAGTAATTAAATAATAGAAGAGGGATAGATCAATGAACAAGTGGACCTCAGAAATAGTACTCACATCAACATAAACTCTCACCACTGATTCCAAGTTAAAAGCTTTCCTCAAATAACCCCTATTTCCCACACGTAACAAAACCCAAGCTAAAATTCCTCTCCTTAAAAAAACATCCCCAGAAACCCACAAGAATCCCCTCGCCTTAAAAAACCAAAAACAGCATAGAAATAGAAAAAGCAGTTTTACGATGCTGAAACAGGCATTCCCGGAATTTCCCCGTCGGAATTGGAAAAGGCACTCGGCTCCTAAGTACTCGCCACTTAATAGTTCATAAATTTGCAATTCGCAAATCATTTTGCCGCTCACGGCTCGCATGTATATCGATTCTAGCCGCGGCGAATCGTTCGCCAGCCAGAGATTCACGGATCGTAAGAACCGCGGCGCGGCTGTTGGACGCCTCGAACGAGCCTGCTCGCGCCGGGGAACGAGGAGTTGGCGCGAGCGCGGCGAAGTTTTGACGGTCGTAAGTTCCCGTGTAATGAGTTAGGGGATTGCGGCCGTTGCACCAGCGGACGTGTAATTTACAAGGCTCGTAAGTCGCGTCGCAGCGAGTTCCCGGTTACAACGGTTCGGTTACAAAGTTCCTCGGATACGCCTTCGATAGAACGCCTCGTAATTTCGACGCTAACGATCGAATAACGTCCCTGTGGTTCCACCAGGAAACAGGATTCAGGGATTTTTCAGCGAAGAGATTCGATTCTGTGAGATTTACTGGGGGCAAGGCTCGCTTTAGTGATATTGCGTGAGCGAGTCGGGTTGGCTCACTTGAGAGGAGAATATTTAAAACAGCAGAAGTGGACTAAGTCACGTTTTCTGGAATTGAATTGGTAGCATTTATTTCTTATAAGGAAGACCTATATTTTAGATCACTTATTTTTCTGATTTTTCTAAATATTGGGGTTAGATAATTGTTGCTGTCAATGCCTTGATTGATAATTATGCAAATTGTATGATTCACTTGTGATTTATATTGAGAGATTCATTTGTGGTCTCCAGTAGGGTCGAAAATGCTTGCACTGTACCTATACTGCGCATTGAAGACTCGTGTCTGACCAGGTACTGGAATCACCTACTTCATCAAGTCACTTGTTTCTGATACAGTAGGACCTCCATTAATCAGCTTGACAGACACAAATCTATGATCTAGCAACCCCTAAAATCATTCCTCTTAAAACAATTGCAAACACCACCCTTCAAATCCCTCCTCGATTAACTTCCGCCAGCATTAAAACCGCCTTCGTTCCTCTACGATGATATCAGCGATGTATTCGCTATCTGGCGAAATATCTGGCGATAGTATCGGTACAAGTGCTCGCACACCCCCATGGGGACGCACACCTTGCGCTCGTGTACACGAGCATTACCCCGTCCAAGGCGTACGAGCTGGGCCCTAACCGTATCTATATGCATCGCGGCCAGTGCATCTCGAGCGCCTCTTATGGGATGTGCTGGCGTTGCACCATAATATTATTAGATAAACGGCTCGCTGTTAGATAGTGTGTGCTTCTATATGGTTTACATAAGCGGCTGTGACCCCTCGCCTCGCTGGGCCACCTCTTCCTCTTTATTCGCCTTTCCCTCTACGTTCGAGCCAAGGTGCATCCTCGATGCACCGCCAAGCGACAAGTGCGATCTTCCACGTCCTCCCCCCTTCGCTGCATCCTCGTCCCTCTTGGGGAGCCCTCGCTGCAACTCCCTCTGCCCCTTCATCGTTCATCTCCGAAGGGTTAATGGGGTTTCAGGGAAATTGCCTCGCGCCTAGCGACGGATAGGAGTGGAGTTGGAGAGGAAGGGAAGGAAATCTTGTTGAGGGAGGGAAATGGAGATGAAGGATGAAGATGATCGCTGAAGGGGCTTTGTGCATCGATGCTCGGCTCTAATTGGATTGGGAGGGAATTGGGAATTTGGTGCTTGATTAGATATCTTCTTCAGAGTAATCTTTGATCTGATTGAGGATTTCTGATTCTACTTGAAAATGAGTGTTTCAAATTGGACTTGGGTGTAATTCGGTTTTTGTAGAGGAAGAGAAATAGTGGGAGGCATTTTCATGTGATAAATCTGATCTGGATATGTATTGGAAATATTGTTCTTAGAAATCATAATTTTATTTTAACTAAGATTTGATGATTTCAAAATCTGAATGTTCAAATATCTAAAAATTTGTAACTAAATAAATATATAAAAATTGCAGAATTTAATTTACGAATATCTCGATTAAAATCGAAAACCTCTCACGACACTTCAGCTGAGCTTCCTCAATCAATTGACCACCAACACAGAAACCAACTCCTCACCTTCTTTTACAGTTACTTACTAATTACCCCGAACGCTTCTCCACGACTTGACTAATCGCCATGCATGAGAAACACATCGCGAATCCCTCAGAAGCCAATACAATCCCCCTCCAACACGAAAACCACAGAAGCCTACCGCGACAGCGTCTAACGAGGGACGAATTCGTCAGCTTCGAAAAAATATCGCCTTGGCAGCGTCACGCATCCAAACCTCCAGCATTATTAGCGCCACTCGCGGCGATAGGAATCGCTATCGTCGCTAGGATCTCGTGTCAGGGCCCCAGCTATCCGTCCTCCGATTCAGGAAAATCTCAGCTGGCTAGTTAACGTCTCCAGCCTCCGTCCAATCGCGCGTTTCCCCGTGATAAAGCGGCCTCTTCGATTTCCACGAGATAGCGCACGCACACGCGTGCAGTGGACGCTGGAGAAACGGCGGATGGGAGCAGATCAGGAAGAGGAGAAGAGAAGGATGAAGAATGTTCCAGCTGAACGCTGGGGTCCTTCGGATCTTCATTAATAATTACTTCTCCGACGACGGATCAAGTTTCTCCGCGTGCACGACGCCTCGATCGGGAAGTAACCAGATGCTACTGCAGCGGAAATGGACCCAGAGCTGCGTGAAAGCGTGATGAAGACATCTCCTGGGCCTGCGTGCACGGGAGCGTCGTTAACGGATTCATGAGGAAACTCGATCAGAGTGTAGCAACACAGTGTGTGCTTTAAGCGAGGAGGAAGTGGATGTTTGAATGTTTGCTGAGAAATCAGAAAACTAGTACAGTCTTGCCTTGTTATAGCTCCGTTGTTATGGTCACTTTAAGTTGGAGTTTTATTTGCCTGGACTTTCACTCACGATTTTTTATGAGACATGAATGGGATAACGCGAGCTTCAGTTTACTTGGGAGAAGTACTCGAAAATATAAACTTGCTAGTGAATAGTGAGCTTATACATCGAGGAAACACTGTGACACCAATTGGAATAGATATCAATTCTTGTCGGACCAAGGAGCCACTCAGAATTCAAGTTCAGGGCTTCAGGAATTGGAATTCATAGCTACATGAATATACTATAATATCAGCATATAATAAGACTGCAAAAGTGTAGAATCTTGGAAATTTCAAACTGTAAAAAAATTGTAAGTTTAGCAGTTGAAGATGGAAAAGCTTGAGAAACTGAAAATTTGAATTTTAAATATTTGAAAACTGGAAAATTTTGAATATTTGAAAGATCAAAATTTGAAAATCTGAGAAACTGCCAATTTAAAAATTTGAATTTTAAATACACGAAAACTTGAGAAATTGAGAATATTATCTATCTATTCAGACCTTCAAAGCCTTTGAAACTCAAAAATTAGAAAATTCTGAGATCCCTCTGAATGACCCTCATTCGCCATGCCAACAATTAAGCAACAAATTACCCTGCTCCACACCCAGCCACCAGGAAAACAACCAACAAGAACTTCACACCTGAACCTAAATATAACCAGCTCCAACCACAGGATCTCCTGTGCTCATCCAAATTTACCATAAACCACTTAAAAACTAGTTATCCCCAGGCGCCGAAGACCTCCATTCCCAACGAACCAATAAATAATTCCGTCGCGCGACTTTTGTCCGTCAGTCGATTTTCGTCGAGGCGAGAGGAGTTGTCGGATCCAGTTCGGCACGCGTCCCGATCGATACCACGGCTCGTTCTCTTCCTCCTCTCCCCTTGGGGCTCTCGTTCACGATCGTGCCTCGAGTTTCGTAAGAGAGCGCGGATCGAGTCGGCTGGCGGGATCGTTATGTCTGCGGCCGGTTCGCACCCGTTGACAAATTTGACAAGACACGCAATCGATCGCTCTTAACCGGCGCTAATCGATACAGCGATCGGTTCATTAGGCGGATCAGGCTCGTTTCTCCCTGCGGCCTCGGCTGGGACCCGAGCGCAACAGATATTGGCTTTTCGATCACGTCGGCTCTCACGGAAATCTCGCGATTGCGCCTCGCCAACCGCTTCCTTCTTCGCCGATCTCGCGCCTCGATACCCTCGATCGCGATCCATCGACGGTAGCCGTTTTCCTTCTATCTTACATCTGGAAACAAGGTCGCGTCCATTGGCTCGAGGGACTCGAGGCTCGGTGAGATTGGGCTGGGATGGTTCGATGGAAGAATTCGTCGCTCTCTTCGTGAGTTTCTCGTTTCGTGGAGGAAGTTCGTGGTTTTGATAAAAGTTTAGAGAAGTTGGAGACAGTTGGTGGGATGAGATTTTCAGAAAATTGAGGGTTGTGATTCTTAACTTATATGGAAGGGGTTGTAGGATTTATATTTTGTGGAGGAAATTGTTCACTTTTTGAAGAACTCAAAGAATTGGAGAGAATTAATAAGCTGAGATTGTCAGAAAATTGGGAGCCCCTTCTTTAATTGATATGACGTAGATCATAGTACTTATGTTAACTCAATTTTCTGTATCTGATGAGAAGAATATTGATGAGGAATTTCTAGACATCAGTAAGTTAGGAGAATTAGGAACCTTGCAAATTTTCTGTGTACCAGAAATTTAGTAAACCAACTAGCTTGACTAATATTACAATTATAATACCAATACCACCCTAGTTCATTGCAACCTTATTCCTTATTTGATAGAGTAATTCTCCAGATTCGATTATCAAAAATTATCTCACCTCTAAAAGCACCTTCCCAATGTCCCCTTTGTCTCTCAAGTCTCGAAAACCCCCAACCCCTGTATTTCCTCAATAAAAAATACCCACCTCTCTACAGACTTCATACCAAGGGCGTAAAACGCCTCGCTCCATAATGAAACGTTTCATTTTTCCGTGGCTAAGTGTCGGTTGCACCAGGAGCAGAGTCGCTCAACCGCAGCACGCATTCCCTCCCCACGAGCACGTTCGCGGAGCCCGATGGGCAATTTACGATCATCGAGGGGCGCTAAAAGCGAGCTAGCTCTCTCGCGACGTATCCTCTTCCCTCGCGTTTCTGCGTGCTGGTCAGACGCAAAGAGGAGCAACAGGAGAGAAGGGAGAGGGGCCCCGCGCGTCCCAATTACTTTAAATTGAGTTATAACCGGATCAAATTGCCGATAATTGGCGATTGCATAGCTTAATCGGGTGCCATCCCCTTTGGAACCTGCTCCGTATGAAGTTATTCCGCAAACTGCTGGAGGAAGGCACGAGGAACGAGGATCGTGGGCCTGGTGGAAGGCGGGAGGAGAGGGAGGGGTGCAGAGGAAGAGAGGACAGGCGATTCCGTCGTCCAGAGAGCAACCTTATACTTCAACAATACAAATTGCTGATTATGCGCCCAGCTTTTACGTGCCTTCTAATTGGGCCGCCTTGCCTCTTGGGAAAGATCGACCGATCGCACGATCGGCCCTCGTTAACCCCTAACGCTCTCCGTGCACGCCAGGGTTCCATCTCTCCCTCCCCCTTGCTCTCCCCCCTCTGCCACGACGATAGTCACCGTCGCAGCTAGAGTCCCTCTCGTCCAGAGCCCGCGACGCGTATATGGGCATGCAGGAAGTCGTGGCAGCGTTGGACCAGTTTCCACCCGTCGTCCCTTTTGACTATCGAAATCTGGATCGAGGGACAGGCGGCCCTGTGATTTCCTCTGTCGTCGATCGCTTTTTATGGGAGGGGACTCTTGGAAGCCTTGCATTTATGCGGAGAAGGTTTACTTAGGATTCGAGGGACAGAGGGGTAGGACGTGGATGGAGACGGTAGAGGAGCGTGGCTTGGTCGTTGTTGGGCATGGTTAGGGCATTAGGGTAATTTTATTGGGCAATTATGGACCAGTTGGAGCACGCAGGTGCGCGTGGCTTGTCGCAGGATTTTTGAGATTAGAGTTTAAAATAATGGGGGATTGAGGAGTCATTGAGAAAATGGACCTCGAAAATATGAGTAACAGTACACGTTCACTTCACGATAAAATATTGCGTATCACTTGTCTTCAGTAGCGAGCATTCTTTGAGTAGGGATTATATTACTGTACTATAATACACAATACTATAATTTATCTTACTTTACCTCGTTCCCAGTTCCTTGTATTAAAATATTCACTCCCCTCAATCTTAATATGGAACCTCACACATTCACCACAAATTCCAGCACACAAATTTAGTAATTCTTCCACAACAAGTTTCTTAATTTTATAAGAATAAATTAAGTATTCAATAGATTCGATGACCACCACATAGAATATATAATGAACTAAATTTTTCACAGAATATAGAAAACTAACTAAACTATTCACAAAACATAGATCATTACTTCTATTCACTTCAACATCTCCCGAAAGACTATCCTGATTCTCCTTCTTCAGCCTTCAATTACACATTGGAGACCCATGGGTCTATTTCATAATCAGCAGGCCCTGTCATAAATTTGTTATTAGTTCAAGTCCCAGGCCGTCTGTCTACGCCGATCACACACACTGACCCTAGTTTTCCCTTTTCTCTGTTATTCACTTTCATATAGTTTCTAAGTAGTCGCCTGAACTCTCCCTCCTCCTCTCTCTCAGCTCATCGCTCAAGCTCAACCCTGCTGAAAAAAGCCAGAGTCCCCAGCCTCTTCCCTGACACCAAAACGTCGACACTGGCAAGTCTCACTCTCCAGCGAGACCAGACAGCAGCTTTATGAATTAATAATCACGCGAGGACACGGCTCATTACTCACCGCTATCGCTGGTCGTTACGCGACTTCGCGTTCCCTGTAATCAATTAAGGCTCATTACGGTGGTCCTTCTCTCTCCCCGCGGCTCGTTAATTCCCCTCGAACCGGGAAACGAGGGAATGGGGCAGGATCGAAAAAATGAGCAGACACGAGATACGAGGCTGTGCTACACGCGGGGCTTCTTATTCCAGCCGCGTAGTACGCGAGTAGAACGCTCGATCAATGGCTGTTCGTGTCCACGTTCGGGACGCGAGCGTCTCCTCTGGGTCCCCCGAGAGCTGTTGACATCCAGCAGCGGTGCGCTATGTTGACCGGTTCGCGTATTTTATACAAGCGTCTCTCCTTTCGCAGCGGATTTTCCCTCGCTGTCGTGAAAGAGGCCTCGAAAGGTATCGGCGCTATGGACAGTCTCCTACGTGTCTTTAAAGGCCTTCCGGTACTCGTACCGCTTCAAGAATTTCAGCAATGCGCTGCGTTTTTGTTTTGTGCAAATGAACCTGTCAATGTCTACGATTCTGTTCCTCGGTGGGAGTCATTAACTCCTGGACGACTCGGGTTCGAGGCTTTAAAAGGTTTGCGCGTGACAATGCTAGGGGATGTTGGTAGCTGAATAACGTGGGATTATACTTGCTGATTCGGCTTGGGGTTATGAGTTCGGGGAAATGTAGTAGAAGGGTGTGGAATAATTTAGAGTTGACTCTAGGTGGAGTTCAAGGGAATGGAGTTTGAGGTTTGATCACATTTTTTTGTGTAGAATTAGTACTTCAGTTTTTCATCTGTGACAATAATTTTAGAACAGCCTGTACAATTTTTGTAGTATATTTCCTCAGAGTTTTCAAATTTTATGTTTTACGAAGTTACAGCTGTGAAACTTCGGATATTTATACTGCTGAGGTGTTGAAGAGCCTGTCTGACCACCACAGGTCATAATCTACTTAAGATAAATATCGTCCAGGGTTTTACTCATTTTCTATCTTGTCAATGGGGATTTATATAAAGTTAGACCAGTGAAACTTAATATTTTTATTGCGTTCAAGCAATAAAGGACCTGTCTGACCGGTAAATGTCATAATCCACTTATAATAAATGTCGACCAAGCGTTTATTCATGTTCGAATTGAATATCTGTAATTTATATGAAGTTAGAACGACGAAACTTTACATATTTATAACGCTGAAGAGTGGCAGAGTCTGCCTGACCAACACACGTCATAATCTACTTATAACAGACACCATCCAAGGTTTTTCCTACTCATTTTCCAAAGCAAGACCTTATTCTACAAAATTTAACTCTCAATTTCTTCAATATCTATGTGACAAGGTCTACCATCAAAAAATCCACAATTTCTCAATTCATATAAGAGGCATTCTAAAAAACTAAGATTTCTCTAGAACATAATACACATTTAAAATTGATCTGAAATGTCTCAGTATCAATCACAAACCATTACAATATTCACTAACTCTTAAAAATAGAAAGCAGACAAAACCAAAAGGACCGAAAGATCCTGCTCTATTATCCAACTCATCTTCTCAACAAAAAACACCAACAGCAGAAAAAAAAGTATCACCAAGACAGACCACTCCTCTCCCAATCCAAATGCAATCTCCAGCGAAAATGATCTCCCTCCCATCTAGATCGCTCCAGTTTCTCCCGCAGAGCGGCTCATTCCTCCAGTCGATCTCTCGAACCCTAACTGGTAACCCCAGGCCCGTCGATATTTCACTCGGCGAGAGGCCGAGCGAGTCGCGAACAGGGCGAAATCGTCCTGCGTGCGTTGCCCAACTCATGCATAGAGTCATGACACGGGTGTAAGCGATTGCTTATTGCCCGGGTGGTGCAACCAGCCGTTGCTGGCTGACGCATTGGCTCGAGTCTCGCCCGTTTGTTATCCTGGATAGCCGTGGGTCTACACGGTACCAGTGTACGTGTTCGCGAGCTCCGCTGCCTCGCGAATGCGCGCCGCGTTCGGTCCATGTACGTGCGCAACGATCGCGTAAGGGTACGTTTACACTGCCACGACTCTCTGTGCTTTGGGAAGATAACGACCGCGAACGATGTCGCTCTGAATGGGAAACGGGAAAGGGGCCTGCTTTATCCTACGCTCATTTGCATTGACGAGCCTGTTTCTATGGCCTGGCCACCGTGGAGCCTGCCACGGTTCCAAGAAGGTGTTTCATAATAGAAAAGTAATTCTGGGAAATTTTTAGGAATTTTTTTACCTCTCGTGTTATCTACACTCATCTCTATATTAGCTTTATTCTTGAAAAGTAGAGGAGATGAGAGGGGATTTACTTGATGGATATGGGTAGGTAAGAATGTTCTCATGGCGTAGTGGTGAATTTAGAGTAATACTCTTAATAAGGTAGATACCAGCTAGAAATAATTTCAGCGATTTAAAACTGTGATTATTGTCGAAATTCTCTATCACCCTCAGGTTCTATAAAAATCCTTAACTCAAAACTATCTTACACACTATTTCACAATACTTTCGTTCCTCCCAAAACTAATTCAATAAATCATTTCTAAATATGTACAAAACTCTCCACATCTTAAAGTACCATTAATTTCGCCAGGGTAAGATACAGCCACCGAAATTGTATAATAAATCTAGACGCAAAAACGGCTAAACTGACGAGGCAGCATCTCCATTTGAGGCCCCCCTGGACCAAAACGGGCATTAAGAGTCGCTTCTGGATGCGAGACAAGCACGTAGCAAGCCACTGGACGAGGAGGAGCAGTGTAAACGCGCCCTAAGGGGGTCGCGAGCCCGTCGCTCGACAAATCGACTCGGGGCAGGGCATTTTTTCAGTGGTGCCAGTTTTTTCGCGGCCGATACCTACCGCGCGGCCCCTTATGCGGCCCGCGTCGCGTATACATTACACGCGAAATGAATGATCCAATATATGGGCCGTGATACGGTGAATTATGGGCCGCAATAAAACGCGACTCGATGAGTTTAGAGCGCAGTAAAACCGTGGCTCGATCGTCCCGCGGATCGCGTTTTACTGCGGGAATTCGTCGATCCCCGGCTTTAAGTCCGCCTTTCGCGGCTTACGTAAAGTTATTATCGCGCCGCGGAGCATAAAACCACGGTCGATTAGCATCGATAATCGACGGCTCGCGGAAGACTCGCGTCACGTGGGACCGATCCTCGCCAGAAGGCGGAGAGGGGGGCCAAGGTGCAGCGTTCGCGTGCGATCCGGATGTGGAAGGAACGTTCGACCTGCCAAGGTCAGCCGCGTGGGCAGGTATCCGTAACTCGACGATTTTGCAACCGTCTAGCGCTTCCTGTTGCGGCTGATTAATGACGGTGTCGTGTGTGTATGTGGGGGGAGGAGCTTCAATTTCTTGCTTTTATTGAGACACTTTTTAGTCAACTTTTTGGGGGAATTTATTAGCGAATTTCTGGAGGACTTAGAGTTTTAGATTTTTTACTAATGATTGTGATTAAACATGAGTGATAATTAAGATACTGTGGTATTTTGTTCCATTTTGCATTCGAAGGTTTTTTATCTCGAATATTTATAGAAAGAGTATATGTAGAATTTCATCCCTCTTTAAGCATGAAACATATTCTCCGAATTCAGTAGAGTATTATAATATATAATTATATTGTCAAATATTATGTTATTCGAAATTATAATAGAATGTAGGTACTTGCCTTCTCGACTTTCCTGAAATTAAAGTCACTTGCTGTGGAACCTCGATACTTGTACTTTCGATACTCTCTGGCATCTCTATCCATCAACAATCAAAATTCTATAGTATCAAAATTCCTACCTGCTTTCAGAAAATTGTATGCCACAAAAAAATGCCTGAAATAAATATTTCATCACTATGGAGCACACATGGATCACAAAACAGGAAATGGAAGAAAAGTGTGGGGCAACAAGTGACACAGAAACATAGATTAAACAAAAAATA
The DNA here is from genome assembly GCF_051401765.1 of Calliopsis andreniformis. Classification (NCBI taxonomy): domain Eukaryota; kingdom Metazoa; phylum Arthropoda; class Insecta; order Hymenoptera; family Andrenidae; genus Calliopsis; species Calliopsis andreniformis. The sequence goes on along the minus strand of NW_027480432.1, from coordinate 4,851,499 downwards.
TTTAATCTCGCGTTACTGTTTAGGTACTGGCCGCTCACGTTCACCGCTTACACGCTATTATGTACAAAATGTAGGGAAAGAAGAATCTGAAAAGAACAATGAAAAAAAAAACAAGAAAGAGACGTTCGTTACGCCAGCCGAGAGGTCGTACACCAAGCGGAAGCATAAAAGCGATATTCTGACTCGTGTCATCCCCCCTCCCCCTGTAACCTATTTACAAGATGCACGCTTTTTTCTACACCGACGTGACGTCACCTCTCCCTCTCTCTATTACTGGCCCCTCGTCGCGACAAGACAGAAGAACGCAATCGCTCGACAGGATCGTCCCAGAGTTTACACAAATCCTGCGCGGTCCTCTCCAAGTACACATTCATACACGATATAGAATATTCAATATAAATATATTATATTAAGGCACTCCACTACTGGCCATTATACTCTCGCTTCATCTTTACACTGACTTACTATCCCGCCGTGCGAGCACGCCTCAGACTGACAGATCAATCAACCGTTCTAGCCACTACCGCAATAAATTAATCTCCGCCAGGCCGGTTCAACGACACCTATGTACAAATTTGAACACATTTTCGTGGCGGGCTAGACCTTCCCTCGCCACGGGAATCATTCCTCCTCCTCGAGCGTGTTCAACTCGCTCATCTCCACAGAATCCTCGTTATCCTTCCTCCTCCGATTCCCTCGAAGAGGAACCTTCCTCCACTCCTCAGGGTAGCTACCAAGGCACCCTCAGCTGCTCAAGAAATTCGGGACCAGCCCTCAGTGGGCCCAGTCGCCAAGGCGCTCACAGCGACAAAGGCAACTCAGCTGGCCTCTTCACTCCCAGAGTCAGGTCCAAAGGCTTGCTCTTCGTCGTCGCCTCCTCCTTCGTCGGACTATCATGCTCACAGTCATTCTCATTCGTTCTGTTGTCCTCCTCTGATGACTGACTGGGTCGAGGGGAGCTTCTGCTGGACCTGACACTCAAATCGATCGGCTCGTCCTGCTCCACAGCTAGACCCCCAGGACTAGGGCTCACCAGGAGCAAATCTCCTCCTCGGGGCGAGTGCTGGGACGTCGCTGGGGTGACCAACCCTGGTGGAGGGTACACTAGGCCCAGGGCCTGGTGAGGGTAGCCTGTTGTCAAGGTAACAGTCGCGTTGATCTTCCTGGGAGGGAACTCGCGCTCAGAGAGAGTGGGCGACGCAGCGCTGGCTTTGAAGTAGCTCAAAGCAGAGTTGCTCCTGGACTCAGTGTCCTGGCCATCGCCCCCGTCCACTGACGAGGCGCCACTATCGCTAGGAGTGTCTGCCGCCCTCTTGTACCCTGGGAGGAACGGTCTGAAGACGTCTGAGGGACTAGAGGGCACGCAGACGGAGTCCTTCTGGGCGAAGTTCATAGGGAACATAGGGGAGGCCGCGTGCTGCTGCTGCTGCTTGTAGAAGGGAGGTGGAGTGGTGTCTCTCGGTGGAGTGCCAGGTGGCTGCTGAACGCCAATCCTCTCGCGCTCCTTCTGCCAAGCCAGAAGACGTAGCTGATTCTGTAGAGCGACGTCGTCAGGATGAGGAGACTTGTTGCCTCGTTCACGCTCCTGCTTCAGCATGGCCACGTGCAGTAGGTGCGATTGAAGGGCTAGGTCCTCCTGACTAGGTGAAGCACGGTCCTTTCCATCCTTGTACGCGCCTGTGCTCTGTTGGGTCGGTGCCTGGGGCAGAAATCCTGGCAGAAAGCCTGGGCCAAAGGGGGAGCCTGCTCCTGGAGCCACGCTGACGTTCTGCGCGCCATTCGTCTGCTCTTGGAGGAGACAGTGGATCTTGAACCAATTCGACCTGCGTCCGTACCTCGATCCCGACTTCGACATCCCGACCATCAGGCACTTCCTTAAGCGACAGGCTTTACACGCGGTGCGGTTCTTCTTGTTGATCACGCACACGCCTCCATTCTTGCACTCCGAGATGCTGCCCAGGTTGTTGTAGGTCCGTCCGAAGAAGGACTGTGGACAGAAAAAAGGGGTCGGTGAGTTGCGTGATTGAGAGTGGATAGAGTGGAAGGAAGAGGACAGAGGATCTGTGTACCATGGATATCCGACATCGCGCCTCCTTCTTCAGTCTCTTCCTAGCTTCGGTTCTCGCTCGTTTATTGATCATAGAATACACGGCGGCTGCTTAGAGTCCACGGAAACGACCGATGAAAATTCTACCTCGAAGATGAAACTTAACCCCGCTGGCTCGGTAGTTTACTGCGAGATTTATCTCCTTGCTGGCCGAGGTTTTTATCGGGCGACCGCGACGCCAATTTCTTTTATTCGCTTCTAATAGACTAACCGAGCGCGCCGCTGGTAGCTGGTCTTCGTTTATGACACTGCCGAGTTATATTCGTCGCGACCGGTACCGCGCTGTCGCGAAGGTAATAGCGTCGTCCTTATTCCAGCTGATTGGGAATGTCGCGAAATTATCTGGCTTCGAGAGGTTCTGGAGGTAATCGATATTTTACTGAAACGTAAGCTGCGCTTTTGTGCTAATTGGAGGGACCCTGTCGCTGAATGGGGTCAAGAGATACCTATTTTTAGGAGGTTGAGTTTTTATGATTGGACCAAGGGGTATTGCACTCCGGCAGGTCACGCGCGCCGAATTAAACGTCAGGTTTTAATGTTACGCGCGTCAGGGGAATTAGCATACTGCGTAGAGAGGTGGGTGGTGCGAGAGGAAGTGCACGGGGATCGTAAAGTTAAGCGTCTGTTAGCCGACGATTAAAGTGCTTGAAATGTTGCTGTCTTGGGAGAGTGGACTAATTTATGACCTCGCTGGGCTGTATTTTTTGAAGGTTAATTAAGGGATTGGGGGGTTTTTAAACTTGTACTTTGTGAACGAATTTCATTAAATGAAAGTTTCTGTTGCAGTTTGTGGAGCAAGAGTGTCTTGCATATTTTAAGGTTCTTGGATCTTCTGAGATATTTTAGTGATTCTTTAAATACCAGTTAAACGAGTTTCAAATTCTCAAATTTTCAAATATTCAAATTTTCAAATTCTCAAATTTTTAAATATTCAAATTTTTAAATATTCAAATTTTCAAATATTTATACTTTCGAGTGTTCAAATATTCGAAACTCCAACTTCGTGAGCTCTTGCGAGCCCTATTATTCAAGCATACTCTGACGTCTGACTCCAAACATTCACGTTTCACTTTGCATACCGGAAACATGGTTGATTTCCTAACGGTCCGAAAACCCGAAAGATTGTATAGCGGTCCAAATCTCAAAACCGAGGACGACTCATCCAAATAAAAGTGTTCAAGCCTGCATCGATCCATGACCCAGATTTCGTCCCCACCATACCCTGTGACTCACAGTTTCATAGTCCCTTCCTTAAACCACTTAGACCACCCAAAAGAGTAAAAAATGAGAAATTCAAGTCTACCCAAAATAACATCCAAAACAACTACCTACAATCAGGCCCCAAAAAGTCCTAACCCACAGTATCCACCACCCATTCAGAACAAACTCCCGCCTAAAAATCTTCTTTGACAATCACCTCCAACGACCGATTCGCTCATCATCCTCTCCTGCATTCCCCAGAAAAAAGGGGATTCCTGGGCCGAGCCTTTTTCGTAATCCTAAGAGAAACGCAAGGTGGAGGAATTCCAAGTGTCAAGGAGGATGCACCAGTGGCGTTGATTAATCGATGTCGCCGCGGACTGGAAGGTTGACAAACTGGTAATGATCGCGGGACGCGCGGCAGCGCGCGGCGGAAAGGCAATCTCGCGGCAACGATCTCAGATCGCTGGGGACGCGGTGGAAGCGGCTCCCGTACGCCAGATGATCCTTGGCTGTCACCGTGACTGTGTGAAAGAGGTTACGGTGCCGTATGCAACGCGAAAACGAGCACGGCCTGGGGGAGCCCGATCGCTTCCGCCTACGAAACGCTCATTGTCCGTGCCCGGCTATGATCTAGCGCGCACGCGTGTTCGCGTTCGTGTGCGAGCACAGCTCTCGCGGTATAAGGAATATTAGAAATGCCGCAGAGGCGGACAGCATCCTTTGGATACTGCTGTCCCGTTAGAGAGCCTTTCGGATCGGAATTTACTGGCGATGGTTTCGTGTGCTTTCTGGGGCAGGGGATTTTTATTAATATTGATAGTACGCTATTAGAATTATTTATGGCGATGGAGAGCAAAGTGTGTTTAGGAGTTATCGCGATGGGCGGACAAAGTAGTTCGTAGAGTAGATCTCGTTTCGAATGCTGATACTGGGGAAATACTGTCTATTGAATATACCTGAGGTGAATGTCCCAACACCTGGACGATTAAGATTTTAAATGTCCCTGTAATGTTACGCTTACATTAAGCAACTTTTGGTCAGACCACTGAGTTATCTAATCTAAAGTCGATCGAAGTTGTCCGTGCAGGTGCAATTCTAATCAACTTGAAACGACAATTCTGATCGGCTTTAGCTTGAACAACTCGATTGTCTGACCAAAGAGTAACAGGTATTTAGTTAAGTCGCAAAAGAAAGTTCGAAATGAAGTCATAAATAAAAGAAACGTAATAGCGTAAACTGTTTCGAATACTACGTTAAGAAACAGGTGATCCCATTTCTTTTCCTGCTCTCCTAAAAACTAACAAAAGGATACTCGACTTAGTCTATCTCTCAGGTACAGAATTTCACTCTTCGTCGGAATAAAAATAATTGCATCTCTTCGTGAGAGAATCGAGGTGGTAAAAAGGCGTGTTTACAATCCCGAGATTGCGTGGACCGGGTACGGTCAGCTGTGCGTGTCTTGACCGTAGACAGAAAACAAGGTGGACAACGGGATTCGCGGTGGTTGCGTAACAGCCGTGCGAGCGCGTGGTTCGCGGCTTTTCAAGTTTTTGCCCAGGTCCTCGGTACGCTCGCGAACCGCGCAGCGGCGGCGATGTATACGCGAGCGAGCCGCGACAGCGGAGAAAAATTCTCCTGAAACCACGCTCGCCATGTAGGGCCGAGCGACAAATCCGTCATGGACGGCTGGGATTATCACAAATCAGACGGCATGCCCGGAATCCTGCACCGATTTGTAACGCCGAGCATAAAACACCATCGGCGGAGACACCGCTTGCCCGTGATCGTGAACGCCGCGGGAAAGTTTGACAAATTGCTGAGCCTGGGGAAACTGGCGGGGCTTGGTGAAGCTTTTCTCTGGGTTCAGAGGAAATTTAGAAAAATGAACTCGCGTAGTATGTAGTACAGCCAACCCTCCTATAACGCGATTAATTCGTACCGCGTTACGTGGAACCCGTGTTATAAGGAACTCAGAATTAGTGTAAATCAGAATAATTCACATCGTGTTATATGGAAAAGAGGGGAATTCTCCATTAATTTCGACCGTGAAAGTGTATATATTATAGAGACATAAGTTTTGAGACTAAGCGCTTTAAGACTGCCGCCCGTCCCTATTTTTGCTTTGCTTTATATGGAAACCGCGTTATGAGAGTACCGTGTTATGGGAGGGTTTACTGCAGGAACTACCCCTGGCAAAGAGTTTTCAATCGAACCTGACAATATGAAGTTATTTGAAAATATTGTGATTTGTGGAATGTAAAATACTATCGTATGAATATAAAATGTATTACGTGGGTTTAACTGAGATATTTTGAAGTAACCAATAAAAATTCTTGAATACTACACTCAACACTATCTACATGCTGCTACTAATATAAACAAGCATAAGCTAAGACAAACTAGTTCAAGCTAGTACAATCTACCACAGCCTACTCATTCTAAACAAGTGCAAACTAGCATAAGTAGTGTAAACCAGTGCCAGCACAGACTGACAGCCCACTAATATAACCACAATAACTGTAGCAAAGTATAATCCAGTCCCCCTACAACTATCATTCACAGAATATTCACCAGCCAAGTTTCCCATTCCCATTTCTCAAAACGTATCTCAAAGTACCAAGGCACTCCACTGGCCTCCCCAAATTCGATCGAACTCACCGAACACGGCCTGCTCCCCGATCCAGCAATCGGGAATGCGATTGGCACGGCGTTTGCTAAGTCGCTCGCGCTGCGGGAACAATTTCCTCGTGTGGAGCAAGAGAGACAGAGAGGGAGGAGAAAAAAAACGCGAGCTCGCCGATAGTTTCCCTCACGTGACGGGAATCGAAGTCGCGGGCAATCGGCGAGCGATTTCAAGCAGAACCAGCGAGCCAGATCGACGATCGAACGCTCCAACAGCCCAGACAGCGAGATTCGAGCGTTCCAGGAACTGGTTCTCGAATCGCCCGACGATCTCGGGGCGAGGTGGATCGCGTCGTTTCGACGATTCCGCGAATCGACGCGACCTTTGTCCGCGGCGACGTCGCGGCCAGCTAAGTGACCGAGCAAACACGACTTTCGCGGTCGGCAGACGCTTCGCTGGATGACGCTGCGAGTTAACGCGATTAGAGGGGAGCACCGACTTCGAGGCTAAAGTAATTTTCACCCGTGACAATCGCGGAACGCGAGGATGCTCGATTTTGCACGCGTACGACGGGTCGCGGATGGAACACGCCTTGTGATTATATAAGTAGAGTGGTCGCGGGAAATGAAGCGCGGATGGATGTGGGGAGACTCGTTGCGTGCACTTTTTGCTGGGAATTGTAAGAACAGCTGAGGGGACGGGATGAAAATTCGAAGGAAATTGAGGTGATAGTCTTCCTGAAGTGACTTCTGGAGAGAAGATCGTATAAATTAGGATGAATTGTGATGAGTAAGTAGATTTGGGGTTTGTCTGTCTAGGTTATCCGAATCTACTTAGGAATTTAGTAGATACAATGTAACTGTTAGATAATCCTAGAAATCCTACAGCCTTTGGATCCGTACCAAATCCCAGAATCTTTGGATCCATGCCAAGCCCTGCCTCAAGATCGCAAAGGTGTCTCAGCTCCATAAAACTAAATAAATGTAGCTTTAAACAGTCGGCGACCGCTAGAATAGTAGAAAAGACGGCTAAGATCTGTCTGGACAGGCCATTTCACATTCCCACGTCCTTAATATAGATTGTTGATAGGCGAGCGAGCGAGTAAGCGGCGCGTGGGACAAGGACGCGAATGGTAAATGAAAAGGACGAGGATACGGTGAGGATCGCGGCGTAGAAGGAGGCCAGACGTCGAGAGGAGACGAAAACGGACAGATAAAGGCTGCGTTTCATGCGGGGGACGACGAAGAGGTCACGATGCCTCGCCACCTTAGCGCAACGGAGAGGACTGCATCACCTGTGCACAGGTGTCTCGAACGATTGTAAAGAAACGGCGTGAAAAGGACTCGAGGAACGAATGCTTCTTTTTTGGACGCTTTTTGACGAGGCTCCGTGAAAAGCACTCTTTTGATGGAACAAGACAATGGGCCCGTGACTCTGGAGCCAAAAAGGTGCTAGGTATTTAGAATAATTATTCTGTTCCTACTTGCTGAACATAAGGATGAAGCTAATCCCTGGTTCGGGGACTTGGGTTCAAAAGACTTTCTCTGGTTCATTTTCTAGCTCCTTTCTTTCAAGATCTGTGGAGTCTATTTCAGTACATGAAGTGTTCAATGCTGAGATCCACTTTGGAGACAGAATTAGCAAGGATTAATGAGTAATACTGCTGTCTATAGCAGAGAGATTAAGGTGAGAAGTTTTTGCAGGCAGAAGTAGTATACCTTGTAAGCTTCATTAAAAGAGATTGAAGTAGATGAAGTTAAATAGATAGCTACAGTATTTTTCTACTTATTATAGACGCTTGGTAATTCTCTAAATTTTTTGGAACTGTTCTTTAGGCAACCTTCACTCTCACCCTTGCTGAAGATAAATACATCACCCATAGACATAAGCTATAATTAAATAAAACCTCCTATCTCACACAGACTCACAAATTTACAGAAAGTAAATACTGTACCTCAGAGTCAGACTAATAAATCAATTTTTATTGTGTTTCATTGCTTAGCATAATATTTGAAGTAGTTTACGCTATCAAATTTCCTTCACTCATGACGTAATTGAACTAAATTCCTATTATTCTACTAAAATGAAAAGAAAGGTACAGAAGCACTCTGAGCAGACACTGTGTTCTCAGAAAGCTAGTTCCATGAACCCCAAATCGATCTCCAATTTCCCATGTCCGAGTCACGCGCTCGGACGCAGCGTGACCCTGATACTCGCGGTTCAGCGTGTCGATTCACGGAACGCGCGTCATCCTCGTTCCAGCGAATCCGCGTGCCTCGCTCTCGCGTTTCCTTCCTCCGTGACTTTCCCAGCGGGGATGACTCGACGCCGTGAGCGAGATCTGGATCCCGTGTCCTGGCACAACGTGGTACCACCTGCGCGCAGCCGCGTTGAATAATCGTCCGCGAGGCGGTTTTCGGTGACGTCCGAGCAGGCGTCGGGAAATCGTTTTCCATCGTGGCTTCCTCTAGCCTGGGAATCGCTAACCAGGCGTTCCACGTAATGACTTATCTAGATCTGAGTCTATTTCTAGCCGCCAGGCGAGAATAGCACGTTCCAGTCGCGCGATTTTGCCGCGGTCTCTCGATCGATTCGCGCGCATGACTGGCTGCATGGTATGATCGACGTTTCGCCGATTGATTCCTCGCCGACGGGTTTCCTTTTTCCGCGTGTGCCAGGCTATCGTTTGGTACAGCGATGCAGAGGCCTATCCCCTTTCGAAACTGAGAGTGAATGGGTTCTGGGAGAACGATTTCTGCGATTGCGATAGTTTCTGAGAGATTTGAGTTGGCTTTTTGGCGTGGTGCCAGGGGAGCCTCTTCTGGAAAGGGGATCAGTGAAGTGACGACTGTGATGTCATTTTGATGGGGAGACCTTGGCTGATGTGTGCGCTGTGTATGCTGAGCGTGATGGTCTCGTTTTTGTTTATGGTTGAGGCAAGTTTTGGCGTCTTGGTGACAAGTAGTTAGGTAGGAATTAGGTAGATAAGTAAAATTTAGATTCACTCTTATCTGCTTTTCATTGAAGCTCTATCTATCCAAAGAAAATTGTAGGTATATCACCACTATAAACGCATTATCAGCCCAACACGCTCACTCTACTGAAACTTCCATTATTAAACCTACTTACAAGTGGAACTAGACATTCTTAGCCACTCACAATTGATCATATCGTCAATACAGTTGTAGAACCAGCTTAGAATATCTCTTAGACGACTACATACAAATAGTTACACGCTATAGAAGTGATCGAAAACGATTCAGATGGATATGGAGACACCAATGGGAAAGTAGCTCGTAGGGAAGGCTGAAGTGCTCCTGGAGTGCTGATCGGTGGACTGTAAGTGTCACGGGGACTTTAATGCCTCGTCACTCGACGAGGTTTAACGCACTTTTATGACGCGTAGCGCTTCCATGCCGTACGGTACAGCGCGATTGAATTGCAGATCGCGCGGCGACAATTCCTAACTGCAGGAACAATGAACGAGGGTTATTGTATGCTGATTCCTCCATCGCGATTTTGTAAGTTCGTTTCTCTGGGGCTACGTGCGAGGAAATGATGGCCGTGGAATCGATTTTGGCTTCGATTTTCTACTTTCCTTAAAACTCAGTGCAATCGAAACTTAATTATTCGAAATCTTTTGAGCCTTGTGAATTACTGTTAATTTCGATATTTTAGATTGCAGGCTATTTGGAAGACTAATTTTTTGGAAATTAGGAAAAATCGAGGTGACTAAAATTCAAGTTAAATCTCTAGGTATTTTTTATGCAAATTCTATGGGTCATAATTAGGAGAACCTTTCAAGGGAGACTGACAGAGCCGGTGAAAGCAAGCATACTAAAAATCCTCAAGTTCTCGCACCATGCTTGTCAGACCTAAATACATACATGACGCGGATGATTCATTGCAAGGTGATTCATAACGTCGTGTCGAAGTTCCAGGACATCAATCTGGAGCACAAAGCGAGAGGAAGTATTCTATGGATGTAGGTCGTTGGTCGTTCACGCTTTTCATTTCGAGCCACAATCGATTAAAGAAGAATGTTCACCTTGTCTTCCTGTTAGCCTTCCTTTGTCGATCGGGGTAGGTACACACTAACAAGTGATGAAATATTATAGTAGCAACAGGTGTAATTCGAATTAACGCCTGTCAGGCATTCCTTCATCCACCTTTGGTGCTATACACTTTCGAGACATCAATTCTGCAAAATTCTGCCAAGGTTAACCTTTCTCACGCTTTAGCGAGTACATTATCATTGTAAAGAGGACGTAACCTAGTATACACGTAAGAATAGTATTATAATTTTAATATAATTTTGCACAATCATGCTCCTGCTATTATTAGAATTTCTAGAAATATAGACTTCGTCTTTTAATCAGAGAAAAGTGAATTTCTTTAGATCTCGTAGCTTCTGTTCTCTATAATATATGTGTGTCAGTAATCAGAATAATTCTTTCCAAAAATTCCTCCTCAAATCTATATCCCAAGTTCAACCAAATCCCTCCTCTACCAGTAGACTCAAAAAACCAAGGCAACCAATTCCCTCATCAATCCTCAACCCCTTGTCTTCCTCCGCAGCCCAATAAAACGTCCCCAGAAGCCCACGAAGAGGCGTATTCGCGCGGTAGGAAGTTAAACGGCGGCGTTCTGCATCAGGAAGTCATCGATCTACCATGGCGAGACGAGCCCGTGTTTCAGCCGTCTCGAAAGCTCCGCGTCTTCGACTGGCGCTTTATAGCCTCGCGCAGGCTCGTACGTCACGAATTTTTCCCTCGATCCCGATATGGTCGCGAGGGGAATTTGTCTGCTCGCCGACGATTTGCTTGCATTAGTCCTGATCCAAGGGAAGTCGAACGAACCGTGGATGCGTCGTCGGATAGCCCAGCATGCACGAGCGCAGAGGAGCCACAGACGAGCACAATGTAGACGAGGGCCATGGAAAGGGTAAATCTGAAGGAAAGAAGAAACTCGTGGATCGATCGTGGGATATCGAAGAGTTATTCCTCGAGCGCCGAGGAAACTACTGTGCGCTAAGGTGGAAAAGTTATGGCCTCGAGTGCGTTTCACTCAGCCTCGTCCTTTTTCCCTGGCAATCGATCGCTCGAATCTCCCCGCGATCGTACTCGATCACGATATTCGAGTTTCACCTGCGCCGAGGATTTCGACGCTCGATTAGGACACGAGGTCGCGGAGGAAACTCGACGGGGCAGAGGCACGAGGCTGCGCCGCGGAAAAGTCTCCTCTCCCCGAAAAGGGTAAGAGAGAGCGCGCTGGGAGGATCGAGCGCACGAGGAGCGTGATCGATCGCGCAGGATCGGCTGATTTATCCGTTGCGTGCGCGGGGAAAATGTCTCTGCGTCTGGCGCGAGGATGTCGCCGCGCAAAGGCCGCGCATACCATTATCTACCATCCGCGAGATGGATTTAATTGCCCGATCATATTCAGAGAGGGGAAATGTCGAACGATCGACGTTTCGCAAGATGCTCGATGAATTGCTCGGCCAAGACTGCCGATTGTTTATCGGATCGCTACCGAACCGTTGCTTCATCGCGACGTAATCTTGCATCGTGGGCTACCTACGTTCGCTATTATGTCCAAGAGGGAAAGAACGAGAGGATCAAGTTTCGCGACATGAGATTTGTGGAGGAGAGACAGGAAACGATTTTATCGGGTCGTTGGTGCTTGAGTTTCAGGGACATGTGGCTAGACTCTATTTTAAAGAATTTTAAATCTGTGCTGAAAATTGTTTAAAATTGGGTTATAAAGTTGTCTCGATATAAGCTCGAAGAATCACGTTAAATTTTTAAACACACTTTAAACCTTAAAAATTAAAAGTCCCCAAGAAACACAAGTGTCACAGCTAGGATGTAACTAAAACATCACTGTAGCTAGTGATACTATAAAATACAAGATGTTAATAACAGCAATATTAATACTTCACAATTTCATGGTCCATATAATTCATGACAATTTATCCTAAAACGAAAAATCGATTCCTCACCTCAGCTCTCACATTTCAAAGCCCACGAACCTCCTACAACACTAGCAAAGTAGACCATTACTAGATCGCTAATTTTCAGGGATTCATCCCAGCGATAAGGTGTCGCGATACGGTGGGACCAATCTCTCCAAGAAAACAATAGTGTTTCCTCGTTACACGAGGGTCCTGCACCTCGTGCGCTTACTCAATCCGAAAGATCATCCTCAATGCACGCCACCGTCCCGCGTGCATCTACGGGATGTACGAGGGGGTCACGTGAATCCGATTCCAGCGTGATAATCGTTCGACGAACGCTTTCCACGGCTGCCGCCAGTTCGATATTTCATCCGCGGCCAGTTCGCGTGACTAACAGAGCTCCCCCAGCCACCTCGTTTGCGAACCAGGAACGACGATTGTCTCGCGGACAGACAGACAGATTTAGCAGACAACAGGCCCCGCCGCCAACGTAGACGCAACCCCGACACGAGGCCCTTTATTTACGAGGCGAGACGACGGACGTCTGCCGCTTCGAGCCGCTTCCGGTGAAAGGAGGAACGAGCTGAATAACAGGAATTTTGAGGGCGCTGCTTTGGGAGACTGATGGATTCAGAAAACTTTGGAAAAATAAAATAGAGTAGGGTGCGTGGGTAGATTATTTTTCTAAGAATTTTCTATTCTCTGCTATGTGGGTGATTATAAAAGTTCTTTAAGCCAGAAATTTTAGAACATGTTACTACATTCGTTACAATAATTTTGAAGTAATTTTCAGACCACTGCGGTAAAGAAAATTTCAATTTTTCTGAATCCTTGACCTATACTACTTACATAATTATCGACACCAGAATAATGAAGTCAATGAAATACTATTTCTTTCTCTGACATATTTTTACTAGCTTCTACTCTCTAAATTATTGTTTCTTCAGTCTACAATTTCCCCAAGCAAAGCAATCTACCAGGATAATTAATTACACAAAACACATTTTTGTATAAATCACTCTGCCCTCACTCTGCGCCGATGGAAATCTGTCCTCGTCAGAAAACTCGAGCGAAGCCGCAGCTCAGCGATGACCCTCTAAAAAGATGCAAACAGAAACAAAGGAGCTGGCCCAGTTCACGCCCGAGCGATCGGCTCAGTTGCCACAGACGTCTCGCCCTTGAGGATCGCCTTAAGCATTCATGGGACGCGGTGGTTCCCCGTCGCCCTGCGCGAACGTGCCCGCGCCCGATCTTTTCAGAACGATCGAGCTTGCGCAAACGGGGACACCGATATTGACGCAACTCGGCGAATTCTCGCGAACCGGCGCGAAACGGTCTTGGAAGTCTCCAGACCGGATCGAATTCGTGGGAAAAGGTGGCTCCGCGGTAGCCGCCACAGCAAACACGTTCGCGCGAGTCGTTCGAGAGGAGAAGCGTCGAAAATGAACGAGCGAGTGGAACAGAGGCGCCTTGTGATGGGTCGCGCGTGAAATCGTCCAGAGTTTTCGGACGCTCGGCGAATACAAGCGGATTGCGTGCCTCACGGCCGCATTTGCATAGCGCTCCCGGTCGGCGTGGACTCGCCGCGAGAAACCTCGGCCCCGAGCTCGCTCTTTATGCTGATTCCTTTGATTAAACACCTGTAAGATTGCTCGATAAGTTTTTGGGCAAACACAGCGGCGAATGGACTGTCGGCCGGATTAGGATGTTCTCGCGAAGCGAGCGGCAGACGGACGCTGCTCTGCGTGAGTGTGCCTGCTTGTAAATTGCGCAGAACTCTCGCGGACGATGAATATGAAAATATGTGGGTTTATGTAAGATGCAGATGAGGCTCTTTTTTTGGTTTAGCGAGAGGGAATGGCGGGTTCGAAGATGTTTTGCGGGGCGAGGGAGAAGTAATGATAGATGAGTGTGGGACAAGTGGTGGAGGAGATCATGGACAGGCAAAAATGGAGTAGCTAGGAGTTTCGCGAGTGCTGAGAATCTACTTTACGAAGGCATTGGTCTCCTACATTTATTTCTGTTTTGAGAACCTTGTAGAGGAAATACTGCGTGATGCGATATTCTTAAGTAGAAAAGGAACGTTATGCACAGACAGGAGACAGAGTGCTTCCAGAAATGTGAGAAGTTATACAATTGCTAGCAAATACTGTATCTATTTCCATTTCAGATATCTTTTAGAAGAAATACCTACGGTACAGCATTCCTAAGTAGAAAGGGAACTCCGTGAACAGACAGAAAGTAGATTACTCCAGAAATTTGAAAAATAGTTTAAAGCTTCTTCGACCTTTTCCCACGTATCCGAACGTGAATTTTCCCATTTTTAAGCTTTCTCAAGAATAGCATAAAAAGCCTTGATCCACTTTCACTGCAAAATGTCATTACGCTCAAAAATACCTTTCTCCTAAAGTTTACAACATCGATCTCCATTAAAATCAACACTGTGGTTCTTCACGGGACGCGAAAGTAATAATTCCGAGCATAAATTTAACAATGATGGGATCACGTTAGCACACACGATCGATAGATCGCGATTTATCGGCTCGTAAAAGCGGAATCGCCGTGATTTGGCCCACATAAGAGAGGCAAGGTGCTGGACGTCGCGCGTTTCCTCATAAATCGCTCTTTATACGAGCAAACCGTTGCGGTTCGCGGTTTCCTCCCTGCGTGTCACGTTTTACGCGTGTCGAGGTCAGCCAGCGTCGAGGTTAGGCGTCGCTTCCGGTGGGATCGTTGGATACCAGCACGAACCACGGAGGAATTTGCTAGCCCATTTTTTGGCTCATTTATGGGATAGCAAAGTGCATTCTAACGCCACGTTAACCTGCGAACTTATACCAAAGACAGTCGACAAATAGAAACTTAAAACACAAAATTAAAAACTCCACGAATTCCTAATCCCTAGGATTTTATATCCTACAAGATCCTTCTGACTATTCTCCTAATCGAATCATATAGCCAGAATGCAAAATTCCAAAATTTGGGAATTTGAGTTACATTTCTCCAGGAATTCCTCTGATCACTATTCAACCAAAAATCACAGACTCCCATTGTCACTTAGAATCGAAGAACGAGCAAGTTCAAAGCCGCGCAGCGATTCCACGGCGTTCCATGACATCCACAGGCCGTTTATCGCGAGGATCTATTTGCAGCGGTGGTATTTAAATGGCTGGCAATTAGGCGACGTAATAGCGGCAGTTAAGTTAAGTCGAAGTCGCCAACCGAATCGCCTGGTACAACGACGGCTGCAGAAAAGGGAGCCGCGGAAAAGAGCGGCGGTGGAGGCGGAAGACGCTAGCTGCGCTCGGATTCTCCGCGTGTGTTAACACGCGCCACCTTATTGCCAGGTCTCCTAACGTCCGCTTTATGAGAAAGCTAATTGTGCCGGCGCGGAGATATCGCGCGCAGATTGGCTCTATAATCGAGTTTACGGCGCTCGATCTCAGTTGCTGCGCTGTCTTACCGACCACGGTGCAAAGTGTTTGCTGCAGCGGAATCTCCGTGTCACCTGCTTTGGGTCACTTTATGGCGGAGATGAGGTTCAGAAAAGAAATTAGGAAAGCGTGGGTCAATGGACTTGGAATGTAGTCTATCGGAGAACAGAAATACTTAGATGGAGTTCGAGATAAAATTGTAATTGGCGAATAGAAAGGATGTAATGAATGTGGAATATCTTTTGTGTTATCATAAAGAGATATTTAGGTGGTCTTACTCGAGCGGATTATTCTGTAAAGTGATTTGAGAGCTTATAACGAGGGGATAGTGTGTCCTGAATAATTGTAGCTATTTTAAGTTATTAGTTCACGAAGATTGTGAAAGTAGAATCCAGGAAAAAGGATAGAGTCGAATTCTCTTTCTCTTGAGATTAATTGCACAAATTTAAGCTACATCTTCTAGGAATCGAAACCTCCATTTTCAAAATTATACACGATCGTGTCTGATCACAGTTTCTGCGTAGGACGAGCGACACAAAGCTTGTAAAAACGTGGGAGTGATGAATCAGGGTGCTTCTCTAAAATCGAACTCAAAGCGACACAAAGTGTTTCACCAACCCATTTAACTACACCTTAGATATATTCCAAGATCTCACCATAAAACGTTTCTCAACCTTTACACAAGAACCCATTACCATTAAAAACGTCGTCAGCTGCATACAAATACTAAAATCCACTACAACTTAAAGACTAAAACAAAAAAACAACAAGCAACAAACTACCTCAAACACTCCACATGCAAAGGCGCTAATTGCAATCAATCCAAACAACATTTTAACCCACCCAGTTGTCACGTCACGAACGTACGCTCTCCCAGGGATAATTGAAAATTGACGTCAGCAAGCCACAATTCGATTCCTCCAGAGCGACCTGGAGTAGGAGCACACGTCCGCGACTTATCTACGTCGTTACGTCAGAGATAGAGGCTCCGAGGAATATCAAAGAAGTAGATTACCGGAGCACTTTATGCAACGCTCGGCGGGGCCACGTAAAGGGAACACTTCTTCTTTCGTGCTAGATAAAAGTGACAGTGGAGGTGGGGGGGACACGCACAATGGGCACAGCACCAGAAACCGTTTCCTCGGCGGGCTCGGGCCGCGGCAGCCGAGGTTTCGACCGTTTAGGCGCTCGATTTCCACAGCGTTGGACGATTTCGCGACGCGTTCGCCGATTAGCGTTTCCCGTCACGATCGACAGATTAGTCGACCGGTTCGTTTTTTGCCCGCGCGCCGCTTTACTGCTTCGCTGGGAGTGTCCACCAGCTCGCCGCGGAATATATCGACTTCCCTTAGACAGAACTGTCACGTCCCGTATTTTATCCGCTGCCACCGACGAGAATCGGCTCCCCTTTCGTTCCGGAGGAGGCTCGCGGAATCGTGGCGATGCCAGGCGGTGCGGTTACGCAAACCCCTGGAACGCTTTCGTCGAACCGCGGAATCGTCGACGAACGTTGCGAAACTCCATTGGCCTAGCCAACGGACGCAAACGAATTGACGAGGTTGCCTCTTTTCCTGGCTAGGACTTCGATCGAAAGGGAACTGTAGGTTCCATGCCAAATGGAGCAGGCTTGTGGAGATGTGCCAGGGGAGTGGAAAGAAAGTTAGCGTCCCGAGGTGTGGGAAGGGAGATTTTTAGAATTTTTGAGGAGAATAAAATTTTCAAGAAAATTCCTATTCATCTTTCAGTTTAACTAGAAACCCTCTAATGAATCTTGGCAGGACTTACAATGCTAATTTATTCTAAATGCTGCCAACACTTGAAGGGTTTCCAGATAAACTGATCACCCTGAATTCTGTTTTCCATAGAAAAGGTTTCGTTATGTTCTGAATCTCGTGTCTGACCACCACAGTCTGTTTCCACTAGAGAAACCCTAAATCCATCAAGATCTATTTCTACTACATACAGCTTCTTCGATTCTTTTCTAATAATAAATCAAACATCCTCTCATTCGAAGCTTCCTCTAAACCCCTCCTCATCCCAAATATCTCTGCACCAATTTATAAGGCCCGCCACGCCTGACCCCGCCACTAAGGCGTCGAATCAGGGGATTCCCGACACGTTGCGATGCAAATCGTCCCGAGGCATTGTTTTTCGCGCGATTATGCGTCGGACGACATCGGGAAAATTTTTCGTCGCCGAGTCGCGTGATTCACCGAGGTCGCTGAGGCACGAGCTGTGGATCGAGGACAGGCGACAAAGCGGAGACGAGCTCGAGGCGAATCGTGGCACCGGGTCGCTGGTTTTCGCGCGACCCTTTCAACTCGGGCACTGTTGCCCGCTCGTCGAGCGGCCTCAGCCTGGAATCCGAGGGACTTCCGGCGGGGGAATCCGAAAAGGCACTTAGCCGTGATGGAAGTGTCGAGTTTTCCGGTGCGATGGGTGCAATTGCATCGACGTTCTCGAGTGCAGTTCACTGTGCTCTGACAGGCCAAGGAGAACGATTGCAGAGTGTTGGAAAAATTTAGAAGGGAATGGAGAAAGAAAGTTAGGAAACCTATTCTTTTTTTCTTTATACGTACCTATACATACCTGTTTATTAAAATTCTAATAATATAAAATAATAGATATTCGGTGCTTTTTAGCTCTGATTCCTTAATTCTAAACTAGAATTTTTTATTTGCTTCCTTTTGCAAGAAATTTCAGTGCAAGGAAAGGTTACCAAGGCTAAAAATTGCTTCCTAGCTTACTATCTACTGTTTTCAATGTCCACCCCCTCGAAAAATTAATTTCTTCCAGCTAACAGATGTTCCCTTGAAAATGTAGGAATTAGTGAGCACTTTAGACAGCTAATGGTATCATCGAGTCTTCCGACAGCATCATACGTTGCCTTTCGTACATCTCGAAGAACGTGGTGCACCAAAAATGGAAGAGGCTCGAAGAAACTGGACAAGAGGGAGGGGCACGAGGGGAGGCTCGTCTCCGATGTTACGCGGGGAATTCGAGGCAGTCGTTAGTATGCTAATGAGTGTCCCTGGTTCCTCGGTTCGCTCCCGTAATGCACGGCCTGGTAAATTATTTCAAATATTTCCCGAACTCCCGTGGACCGAGGGGCCATCCTCGTCCGACTACTCTAACTCTGTGAGAATGGAACATTTCTGTGTTGACACGCGACATTCTCAGTCGAAACTGAACGTAAATTGAGAGACAGGGACAGATCGAACGGGATTTTCGAGGCTTCTTTTTAGTGTATCAAGTTTGACCCCCTTTTCGGGGACCATAATGGAGACGTGGTTTATGGTCACTTTGGTAGAGGAGATTATGTTACATGTGGAAGTGTACGAAACTTTTAGGTGATATAAGATAGGTCCGATGGTCTGGCTGCTCTGATAGTTCCAGAATTTTTTAAGGAAATAGGTGGAGTTTATTCGCTGCAGAGGTTTTATTGGTTCTGTTGGTTTCTTGGATTATTATATTTGAGGAGATGGAAAGAAGCTTTGATTGAACCGAAAAATTTTTTTTTCACTTTGCTAACTCATTGCTACTTTTAGGGAGAAGTACCTACAAAGACTATAGATACATAATAACCATTTCAAAATTGTAAAATTGTAGAATCTTACATAGAATATTTAGTAGAATTATTAAATTTCGAATAAAAAATTTTCATTTTATACCTAAGTCTTAAAATTCAATCGAAAGCTACGTAGTACTGTTCACATATCTCAAATTGAATAGTTTCGAGATCAAATCTTCAAGGAACCTCCTTTGTAATCCAGATACCAACTCTATGAGATTCTACCTCCACCACAGATAACTATTATAAAATACCACTAACCATTTTTTCCAATTAATTTTACCCTTTTACACAAAACCCCACGTAGAGTGTCGATATCAAATATCCCTCGAACCTCATCTTAAGAACGATCATCCAACAATTTCTGAATCGAGTATCCCGGACAACACGCGTCGGTTTAGCATGAAAGATCGGTCGCCAGGTCGAGTGGCTCTGATTCTCACCTCTGGACTTTCGTGCGGCTCTCGATATCAGGGCCCGATGGCGCCGTTATATATCCCGCGATAACATCGAAAACTCCGTGAGAGCAACGTTCCAGCCCTCTCTCTCGACCTCCGTAGTACATAGTTACGCTGCGGCGAGCGACGTACACCGCACGATGATAATATTAATTCCCCAGCTGGCCGTATCGTCTTTCATCCGAGAGCCAGGTCGCGCGGCGATCATTAATTAAACATTCAATTCGTATGAGAAATTTTCGAGCCTCGCGGCTAACAGCTTGATCGATGTCGGATCAAGGGCGAGAAAAAGGTCCCGGGAACGAATCCCTCCTGCGCTAACGGTAACGAACGAAGGGAAAAAAGCTCGCGATACATCTTGCGTTGGGAGCGTTTGCTCTTAAACGAACACGGGATGGTGCAATTCGACGTCTCGCCGCTGAGAAATTAACGAGAGGAAAGAATGCAAAGGCTCTGCTGAAAGTGATTTTTCTGATGAAAGTGAAAGGAGTGTGATTAGATTGATGACACAGGACGATTCTTTCGAAGCGTAGAATGACTCGATTGAAAAACAGTTGAGGTGGATATCTGCAAAATTATTGGGGCAACTGGAGACCATGGGTATATAGTAAGTAGAAGATAAAATGCCTCTATTTATCTTGCATTAGTATATAGGTACTTAATTCTTTGATTTCTAAGTGAAACAGGTGTTCACTTAAATGGGTCTTAATAGAAATCCCTGAATTTGACTCTAAACTGAGCAAGTATACACTTCAAACTGTTCAACGTCAGAAGGATACCTAGAGCATCTCCAAAAAAATCCTACTGAAGGCTAAAAAATCTTCCAACTACCTAATCCCAAAAAATACAACATGTGCCTCAACACCGTGACACAAAGTTGCACCTAATAAACGCATAAATATACCCCAAGTTATCAGAGGCATCCAAGCGTCGAGAGAGGGCGAGAAAAAGGTAAAGGGGATTCCCACACAGAGAACGAGCTGAAAGGAGCCGATAGAGGCCGCTGTGGCAAGACATCGAAGGTATAGCGCACATAAATCTGTATCGAGCCGAGCTCTGCCGTATTTTCCCTCGTCCAGCAGTTCCTAGTCCACGGAGAGAGAGTCTAATTTACCTAAAACGCGTTATCTGGTGGCTCGGTCTCGGAGCTCGCCGAACGCACGCGGCAGAAACAGAGACAGCCCGTGGGCCCGTTGTTGCCTTAATGAGGTCCAATTACTATCGGATGGGTCACTTAGTATGCGGTACCGATATTCCACGGTGCACCACATTAGTGGGACGAGAGATGAGAGCAAGGGTCAACACCCTTCGGCCAACTAAACGCGGCTCCTAACGAGACTCCTCCGATCCTCCTGTCGTTTCAACTCTGCACGCGTTCTGAGCTCGCGCGCGCACGTGCTCAGCGGATTCCGACGATTGGATATTATTCGCCTTATCGATCGACGATGCTAACATCGAAGGACGTTGAGATGAAAGGAGACCCCACTTTTGCTGTTTCCACCTGAGCAGTAGGAACGAGCCTTTTCGATGGATTGTGGAATGGAACTGACTAGAAAAACACCTCAAGTTGTCGACTTCGATTTTAATGTGCTTTTAAATAGATTGTTAATACTGTTTGTAAGATACTAAGTACAGTTATTAAATAGTTTTGGAGATATGAGCAATTATATATTGGGAGGGTGAGGGATTCTTGAGGGTCTGGTGCTTTGAAGGAAAAGTAGAATTTTTAGTTAATTGCTATCACTGATTTTGAACATAAAAAATAAGTAAATGAAGAAGAATTTAAATTCACTTAAAAAGCTGAAGCTACTAATTCCTAATATAAAAACCTAAATAGTATTTAAAATATTGGGAACTTCATCAAGATTCTAAAGACGATCGAGTAGCAGCCGAAACAGTTCCTGAAGGAGGACGATCAGAGAAAATCGATTCTCCGCGCTCGATTCCCCCATCCACTTATGGATTCGCGTCGGCCAATGATTTTTTACGTCAAACGTTCCGTTCTTGCTTCCATCAGTATCAGACTTCCTCACCTTCCTCATCGATGGCTCGACATGTACGTGCTCCTCGTTCCTACTCTGATTCGATGCGGCTTATTAAGCTCCCCTTTTCTTTAAACTAGAGTCCCAGCATCGCAGGGTGACTTGGAAAGGACATACATTGATTCTTGACTCATGATTTCGATGACGGTAGAAGTGGTGACTTAAACGCGTGGATAAGCGGTGATTTCAACGCGTGGATAAACGCTGTCGCTGGGATTCGAAAGGGACGCGTGCCTCGACCTTAATTAATTCTCTGTTAATTGCTTTTACGTGGCTTCATCCGCTGACGACTTTATTCGACGCGTTTCATCGCTATTCTTTAATTGGCGCCGCTGAATCGAGTGTGAGTCGTTTGAATCGCGTTAACTACGCACTAGTTTGCCTTATTGCGTGGAACACACGTGTAATTCTATTTCAAGAATCTCGGTTACGTTGTAAACGTTCGTGTCTTGGGAACGATAATTACACGAGCACAGGTATGCAGCTTCTGTATGCAAAACGAGACTTGCGGTGGAAGAATTGAGTGTGCTCGTTAAACCTCTGTCTTATGAACTTCCTCAGGCTGGAGGTGTCAGAGTTAACTTAACTAACTTGAGTGGGTACAAGAAAAACGCTCCAAGTGGTCGTTGATTAGGCTTAATGGATTAATTAATGAATAAACGTCTGCTCTAGTAATTTAAAATATGAGGATGAAGTATTTATGTGAGTGTACCTCGTTACTATTACTCAAGGGACTTATTATTCAATTATATACTAATTATTGCTCAGTATGCTGTATATAAAACGCCACGTGTTTTCATTCAGAAAATATTAAAATAAAAGGACGAAGAATTTTATTAGATTTCCCACCTCTCTATAATCGAACCTTCTCTAGATCTATTAGACTGCAGATTTTGATGCATTTATAGGAGCTTCAAATACGAAAAAATCCACAAATATAAAAAGTAATATTTCAGAAGTGAACAAAATTTCTACTCACATGTTATCTCTTTAACTAAATAACAATAAATATTTGCATTATTATCAAAATATAAATTAGCATAAAGATCCTCAGTCTACTTATCATAAATCCTCTTCTTACAATATAACTCCTCACAAGCCTAATCTAAATTTTCGAGTGTCTAGTAGCGAGGGTTTAAGGAAGCAGAGACCAGGAATGAATACAACAATTAAATGGATTGTCTCCTTACCTTGCATCCCTCGCACGTGAACGCCCCGAAATGGAACCCAGCCGCCGGCTCGCCGCAGACCTTGCACTGTTGGTTCATCTGCAATTATAGAAATTATGTTATTCGAAGGATAGCTACGCATGCGTCAGTTAGGCCTGCTCATCCTTGGAAAGATAAAGAGGCGAGGAGGCCTGCCGCGACGGGGGAGGGCGCGGGATGACGAACCGGTTCTTCTACGTTCGCTTCGATTTTTATTCCTCCCACAATATCTTACGAATGCTCGAGTGCTATTTGGATTACGAGGAAGAGGAGCTTGAAAAATTATTCCCCTGCTTCTTTATGACTATTATCGCCACTGACACGGTGCAACCAATGCTAATGCATCAGCTACACTATCGACATCCCTTCCTTCTTATTTTTCCCTCTATTATGTGTAGTGATACTGAACTTCGTTTTGGATACAGTTCTCGTGGATTAGGACTACTGACTGGTTGTAGCTTACTATTAGGAGTGGGACATTTCTTCTGGTTCTCTTTTGTAGGGTCCATTATTAATGAGGAGACAGTGGAAGAAAGCTGGAGAATCGTTAGGGTTTCCTGGGGTGCGAGTAACTTTCTAGGTTCGACAGGGTGGAGTTTGTTTGGTAAGGGAGGAGGGTCATAAATCACCGCTATCGGGGCGAAGACACCATCTGTTGCGCGTCGGTGTCAGGGAAACGGTCCCATTTTTCGAGTAAAGTGGAATCAAATTGGACCATCGATGATCTGATAAGGGGACTTTCTGGGACTGTAGGGATACACCTGGCGGTTTCTAGTGTTGCCTGGTCTTATCTTTTAGAGAGGGTTGAGTCGCATAATTTAGTGGAAACCTTGTTTTCGTGGGACTAGGAATCTCCTAATTTATTTCTGGAATCAATTTTACCTTTAATACAAACTAACAGACACCACTAATTCTCGGTAAAGCAAAAAACTTAAAAAAGTGTTTCTAAAAATTAATATCATACAAATTTCAAGAAGTTCATAAACTGTGCCACAAAATTTCTCCAAAATTCCAACAATTTCGCAAGCCCTCCTTTTTACAGGCTGAACACAAAACCCAGCTGTCTGTAATTAAAGCCCGAATGCAGCCGTTTAATCGACCCTCTGCAATTGTTCTCTGAAAGTAAAGAAACTGACTCGAAGAGACAGAGAGACGCAGAGAAGGGAGAAGAAGAGAAGGCTCGCAGGTTCGTTAAGGTTTCCAAGTTTTTTCTCGACGCAGTTGCTTGACGCCCGCTCTTTCTTTCATTCCGCTTGCCGATGAGACCCATCCTCTTCTCTTCTGCCCCTCGAAGCAGGGGCCACTGATACAGGTATCGTTCCTTTTTTCCTTTTCCACCTTTTCCCTTACTCCGACAGACTCTGCTCGCCTCACTTGTTACGAGATTTTTGGATAACATCAATTTCTGGACTGCTCGGGGCTTGAAATAATTGGGGATTTTCTGGTCAAGTGATCTTGAGGAGCAGGTGTGACCAGGTGCAGATAAATTTGTTTATTTGGAGGGCGATCAATAGCTATTGGGTATTTTCTCAATTTTTGAAGGAATGTGTGTACTCTTATTTCCTACAATATGAACTAAAAATACTAATTATCCTAAGAATAAAGAATTATAATACACTACATCAATACCTCTTCTCAATCCCAAATACTCAGAGCACCTAAACACCCAAGATCCCAAAACCCACGAGAAATCTTCCTCAGAATACAACCCAATTTTGCCCAACCACTAAGTCCACCCACCAACCCACCCACATTTCTAACAACTGGAAGCCTAAAACTCGGCTCGAAGGCCAGAAGCACCAAGGAGTCGCGTGAGAATGCTCCAGAGAGTCGAAGCTTTTGAATCGACAGAGCAGACGGCGATCGACTAGAAGAGGGGGAGACCCGAGAAAGAGGGAGGAAAGGTTAAGCGGAGCAAAAACGGGGCGCGGAGCTAATATCGAGACGTTGTTTCCATCGATGCGGTCGACACGCCAGGAGGAATATTCGAGCGAGCGCGAGGCCGTGCACGCAGGCCGACGTTGATTAAGAGTGGTCTCGCGATTAACAGTAAATCACGGCGAGGCGCATCGATTCAAACAGCCTTCCTCGTAACCGTATCCGTGGCCCGTAACCGCGACGGTGACTATAACCAGCGAACGGTACCATTTAAGTAGCCGAGCGTATTGATTTTACAAAGGATCCGTCGACGTAGAAGACAGATCGAACTCGGTCCCACGAAGGTTAATCCGGGCCAAGGTTGGCCTCTGATCAACGTCTCTGCCCTAAAGTGTCCCGTGACACGTGAACTCCGAGGTTTCTCCCGCCTCGATTTTTCTTTCTAATTTTCGCCTGTTCCTTTATCTCACGCTATCCCAGATTTATCACGCCTAATCGGTTCCCCTTGATAGGAAGCGGTTGATTAATGTCGGGCTTGAATATTCATCCGAAAGAGGTTCGATTCAGACGTTACAGGAGTTCCTCGATAAAGGCTCCCATTTAAATAACTAGATTTCAATATCGAGAACGTTATAGCGAATTAATATTCATGCGGCGTTCCGTTAATGGGAATCTAAAAGCACGGTCCCCCCCGTGCTGGATTCCAGTTCCCAGAGTGGCCGAGTTCACGTGCCCACGGCACTAGAGACGCTTATCACGGCCACGGAGCATCAGATAACGACCACCAGCTCGGGAGCATTCCTTCTCCATTGATATGCAAAAATAGTGAACCCGGGAGCAACGAGAGCGAGTTCATAATCTGTTCATCGACGTTTCATTGGGCCCGTCGCGCGAGGCTCGCGAATGGGGGGGTCAGCCTCGTGCGCGCGCGTGCTTCGGTACCCCAGTTTCCACGGGGAACAAGAGTCAATATTTGCCTGGCGGTCGTTCGTTAATGAAGTCGATCGACCTGCTCCAAATATCGGCTTACGCGGCACCGACTGCTTCGTCGAGCGGCGATGATCGAGAGAGGGGCCAGGGGTCAGGAACCCCTCCCCTTGAACTTGCACTCGGCCCCAGCGCGTGTTCCCCGCGTCCAGGGGCACGCCAGAGTTTACGCGCCATTAAACCCGAGTCCCGTCTGACGTTTATCCCTTTATGAGAGTTTTTTCGGGGCTCCCTGCGCCAGTTGCCATTGTACCTTCCACCCTGGCCACTGGGACCGACAACCCTTTTCTTGGCCGACTTCTTGCGCGATCTGGAGGCGAGGAGGGCAGGGGAGGCGAGAAAGTGGAAGATTGAAGAGGCTTTGGACGATGGAGCGTGTTGAGAGATTGAGAGTTGGGAGTTAGGAGTTAGGACTGTTGGGAAGTGGATTTTGAAAGTATTGAGGATGACTGATTTTGAGGATTTGGGAGACAATAGTACCCTGAGAATTTAAAAATCGAGGTGTTTAAATAGTAAAAAAGACAGATTTTAGAATTTTCAAAGATGGAGTGTTTTAAGAATTTCGAAATTTAGAGCCTGAGACACTGAGTTATCGAATGAAGTTACTTATGTGGAATCTTTCAGTCTGTGTCAGTAGAGGTGCACCTTGAATTCAGAATTACATATTTTTATGGCGTTTTTGGAAGACTGCTTCTAAAGGAGGAAGACAAATAGAAGCAACAGGATTAAGATAGAATGGAAGATCCTTGATATACTAAATTCTATAGCAGAGTTCGTGGAAAAGGAAAGATAAATTTAGTTTGAAGAAGGTTATGTGCAAGGCTCGATACAGTCCAAGAAGGAAACTGGCTACGTGAACAGAAACTTTGATTTGTTGGTCCTTGATTAGACACCAGAATACATACTTCACAATTTTTACACGGATATCTCGTGTTTTTTCTAAACTATACACTACCAGATATGTCGAATAAGATGGCCACTAACAAACTCGAAAATAACATCTAATAAATATCTAGTAACTTTAAGAACTATTTTACCACAATCGAACTCATGTTTCTTCTGTACACAATCTTCACACAGAACTTAACTAAAGTCCTCCTATATATCAAGAACTATCAACATTGAGACTAATCAAAATTTTGCTTAGCTATTCCCCAGGAAATCAAAAATTCTCTATATATAAAACCAAAGCTAGCTAAATTATGAAAACTATCTCTCCCAAAATCCCCACTCATTCAAAGCCACCATTGAAACTAAAGGCACCAAAAAGTAGCACCAATCCCCTAGAACATGTACCTAAATGTTCCCTCCAAATTCTGGTGCCTCCCTCATTCGCAAACCAACCCACTATAACCAAAGCTTACTTGCATCAGCCTTAATCGCCTCGTGCAACTGCGCTCAAGAAGACTCGCCCCCACGTTCAGCTTCATTTCCCCTAATTGGCGATAAAAGGACGTAATCGTCAGTATATTTTAGCGAGTGCATCGTCGTTCGCGCGCGTAACTACGCGCCGATAAGATCGCTCCCGAGTCGTTGGCGAGCGAGTTTCGCGCGGAGAAATTCCCCGCTCCGCCACCTTCGCCGTTTCGCCCGCGTGATATATCGACTCCCTCTTTCGAGTAGATTCATTAACTCATTAACCTGGCGAGAAAAATCGTCGGCCGTATATCACGCGCGGGGCTGGTAATCAAGCGGTCATTCTTAACGCAGCCATAAATTCGCGAATTAATATACCTCCAATTAATTAAATCGCGTAACGCTTTCTCTAAGCGACTTGCGCTCACTGACTCAGCTCGGGGAACTGTAACAATCGCTGCTCGGACCCTGTCAACCGAGTAATTGCACTTAACGCGCTCGTGAATCGCGCGGTGGAACCCGTTTGCCGCTCGCCCGCTCCCGGCGGAAATCGACGAAAGATTATTCGAACCGTTTAATTGGACGATTATCTCTTAACTCGCGTTTCGTTGATCCGAGTTTTTGCCACGGCGACAGACAACCTCGATGCCGCTGCCACTTGCTCACGGTGGTGAAATTTCATTCGGGGAAACACTAGGACAGGTGATCGGGAGATGATGATAGCGAGGACTCTGGGGATTTTGGTGGATGCTGGCGATTTATGAGGGATCTGAGGATTCTTGAGGAGGATTTTGAAGAATCGGAGACTCGGAGGATTTCTAGAGTATTTTAAGGAATTTCAAAGAGATTCTAGTAATTTCTGAGAGATTCTAAAAATCTCCAAAATATTCTTACATTTATGAAGTAGCTTCAGACCTCTTATCGATTTTGAGAGAGTCAAAATATTAACACTGAACAAGTGTCTTAAAAAATATCCAAATTTCCAATCTACCAACTTCAACATCTCCAGAACCTAATCCCAAAAAAGCCTAAATTGTACTTTCCTGAAAAAGAGTCCCTCAACTCGAAATTCGTCCAAGCAAAGACGACTGCTCCCTCCCACAGTTACTTGCGAATTCCTTTGTGTCGTCTTCACGGCACGAGGTCGAAAAAGCGAGGACCCAGGCACGAGGCACCCGCTCATTGGCAGTCGCCGCGGGTCGTCCACGAGCCCGGACAATCCATCCAGAGGACAGACGTTCAGGGAAAGCCTCGAAAGGGAAACTGGAGTGCGTCGAGAATGCCGACCAGGTCGCGCAATTTGTATCGGGCTCGGATGCGTTTTTAACGATCGCTTTGATGGATGATGGCCGCGCCTCGCTGGCACGTCGATCGTGGTCCTTGAAAAATGACGCTCCAGATCGTTCCTGCACTCGAAATCCCGTCACGGTTCCTCCGACACACACACGAGAGGATCGATCCGAGGCATAATGCCAAGGGGAGAGGACGGCAGCTCCTTTTCGGTTAATATGTTTTCGCGATCCACAAAGCGCCCGGTTGGGAGTCAAAGACAATTAATAACCTTCCGTAGGATCATTTATCGCGACAGTTTAGCCCCATGGAGAAGGAACCCGCTCGGTTCCTCGACGCGCCAGAGCCCTCTGGCATCCAGCGTGCGTGTTTCGAAGAGGAGGCGACCTGGTGACGGAGCATTGTTCGGATCCTCGGCCCGTGACCGATCCAATTTTTAACAGCGTCTGTTGGCGAGGTCCTAGGCGACAACCGATTTTCCTCAGACACTTCAACGTTAATCGTGGAAGCAACCCTTGCTACTTGTGGGAATGTGCTACGCAAGATTCGTTATGCTCCCGAGATATGAGGGTTGGGGGTTTGGGGGAGAAGAGAGTGGTGAATTTTGAAGAAGCTAAAGTGGTGTACAGTTGAGGCACCATGCGGTAAAAAATTTGGTAGAGTCAATTATTGTAGCCGCCGTTGGAATTCTTAATAAAAGTGAATGGATGTTCTGATATACAAAAATTCTGTTTTCAAGTCTGTTATTAATCCTTGCAAGATATGAGATAAGGGAATCGAGGATTTTAGTATCATCTTCTGATCGCTTAGAAGTAAATTGGTTTCCTGCAATAACATACCAGCGATCTAGCGATCTTTGATCCTCTCGTAACGATGATTTCTAACAGTGGAAGAGAGACACGATAAGAAGCTCGAGCGAAAGATGAGACTTCGGTAGTGGGAATTGACTTCTGAACTTCG
The DNA here is from genome assembly GCF_051401765.1 of Calliopsis andreniformis. NCBI lineage: Eukaryota > Metazoa > Arthropoda > Insecta > Hymenoptera > Andrenidae > Calliopsis > Calliopsis andreniformis. Next base: position 4,822,426 of record NW_027480432.1, on the reverse strand, counting down.
TTAAAGATCTTAGTCTCTGCTGAGAAAATCTTCCATTCTAATAACCTCGCGATCGCGGAAGTTTGCTTAACCAAACGTCAATCGAATGTGCCGGTAGAAATTTCCATTTTAAATGCTGAGATTGCTGACTGCAATTGTAGTGCTTGGAAATTAGGTGGATGGAAATACGAGCTTAGTATCTTGAAGACAGAGGAATTAACATCAGGAGTAGTGACTAACAAGAGGAATCCCAGAAATGATGGCCAGAAGTATGAGCTCATATCGAAGGAATACTGTAAATAAAATGAGTATAAGCTGATTTATGGTGTTCTAGAAAATTTTATAAAACCAACAGATTCTACGTCAAGCGGATTTCACTATTTAATTGCTTGGAATTAGTAACCTCCGAACTATTAGAAACTCTAAACCAACATAATAGTGAAGAAACTTAAATTAGAAGATCTCTCAGATTTGTACTATTTCCATGTACATAGAATGCGTACACAATCAGAGGTCAATGAACTATCAATTAAAATACGCTCACCACCTATATATTCAATAAAGCTTACAACAATTTTTAAAAAGAAAGTCAATGAAACTCACAATTAATCATTACCCAAGTATCCTATCGCAACTGAAACAAAAATCCTTCAAAGACCCTCAGTATAACATCCCCACCCCAATTTACATCACCTAAAATCCCCAGCATCAGCTTTTCTCTAAACACTCGTAAACAGCTTACTCGGGTAATCTCCTTTAATTACATGGTGCAATACGCCAGTGATTTACATTCATCGATTTCCATTCCTCCTAACCCGACTCACCCCGCGAGTATTTTATGTCAGCCTCTTCTCTCAGCGGCAGAGTGTTCTCAGAATCCTCTCCGTCGCCAGAAGGCTCGCAACAAACTCCCAGCAACAGTCAGAGCGACTTAATCCTCCGCTCTTCAACTCTTAACCACTTCAACCTTGATTTACAATATCATAAACATAGACCATCAGCACTATCAGCAACGTCAGGTGTCGAACTATCACTACAGATCATCACTTGCGCACAGCACTCTCTCGACTTCTTTCGAAGTTCTCTGAACTACTCAGAAGACTAATGAAGACTAATGAAGACACGTTCACCGAGAAACGGTTCTCCAATCACAACAAGTGTTTCCTCTGATCGAAAGATGGAACTCGAACGCGCTATCACTCGCCCTAGCCAACTTTCTCGGATTCTCGGTCATCCTTGACGCGATAAGGGCCAGCTTCCCGTCGTAGCTCGAAGGAAATGTAAATGGGAGGAAGCTCGGCCGAGTGTAGTTCCCTGTATTTCGCGAATTATCGCCGCTCGACTGAAGTGCATCGGTTCAGATTAGAAAAGTAACGGGCCAGTGAAACTCGGGACTTGTGTACCGTTAAATGCATGTCCAGGGGACGCGGCATCGAGATAAGGGCTGCTGCAGAAAAATCCTCGCGAGCACCGTTTTTCGCGCACTGGTCGATCGCGATCCCGCCAGAGGCAGGGGTCAACGGGACGTGACCCGGTCCAGAAGGGCTCGGATTCAAAGGATCCAGTAACTGACGCAGGGGCAAAAACCTCCAGCTAATACGCGTATTTGTCGGGAGTTTTACGATTCCAAGGCGAGGGGAGGGCGAAAGGACGGCGGCAGAAAGGCGTTAAGTCAGATCACGACCCCGAGGGTTAATATGCAAATGGGCTGCGAGGATCCTCAGGCGGCTTACGCGGGGCGACGCAGTATCGCCGCGGAGGGATCTGAACCGTTGATTGTTCGGTCGATACAGGCACGAAAGAGCGCTCCCAGCTTGAGATTAAGGTTAATTAAGCGTCGAAGATTCGCTGCAACCCGCCGCCGCTCCTGATGGAAATTTCAAACCATTATTTCTGCCCGCGCTTTCTCCGACAAAGTAGTTCTTTTCAAAGATCCTCGGCCGTGGCGTATCTGTAGGTTTTTCTGGACTTTCTCTTAAAACTAGTCGCGAGGCTCTGCCATCTTCGAAGCTGGAATTCGAAAACGTCGCGCGGCGAATCTTCCATCGACGAGCTGCGGCGCTGCTTCAATGGCAGGGCTGACATTACAACTCCGCCGAGGTACAAGTGGGTAATAACCGTATGAAAGAGCGACAATAGCGGCTGACACACCGCGACGGGGTTAAAAAAGGGTAGGGTAGGGGGCAATAAATATATTTTGACATGGGAGAACCTGGCCAGGACTCTCATGCATAATAATTGTAACGCTCCGACTCTGTCTCCCTTCCTTTTACCCTCGTTTCTTCGCTCGCCTGTCTTCCCGCCTAGCACACGTGCGTGTACGTGCACTTCCGTGACTCTTGCTCGCCTTTATGCCGCGACAAAAGTGTCGCCCTTTGTGCAGACCGAATTACGTCGCTGTCTACCAGTAGGCAAATATTATAGCAACAGGCGGCTCGCCAGGGGTGACGATAATGTTTTCATTTGCGAGCAACCCCCGACCAACCGCACGACACTCAGCGCACGCGAGGGTATGTGCTCTCAAAAGCAGAACTGTGAAAGGGATGAGAGAGGGATGGGACAGATTGTCTGATAGGGAATGGCCTGTTGGGAATCGCAGAGAAGAGTTTGATGAAATCTTCATTTGTAGAGAAGGGGAGACTTTATGTTAAATTTGAGAAAAAGTAGAATCTTCAGAAATTAGAATACTATTCAGGTCTGTTTGATAGATATCTGGTTTATGGCGAAATCGATATTTATTGAGAAGGTAACAGTAGAGGTTCAAGAAAATTTCAAAATTTTTGATATGAGTATTTTGGTATGGGTAGTCTTCCTGTGTGTGGTACGAAAATATCTATGTTTCTTAATAGATACTAGCTTTATGATAGAATCGAGATTTTGGTACTGGAGGTAAAAATGGAGAGTCAAGAAAATTGCAAAATTTCTAATACTAATAGACATTGTAGGATACGTAAATCTTCCCTCTTCAGGAAATGGAGTTACTTGATTATCCAGATTTCAGTTCTGAGAAATTCTCAATTTTCAACAACTAATTTCTCCAAGACCTTTTCAACTGTCTAATTCACAGAATTCCTAAATTTTCAATATATCTGCCAGCACTGAACTGAACCTCAGACAACATGACCAGACTATCTAGATATTAATTCTAAGAAATAATTCTCTCTCAACTTTTCGCCCCCATTTCGCTAACTAAATATCAACTTCCCACATAAGTTCTCGACAAGCGCGATAACAGTATTCCCAGTGCAAATAGCTGCACGGTTTCGTAATTATACTATGATCGAAATTCACTGGCCGAAAGGGAGATTTCGAACGGTCAAGCCATGTACGACGTTGCATTATCAATTTCACGGCGCGGTGTAATCGCGAGCAGCCACTTTTGATGTAGACTTTAATTTACGAGGGATAAATAGAGCGGTGAATGGACTGTGAGATTGACGAAACGCCGGTGATTACTGGCTGAACGTGCGTGATTTATTTTCTAGTTTTTATAACTATCATTAGTTGAACTTTTTCGACCCCTCCTTCGAGCTAGTTCTTGCTGAAAAACTATTCTCTACCGAATTGGTTCCTTGGATTTTATATTACACAAGATACTCGAAGAATTCTATCACTCATAAGATCAAGGAAAAAGGTTCTCTCCTGAAGTGAAATTAAAATAATAGCACCAAGAGATACGAAGGAGTGCCTCTCACAGGGGTGCTAGGGAGCTCAAGAGACATCAACGCCCGCATGAGACATGAAGTCACGAAAAATATGGAGTACAGATAATCTCACTCACCTTCGCTGCCAGTTATCCACACGAGCGCCAACCGGTGCCTCAGCTCACCACAAACAAAATCAACCGTGGTCTCCGCGAAACAAATCGTCCGAGTCCTCTAGTCACACGTTACACACCATAACCCTCTGTGATCCCCGCAAGGGCGAATCGTTCGATCGTTGACACACACACGTCGAACAGTCTCGTGCAGCACGGTCACGTGGCTTGGCACACGGTAAACGTGCACAGACCCTTGGAACACAGTAGCAGTTCACCTGGGAGCGTTGACAACCGATCTCACCCCCTTCGAAGGACACTGGGCTCCGTGTACCGTTCCCCTCGGTGCAAATCCGTCGAGTGACCCCGAGTGCTCTGATCTCGATGATCCACGCGAGTCCGCGACTGGCTTCCGAGTCTCTCCTCTCCACCTTCGACTCTCCTTCTTTCTCTCTCCTTCCCTGCCCGTCCTGGATCCGACTATTTTTCCCTGGATCTGGCTGTCTGTCTCTCTCGAACATCCACGAGTCACGGTGCGGCCACGTCGATGGACGGGAGAGGACTGGCGCTTCGCGATCGCTGCGACCTGTTCGACTGCATCGAAGGCGCCTAAGGTGAGCCACGGCGTACCGACCGCAGCCGATTTTCCCCCCAGTGGCAGGGGAGACCTGGCCCTGCCCCTCGAGCCACGCCCCGCTGGCCAGAGGCCAATGGGCCCCTGTTGGGCCCCATCCGTCCGCCAATCCCGCTGCTCCTGGTCCCAGGAGACCCGCTGGCCAGGTGCCACCCATCGCTCCCCCACTTCCTGCCGCTGCACGCTTCTCCACTCACCGTTGGGTCTACTGTTCCTCGTGCTCTGTGTCGGTGAAGCCCCCGCGGAGAACCGATCGCCGGCTGCGCGATTGCTGCTCCTATCTTCGCCTGAGAAACGGTCAGCGGTCCTTGCTCGGCCTCCTCGATGCCTCCGCTGGGTTGCAAGACGGTTTGGCTGCCTCTGCACATGGGAAATTTCGTTTTTTGTGGTTGGGACCTGGGGACCGTTATTTGGGCGAGTGGAGGACCTCAGGGTCAAGTGAGATATTGAGAGGTTGGGAGTGGAGTGGGGCAGCTTGAGATTTTGAGGGTTTTGGGGTTTGGGAAGTGGGAGGTCTGGAATTGGAGGATATGAAGGCAGTAGGTAATGTCGTTTTAGAGGGAAATGGAGTAAGATCGAGGTATGATACTATTTGAGAGAAAATGGTACCCACTATCTAGTGAGAATTATAGAGATTTTTGTTATGACTGTATTCCTTTTTTCAGTTGTATTGGATATAGATAGAGTCGTCCATAACATTGATGTTGGGTTTTGAGTCTGATGGATATAGAGTTTGGAAGTAGAAGTTAGGAGACTTTATGCCTGGAAGGCTTGGTAATTTAAGAAAACTACGTGAATACTTATATAGAGGATGATAGACATTATTTTCGTATATTATTCTAATTCCAAGTTATAATAGTAGTGAAGGAATATAGAGACCTTACCATATACATATAAGGACAATTTTAACCCTCTATTACTTTACATGTTTGCAAGATAATAGACTACATACCACATGATGTACTACATTATAGTAATGAACATATCTTACCAGAGGCCTAGAACCCAATTAACCCTTATCTAATCACAAGACAACAAATATTCCTAGATACAGGTGTTACTGAATAATTCATACCAATTTAATACAGTTGTACGAATAATTACGAACACAGATTCTCTTCTTCAAAACGTGCTTGATTTAGAGTATCAATTTCAAGCTAAAAATTTTTCAAGTAAAGGTAGAGAAGTCAAGTATACCCAGTGAGTTGTACCACAAAATAAGTTCTGTCCCATATGAGTAAGTGTCCACACTAATCCTCATAAAACTCTAAATACAATATTTCATCCAAACATGTATTTACTCCAATTTCCTCTACCTTTCATCCTCATTCCAATCCTCAACCCTCTTCCCCTCAAACCCCCAAAATTCAGAGTTTCCCAAGTACCTAGATCCCCGTACCATAGTCTCTCGAAATTAAAACCACGAGCCCTCATCATCTTCCTCCCCCGAAACCCCACAGCATCAACCATCAACCCAGTTTCCCCCAGAACGAAATCTCCTCCGAATAACAGCTCTCGAATGGCAGGCGCAACAGACTGCACGCGTAAGCCAGGACGTATCTATACCACGGGACTCACCCATGTAATTTAGTCGCTGGCCTGCAAGACATAAGCGGCCGTAATGATAGCTATTACGCGCTCGCTGCTTCAATTAACGTACAGATCCGATAAACACTACGAGCGTCTTGCAGACAGAGGCGCGGAATCGTTCCGGATCTTGTCGCTTTCAGCGGCCTGCTGGGAACGATTCGACCTTGCGAAATCGCAATTAGACGCTGGCTAATCGCGATCCCGATGGAAAAGATGGTGGAACGTGAAACAGGGCGCACAGGTGTGGGCCTGATCGAGGCTTCTATCGTAGTCGCTCTGGATTTCGTGCGAGTCGCAGGGTCTGGTCGACCCAATAAAATGTCGAAAGGCGTTCAAAGAGGAGAGTAGGAGGGCAGGAAGGACGGGGTTGGACGGCGCCATAAATTAAAGAAGATGTCCACCCGTAGAAATTAAACCATAGAAACTGGTTTCGAACGTAAAACGTTTCTCCTCCTGCTCTCGATCCCTCTTCCCTCCTGACCCTCTCCTCTCTGCTTCCTCGACGTTTCCATCCCCTCTGCCCCTCGCCCTGACCCTATGAATCCTCCTGGTGCCACGGCGCTTTTTCTCCCTGTGTCTCCTTCTCTCGGACAGACGCTGCCTTGCTTCCTCGTTTAACGACCGATTTCATTTTATCGAGATAATGGCCACGAATCTGGGAAAGTCCGATCTGTTTGGGACCCGTGGCCTTTTTTACGAGCTAGATAGCTGGTGATCACCGACATGGTGAGTCTGGAACACACCTTCCTATCGGAGTCGTAAGAATTGCGTCACTGTGCTTTACTGTCCACTTTGCTTAGAATGGGAACGAGATTTGGGGACCTAATTTTAATAGGAGATAGAGGGTCATCGAGAAACGAGGATTTCTAGGGAACAACTTCAAGACAAGTTCTCCAAAATTAGTTACACTTTTCCTCCAGAGTTCCACCTCCAAAAAAACTAGATCATAATAAAATAAGCAGAACTAAAATTCTGACACTTCCCCAAAAAATAACTAGGAGTCTCTCCATTAACAAATAATCCCTATTTCCCTTTTTTCCCAAAACTCACAAAACCACTGTGCATCACAGCACAGACCTTTTCCTAGCATTTTCCCGTTCGCTATAAATAATTTATCCGACTTTTGACAGAGGGCAGAAAGCTGGTATTCGTCGATGTGTAGCAAACAGAGAGGCGCGGCGAACGCCTGGAAATTCATGATCAATTGGCCGAACATAATCCGGATGTATTTACGCGTCCGTCCGTCGATCCACTCGTCCGCCTCGTTTTGTCTGTCGCCGTGTCGTCCCTGTGTGCATGCTCGTTCATGCAGAAGCCCTTCGCCGAGGAGGCAGATGGGCCCAATATGAACTCGATTCTGCCCCCGAAGATATGAACTCATTCTTTCGAAGGTGTCTGCCCATCGACATGGAAGGAAACGAGATTTATCGTCCTCTGAGAACGACTCTCGACGTGAAACGGCTCCTTGCAACGATTTTTTAGACTGATCATGAGTCTGATATAAAGAGTGAAGCAGTCTGTGTGCATTTAATTAAGAACAAATTGTCCAAAATTAAATTTGGGTTTTAGTAAATATTAGTGGGACTCTGAATTATTTATTTCTGATAATATGTAGAATTTATAATTGTGGATATGTCAGTGTTTGCGAAGAAGTGGCAAAGTGCTGATGAAATATTAAGAGGATAGGCACGTGTTGTGACAGTGGTTTAAGAAGATTTTATGTGATAGAGACTACGCAGCTTGGGATTTTAATGAAACAGGACCAAAGGTGAATTATTGTTAATCGTATTTTCTAAATTGATAAGTTTTGTATCTGAAGGTAAGGGATATTGGTAAATCTTCTTGTGAGGTTGGAATTAGGAATTCGTAGAGATTACAGAGTTTGTAACCACAAAGTTTAATGAAGCAGGTCTTCATAACTCAATACCTCGAAGTCACTCGACTGCCAAACCATTTCTGGTTTCCTCATTGGAGATTCAAATTTATCACTTTACGCTGAGATACACGCGTTACTATTTTATTCCAATACCGTTACATTATTGGAGCCTTAATTTATTTGGCTACAAGGAATAGCTTCCAGTCCATGTGTACCATAATTTCGGCCACACCTTGTATATTTCTTCGGTTTCGAAACAGGTGGATATCCCAGTTTTAGAGTTTCATAAGTGCTCATGAGATCGAAATACGTGGATCCGTATGACAGTATGAGTCACACGGATGAAATCTGATGTGAGTGAAAGTCACTTGCAAGAACCTTACCGAAAATATTGTCCTAGAAGCAAGACCCTGCGCACAGCAAGCTTAGTCACTAACTAAACTATACCCCAAATTGAGTATAGAATCTATTATGTAATTTAAAGTATTTAATCACAAACTTCACGTATGAAATAATACGGCAATATTTCCAGGTACCCATATTTTGTAATCTGATTTGCAGACTTAAATCAGGAAACCACAAATGCAAATTAGATTCTTGAAACGACTGATTAGACCACTAATGCTTTTAGAACTCCAAATCACCACGGTGAATTAGAAGACCTCATTTACCAAATTTCCAAACATCAGCCCAATCAACATCCCAATTTCCTTCACAATCAACCCCTCCACTCAGAATTATACCAAAGCTTCCTTAAAAAATCCCCGAAGCAATCTGCCAGCCACCTGCAGGATTACACAGCGCTGAAATCCAGGCTACCCAGCCGTCTGAATTATGACGTTCGAGCGAGGAGCGAGTATCGCGGCGGTATTCCCGTGATTTCAGGAACGCGGGGACGATTAATTGAATTCCGCCAGCGAGCGCTGAAAACTGGCACTCAATCTCATTAATCGAAAGCGCGGCGGAATGTCGTAAGGCCCTGGCGCGACATCGCTGTTTCACAGTCCGTGTGGAACACGCCGACGTGCGAATCGTCGCGAAACGCCGCCGCCGCGACGTCCATTCGTCGTCACCGGTAATCGATTACCACGGCCAGATTATTAAGCGTCTTGGTCGCAACGAGCGAAGAAAACGCACCGCGCGAGGAGGTCAAAGGGACACGGCGCGCGGGACGCGACTTCTCGCTGCGAAAACTCACGGAGAGGATCTTGCGAGCGTAGCTGCCTTGGACCCGTCGCTTGTGGCGGTGTTGGAAGCTTCAGAGATGAGGAGAGATGGGTTACTAATCGAAAGTCAGGTATTGGGGAAATTAGGAAAGAAGTAGGTCTGTGGGTGTTGTGGGGTTGGAGTGGGTTGAGGGTGGATGGAATATTCAGAGTGGAGACAAATATTTTGGAGTAGATAGGTACAATAGAAGCTTTAATACTTGGGTTAAGACTTGGCTCAAATCTGTAGCTTTAGATACTTTATAAGTATCTATTGTTAAAGTTAGGAAAGTGGTGATTTGTCGGTGTAGTGAGTTGAGGGGTGGCATGAATATCCCCACGTGATATACAGATACAGAGAGTGAAGCTATACACTAGCAAAAAATTTAAAAATAGCTCACAATTTCCCCCAAAATTCTAGAACACTAATTATAAGATCAGAAGCAACTCTTCGAATCCCACGAAGACCCAGAAAACAAAAGCCTCCAGCAATGTGACGAAAAATGAAAAATGAAGGAGAGTGATGGGTCGGTTACCCGGAAAGGCCACTCGGGCTCTGCGAGACACGTTTATCGCATTGTGGGCAAACATCGTTTAGTCAGCGACCGACCCAGCTCTCGAGTGACCATTCACGCAGGACACCCGACCATAGAGGGGGTCCAGCGCGAAAGGATCCAGGGCTGGAAATAGCCACGGTGTTTGGAACGATCTCTAACGACGTTTTGACCGGAATCCCCTCGGGTTCTTACAGAAATCCGCGCCAGTACGAATCCTATTAGGGCTCGTTAAAGCGTCTTTTTCATCGCTCTGCCGCACGACCACGTTTTTCACTGGCGAAAATATCCTCCAGAGTCCAGGCAAATCGTCGCGTAACGGATACCTTGGCTTACCGACTGCGACTGCAAACGGCGAGGACTTAGAGTTCACCGGTTTCCGCTTATTTTAAGCTCCACCTTGGAGACAAATCTTCTGGGTTTTGTTATGTGCTTTTGATTCGAGATCTGGGACTGTGGTTGGAATGAAGTCGCAGTGTGGATTAGGGAGACGAATTCTGTCACTTAGGAGGTGATCGGGGAGGCTTATGGTGCTTGGAATTGGAAATCCTTTGATTCAGTTTTGAGTGAAGATACTTCTGAATCTTTCTGTTGAGTCTGGAAGATTCAACTTGGATTTAGCGAAGGGTCAGGTATGATTAAGTTACATATAAGAAATTCATTTTTATTGTAATTTACTGTACCTATCTACAAACAAGATTATTTGTTTCCAAAAATTAGAAATAAAATCTGTGCTCGTTTCCAATGTTCAAATTGAACTCTAAAATTCTAGATACCAGGCATATACTTCAATTCTAATACCTCCAAAAAAATGAGAACACCTTCAGAATTCGTAACAATACTCCCTTTCATAAAATTATCAATGTCTAACAAACAATTCCTGCCACCAATAATTCTAAAATAATGACCCGTAATCCTACACAAACCTCAGCTCGTATCACTCACAATTATCTGGATAATGGCTCCGATTTCCCCAACCACCTTTCGACCACTCCGAAGACCACCAAGGTCTGCGATACTAATGCGCGATCCTCCGCGAAGGCTCCTCCGCCAGAAGCCTCGCCACGTTATCGAGCGACGACAGCCGCGATCGGCAGAGTTATCGGTCACGGGTGCCAGGTTCCCCACCCCAACCCCAGGCGTATAATTCTCCAAGTGGAAGTGGCGTATCGATTTCACGGCGGACACCGACGAATTATTTCGAGTGATCCACGGGAAACAGGATCTCGACCGCAGCGCGTGTCCTCGGGGCGAAACTTCGCCGCGATCCTTCCGCGGGAAAGGGCGTAGGCGAATCTTCGATCTCGAAGGCAACTGGAAGTCAACCGGCGGCCATATACGACCGTCACGACCCCACGGGAACTGGGAGTGCACAGAGAGCTCGGTATCTCGAATCTACTTTGTGTCCTTCCACGGGGCCCGAGAGTGGTACAGGTACCACCCCGCGATCCACGGGATATACGTTTCAATGATCTACGGCCAGGCTGGATCGAATCCTCCGGCGCAGGATTCCGTGGACTCGCTGAATCCTTTTACCGATATCCCGCAGACACTGCTCGCTTGGACGAATCGTTCTCGTTGGGACGGCGACGCAGCCAGTGGGATGCTGTTTCTTATTGCTGCGATTATGGACATCGATTGCGCGGTGATTGAGAATGGGAGTGAACTATATTATTTGGAGGGGTTGGGGAGAAGGAACTCTGGGGAGTTTTTATTTGAGTATTTATTTGGTATTGTGAGGTAGAATCATGAACAGATATTTTTTCCAAAATCTAGAATTCACACTAAGAACCTCTCCTCTTCAATTTTTAAAAAATTACAGACCTGTAATCCACAAAATTTCCCAATCAGCTATCATCTCTCTGTTTCCAACACCCCTCACAAGACTCCCACTACCACAAGATAAATTGCAATCCCCCAATCCAACTGCAGGTCAGAATCCCTCTGAAGTGGATGACTCGCAAGGCATCGCTAGCAAACGGCGGGATGACGAGTCAGCAGCCGATCAGCAATGATTAACATCGATCGTGACAGTGTGGTGCCTGTGACAAAGTGTCCCGTGATCCTAACTAGTCCTCGACATCTGTTCGATTTGTCACGGAACGGTTTTCCGTCGATAGGTCGGCTCGCAGCCCTCGCCGAGCATCGCCTCTGTGAATAATTGCTGAATGCCGCTAATGAGAGTCTAGTGGCGAGGTGCGCGCGCCGCGCGCTCGAGCCGCGTCGAATCGCGCGTTTTGCAGCGAGCAACGCTTCGCTCTCGTGAGAACAGTGTTTGGGTAGCCGGCAGATTCGTTCGTTTCGATACGCATAACGAGCGCTCGAGTGCGTCTTCTATTGCGCCCTTAATCAGCGGAAATTTATGATACTGAGGGGGGATGGAAACGATCAATCTGAAGGAATCGAATGGAATGAATGGGGGGAGGGAATTTTGTTCTCTTCAGAAGGTAACTCGCGAAAGCTTCTGAATTATGGGCGCTTTCTTTGGCGGAGGTGCTGATTGTGAGATTGCAGGAGCGAGACGAATTTCATCAACTAGTGATGAAGAGTTTCGAGATAACGTATGGGAGAGTTGCCACTGTTGGCGGTGGTAAATGGCGGGAGAAGGAAAATTGATTTTAATTGGGAGAAGGGGGGAAGTATTTTTATAGAGGATCTTTCACTGACAATTTTTTCTTTTTTAACAATTAGTTTGATGGACTTAGATTTTTCTATCAAAATCTAAATAATTGCAAAGATATACCTAGGAAAACTACTGTGTCCTTTTTCGTGAAATTCCCTCACAGATAGATTTATAAAATAAGGGTATGTATAACAGCAAGGCATTTAATTTCAATGCAAAAATACTAGGAAGTAAAACAAAGTTTCCATAAAAAACTAGGTACATAATATCTTCGATTAAACTCTATTACCACTTAAAACTTCTAATGAAAGCTTACTTTCTACCCTCAATTATTCACAAATTAATTCCAATTCCCTATTTCCTCAGGCACCCAAACCCCAAAAAGCAATACCCAAATATAAAAAAGAACAAATTTCTCCAGCAAAGACAAGATCGAAGTCCAATGTCACCGAGGAAGTCGATCGATTAAAGCTCTCACGAGGAACGTCCATGGTATCGGAACAAAAGCGTCGATACAAGGCCGTGGATCGCGGCACGAGTCTTGAAATGTAATCCGCCGTCGCGCAGGGACTACCAGGCCCTATCTGAAATTTAATATCGCGTCCTCGCGGTTTTCGCGATAAATCGACTGCCCACCGCCTACCGCCCACTCGCAGGGCTCGGCATATTTAATTACAGAAAATCGCTCGACCTTCGCGCGGACCTCCCCACGTGACTATAGGTTTATACCAGTTGGTGGACCATCTTTCAGAATCCACTGTCCGTGAACCACGCCGCGAACAAAGAGGCTTAATGAATTCTTGTAAATTGTAAAGGATGATCGAACGCGAACGAATCGATAATTACTGCTTCGGACGTGGCGAGTGCTGTGCTTGTCTCGAACCCGATTTTATCGCGGCGATCTCGTTTGAGGAGCTTTTCGGATAGTTTCCTGTAAGGACCAGCAGATAGAACACAAGAGCATAATGACTGACACATAAGCAATAATTGCTAGAAAACTAAAATAAAATGAAAAATTACTTTTCATATACTTCAAGTCCCAGTTCTAAGAATTCCAACAGAATCAAGAGATCCATAACTCACTGGAATTTATTCGATGCAACAAGATTCATATTTTGTCCACTGGCGTGCCCAGGAGGCAGCTTTCCCGACGCGAGGATCGACGACAGGAAGCAATGACCCGTTCCGCCGGTGACGAGAAACCCCTCCGTCTAAATACGCTTAATGGATGACAACTATAAACTACCGCGCCAGTACATAACACGGAACCACACGGTGAATATCGTTCCGCACGATTGAACGCTCCTTTCGTACGAGGGTCCCCGGCTGCTCCTCGGCTTTCAACCGATCAGCCTCTCTACTATCATTTCGGTCCCCCATTGTTTCTTCGCGGTACAAAATGCACCCTGTTGCGGCATCCTAGAGACCCTCCTGTGTACCCACATCCTACGGTGTCATGAATATCTTCCGAGCGTTAACGAGTCCCATCGCTGAACTATTCGGAGAATGATTCTAATGCTGTGGTTCTTCAGAGTCTTCAGATACTCTGAGGTAGAGGGAGATCAGAAAGATCATGGAGATCAGAGAGATCAAAGTAAACGAGAGAGATGGGATTAAATAAAATGACAGAAATGTGGGATTTCATTTTTTGTACAGTTGCTTGAGTACTGGGATGCTAGGATTCTACTTCTGTGTGATAGAATGGGATGTTTCTAGGTTGAGGGTTGAGGCTAAAGTGGTTAGAAGTTTATGTAGAAGCTTCACACGACTCTATATTTTAGAGTACGTACCTAGTAGGTAGATATCTAGGTAACTAGGGAAAAATTTGACTTTTAGAAGCTAGGTTTACAATACACTTAGGAATTCTAGGTCCAGAAGCCCCAGAAATGTTCAAGAACTAGACAACTCAAAAATGTCGACTTAAATCCAGAAATCCCTTCCTCAATATTGCTCTAAAACCGAAGTCACTCGAATCAAAGACCCCCACTCTAAATTCCTCCAGAATTCTCTACTCTCCACACCCTCTGCACCCTTGTCTCCTCATCCTCTCAGCTGCTACCACCTATACCCACCATTCCCAACACTTCACGCGATTCCCTGAACCCGACAACTCCAGTCGGCTCGTAAAAGGTGTTCACGGTTGCTCGTCGTGGTCCAGTCGATAATGCCTGCAGCGAAAGGCAGCAGCAGAAAAGCGAAAAAAGAGGGAAAAAAGGAGAGGAGAAGAGAGTGGCCGATCCAAACGGGCCAGGCACTCCCCCAATATTTTGACTACCGTGTCAACGAGCCAGCGTCCCGCATTCAGCATGCTCGTCGGCCCGTAACGCCATTCATTCGGCCGCGTTAGCGCTCCCGTAGCAGATTTATCGAACGACGTGTCGCCGGTTCAACGCTGCGCGTCCATGCGGTTAGATTTGTGGCTGCTGCGGTTTTGTCCCGCGGGATGTCAAGAGGGAGCTGGCCGAAAGCTGGCAATTATTGGGCACGGGCCACTGTTGCTCAGGAACGAGAATTCTACGAGTACTGTTCCTGGGAATCTTGCTATCGATGACTCTTATTGATTTTAAAGAGAGAAAATAGTGGAGTTATACAGGATGCTTCAAGATATATTAAGTACTTTAAGGTTCTTGATAAATCGAAGCTACAGGAGAAGACAGAAGAAAAGATTCTGTGATATAACGGAGTTCCTAGTATGTACCAGGTTTCTACATTCAATTCTTCAGGGTACAGTTTACTATAACACGGAATTAACAAATTAAGAGCCAGTCTGAGCAGAAAACAGAACCATAAAATTTGCTAAACATGGACCAGGGATTCGTGTTCAATTAAACTGAACGAGGCAGCAATTTCTATCCTCGCCAAACAGGGATCTAGAATACCTTTGAAGATAGCGAGATTGTGATCACTGTACACATGTGACAGTAATCGTACAGTATTCTAGAAGACTAGATTCCCTTGATCACAGAATCTGTGCTCCCACAAAAGGACATCTCGAACACGTCAAGATGGCAATGTATCATGTAGCAACGCAGCAACACGTTGCCTGTCTTCTAGTTTCTCTGGCCTGACCATCTTTGGCGTGGAATTCGTGAAAAGAGAGCCATTGGATACAAACGACGCGTGGACCTAGTGGACCCAGGGAACCACGCGTTGCGACACCCCACTTCCACGGACCGATAGGATCTCGAGATTAATCGAGAGTTGGGAACCGTTTCTACGACTCCTAGCGAAAATATTCTGGAAAGAAGTATCAATTCTTGGGCAATTCACGCACACGAGTGTCCTCTGCTAAGGTGGTTCACAATCGCCTCTCGTTTGCCACTTGGCTCCAGTGACAGAACTTGGAGCAGTTCCCTAGGACCATAAATTTCCCTGTAGCTTATTCTCAGGAAGAGATGTTTGAAAATAATGTAAGCTTTATGAGACGTCTATTACTAGAAGCTTCAATATTTCTATATTATTTAAATAATTTTAGAATTCTGATATTTGAAGTCGAATATTTTAGAAATTCTCGAGACTCCATATTATATTCCTAAGGTTTAAAAAAAGTTTTCTAATCTCCAGTGATCGAATCGTTCGTGAGATCAAAATAAAAAGAAAAATTGCCACAATTACTAAAGCTTGCAAAATCTTTGGGACATAAATTTCAGCCAAGCCTAACCAACTCCCAAAGTGGTCCAAAGATTCCCCAGCCCGAATCGCTCGATTTCACGCAAGACAAAGTGCTGGCGATCGCTAGTCCCAGGTCCTCTGTCGTAAGCTGGCCCAATTTCTATGGTGGCTCGCCTTATAAATCGCCCTGTCTTTTTTACGACCTTCGCATAAAGTTGGACGAGTCCTCTCCGAGGTAACGAGCTACTCCCACCTCTCCTCCCTTCCTCGGTCTTCCGCCCTCTCGTAGCTGACCGAATTCGTGTGTTCCTCGGGGACCAAAGTATTCTCCAGCCTCGTCGTTAAAGCCCTCAGGCTGTCGCGACGACACTCTCCTCGGCCGTTTTTATGCTTTCCCTCGTGTCCGAATAAAACTTCGGGAACAACGGGCTATCACTATCAAACACACGTGGTGTTCCCGTCTGGCCAAGGAAATCGTATTTAACAGTTTTTGGGGAGGACCAGAGGTCTTGTACCTCGTAAAATTTGGGATCTGGATATTTCGTTAATTATCCGCACCGTCTCGGACTCGTACGTAAAAATAATTATATTACCGCGGGTCACGTGTTCGCTGCACGACTCGATACTCTTTTTCTCCCCCTTCTCTCGGGATTACACGGGTTAATGATCGGCGGTATTTTAACTTCGGGCTTAATTGATAAGTAGGTGTCGGATTTATCGCGACGACCGAGAGATTTATGGGACAGCTTTGTTGCCTTCGGACTCGAGCTGGAATTATTTAAATTTAAGCGCGTTTATATTATCACTTGCGTACCGGAGCCGACCGGTTGCGGGCAGATTATTTGAATTAGTGTATTACTTTTTTGGATACTGGCTTGAGCAATTTTGAAGGTGGATCTGGGATGGGTTCATTTTGGAGAGAAACCAAGGGGTCCTTGGAAGTGACAAGGTTCCGAATTTTTCAAGGTTTTGCATTTTTTAAGTTATCTTTTTGGGAAATAGAGAATATAGAGTTATGTAATGGGTGAGTTTGCGAATTAAATATAGTCCAGCACTTTCTTCATTAAAATGGGAATATTTGGAATCGCTATCAGGCACATTCCTAGCGACAGTTAACACCAGAATTAGAAAATCGGATATCGTTTTATCAAATACCATTATACAAGAGGGAATTTCGAACCAGAGTAGTTTCGAAAGCGGCATCACAGGCACGAATAAAATTTTGCTTATCGTTGATGAATATCTTGTTAGATATGCCATGGTTATCTCATTAATTCTAACACGTGCGAAAGTTTCATCGCGTACCATCTTCGTGTTCGACTTCTAGTTAACAATTCCCTGGGACATTTCTGTGGAACTCGACTTGACCTTTTCTCGTTAAAACGGAAACAGAAAAAAGAAATTTAGATGAGCGTAAAAAATTCGCTTTTCTGTGTCACCTTTAAAATGTAAAACTAAATTCCAGCTAATGAATGAAACATTCATAAAATAATCAATCATGTTTTACATCTACCATCTGCATACTAAATTTATATTTAGAGAAGTGGGACTAAAGACACTTCTTAATCGAGAAACTCAGTGGTTCTGTAATAAAAACATAAATTAGGAACCTATCGATTTTTGAAAAAAAAAAAAAAAACAATCAAAATAAAAAAGAAATTTAAAAAGTTAAGTAGAGACGTGACAACTTATTCCTCAGCTATTACACTCAACTTTTATTCTGTTAATACCTTAACACAATATGGTAAAAATTACAGTGACTCCATTAAAAGAAAAAAATTAAATATTCACTTAAGTAAGTAGGTGTTCATATGGTATTTACATAAAAAGTCCACAATTTTTCAGTCAATTAATCTCTGTAACTTACTCACAGATATTTCTCACAGCCATGTCGACTCTAAAAAGTTGAGTTAGTATAAATACACTGACTGCCATGGAACTATGTACTCAAGGGTTAAATCTCCACTTGAGAAACGACTCAAATATCAACCGAGTTGTAGTAGTAGACACAAAGTGGGCTGGTCAGCGGCACGATTAATTGATTCGCGTTGCAATTGTTACCCTACATGTCACAATTGTTGGCAAACATATCTATTTAGCTGTGGACTACCGTTAATCCGCTTAACTCTGCACGGAGTCCGCCCCCGATCCTATAACATCGTCGGCGCGAGCTGATCGATCCAGTTAAACGTCAAAACGTCGCACCCTAATCTCGCGCGAATCTCGTAAGCGGATTACCGCGTCATTGAATCGGAAAATCCAGTTATTTGCGATTTCCCTTTTGGGCCCAGCGACAATACCTGTCGGCCAGCTAGGCCTCCGTTCCACGAACCTCGAGGGCCCAACGTGCGCGATTCAATTCTAGTAACAGTCTAGTAACACGCTATGCAACAACCTGGCCGCCATTTTTTACTTCCAGCTACCGTGCTCAGCTACTAAGTAATAAATTACGGTTCGAAGGTTCAGCTTGTTATCGAACTTGCATTCTAATCGAGTTTTTTAACACTGTATTCCTGAGAGATTACGTCAATTTTGGGGACGATTGATGATGGCTAAAGTGGTGGACAGATGCAAGATACTTTAGGACTTATTAATACTTGATTTGTGATTCTATGGTTTCGCTTTTTCTGGGTGGGAGTTCGAGCGGGAGCGTTTTATCTAAATATGGAGAGAGTTCCTTTTTGTAAATGAAGATAAAGAGGAAGTGCGATGCTGAATTTTAAATTTGGTTTTTGTGGAGATTCAGGATTATTGAGATGTGGAATTTAAAGTGGAAATTAGGCAGGAGTTAAACATGCTTAATTTTAAAATATTCAAATATCCAAATATGCAAATGTTCAAATATTCAAATATTCGAACATTCAAATATTCAAATATTCAAATTCTTAAATATTCTCATGTTTAAATATTGATAATTTAAAGTAAACACACTTTAATTAAAATTCCAAATAACACCACCTTCCAACTCCCTACCCTAAACAACGTAACATACACCCTCACATACTATCAAGCCCCTTTTATTTACCCCTCCACGATCCCATTAATCCCATTCACGTAATGTCAAAACTAACTTCCTTAATCCACTCTGCAGCCCCAAATTTCTCGCTACAGTCTCGCAAGACCCACCTACTTTCTGCAAGGAAATCGGGTTCACGAAGGTTTGTTACGGTACCGATGGTAGCTAGCCCCGCAAGATTTACGATCGATTCTTAGTAGATTTTGTGGCGTTCTCAGTGGGATGCGGTCACCCACAATGCAGTCAAGTGGCGTGCCGTATCGTAAATTAACGAAACGAACCCAAATAGCCTGCGCGAGAAAAAGGGGGCGAGTAGCTGGCCCCGAGGAAAGGGTTACAAGGGGTTGAAAAGCCGCGGGGGTTGAATGAAGTATACGAGAACTGGTCACAGTGGGTGGCGCAAATGTTTTGAATCGGTCGATGGGCTTGTTGTGGGTGGGGCTGCTCTATTTGTGATCAAATTGGCCCTCTGTCGCGTTCCACGAACACCAGAGCGTTTCTGCGGACGCCTCGACCACTACCTGCGCAACCATTCCGAAGCTGAATGACCGCAGGCGTTCGTCAAATTGGTATGCGCGAGTCGCGGCGTGATTCGCCTGGAGAAAGGTGCGTAAAAGTTTCGGAGTAAGGGGTCAGGGGTTAGCCACGCGAAACTGGGAAATTTTGCGTTTCCTCGAAACGTAATCGTATTCAAGGCACGAGCTGCGGATCGGCGATCATTGTGGGTCGACTGGTGTTCCAGGAAATATTGAAATTGTGGTTACATTGTGGAATATATATGCTCGCCGTGAAGTGGCGCGAATGGGAGCTCTGGGAAGAGTGAGTTAACCCTTGCATCAAGATTCCAGGTGAGTTGGAATTACCGAAAGAGCTACCTAACTAAATTAGTCACGAGGAAGTTTTCAACGGGGACATGAATTATTTTGAAAATATTTAAAAATGAAAAAGATAGAAAATACGGTAGAATAGAGGTATATCTTCATCAGAAGACATAGAAAAATAGTGTCACGAGTGAATGTACTACGAAATATTTCAATTCCTCTCCTTTCTCGAGCAATAAAGGCGCTCTTTCTATCTAAGCCTTCCAGGAAACACAGAAACGTCTTTTTGTCGACTCCCCCCGTGATTTCGTTTAGATTGCGATATCGAAGTCGACATGATTCTCCACTCCGCTATCCAGATCTGCCACTTCGCAATCGCGCAATTACCATCGTGGCCGACAGCTCGTTTCTAGCGCGTCCGTTAAGACGTTTCCGCTTTGGCTGCACTAGCTGGTCGACTGCGTAACGACTGCTCGTATCTCTCCCTCATTCCCCTTCAACTTTCTTCGTATTCTCGTTAATGTCGCTCATTTTGGGCAGTCAGGATATCAATCACTCTGTTACGGGGGACGTTTATGCGTTCTGGCTACTAATTACGGAGAAATTGGTTTGGCTTTGAGCAACAGATTTAATGGCCACTGATTCAGGGAGCTGTTGATCAGGCTTGATTGATTCGGAGGATGATTAGGGGATTCTAGATCTTAGAATATACACGAGAATTTTTTGGAATATAAGTGCGAATATATAGTTTCGTTAGTTTTAGAGGAAATAGGAATTTCAGAGTTCACATGGCTGAAATATGGAGCTGAAGTTTAATTTTGAAAACTACAAAATCTAAATATTTGAATTTTTGAACTTTAAAATTTTTGAATTTTTGAATATTTAAATTTTTGAAATTTTGAATTTTTGAATTTTTGAAAATACTTGGATTCAATTGCAAAAACAAAATAAAAACTAAAACTCTATCAATAGAAAACACTGAAAAATAGTAGACCGACATATTTCCACACAAACAACTCACCACCGAAAAATTCCAATTCACCCCAAAAAGCAGCCTCACGACTCCTCTCAATTAGAAGACTTCTCTAAACGATTCAAGCTGCAGCACTGCTCCAACAAAGAGCCACTAAATTCCATTCCTCAGAATCTCGCCTAAGTAGGTGGCACCGAAACAAAACGAGCACCTCCTGGTCAGGCGACCTGCCCCGAGAGTCCAGCAACATCCTGCCTTCTGTGTTGACAATTTCACGGTGGGCAACGCGGGATCTTCCTTTGCGGATTTTCGTTCTAATCCCCGCCGCTCCCGCCCACTTTCTGCCTCGCCCTAAGACTTTTGTCCACGCGGATGGATCCCATTTAAATTGGGATTAACGCGCTGCACCTTTCCGACGTTCTGCCCAGGGCCACCGACTGCCTCCCCCCTCCGACAATTTTGCGATATTTGCTTTGAGATCGAGAGATTAGGGGGTGGCTGCTCTCCCCCTTTGTATCCCGCGGCGAACACAGATTATGTACTCGGTTTCGCTTAGGTCAATCCGCGGATTAGCGGCGAACCAGCGTGCCGACTAACCAGATTGCTGGTTAAAGTCCCTGAGATAAGATTCCAGCGGCGATACCGCACGCGCACAATCCTCGTAAATGGATAACATCGACCGAGAGGGATTAAGGGAGGCCAGCGGACTCTCCTAGGGGTGGCTCGGTTTAAACGAATCAGGGACGACGATCGTGGACCCTTTATACCACGAGCCGCTTAAAAAGAGAAGGTGTCGCTCTGTGGGACAATTTATCGGCCTTATCGGGCACCAGCTTCTTTGGGGATTCAGGGGAGCACCTTTAGGGTGATTGTTGCAGATTCGTGGCTAGATGAGTTGGGGTGAAAGGAGGTCCAGTGCTGAGGAATTTGGGGTGTTTGGGACGTTGGAAAAAGTAGAATGATGAGACATGAATTTACAGAAAGAAATTCGCTATATTATTCTCAGAAAATAGGTACTCATAGGTAAGGTACTTAGGTACATAGGTAAAGTATAGTAAAGTATAGGAAAGTACAATAGGTACAATTATAAAATAGTGGTAAAGAAATTAATAGGTCTGTACATGCTTCAATTGCACAGGTATTTAAATTCAGAACAAGATTAAAAAATTCATATTTAAATTTAAGACCAAATTTGAAAATTCCTACATAACAAAGTACATAATTCAAAACTTACTTACACCCTTTCTGCCAATTTGCCAACACAACAGTACCATTATCAAAAGATCCTCAGAGGCGCATCTTGCTCCACAATCACCATCAATGAAATGTCTATAATGAGGAACACTGTACAACAGCGTGCTGCACGAAGACAAATTGCCCGAAGAAAGCACACCCTCGGGAGCAGTCTGGGCTTTAAATTTTCTGGCATTAGCCCTTTCGACTAGTCCCACAGGGCGAGCTTCGGCCGAGTGTCCTCCTCGAGTGTAACGGTACGCGGTTTAAGACCAACGATTGCCTTTTGCGACCGACCCGCTTTCGTTCGACCGTACAATGCCACCATAGCGGAAGAACAAACGCGCCCTTAAGCATCGTCTACCCCGACTGCGCGTAGACACACGGCTGGACCTGTTTTCACCCTTCCAGGACGGCTTGGATTTCGGGGCTCTGAATATCGAAGAGGGGGCGTGGTACCCAGTGAGCTGCTACTGCCATGAGGCACATTTCGGCAAATGGGATTATCCTAATACTGGTAAATACGCCGAGAAATTGTTCTACCCCCTGTTCACCGGTAGAACAATCAGCTGGGACACGATTAGCCTTTCTTGTGACTCCTGCTGAGAGTGGTGAGAGGCTTTTTTGGATGTTGTGGGGAGGAGGGGGTGGAGACATGTGAAACAGGTCTTCTTGTTGTATTCTTTGGGGGATGGGAGATCAATTTTTTAATGGATATCTATATTTTTGAGTGTTTGAATATTTCAATTTTTAAGTATTTGAAAATTTTTATTTTGTGATATCCTCAAAGTGACCATCTCACCTCAAGTCCCACAAAAACCGTAATTCTCCAAAATATCACAGAATATAAAATAATTCATAATTCAACCAGTAAAATAATTACCAGTACTTGCTGCCTCACCAAAGAACCTTATTAACACCGCAATTATAAAAGAAAGGGCTCACTCTGCGAGACACTCTCATTCACGCGCCTTGGGATAGCATGCTACCTAAGCTGAAAATGCAATCGTAGCCTAAATCGTAAATCTGCTCTCTGCGAACTGTACGAGAGTCCATTATGCCTTTGCATACCGTTCAAATTTTATTTAGGGCTGCCTCGGACGGAGGAAATACAATCGGGACAAAAGTAAAAGGAGCGAGAGAGAGTGCAGGGACAACCCTTTGTCGGACCGAGAGACAGAACAGAAGGACGTTTTCAAAAGGTGGACCGTAACTTTCGCGGTTTCGGCTCGCTAATCTCCGCCACAAATTTATTTATGACACTTGCAAACCGCGCGCCCTCCCCGCGCCACTGTGGGCCCTACTTAATTCACAGGCAGTGGTCTTGAAAATCGTAAAGCCGAACGCTGGCCCCACAAATCTTTGCGAGAAGTTTCGATAAAAATTATGAACACTTTTCACAGCTATTACCTTGGTAAAATAATTGCTCGAATTTTGGCGCGCTATGAAAGATAAGTAAAAGTGGTCAGCTACCCCTAAAAGAGGGTGCTACTTAAAGAATTTTTATAATACATAGAATTTCGTGTATGAGTTAGATTCTCATTTCTTAAAGTACTTGGAAATTTCTCTACAATTTTATTTATAGGTAAATATTTTTATGGCACAGTGAGGCTACATCATTTTCTAATTTTTTCTTTTAATTATAATACTCACTGCGTTTATTACACCGATTCAATATTGAACAAACGTCTCCAGAGAACAGATTCCCGTCTTACTTTCGTAAGATAATGACCATTCACATCTGACCCAGACTAACAATTTGAATTTACAATTTCTTGTGGTCACCAGCATCGTAAACACCGTACCACGTGCTCACTGTTCCTTTTTCCTCGACGCCGTCTCGCGATGACTTTCGCCGAGGCCAAAAACAATTATACATCCTCCAAGAATTTCACTTTAATGAATAGTAATTGATGTTTAGGCGGAGAGCCCACGAGCGCCATTAGGCTTCTCCGTTTCGGCCCGACGACGCTCCTAACCAATTGGTTTCACTTTCTTCGAGGATTATTACCGTTCTAATGATGATAGCGTCGTGTTTTTCGGCTGGCCTTAATGCCCGATCTTCTACCATATTCCGTTGTCCGAGTTTTTTCGTACCTACTTTCGAGAGGATCCCCATACATCACTGTCCTCACTCATCGACAAATTGTTCTCGATTGAGACCGAATTCTGGCGTGAATTAATTGTTTAATTAATGATTTATTATACCAAAAAGCAGGTCAGAAGTATACACTGGCTGCGTTAATAGTTTTAAACAGCTTGCATGTTATTGCAATTTTTATGGTCATGGTCATGGTGACCAGATCGATGAGCAATACAGTTATGTCAATAGTTGCACAGATTGCACAGAAACTCCACGCGCGTTTCAACGGTTCTGCGAGGGGCTCTTAACTGAAAATTATCGATATCGACAGCCACGCGTTGATCATTCGATCCCGAACGCGTCGAAGATGGATGGCAGCTGATGGACAATCTATGAAGATCGATATTCGGTCCGTATGTCGTTCTGTTTGCTTTATGTAGACATGTAGCCTTCTGACGATTGATTGAGAGAAGATTGAACACCGTTATGCATCATAAAAATTAATCCAACCAGCGTCACCCTCTGTATTCGCTGGTGTTATTGATGCAATGATTTGGGGATGATGGGAGAGGTTCAGATTAATTTTGTAGAAAAACGAGAATTTGTAGGGGGCTTGGATATATTTGAAGAGGAATAGTAAAATTTAGAGATTGTGTTGGGTTAAGATGAATGTGGATTGATTATGGTAAAAGATGAGTTTATGCAAATAAATTAGAGTAAGTAGGGTGTAGATTATTGATGTGGCCCATTTGTTGCAAAAATTATATCACTAAAAAATAAATGAGATACCATAAATCAACCATTGACTCCATGATAGGCATAGGTACTCCAATATCACTATAGTATTCAACTCTTAGAGAATCTAGCAACTCCTCTGCGATATTTAAACCAATTTCCTCTCAGAAAGGAAAATATTAAACCTGCAATTCTAATATTTGTCAAATCTCTCCTACTTGTCCCAATTTCCCACACCCCCAACATCCCTCAAACCACTCTTTCCATTATCAATAATATCTACTGTATAATATACAATAATGTCTCATAACTATGTGGCAATATAATCTACCAAAGAAACCAAAGCTCACCCAACCACCCCAACAGCCTCAAATCTCCCAAAACAGTGGCCCGACCACAGTGCACAACAACAGCGTATTTCGCACCCAATCCGATCACGATTCTCCGCGGCCCCATAACCGCAAATCGTCTGACGGTGGAAGGACGTGACCTCGAGGAAAGAGTGCCCTCAGCGAGGCATGGGTAGAAAGGGAGTCAGGCTCGGAGGCTTCTGCCCGGGGATGCAGCTCGGTGCCCCCTCCCAATGGTACCCCCACAGGGAGTAGGGGTTCCAACTTGACGTAACTTGACCTTTGCTCGCATCCTCGCGATAGGGGTTCCACGGTGGGCCACGGTAGCGGCGGCCAATCCCATCTCTTCGCACCTCCTCGCGCAGAAGCGTTTCCTATCGTCCCTCGATCTCCCCAGCGAACGTTTTCCGCGGTGCACTGTTGTTGCTGCTCCTGGGCCCGTTGTTGTTCAGCCTCGGGCCCCGAGGAACGCTTAGTTTACTGCCGTCACGTATAGGCCGTGGCCGAGCACGGCGTAGAACACGGCGGAGAGAACGATCATGTCTACTGGGAGCTACCAGCCGCTCGGTAGCTACCAGTCCCGAGCGCGCGCGCACGAGGCTAGTTAAGATAGCGATCCGACTGGGGCCGGGGCGAACAATGCCGTAAAGAAGCGGCGCTGCCAGTGAATCAGCCCTTATGGCGAAAACGTGAACGATTAGTGGCCGTCCGTGTTAACATGGATCCAAAGGACGACGCTCCGCTTCTGAGCGCCAGCGGCCCGATCTAAGGCCCCTGAGCCTTCTATCGGGCCCCGACGCGCGGTAATTGCGAAATAGAGCCGCGTGGATTGCGGCGATTCGATGAACGCTTCGAGGGTGGTCCCGCTGCTTTTTTCGATTCCTCGGATGGCTGGGTCCCCGATTAAGTGTCCGCTGATGGCTACTGCCCACCAACGACGGGGTCCTTGCTACGATGACGGCAGACGATTTAAGGGAGCTCTGATAGAGGCTTATCGGACCGTGTATCGGTGGAGGAGACCGTTAGTTGGCTTGTTGGCAAGGTCGGGAACATGGGGCGATTGAGTTGTGGGGTGACTGATTAGAGTTTTTAAAGAATTTGAAAGGTGGATTTATTGGGAGGGTGGTCATTTGTTTAACCTTTTGAAATTTGGGGTGGCTCACGATTGGGTCAAGTGGACCATATCTGGCTCTATCCGAAATGGAAGATTTGTGGAGATTTTTAGAGACTTTAGGAAACCTCTTTGAAGATTAATATGAAGCTAAGAAGTTTGGAGGACTTTTGATTTCATTTGAAGTAGATAGGTACTAAGTTGAGATACTAAGAGCTAAGATATCTACCAAAAAATTGTATAAACCTAATCACACCAAAGACCAATCACCAAATGCCTATCTATTTGACAGTTTTAGATCCTTTAATTTAGAAACCTGATGAGCAACTTCTCTCCTTTGAAACTCTCCTATAAAAATTTTAAATCACTCATATTGGAGTGATTTCAGAGCCTCTAAGCTACCCCCAGCATGGCATACTAAGAACTTAAAAAAAAGTCGTCTATTTCCCCAAAAAGCAGCGCCTTCCCCGCCAACTTCCGTCCTCTTAATCTCCATCCCAACTTAATCCTAACAAATCGAATCCAACCGTCGCGGACACGAGCACCGGGAAAGGGAGCAGGCCGATATCAAAGATCGAAGGGAAGCCCGCGTAACTTGACGAAGGGTGGAGGCAGCGCAGAGACAGAGGGCTGACGAGGAAGAGAGAGTCAGAGAAAAGAAAATAATAAAGCCAGCGAGTGCCAGGTGCCCGTTTCGCATAAGAAGGCGTCCAAAAGCAGTGCGTGTCATTAGAGGCCGTGAAAGACGTGACAAATGACAGTCTGTCTCGCGGTGAATGCGCATTGGCGCCCCCTATCGCTGCCATCCGTTTGTTTGCGGTCACACATTGTCGTGGCTGGAGAATGGCCGAAGGTACGCTTCTTCGTTTATCCGTGGAACCTCCGCCGTTGTCGTCAGCGACTGCCCTGTGTGAGAATGTGATTCGCCATGGATCCTTGGGGATGTTTTGACGGCCGGTTGACGAGCGATTGTCCCTTTGGCTCGCCCTTCCGAGTGCCTCCTCTTGCTCCTTCCATTTTTTGCCCCGCCACGCTGACTGACTTCCTTTTTCTGCCCACCTTTCGAGTGGCCTCGATTAACGAGCACGCTTTTTTTGGGGCCACCATTCCTGATGGATCTCGAGGAATATAAATCGTTTGTCGGGCCACGCGGTTGGTAGTGAGCTTTCGGGGGGATATTGATGGATTGGAGAGACTGCTTACGGATTTTCTTCGTTCGAACTTAATGCCTAGTTAGTGGAGGAAGTACTGACTGATTGACTAGTTAGATGGAGGAATACTGATTTATCGACTAGTTAGTGGAGGAAGAATGCTGAGGTTTGGCTAGGTAGTGTGGGAAGAAGTGGAAGCATTGTTTTGGGTTGGTATGAGAAAGCTGGTGGTTTTGGAGAATTTTCAGAGGAAGTAAATATTCTAGGAAAAGTAACTACTATATTATAAATTTAATGCCTACTAGCACGCCATTTTTAACTGCGGATAAAATTGGAGTCTAAGTTTCAGCCTAAACCCTACGACAGACTAGATGCTCAAAAAGCAGATTACCAAAGCATATGCCACCCTTACGTGGCTGACCATTTTTCCACAATTCTCAATAACACTAACTTAGACTGCTCCTAAAAAGGACTTGAGGAAAATCTTTTTCAACATGGCACTCAAAGTAAGTACCTACCTATATTATTCTAGGTCCCACCGTTCTCCAAAGTGGCCCCCCTTAACCCAGTTCCCCAGCCACTGTTTCAGCACTCTATAACCTCTCCACTACACATTAACCGCAGTCATTGTACCCCTAACGATCCGTTCATCCTCCATTATAAATCTTGATGAGATTTACCGACAGCGGGACCGCGGTGTAACTGCAATCGGAGGAGGCCATTCCGTGCTGATCTGAAAGGCTGAAACCCGCGAGTGGCGAGGGCCCTTAGAAAACACTCGCCCCCGGTCGCTTATCCACCGATCGTTCGAAACGAATTACAGACGCGCCGTGATCCAAGCCCTCGCCAGAACGTATTCCCCTTCGCACGCCTTCCCTGGCCTCCTATGATTTAACCTTGCGCGCGTGCATCGTGCCCAGAGAAAGAGTACCATCTCGTAGCGCGTTGCTGCGCCTTCTTCCCGCCAGTCGGCATGATTTAAACTCATTGGGTGCCACATCCGTGCGCTTAAGTCCGACACGCGCGTTCACGCATACAAACCGAGCTTCTACACGTCGCGGGAACGCTTTGCCAGCGAGGCAGGGGAACAACCTGCTCCGCGGTACCAGCCACCACCCACTCATCTGGTAGCTGGATGTTAAAGGGACCACTCTTTTCGGGGGGACCACCTGAGTTGCACTCACGGTTTTCGTTGAGGAGGTTCGGGACCTGGGGTATGTATTGGGGTTCCTTGAAGTATGATTTGTGGGTAGGGATGGGATCAAATACCGAGCAAGTAGATTTGAAGTAGGTTTTATTCTACTTGAACTGTCTGGATCTAGATGTTTAAGAAAATGGGAAGAGTAGTTTCAAGTACAGTTGAATTTGAAGAAAATAGACTTAGGATTGGGGATTAATTAGAAGCTTGGGGACTAAGTAGGTGGTGGTTGTTCTAATACTGATGCTTGGAATACGGGAACTGGAAGAAATGGAAACGGCTTTGACAGCATTCTAAATTTTTAAGTTTCTAGCTGAGGTCTATTTAGGCACTTGAATGTTTGAAAGTTTGAAAATTTGAATACTTAAATATTAACCCTACATACATAAATTGAGAAATTGAAATATTTGAAAGTCTAAAAAATTAGAAGAAATGAGTGTTTAAAAATTCTCTAATCAAAAAACTTGAAAATATCAAAATCACTTCCACTTACCCATAGTCGAGACTAGTCCCACAAGAAGTCCCCTGGAAGCATTAAGGCGAATCCTTTCCAGGAAACTTCTTCTGAGAAACGAATACTACCTATCAAAGCTTCGACCCATCAAGGAACTAGAAGACTTCATGGCGCATAGATCCAGATACCCCGCGTGTTTTTGATCCACGTCTTCGAGACGCTCGCATTTGAATAACAAAATCGTTCGAACCGCAAAAGGAGGATCGCAAAGGGCAACGGATGCTCATCATCGTCTAACCCCTGACGCATGTGCTCTCGGAGCAGTCGTGTATAGAACGAGCATCGTCTATCAAACGACGACTAGAACAATGGCCCGTGACTTAGTAGGAGCGCCTCCGCAACATGACACGGCGTGTATGCGGCGCGGGCGCGCTCGAGCGGACCACGCGAGGAAAGCGGGCGCCTCGCTGTTCTAGCTTCCATTCTGTAACGATCTACACGGATCCTGGGCCCGATGCCCCTTGACGCTCGGCCACGTTCTTCTGATCGCACCCACGCTTTTTTGCCGATCGGCTGACAACACTATCCTCGTTGTTAAAGAAACCGCTGCGTGAAAGGCACTCCAGCGAGCGTGTAATCGCGGTAGTCGAGGAGGATTTACGACGAGGATGAACGACTCGTTTTGTTTGGATAATCGAGAGAAACTCTATTCTAGAGCCATTAGGAAGCTTCTGTTTTTGCTTCGTGAGGCGATTTCAGGCAGCGTTCTGCAGTGGGACTTAAGGGGAAAAAAGTCTCCTGATGCACTCAATGCGGAAGCGGAAATTGGAAGTGGCAGAGGTCGATTTTCTGAGTGTTCTGAAAATTTATCGGTCTTGGCAGCGAGCTTGTATAAAAACTCTATGTCCTATTCGTGGAGTCAGACAGGTCAAATTCTTTCTATTTTCAATTTTTAATCATTTTATAAGAACATAGAGAACAGAAATTTTCTTTAAATTTTAAAGAACCTCTCCACCATAAGAAGAAACTCCTTCACATCCCCTAGTTTGGGGCCTCACACCATAATCCCACCACTATCAAACAAAGAGCAGCAGAAATATTTCACAAACTCCTATCAAAATCCCAAAACACTCACCCTTGCACCTCTTCTCAAAAAACTCTGAAAAGAAACACTACTTCTCCACACAGAACACCCTCAAGAACTGCCTCCACAGCGCGATCGCCGACAGGTCTGCCTGCCGATCGGCCCCTCAGCCGATCGAATATAAAGGGGGATAAAGCAAACAAGTTGCTCGCTACAGTTTGACCGTATCGTGGACGCGAGAAGAGCGGCCGTGGGCCATCGCGCGCCGTTTCGCCCATAAAACCAGGAGTTATGGTTATTTAAAAACTTATTGGCCCGCCCATGCGTTGCGGTTTGCACGGGGGTGGTTGGGCCCAGAGTGGAAGGGGGGAGCCGTGACCCAGCCGAGATAAATCAAAGGATATTAAGACCATTCTGTCCTCCCTTTCTTCTCGTTCCACGCTCGCTGCTCGAGCCGCGGCTAAGTCACTGCCTCGACTCTCTCTCTCGCTCTCTCTCTCTCTCTCCTCCCCTTCCCCTCTCTTCCTTCTCCCTTTTTACCCTTTTTCATTCCCTCCCCACACGGCACGGGAGTTCTTAGCGAAACGCATTACGGGGAGGCAGAGGGCCGCCATAAAACTATCCACGTTCGCGTTCAACCGACACCGGAGTGCGTGTACGTGGCTGCTTTACGTTCCGATCGGCGACAAGAAACCGGGAGCAATTCACCGGGATCCGAGGGAGCAAAGTGGATCCTTGATAAACGGATATCGAGTTTCACGGGAATCCCAGCCTCCGCCTCTCGATGCCTCTACGCGCCGAAACGACTTTTATGCGGGGCGATGGCTTGACCCCATACGCGATCGTCTATTTTCGAGACGGCCCGCCCTTTAGGCTGGTGAAATTTAGGGGACTTCGAGGAGTTTAGGGAACTTGGGTGGAAATCTGTAGAACGTCGGTTTGGTAAGTGGGAGTATAAATGCAGGAGATAGTGGTTTTGTTTCGGAGCTGGGAGAGGGTTGGGTATCTACCATTTTGGGGGCTTGGGAGCTCATTAGGTAGAGGTATGATAAATGTGGAGTTCGATTCTAAGGGATTCTGTTGGAGTCCATGGGAAATCGGACACTTTTTGCAGTGACGTCTTAAATCTAGTTTAGATTTGGGTATGTAGTAGTCTGTAGGGATTTTTCAACGCATCTCAAAGTGTTTTTTTTTTTTTTTTTAATTTTGTGATTTGTGGATTTTATAGCTGTGTATCAGAGCTGTACCTGATTTCTGGGTAATTCTACTTATCATCAATTTTGCGAATACTTTATTCGGTTTTGAGTTATGAATTTTGTTTAAGTCTGTAAGAGTATTTACAGTTTAAGTATGGTAATGATACATGAAAACAACCTTCACTGGAAGAACTTAAACATATGTCTCTGTACCCTTCCGCCAATTAAATCAAGAGGCTTTAAAGAAATCGCAAAATTAATGAGGCCCAAGCCCCACAAACATTCCCAAAATTTACAGTTCAATCCAGCTCGGAGCAATCGGCCATAAAATAAATCTCAATTTTCCGCGCATCGCGATGTGCATAATTTACAACCCATGTTACCCTCAACAAGGTGGCCACGCTCCCAATTTTTCCTGAGAACCAATTTACACCCCTCGAAACTTTCCACACAAATCCCACCAGGAACTTTCATCGTTTACCGAAGGATAGGAAAATATAGTACAGATCGAGTTACCCTCGGCCAGTCCATACTACACACCACAGTAAAAGTCCTCGATGATATATTCCATCGTGCAAGTGGCTTTTAACGATTTCTCCGTGTTTCTGGTATGCACCTAAGAGGATGTACCTTGGATAGATTCAAAAGTAGGTAGAGCTCGAGAATGATTTCCAGCAGAATTTAGTAAATTAACAATTTTTAGAGAACTCCCTTAAAGGGTCTAAGACAAAAACAAACTTCTAGTCCACTTGAATTTAAATATGCAACACACTTATTAATATCTTCATTCTTTCTTAAAACGATGATACAAATAAAAAATTTTAAAAAAAGGAGGAGAATGGTAACCTCTTAACCCTCTATACTACATAGAATATGACCTCTATATAGATACTCATATCAAGTCACACTCGACATTTTTAAAATGACCTCAAATAATAAGGACTTATTAAACCAAAAATTGAAAAAAATTGCAAGTGCAAAGGGTTACAATCGTAAACAGTTTCTGGAAAGAAAATTGAAAAAAGTTACAAGTGCAAAAGGTTTAAAATAGTAAGGACTTCCCAAAAAGAAAATTGAAGAAAAATCGCGAGTGTAATGGATTAAACGCTATCGAAAATTATCGAGTGTCCCCTTCAACAGCGATCACTGTCGTCACGGCCTTCGAGGTCGAAGGACGCCTCAGGATCACGGTCGAGGATTTTCAGGCGTTCGTCGAGCGGTGAAAAGGCGGTCGGATCCGTGGCGCGGGCCCGTCGGAAGACGCCGGTTGCCAGGCTGGGCCCATTTTGATTGATCGGGCAATATAGCCTGCTCGCCCCCCGCGGTTCGTGCATTACCGACTGCGACGTGGAAAAATTACTGGATTGAGATGCACTCATTAATAATGGCGTACGTGCGCGCGAGAGATCGGGCCTCGACTTCGATCCTAAACGTCCGCGACGAACCGACGCTCCTCTTGCCAGCTTGTGTAATTACTGGTGGACGAGCATGCGACATGACCATCAACCAGTGGTTTATTCTTGGGATCGATGGATTCCTGGGGAAAATGACGACTGTTGAAGAGGGAGCTTAGAAGCCCAGAGGTGCTGAGAATGTGAAGCTTATAATATTTAGGAATCAGATGAGAGGGTCGATAAAATCGAGTAGAAATGAATTAAATTAATTTTCATTCAAACTCACAGTAAAAGTTCACTATATGGTTAAGGAGAATTAAGTAGAATAAGTATTCTTGAGTAGTGAAGCGTCAAATGAGTGAATAATTTGGAGAGTAAAATTGCAACTGAATTGAGTATCAGAAACCAGAGAAGACACTAAAATCGAAGCATCAAATCAGTGAATAATTGAAAAAATGAAATTGCAACTAAATTGTGTACTAGATGCCAGAAAAGACACTAGAATCGACCGAGCCCAGCGAGAGAAACTCCCGCGGAAAAGAAAGGCGCGTCAGTTCGGTCAAGTAAACAGCTGCGTTCCAGGTTTCTATTCATTTTAATCGCCGGATTTAAATCATGCAGCCTGTTCTCGCTTGCGCGCGTTCGCGCTATTACGCGCATTACTAGCACGACATTAATATCACCGGGTAAGCTGCTTCCAAGCATCAACGCTTTACACGCGTGTAAATGACCGCACGTACACCGACGCTCTCCGGAGAAAGTACGACATTACGCGGTAATTATCCTTCCTTCACTTTTGACTCCGTTTGACTTCTTGACACTTGCCATAGAAATTATTTTATTGCCACCGACGATCCCCCTTTAGAATCCTTTTGCATTTTTGGGTGCAGTTTCACTTGCACTCGTCGGATGAACTTTATCAAAGGAATTCATTCATCTCTTAAAAGCGAAACTGAAGATAAATCTGTTTACCTATTCGATAATAAATACTCCAGAAAGTTGAAAATTAAACATTTTTTACTTGCGATACCTGCTTCTCTGTGAGAAATGCAATCAGGATGCAAGAAGATTAAAAACTCAAATCTATCAGAATTCAGTAAAACTTGTAACTCGAAAGTGGGCAGGAGAAAATGACTCAGCGTTGATAGCGACGACGCTAGAATCTGAAGGAGACTGAAATCAGGAACACAGTGAACTGTATCAGCTAAAATCATTCTCTAAGGACGCACCCTGACGAAAGGTCCTACCTGTGACACTCAGCCACGCCCACGGGGCCAACAAAGGACACCGCGTGTGAAAGTCTCCGGAGAAATGCACCTATTGTGTCCTGAGTCAAAACGATCGTCGCTTTCTGAGACCAAATCGCATCGCCAGACGAATCAAGATTCACGAAACATGGCGGGCGGAAGTGGAAAAAAAGTAGGAGGCCTAGAAAATTGCTCCTCAGTCCCAAAAGCAATCTGCAGAGCCACGTGGCCTCAGATAATTATACGTTCTGGAAGACTTAAAATTGTAAGCCTGAAATCTATCTCTAATTTCGAATACTCCTGTGAATGACTCTAATAGGGTGGTCTGCGTTTTCTTCAGATCTCAGGAATGAGACACTGAAATTTTGTGAAACGTGAAAACAGTTCCATTACTTGCACCCTCCCACTCTTCTAAACAAATCATTTCAATAATTATGATGTTGGCAGCAGTCGACAGGTGTCCATTTCTCATGTTGAATCAACAAGTCTGGCAACAATTAGTTGGCTCATTAGGGGGAACGAGGGCGGCGCCTACTCGATTTTCCTCGTGATAATTAGTTCGTCGCGCCTGTTGGGAAACATCGGGGATGGTACTTTTCGAATGACTTGGTCGCCTAGAATCAGGAGAACCGAAAGCTGTTGCATAATTCCGTGTTCGTTGAATCAATAATTGGCGCGGTGAAAATTATTAAGCCTCTGGCGGTAAAACGTGCTGTGACTAGCGAGAAATCATTCTGGGTAGACAGAACGACACACCGTGCTTTCCAAATTGATTTATACCCACGCCTCTGTGCGATCTCAGAAAATATTTCTCGTTCGCGAGTTTGGTTCGACTTTCATGAACTGTATGGTCATTTGCATTTTCTGCGGGACTAATTCAGAGGCTTATTAAAATCATATTATGCTTATTAAAATAAGTTAAAATAAGATTGTAGGAATTATAGTGGATACAAATTCTAAATTCCATAAAAAGAATTTGCAGACAATTTTCTGGTTAAAAGAAGATTACTGCTAATCGAGTACGTAGATTGAGATGGAATAATACTAGCCACACAGAATCTCTTCGTATCACGGAAGATACTTTACTCGTTACTTGTCTTATACAGAATGAGTCACACGCAACAGCTACAGCCGAAACACACGCCACACACACGAATAGTGTATACGAAGACAATCATACATACGTATCCATAATAACGTTTAACATTAAGATATATTACATATTATCAGTAGACGCCTCGATTATGCTCTAACAACTAAAAATGACAGAACTCTCTCGATTACCTAATACAATATCAGATACCTATAAGTTAGCTACCAAGAGACTACCCATTAATTGCCTCAAAAGCGACCTCTGCTGTAATCAAAACAATATCAATCTCCCTTGCAGCCAGCGATCCCCCTGAATCGCGGGGCTCGCGATTGAAATCGATTTCACGATTCGATTTGCGATCACGTTGGACCCGTCACGGCGCTCCGTGGTGGACGAGGCGAGGGAGGAAGGAAGATACCAGGCCGACGTCGGATAATGATCCCGAACTCATTTCACGATCATTCTATCTGATTGATCTGATTAGTCCAGGCCCAGAACAGGTCGACCGGTAAATGATCTCCGCCGATCTCAATCAGCTTCTGAAAAAAATAAAACGGCATCGACCCTGCCCTCCCTCGATCCTCCCTCCCTCCCCCTACCCCCCTACTTGCGCTTTATCCCTGTTTCTTTCGACTCTCGTGTCTTCCTCCCCCCTCTCTGGCCCCCCAGACATCCGCACGATAATGAGTGCCTCCCATGTAGAGAAAAGGGATTATTTGCGGCACGGGATCGAAAATGCCGCGCAAGCCTCATTATCGGATGCACGACTACCACGATTCTGGAGCGGCTTTCGTTTCGACATCGCCTCCTCCCCCTTCCCTTTCGTCGATCTTCCCCGTGGCAGCCAGCAATCGACCGCAGAGAATCTACTTTGCGTCTTTCTGCGGCACGGCTGCTGGTGGAACGGTAAATCAACGACAAGGCCGGGTCAGGGGTCGAGGAATTAGAGCTGCGAGGGGCTTCTGGGACGAAGTCGTGCAAAGACGCTCGGACGACCTGGGACAAGTCCTCGCTGAACGGGACAGGGAACTAGGCTGTTGGTTACGTGGTAAGTAGCTTCGAGTAATGGTTAAGAGGTTTCGAATTAGAGGAGAGAGGGTTGGAGTTTTGGAGGGGGTTTGACGAGTTAGGGTTGACTGCTGGACCATGGGTGAGGAAGGTTTTGAGATCACAGAATGTATAATAATTCGCAGGTCCCAAGAGTCTCAAGATTCCTTCCGTCAAAGAATTAATTAAAGCTCTACTAAACCTCGCTAAGTACGAGAAGTTGATGATTTCCCAAATCCAAGCCCGCAACAATGTTTAAGCATGCCATTGAAATACCCATCACAGTGGTGTGGTGGATGTTTTATCATCATCAGAGAAAGTGTTCTTCGGAGCATCGCGTGTTCACACGTGGGAACGTGGCTTGAGGAACACCCTGTAGAGATATTCCAGGCGTACCTCGCGCGTTCGTGTTTCCCCGTTTCGACCAGCACGGTTTAATGCACCCGTGATCTTTGGCACGCATGTGCAACAAGGGCCGCGGCAGGTGCCTGCTTGAGTCACGGATTTTATGGTCCACGACCCTGCATTTCGCGGTTTCTCACGCTGCCTTTAACGCAGGAATGCTAAAAAGTCGTTCCTCATTAAACGAACTGGAACGGAATTCCGGAACGGTACTGGAAATACCACGCAACCGACGCCGTCTGACCGGGAGCAATATGGATTGGGCTTCGCGTGTTGCGCGTGCACACGCGACAAGCTAAATAGAGACGCGCCCCTTCACGGGTGACTTGCCTCGGGGAACCTTCGCCAGGCGGTTCCATGGCATTTTCTTATCAATCTTCCTTGAGAAACTGCATGAAGAAGAAGGAGGCTTTGGATGAAAGGCAGATACCTTTTTTGGGATTCGACTTTTCTGCTTCTCGAGGCTTACTGAGATGGTTCTAGTGTCAGTTAATGCGAGGACATTTCTAAAACTGATTCTTTTGAGTCTTAGGTTCTTATCATTAATAAAACAGTGGACCTATAATCTATGGTAACTCGGAAATCGCAGAAAAATCCTGTGATATTTTTTGTTAAGTAGATACATATTGTATTTCTAGGATTTCCATTTAACTCTTTTCCAATTTCTTTATTTTAGAAACCCAAAAATTTCACTTATGAGTTTTTCCAGTATTTCAAATGAAACAGTAGAGGATAGAGAATACTCCATTTTTCCACTTTTACTTTCTCAAAAAACTCCCTATTTACTCTAAGAAAAGTATTCTGCTTTCACAGTTCTTCAATTTTTTCCCCTTAACCGTGTACAAACTTCCTGGAAGTCATTTCAAAGATCGAAAGTTCCAAGTCCTAGGAAACACTAAGCGACTGTAGACAATGGTCTGTGGAGGAAATTATGCTTGAGCACGTTCACGTAATCAGCCACGACTGACGACGTAACTAGTGTCTCACTATCGTGGCTGAAGTTCTGTTATTCTTATTCTCCTAGCAGTCCTCTAAGCTACGAGCATGAAGAACAACTGAACGCAACAGATCTCGTTGCTCCACGTTCCCTTGAAGATTGGTCAATAGTCGAAGGAGATGAATCTTCGACGTTCAAAGTTTCCAGTGGGAACAATGGTCAACGTTTGTTCGTCGATGATACGCGTGGAACAAGTAGGAAGCGAAACGGGTGACACATAGAAGTGTGGTCTGCCTGGTAAAAAGCAGGAACAGCGACCAGCTGGTTGCACGTTCGCTCATTCATGCGAACACGCTTCTGCGGTCTTTCAGCGACCGACTCGTTTGCGGAAACGCCGCGAACGACGGGGATTAAGCGCTTCCTTGTAAAACGCCGCCAACGCGGATCGCGGGGACGATGAAGAACGTGCAAACGTGGGTACTCGTGGCGTTCCACGAAAGGGAATATTAAAATCGCCCAAAGGGAGAAAGTTGTGATTAGTTGATAGTGGAATTGATTAGAATTGATTAGAATGACTCTGCTCCGAGAAGAGTCACAAATTAATATTTGAAAATTGCATATTTGAACGCTTGAAGAGTTTGACATTTGAACACTTCAAGAGTTTGATATTTTAACACTTGAGCCACTGAATAAATGAACACTCGAATAATTGAGTAATCGTATATTTGAATACTTGAATAAGTGTGAATAAGTGAAGTAAGTGAAATAAGTGAAATAAGTGAAATAAGTGAATAACTAGAATAATTGGAGGAGTGAGTATTCGAATATTTGAATAAATATTTGAGAACTTGCATACTTGAGTATTTGAGTAAATATTTAAAACATGAGCTTTTCGAAACGAAAAACGAAGTCTAAGTTTGTAATCACGAAGCCAATTAAAAGATAAAACTCTTTCCCCCATCTACCACGTCTCCAATCGAAGAAGAGCTACAGCCTGTCCCAGTTGCGTGACTCACCCTCAGCAGCACTCATTATGCAGTCAATCAATGTGTTAACTAAGGTTGTTTTCATTAACATACAAATTACTTACTCGAGGATGCAAACAATAATGGTAATCTGACATCGATTTCAGCGTCTTATCTCTTCGCTCGAGCCTGATTTAATTGACGTTCGACCGTAGAAAAAAGAACAATAGAAACTTTATAGAGGTAACTGACAAGGTTCGCGAATTCCACGGACATTCTCCGATGGAACTTTTCGTGAAAGTAAAAAACTGAGATCTGAAAGTCACTGTGCGAGAAACCTGTGTACTCCTACGTCATGGTAAAGGTATCAACAAGGTCGAAGTCGACTGACGTGCCTCCAAGCCGATGGAAATCCAAGGAAACAACCGAAAGCTCACGTGAAGAAGGTCTTGAGGATATCTGAGGTGTCTGAAGTCTCAGCGACAGGTATCTGACACATTCGTGTACAGTACACCTAGTCATTATCGATATTCCTGGTGGTCCATGACCTTGCGACCCTAGGACCTCTCACTTGGCCTAGACGACACCTTCTCCTAATTATTTAATCACTTGAACGTCGAATTAACGCCAATGTGCTCGCTCACTGTCAAAAAGGTCAAGAAAAGAGGTTCTTGAGGTGTCGGTACAGTCTTTGGGAAAGTTACTAGCTTCTTAAAGTCAAAGAAGACTACTCGTGACATGAAATATTTAGAGATTATTTAAGAAACTATTTGTAGACTTTCAAGATTAATATGGTGACTAGCTGGAATATAGATTCTAGGAAAGTACGAGTACAGAATCATTTTGAGGATCCTCTGAATCATGAAATGAGTCCTCTCTAAGGTCCCAAGATTATTTAGATCAACCTAGAGTCTAGAAGTTGATCTCAACTAATTACCAGCCTAATTAATTGGGCACTCCAAGATCTACAAGGACCCTAAACCATAAAGACGCTAAAATAAAAACTGAGATACAATTTTTAGAAGTCCTGCGCCATGAGACAGATCCTCCTTTAGCCATTCAACTAATTACCAGCAGCCTTATCTGACTGCCCCAAATTCATGACTCATGAACACCATCAACAGAAATACCTAACTCCTAGAAACCTTCTACCATGCATCAGATTCTCCTAATCTCTCCAATAATTCCCAAAGCACTTTAACCACCCAACAAACAGTCCCCCAAACTATCTAATTACTCATAACCACCCACTGTCCCAACTTCTCAAACCTCTCACCACTACATTTCACCCAGAGACTTAACCTCGGTTCCCGCAATTCCCTCCACGTGAAACAAGACGAACACATGTCCAAATGAATCGGGAACGCGAGCCCAGGATCGGAATTAGACTCGGACGGGGCAATCTCCGTGGAAGATGAGCGGTTTCATAGACGAGCGAAGGACAAACGCGCGGGAAAGAGGAATCGAAGGCTGGCCTCCGGCAGCTGGACTCAGCGAGGGGGGGTGAAGAGGGCAGGAGACGTCGGGAAGGGTCGAAGGGGTAGCAGCGAGATGCATTTCGTGGATTAAGAAGGTTATATACCTGGCGGTCTCACGGTGAGCCAGCGCGGTAGGAGTCTAATAAGATGTAACTAAATTATGATTGGATTCATCATTGCCGCGAACGGGATTGGTATGGCCGATCGTTTCTGCTCGCGGAGCGAACGGCGGACGCCACTGACTGGTCAATAATTCATCGGCCCCAAGGCATTCTATATGATGCGTGATATACCGTGATCCTGAATGTGCGATTGCCGACGGTGCACAGAGACGGAAGAGGAAAGAAGATATTCTGCGCGCTCCTGCTTCTGCCAGGGGGTGGCTGATAGGGATGGGAGCAAGTGTAATGCGAGAGGAGAGCTTAATGGGACGATTTCGAGACAAAGGTGGTGCTTTTACTCCTGGAACCAGTGTAGTTATTCTACCTAATTCTTAAATATACAAATGCAACTACTTTTAAATTTATTATTCTTAAGACACTCCAGTTTTTGAATATACATCAAGAATTTTTAAGTCCACGAATTTTAGGAAGGTTTATATTCACCCATAAATTTATTTACAAATAAAAAAATCAAAACCAGATATCTTAAAAACAGTATCCTCAAATCCTACCCCAATCCTGTCTCTTACTGTAATTTTTTACTTGAGAATCTCTCAACGAATCCCCACCAATCTCATCACCATATATCTCCAATAAAATCGCTGTGTTTCTCCGCTTCTCACTAAACTATCCCCACCTATTTCACCCCAAGAAAAGAACGTGTCACTCCAGATCCTTCGTCAAACATTGCAGACTGCGCAACGCCTTTCTGGAAATCGTATCTCCCTCAGACCGTCACATTCACCGTAGACTACGAACACGAGGGAATAACGTGAGTAAGCATTTATGCAAAACGCGCGTAAACGTTCGTTTTGTTGGTTGAATTAGCCCTCGGTGATCTCTGGTAGAAGGGACAGGGAGGATCCCCGTCCTCGTCTCGAGTTTCGGGTTGCCCAATCACGTGGCCAGTCATTCTGGAGGCGCTCGGTTCTGGGCAACGAAGGAGGGTGATTTTTGCATGTCACGTGGGCAAACGGGCGCGCACTGAATGCCCGTCGTTAGGCACTCGTTGTGCCAGGATGAGTCGGTTTCACGCAACGATACGTCTGGAGAACGCTCCACTTTGGGACCCTTTTCGGGGGCTCCTATCGACGTGACTCGAGCAACCCCGCTGAAGACCAGACGCTCTGCTAATAGTACCCGCCCAGCAGACCTCGAATATCTGGCGGATGGTATGTAGGGCTGAGATACAAATTGGGAAAAAATTGATGGAATACTAGGGAGAGTTTATGAAGTCAGAAATGGGGTGACTTTTATATCGTTTGTGCAGTGATTTACGAAGCTTTTCACGAAAGATTATTAAGTTTCAAATATTTAAAATATAAATTGTTAATTTGTTGAATTTTCAAATATTCGAAACTTCAAAATTTTGAATTTTCAAATATTCAAAATTTTCAAATTTTGAATTTTCAAATATTTGAAACTCTCAAAGTTTCGAATTTAAAATTTTCAAATATTCGAGATCTTCAAATTTTTCTATTTTTGAACTTCTGCATATTTTAAGCTCTTGAATCTTTAAATTTCCTAAACCTTCAAAGTTGTTTTTCTATACATATATTTTTTTTAGCTTCTGGGTCTCTGTGTTCGACCTGTAAGTGATCTCCTCTGTCTGTTACTTCTCTGTCCTTACTCCCAAAGAACCGTAACAATTTTAACAAAGACTCAAGCAGCAGTTTAAAATGGAATATCTCAACGATTGTTTTTTACAATCGACAATTTTATCCTCTTAAGCCAAGGGCAGCTATTGCTTGGACTGTTGCTTGACCATATTCATTTTTTACGGTCCCCAAATTTTTCCAGCGAGTTTCGCGTTATTTTTAA
This sequence comes from Calliopsis andreniformis, assembly GCF_051401765.1. Lineage (NCBI taxonomy): Eukaryota > Metazoa > Arthropoda > Insecta > Hymenoptera > Andrenidae > Calliopsis > Calliopsis andreniformis. Next base: position 4,780,646 of record NW_027480432.1, on the reverse strand, counting down.
AGCAATAATGGTAAAAAGTCGCCAGCGAGTTTACGACCAGCCCCTGGACTAACGGTACACTGACCGAGGAACCCTTCTGTCGTCCGAAAGTTTTTACGACTTGACCCACATTTTTCGGCACGAGGACGAGGGTGCAGGTCTGCTTGTTCTTTCGCCCCGGTGCGAGATCGCCATAAAAATGCGAGAACCGTACGATTTTCCCCACGAGGCGAGATGGTCGAGGAAGAGAGGCGAGACGAAAGAAAGCAGGGCCCCCGTTGCCAAAAAGTCATTGGCATTGTTAGGGAGATGGACGCCTGCGTGGAATATTTATGCCTCGACGATGGACGAGTTCTTTCGGGGAAATTCGACCGTTTTACGAGACAGTCGGAAAAACGCAAAACAATCTCGTGCAGAGAGGTTTGGTCGATGGATAACCGTAAAAAGAGAGAAGGGAAGAACGGTAATTTGCTTGTAAAGGAGAGTTTCACGATGACTTCGGGGTTAGGATCATCGTACAAGGGATTGGGTTTTAATTACTTTTCTCGTATTAAAATATTTGGAATCCCCGAGTTAACTTTTTTGTATTTTATTATTCTAGTAGAAAGTGAGAGGATTTATAAATATTGTGAGTAAATATTAGTCTTGGAAAACTAGTTTACTTAAGAATTAACATGTTTAACATGTTTAAAATAGATGCGAAAAAATTCGTAACTCCCTGCAATTACATGAGAAACTGCCACCAATCACCTAGCAACTAAATCACAGCACAGAAAATGAATTTTCAAAAAATTCCAATCTTCAAAGTAAATAAAAATAGCCCATCAGTCCAAAGCAAAAATTCTTGAAATTATATGGATAGTGCTCAACGAGAGAAGAAGCATCGATATCCATGGCAACCAATTCACAAACCCCAAGCAATATGTCCACTTCACCCCCAACTTTTTTCCACACTTTTTTCCCCGTCTATTTTGCCTCCTCATCCAGCCCGTCGACTCTTCTTTACTTTCTTTACGATCGGTCTCCCTCATCTGGCCGTTGGAGTTATTACGAACGCCCTGGGACAATGGGGAACAATAGGCGCGTGAATGGGTCATAATCGATTCGATTGTCGTAAGGGATCAGCCTGGTTTCCTGGGACCCGTCGTTCCAATACCTGGAACCGCGCCTCGAGACCAAGGAACGAAAACGCTCGGTGTCATTAGGCGTCTGGCCCACCTGGGATAATGTCCAGCGATGGACGTGTAATCAATGCACTCCGAGGGCTTAGTCCCTGGCCTCGTAAAGTGTTACAGATTTTTTCCATCGGGCTTGTTTTTTTTATTTTTTTACACGGCCCACTATATCCCAGGCTGGATAAAAATCGTTGTAAAAAAAGGACATCTTGACCTGTTTTATATTCGAACCCTCGATTTAGCTGAATGGAGGCTATCGGAGATTGGACTTCTTTGTGGGGACAGTAAAACTGGTGGTAAAAAGGAGAGGCCTTTCGATGGGAGGATCAACCTTGGATGGACTTCGACAAATTTTCTGAGGGTACAGTGAGGTACTGATACTGTACTCATTTCAGAATGTTGTGTTATTAACTTAAAAGTAAATACTGAAGTAAAGAGTCTCGATAGATACTTAGGTATACTAGAAATGAAAAATATTCATGGATAATCTACAATCTACAGAAATGAATGAACTAAAGAGCTAAGAATTGTCCATACCTACTACTAAATCTATATCTAAAAAGAATTGTAGGTACTACCGCTCGAGAAACTCGTCTTCCAATCCAACTCTCTTCACAGAAGGACTGACTAAGAATATTCACCGATATCAGGCACCTGGAAGGCCCTTGCCAGGCGATTTCCACCCATCACGTGCAGCGTGAAAAACAAAGGGGCAGCATGGAAGAAGGGGTACGCGGTCATCGAGCAGACATCCTGCGTCTGGACTCAGATGACGCAGCAGCCAGCGAGCCATCCTGTCGTGTCTTGATGAGCACGACGAGAGACATCGTCCGTCGATTCGAACTATCGATACCCGACCCCGCGACCCCGAGGCTCCATCGGCTACACGAGCCAGAACGCGATATACGCTGCTACAGGTTCTGATTGCTCTCCACGGATGTGACAGAGCTGCCTCCTTCGCCGCGGGACACGAATTTGTCGATACATCCTTTGCGAAGGGCAGAGAGGACGGCTCATGAACGCTGGTATCATCGACAGATCGCCGTATGTTGATCGACCACGGCTAGACACTCATTTGCTCGCTCGGGGAACAGTCCGAGTCGATTAAACCGTGATTCGATCTGCCTCCAGACACGGTGTACACTTGATGTTCCACGGATCCGCGATTAATGAGACGATTCTCTAACGTCTGTCGACTCAAGGGAATTTCTGTTATTTTATCGGTCAGGGGTACTGGACTGGGGCGTCAAGGTTTCACCGAGGTCTCTCGACAGATGGGGAGGTGACTGAAACTCTGCTCTTAGGGCAGAGATTAATTTTTGGGAGTTTTGGTATTTTGCTCATTGGTTGGGAAATTTGTAAGTGGAGATGTAATCTTCTGAGGCTCTGGGGATTTCTAGGTGTTTCAGTTCCTAGCTAACTAATTTTGTATCTTACTAAAAATTCACAACGTAAGCTCATATCGCAAATTACAAACTCAAATAAAACAGAAATGAGTCCCAAGTATGAAGAATTCAAAACCCTTTGAAATTTAGAATAAAAATTAAAATCCTAATACCACAATACAAAAGAAATAGAAGTTCAAGAATCTGAAGCTTCTATACCCAAAATTCCATCAAAATTAGAGTGTATACCCCAGAGTCAACGCAAAAACCAACAACCCTCAGACGGAGCATTCCATCGTCAACAGTGATCCTTCGCGACAAGTGTCGAGCAGAGGCCCAAGTTAGGCTAGAAAGGTGGGTCAAAAAATCAAGGTATCCCCGTCGTGGGACGGACCATCCCTCGAGCGACTTTCATTTTTATTGACAGAGCTATCCAGGGCCTGAGGAAAAAAAGAAGGAAAGAAAGAAGAGGGAGAGAAGCATCGAGGTCGAGCTCGACTTTCTTACGAGATCGTGCATTCTTCGCTGCTTCCTCTCCCCTATCCCCATCTCGGCTCTCTTTCCTCCTCCCCCGTGTCTTCCCTTTTTTCGAACCTGCCATCCGAGGCAGCAGCCACCTGCTGAGAAAAGTGCTCCGTGACCGTTCGACGGTTGCGTCAGGACCAGGGCACAGTTATTTGCATCATCCATCAGGGGAAGGAAAACGAGGAGGGTGTCTGGAGGGAACAGTGAAAGAGGAGGACAGAGGCAGAAGAGGGGAGACGGATGACCCGCTCCCGATTCCTCCAAGGGGATTCGCCCGCATTGTTGGACCTCTCGGTGATATTTTATTGGGTTTATGACGTCATTAATCTGATCGCTGGATCCGCCCACCAGCTTAATCGTGACGCATCTGAACCGGTGGACACTTGCCGCGCGCCTCTACCTGCCTCCTGTCATCTTGGGAATTTTCGGCTCGGCGAACGATGCAGATTCCCGGCGAGATATACGCCCGAATACGTAAATTATCCGGTTTATGGGCCTTCCGTGCACTCCTTTCTTTCGCGCGGAGGATACGATGCCTCTTTCCCCTGCCACTCTTTCTATCAGACCCATTCTGTGGTTTTAGAGCCGTGGAATGGAGATTAGGAAAGAGGACGCTCGTGATTTGTTGAGATTCAGTTTCGGTAATGGGCAGTGCCACTACTCTTCTACTACTACCTCTACTGCTTCTGCTACACTATTCTAATTGTAGTGACGTCATGAAGCTCCACTCGCCTGGCATCCCTGACCTCGAGGTCCCTTTCGTGCCCCTTCCTCTCCTTCAGTCCCAAGCCTCCCAAAACTCGATCACGAGGAACCCAATCACGCTTCCCATCCGCCGCCTTCGCACGTAGCCCGCGTTCCATCGTCCATCCGAAACAATATTTTCGGGCGGGCAGACCGATACGTTTTCGCTGGTCGGCTGGCACGCGGGGCATCCCGTGCTCGCGGAAGGTATGCGGCGTCAAGTATCTCTAGCGGGCAAAAGTTATATTACACCGAGCGTATCTGATGTCTACATGCATGCTGCTCGTATATATAGCGGCGTGCCCGGCGCGGCGTGTTGCGCGCGGAGGGCCCCGTGAGCACGAAATAATGCGAGGATCGGCCGCCGCGAGCAGCTGCCGCCTGGCTCACAAACGATATCAAAAGGATTTGCTGATTCAGAGAGGCCGCGCCACGAAAGAGAGGAACGCGCGTCGGGGTTTTCTTCTCGCGAAGAATCGGAACGTCGATCGATCATCGAGGGCGTTGCGTCTTCGGCCGTCTCGTATCTAGCATAGAACTGGCTGACAGACGTGTACCCTGAGATTTATTTCATCGTTGAAAATACCGTGGGAGTCGGGCCGAAAAATTCGACGCGTCTTATCGGTTTTCCTCGTGCGTTACACGCTTCAGGGAACTCTGAACTGTATCTACAGGTTCGCTGGGGTCTTGTACGTAGTACCTGTATACACGTTCTGTGAAATGAAGCACGGACGAGATGACTGGGTTTAGATGTGAGTGTTCAATTGAGAATTTGTGGGATAGTTGCTCTAGAATCTAGAGAGTATGAAGTGTCAAGTTGGAAAGGTATTTGGGAGCAGATTTGAGAATTTTTTAGTGCTACGTCTGGGTTACAGAAAAATTTGCTTCTATCCAAGTTTCAATAATAATATTGAAAGAAGAATAAGGTGAAATATGTAGTGACTATGAATGTACTATTTCAGGAACTGCCACTGTTTTTTTATAAAATACCTTTTCAACAGAAAAAAGGCGAAGGAGAATACAAAATTTCTAGATCAAGTCATTTAGAGAAGAATATCAGAGATGAGTAGGTATTATGTGAGATACAAAACAAGAATATAAAGTATCTACCACTTCTAGTGCTCCATGAACTAGAGTCCTAATTATTGTTCAGAGCTCAGATGGTCTCTGGATCCATCTAGATCCACAATATTCCTAGGGACCCTCTCCAGGACACGGAACAGTATGTCTTACAATTTTCTACATATATCAGACTTCCTAAGACTCAATCATTATTTTAACTAAACAATGACAAAATTTGGTCTAGATATATCAATGCTCGAATATTTGATCGTACCTTTTCTTTTCCCTCTGCCACAACAGTCTCATCCCTCGAATTTCCTATTCCTCTCACGACAATCCGTTTCCACGCTGAATATGCTTGTTTCAGGCGACGCAGATCGGCGGGGTGTCCCCAGGGCGACGTTTCGCAACGCGATTTATCGGCCGTTTATTTATTTTCGCCCGTTCCTGTCAGACCGTGGCCAGGCGATACCAGGGTGTCGATCGCTATCTTAATTTCGTATTGTGATCGGTCAAACGGTCCTGGCTCGCGCTGAATGGCCTCGAGTGTCGCGCGTCTACGTACATACGTACACACACCCTTTTGTATGGCGAGCTTGCTCCGTGAACGGGATAACGCCGTTGCACGATGACATAGTGGCGACGAGAAACTACACTCTACACGAGGACTTTACGAAACGTCGCGCGCGAGTATACTGGGTGTCTTGTCAGCCAATCAGCTGAGCCTTGTGTGTCCGCTCCGAGACGTGAAAAGAGCTTTTTTAGCCCTGATTAGCGCGAGGCGCATTCCTGTCGAGTATCGAGCCGTTCTTAACGTGAAAGTACAAATAATTCTGCCGACTAGGTGGGTGAGATTAGGTGAGTGGGAGTGGGAAGTTTTGTGCTGAACATGGTTTTGATGGGATTAAGAGCGTTGTGGTCGATATTTAGCGATCCCAAGCGTGGAGTACAATTGTTGGAGTTGTGGGTCTGCGCAGACGTAGCTAAAGTGTTGATTTATTGAGAAAGGCACTGGGATGTATATTCTCAATTTCTTTATTTTCTATTGTCCATTCTAATACCACTAGGATTACAATATAATGCAGTAGAGGTAGATACTAAGATTCTCTCAGGAGTGGTTAATCCCTTAGGAACCAAGCTACATATCGAAGCAAAAGAATTTTTCTATCCTACAAATCCAATTACACACCTCCCTAACAGTAACTACATATTAACTAACGACGCCCCTCATCACCCGATTTATTTCGCTCGAGGTCCCCCACCTCTGAATCGGCCAGTGTAGACACGTATCTACAGCGTCGTTCGAAAGTATCTTTTACAGCGTAGCAGGAGCGTGGTACGGGTCCGTGAGCAGGCAGCACACTTCTCACGGATCCCGAAGTGGTATACGTAGACAGTCGCCCCCGGTACGACCCCGGAACGTACGATTCGTATTGTGCGCGATCGCGGAACGAACGATCGCTACACGATCTCCCGCTGCTAGATCGCCAGATCGCCGATCCGCCGGTACAGCGATCTATTGATCGCGAACAACGCTCGGCACACACGGTGCAACGGGCGACTATCTGGCCGCTGGATCGATATGACTACGTTTCCATCGATGCGGAAGTGAGGCCCTCGAAAAACGCACGGACGATGCACGCGTCCCCGCGGATCAGCGCCGCGCCAGCCCCGCGCCAGCCCCGCGCCAGCCCCGCTGGACGGGGTCGAAGGAAACACAAACGTGTAATTGGCATTCCCGCCTCGGATCACGGAACGCTCGATCGGTCGTAACGCGCAGCCGGTGCGATATGCCCGATGGAAATGAAATTTCGCCGATTCGAACACGACCGCCTGCTGCTGGTGCCCTGTCGGAGGGGGGGAGAATGCCGATAGCGGTACCGCGCGTGCTTGCGCCCGACTAATGATCGATTAAGTGGATTACAAGGCCCATGCCACGGCCCTTCACCCCGGGGAAGGGATTTATTAATTGTGGAATTTATATTCGCGAGGGAGGCGCCGCGGTTCCGCGAGTTTCTGCTTAATTTTATTGACCGGGGATTCGCAGAACTCGCTGAGGAAGATTGTTCGATTATGGGCCTACTTCGAGAAGCTGGAGTGTATGATTTGCAAAGGAAATGGTGATTGTTTGTAATGAGTAGACTGAGGACTTTTATGGAATTCCGTATTTTCATAAACACAGTTACAGAAATGCCAGACGAATGAAAATTTGATACATCTTCCAAGTACTATTATTCCCACCCTGTTTTTCATGTTTTCTGTATTTTTTAATATTAGGTGCACTCTGTTACTTCTTACACGTTTCAAATTTCCATAAATATATGAGAATCTACGATCTAGTAATGAGATTTGAAACGAGGATTTGAAATAACGGATTAGTCGAATATTCTATCAACAGTTTTGATATTTGTGGTTTGATTATTTGAAGAAATTGATGTTAATGTGAGAGAATCTTGTATGGAGTATAGTCTTTTGGAATGGGTTCTTTATTTAACCTGTAGAGAGCTTGTTAACTGTGAATTAATATCATGTTAATATTTTAGTAGAATCATAAAAAGTTGAGTTACCTAGATATAAATTCCTACTATATTTCCACCGTACCCACTGAATCAATTTAAAAAAAATTACGCTTACTTTATTTGATAATAATATTCCAATTACAGAACTAATTGAATGCAGAAAATTCAGGATTCTAGTGGAAATACCTTGCAAACGGAATTTAATGAACTTTATTTTCTAAGAACTAAAACAACTACCTCTTATGCAAAACAGTGCACGAGGATCCCATCATCAATGAGAAATCGTTTTTCTTTCATACGTTCACAGGTTTCCAAGCAAACCGCGAACTTAACACCTGCACTGCGCACTTTGCCCAGGCACAGGACGAGTAATTTGAATGTTAGATGCTGCACTTAATATGCAGAATACTTTGTCTACTGGGATCGTTAGCTATGCGAAGAATTTTAAGAGCCCAACGCTACGCACCTCTGAAATACCATTCTGAAATCCATACCTAGAATTTTTAACACTTAAAAACCCCACAAATACACGTCCCGCAAAAAAATGTAGCATGCGCTCTTTTTAATGAAACGAAGAACGTTTCTGAGGGCATCCAGCATCGTTTCGTGCGAGAAACGATCGGTCAGAGGTGTCGACGGGTAAAAGGAAGAAAACGAGGGAGAAGAGGAGAGGGCACGACATCTCCGGGAGGACCTGTTGACTTAGGCGAGCGGATAATACGAGACGGAGAAAGGTCCTGACACAAAAGGAGGGTGGCGATCCGTGCCTTGCCAGGGATTCACGATCATCGCCTCGTTCCTTCCTCCTATCCTTCTCTGGAGACCCGTTTCCTCCAGATCCAGGTCCTTTTTCCTTTCTCGAGCCTCTGCCTGCACTGTTTGCCCCGAATAAACAGAAGACGAAAGGAATGGGTCCCCCACTCTAATTGCGAGAGTTTGTGACGATCTGAGGTGCTGCGTTAAGAAAGAATTAAAGAGGGTTGCTACAAAAAAATTCCTTCTCATGCACCATTTAAGATTAGAGTAGAAAAAGGAGAGAAAAAGGTGAAAGTTGTCGAATTGAATTGTTATTGATGCGATAGAATAGAAACTTCAAGGCAGAAAGTAAGATAGTTTGAAGATTGATGAAAGTTTCTTAAGTTAAGCAATCCCTAACGAGTACAAGCTTAATTAGACGTAATCAGACACGGGCTGACTTCCAGCAGGTTCATTTACATCTTCTTTTCTGGGAACCAAGCCCACAGTTACAAGGTAATCCTTTAATCCGACATATTGATGGATAACTGCTTTACGGATACTTGTTTAATCGGTAAACATCGGTTTTTTTGTGCGAAGGGAGATTAATCTTTATTGTGACTAATTTGGACACATTTGCTACGATGACAATTAAATTCGAGGCGAAAAAATTAAGAGTATTTCGGAATTGTAAGATAAGCAACATGTTCTCTAGTTTCAGGTACCCAGAAGTACCCCAAAGTATTATTAAACTGTCCCAAATAATTCTATACATACTATGAAGTAGTTTCAAGTAATTTTTAGTACTCTCAGACATTTCAAAGTTGTATCAAGTATTTCAAAGTAGTACCAAGAGATGCTAAATATTCCCAAGTAGTCCCAAATAGTCCCAAGCAGTCCCAAGAAGCAGCATCCACAGTGCCCAACAAAAAAAATGATCATCGAGGGTAGAGGGGTTGAAGACAAGGCTAAGGTTAATGAGTTTGCTACTGGCTGTCACGAATAAAAGTACAGGCAAGGGGCCCAGTGTTTCGACGAACGAAATAATGTACGTATACCTCGTCGTGGGTTATAGTGGACGATACGTACGTGGTTTCCGGAATGCATCCCCATTGGACGCGCACGAATTACCCGCTGGAAGGGGGCAAAGAGCAAACCGCTCGCCGGCAAGATGGCGCCTGTTCTAAATTCAAAACAAGACGCTGCTTAGCATATACATATCCCGGGCTCGGCCGCACGGTGCACGCTATGACATTCGCAATTCAAATCCGTACATTTCTATTACCATTTTAATTCAAGGGCACTTGGTCGCGGCGCGCGCATCAGCCCTAACAGGGACCCTTTGCCCGAGCCTCGCTGTCTTTTGACCATTGGAAAAATTTACACGACTTCCGGTTATCGATTTTATAAGAAGAAGGTAAAAAATTCATACTGGTGATGTTCGTTAAATTGTGAATATAGAGAATGGTAGGATGGGGGTAGGTCTCATGGAACACACTTCATATTAAAAAAATCCCCATCCCTGAACCTTAGAATTCTGAAGACTTACAATTAGTGAAAATATTAGTCTGCTTCTTAGTCAAAGAAAGAAACAAAATAAGAGAATACCAAATATTATATTAACAAACATATTCCTAAGAAGAAGATCTAGACCCACCCCCACACAATACTATTGTTATTAAAAAAATTCTAGACCACTCCCAAGAACTGTGTTTCTCGAAATTCCCAAAAATCCCCACAATCCCACAGCCCAAAGTGGCCTCTATCATTCGTCATTATCACTGGAGCCCCAGTCGAATCAGAATCGAAAAGATCCGCGTCGAGGCGCGTCGAACAAGCCATTCATCACCCGCTTGTTAATTTCTTGTTATGAATCGACGCCAGGTCGGACTACTGGCACGGCCTGAATGTCTTTAATAAGCGAAGAGGGCAAACGGTTCGAGAGCAGCCGCAGGCGCGCATGCAAGATACAGATTGCGGTCGATTGTGACCAGCGGCCATGATTAATCGCGACGATCAACCCTCGTGCGAGGAACGTGTGCCCTTCCAGCTCCCTCAATGCTCGCAATTAAACGGAGCCCTCTTCCCTCCGCGGGCCTGACCGAAATTCTTTCCAGCGATTTTTTTTTTCCACCGATGAGAAAATGGGTTAGAGAGGAACGTGGAAAACGTAATTGCGGAAAAACACGGAGTTGGCGCGTTTAAGGTCGCGTCAATCACGCTCTGATTACGTCAGTACCCTCTTGAGGGGGAACGGGAGGTAATTACGCTCGATTAAGTGCTCGCTACGGCGAAAACAAATGTTTCACGATGGGATGGTAAATATATGTCGAGCGAGATAAGCTAATAGCTGAGGAACATGCGATCTTGAGACTGGAGGCCAACAACTCTCATTATTCAAAGACAATTTTTAATAACCTCTAGGTCTATTTCACGCAACACCAAATTTTCAAAACATGAAATTTATTCGCTATAAAAAGAGTTGTGCTAAAAACGACCTCCAAGTAACTCGATCAATTAGACTTCACTAATATTCTACCTAATAGCTACCTACCTCTATAAAATAAAAATTATTTTGTCTACATTAATTCTATCGACCCTCACTGTACCTAAAAATACTTATAATAATCGTACCTGCATCAAATCGGTTATTCAAATCCCACGCAACTCCTCCATAACGAAAACGATCAAAGGTACAGCATCTACGACAATATAAAAAAGAATACATCGCTAATCCCGAAAACCTGCAGGAAGGTGATCCACAGGGAACATCTGTTCGAGAAGTCATCGGAGGACGGGTCATTAGGACGAAATAGCGACACGTCGTGATCATCGAGGCCCCGTGAAATCCTGAGGATCTCGTTATGCGTAACCGGGTACACGGAAGTGGCACAATGCAGGGGCGCCCCAGAAGAAAGGGAGAGGCCGTCCCTTAATCTGACGGCGCACATAAATTCGCGGGAACGAGTCAGTTTTCGGCGTCGCCACAAATCCAGGGTCCGCATCTAAAAGGGTTTCGCCAGATGTTCGATCTCGACTGATTCTCAGGCATTATCGAGCGGGACGATTATCAAGGAACCAGACGGTCGACGAGGATCACTCGACCTGGATCACAATTCAGGTACTTAAAAGAAAAAGAAGAAAATCTTCAGTTGAAAACTCTGTTTTTAATCTGAGCCTCTGATAATTTCAAATTTCTGAAGCTTGATATACATCTACATATCAGAAATTTGAAAAATTCACTTTCAGAAAATTTGTATCCATGATATACCAAAATGAATCACATCTATCTTAGTCAGCAATAAAATTCTAAAATATATGTACGAGTGACAGAACAAAGTGTTAAGAGATCAAAGCACACAAAGTGTTACAAAACACCCACGTAGGGGCTCCCAAAAGAGTGATCCTAACCCAGATAAATCGAGGCTGTATGAGGAATCAGACCAGCGCCATAGAGTGATAATTTATCAAGGCAGACAAGGTGACGTTGTCGATCCGTCTTCAGTCGGCGTCTTTTCTTCCCGACACAGTCGAGAAAAGAACACAGGAGCGTCAGTAGACAATGAACAGTCCAAGTAGGAGGAGGAAAGCCCGAGATGAAGGAAAATCTCGGAGAAAAACGATTGAGGAGCACTCGAAGGTGGCACTCGGCGCATTCACCGAGAAACCAAAACATCCATTCTCGAGTGGCCCTGGGACAATGACGACCCGTTGACCCGGGGCCAACAATAGAGTCAGGAGCGCCACTGAAAGAGAGATGTCCATCGACCTGGGGTGAACCAGCGGTCCAGATCGGAGATAAATTTCGCATTTGTAAAAGATCGTCGAATCGACCGCGCGCAATGCGCGCTCTAGAGGGAGGAGGATCCCAGAATCGTTGATTTTTCTAGGGAGCACAATGCTAGACCGAGGTCCCTTTCTAGCCTGGTAATTGTCGACGATGATTCTGGGGAACTGTTCATTTTTCACTGGACAAACGACGAACGAATAGGGGACACTGAGACGATACGTTTCTGCACCTGAAGCTGCGCGAGCCACCACGAGGGCAAAATATTATTCCGAACTCGAGATGTACGAGCCAGTGCGCGTGTATTATTCGCGAGCGATGCAGCGATAATATTTTCTCTCGAAATAAAGGCCACTTACGATACACTTGCCGCGCCGTGTGTGGTCTACGTCCTGGAGAGCTGGATGTCCTAGGGAACGGAGGTACATATGGCTTATCGGTGCCAGAGCTTCTGCTCAGCTTAAGATAGTCTTCGTTTTTCAATATGGCATGGGAGGAGAAAAGATGGGGTCTTGGGAGAAAGAGAAAATGGAGAAATTTTTAAGTTATCAAATACTCCACTCGATGAAAATTTAAATTTTCTAATATTCAAATTTTGGCGGTTGAGAATTTTTAAATTTTCGAATTTTAGCGCCCAAGAATTTTCAAATTTTCAAATTTTCAAATTCTTCCAGTTACCTAGGTTCTGCGAAAAAATAAAAAACGCAAGTCGCAAAATTGTTAGTATTACTATTTTCCAACAGTCAAAGAAACTTGTTAATAACTTTCCATATAAAGCCTACAAGAACTATTTCCTGTCAAAACAATTTTCGAGACTACATAAAATCCCCACCTTTCTACTTCTGCAACCTTGCAGTCCTTCCAAAAACTGATCAATCCTCAAGAAAGCTCCCTCAGCTCCTAAGAACCCCAACACCATTACAAAATCCAACCTCTGACCTCTTTAAAAATTGACAAGAAACAGTAAACTCCTCTCTGCTTCTGTATTTCATTCCACCCTACTAGACAACTGTCGCTAGACCTCCAGAGCAGGGTCCCACAATGAAATTCCAGCGCATTAAAAAGCAGCATCGATGAAGAAACCGCTGAACAATACAAACACCTGAAGGACACGTAAGCTCGTGCAGGGTTCTCGGTAACACGGCTTTTGCCTACGCAGAACGGACGCATTAGCATCTAGCTGCATCTGAACCGTACAAGGAACCATCCTCGAGCGCATCCTGGCCGCGAGGATGATCTTTCAAGTGAGAGGACGACTCGTCCTTGTCTGTTGAGCCGGACGGCGGCGCGGAGCGCGTACATCATGCCGGGGCAGGCTCAAGATCAGCCGCTCGCGTGTGACCACACATGTGTAATTCCAATTAACAACGCGCGCTGGATGCGCTCGCGAGCGCGTAACGCTTGCGTTACGAGTTACACGCAACTTGCTCCGCGCTAAGGTTAACGCGTGCACACTCCTCTGACTGATTGACTTTTATCCCGTCTCCCCTTCGCTCTGCTCGCATCGAAGCCTCCTCTTCCCTCGTCTTCCTCTTCCTCGGCCGCTCTTGGCCAACCGCCAATCATCCCGCGATTTCATACGGTGTCGACACAGTCGGCCGCAGAATTTGCTACGATTTCGCGAAAATTCGCGCTCGCGCAGGTGATTTGCTCGCCTAATGGCCGACCACTGTGAAAACCGTAACGAGGAGCCTGTAATTGGACTGCTGGATGCAGATCCTATCTGCTGGGGATTTCCCTGCAACCGCGGGATTTTTGCCAACCGATTCTTTTCAATGCTGCACGCCTCGCTGAACTCTTTCAGCTGTGGAAGATGTTGCGCAGTTGGCTGATAGGGCTGTGGTAGCGTTGGAGGGGTTTGGAAAATTTGTAGAATTTGGAGGAAGAGGTGAGTTGAGGTTTAAGAAGAGATTGGTGAAATAATTGGATAGAGAATTATAGTAAATTTTGGTAAAGTCATGGGATGGGAGTTCTGACTTTTTTATGAGGAAAGTAACTTATCAACCCTTTTTGACAGAATAAGGTACTGAAATAGATATTTGAATTTTCATAGCGTCTCTTACATAGAATACAAAACTTTACCCAATAGATACCTCTCAAACAATAAATCCTCTCAATAAACTCATAATTGAAGAAGTATAACTGAAGTCATACAGCTGTCCATATTTGTCAGATCAACCCATCCCTCGAATCCCACCCCTCCAATCTAAATCCCAACCTAAAACATCGAATACCAAACTCCCATTCACTTTGCACACCACTTCGTACATTCACCATTGACCCATTCACCATACTCCCATCAATTACACAAAGAAGCCACTCCAATTTTTTCTCAGCCCACGTTCAGACCGATCAGCTCCGAGAAGCTTGGAATTCCGTCTGAACAACTTGTATCTCTAAAAACTCGGCTGCAGAAGCCGCGGAGTGGCTGTCGGTCGATGAGTCAGAGTCGGTCTCAGCGGGAGAAAAGGTCTCGCGAGCGCATTAATCGTCGTCCTTAATTGGGCCATGTCGTTAGGCAAGGAGCACGACGAAACTGGATATATCGCGTAATTGATCGCGGAGCGATTGCGCCGTACAGGGAAGACGAGCGCAAGGTCGGACGCCGAGCGTCTGTGTACGTGCGCCGGTGTCGCAATTACTCCCACGTCAGCGCGCATTGAAATCCACCGACGCGAGGGGATCACCGACAGGAGACGGAACAGCGGTTTTTCGGGCTTTTTCTACGACAGTTTCGCGATAAATCACGGTCAGGATAACGTGGACTGCTTGGCGGGGCCATGGATGCTGATAAATTACAGCCGTCGTAAAATACGGTGCTTAAAACGCCCGCGGAATCCCGCGTATGAAGTGGAAATCAAATATCAGGAATGGAAAGAATCCTACGTGTGGGGTCCCAGGGAAGCATTGCGTTGGAATATCGAATGTGATCGGGTAATTGGGAGAAACGTAATGGGAGAAGTGTTGACTGGCAACGAGCCTCAGCCGGCTTAAAGGAATAGTATTTTTAGCAGATATTTGAAATATTTAGAAAATTGTGTTTATCTAACGTGACCTGGTCGATTTAAGCCGAGGAAATGGAGATCAGGGAACTTTCACTTGGTAATCGAGTAGATAAATTATTATTATATAAACTTTTTATTGGGGACCAGACATTAAGAGGAGTCTGAAATTCTCTGTAGAAACCAGTCTTCCAGTGATGTCATAAAATAGAAGAGTGGAAGTACTGTACCGTATTTGATTGCATTGTCTGAGGTGTCCCTACTCTTCTACTTTATGACATCAATGAAAGACATTTTGTCCCGGCATATAACGACGCTGGTAGGAACTGCTGCGAATAGAAACTGAACCTACCTAGAAATTATACCTAATTCTAAACCTAACAAAAATATGCTTAAAATCCTTATCCACTATTCAACATCCTACTCTTAAAATCTGTTTTTCCTTCACTGATTTCGAAAGTTCAATGAAAAATATAATATCATGAAAATTGATTTTCAAGCGCACAAAAGAGACATCTTTCGCAAAGCTAGTACATATCTCGATCAGGAATCTTCCATCTCGAAGCAGATCGCGATCCACGGATGCCTGCGCGCGACCTTTCGCGACTGGATCTCGTGGAAGCATAAGCATGCGTAAGAACGGCTGCGCCTGCTGGAAAATAATTATGAAAACGCGGCGGAACGGCTAGGAATAGGGTAGGCGCGACTTTCCACGATCGAGGGTAACCTTAATGTCCCGCGGTTACATAAACCGCGTGGCCGAACGAAGGATCGTAGGATGAGCCACGATGATGAAACCCGAGTCCAAGCGGTCTTGTATCACCGTGTGATCTTGAACTAACACCTTTCAGGGCATATCCCGCCATTTATTACGGACATGAGGTGTTCCAATAATTGCGCAAACGCGGCGAGATTGCCTGCATACGTGTCATCGGTAATCGCTCGAGCAGCCTCCCTTCCCTTCGCCCCCGATGCTACTACCTCGCTCGTCTCTCTCGTTAAACAGTTCTCTCGCGATGCACTCGGCTTCTATTTGCTCGGCCCTGGTGGTAGCCGAAGAGGCAGGTAGTAGGAGAGTGAGGGAATGGACGGAGACGGACTAAGAGAGAAGAAAAAACAGGTACAACCGATACTCGCTGGTACTTGTCATTTCCAGCCGACGGATAGCACGCTCGTGTCTATTATGGTTAACGCGACTATAAATTATTCGAATGGGTCTATCGCGGCGAGCGGTTGCGTCGCGGTGACCTCCGCCGTCGAAAGACACTACTATTCTCGGATGAACTTACATGCCGAGGTCGCGACCTGGATGAGGGCTCTTTGGAGCGGGTCAAACTTGGAATGCACTTAGAGGAACTGCTGGCTTGGAATATTGCTCGGTAGTTCAGAGATGATAGTGGATATAGGCTCGAGTAGAACAATTAACTTCGAGGGAGATGAATTTTTATTTTCTGAGACGTGGAATGCGTTTAGAGATTGGAATCCTTTTTCTTTCTTTAAGTAGCTTATTACTTTGAATTTGCTGATGACCACGTTGGTTAATTAGTGATGAGATTTAGCTATCTGTGTTGTTTGAGTATGTGAGAAGGAACATATTATTCACTGGCGATCCTTCAGATGGATTGGAATTGAGAGAGAAGTATTGGAACCAGTGTTGCTATGTTACTGCAAATGATGAAAGAGAAGTAACTCTTTGCATCATTTGCTATCTGAAATTGGTATTGATATTCCATTGAAGTCCTGGCATTGAAGTCACTGAATCCTCAATAACAGTATATAGTCCTCTATTTCACAGAACTTCAATCACCATCAATTTCAACTCAGGTACCATAATGCCACCTTTTCACTTTTTTATCATACGTTCTCCTCACCAAACCCAGCTACTAAAAAAAAAATTACAACTTTAGTAATCACTAAAAGTATCCAGGTTACCCAAGCACCCTCCAGGTTCCACAATCCCAGATTCCCTCGCAACAGAAGCTTCCATTACCCAATGACCCCTTTGGACATCACACTCTTGCGCGACAGAGACATTAATACTTTTCTCGGAAGACTATTCTCTTACCCATCCACGCAAGCGCGGTTTTATTCTCGTAATCGCTATTATTAATAACGATCGCCAGTATATCGATATTACTGCGGACAGCCAGGCTCGATACTCCTCTCGGTAACGGTCACGCGCGTTTACGTAACGAGACCTGCCTGTTCCATTATTGTTCCAGTCCCCTCCCGTTCTCCATCCCCTCTCTGCCAGGTTGCTCTTCTTCCACGGGCATTCTTGGCCCCGCGAGGTCAGGAACAGTCCCCAACTGGGGAATCCGGCTGCGAATTCGCGCGCCACCGTGCGAATCCGTAGCGGGGTATAATTCAGTGGGCTTGACTCTTGAATGGGCCAGGCCTCTTGTAAGGGCTTACGACGGGCCAGGACGACACGGCCCGTGGCGAGCGCGGCTCTTGAATGGCCGGCACTATATTCGTACGCGTGTAAAAAATCGAATTTATCGAGCTGGAATCCAGGCGGATATAAACAATCGGGGAGCCGCGAGGCGCGTGCGTTCCCTGCTCCATTCCGCTCCACAATGCCTCGATGTTCGAAGGTGAAACAATTGACTCGCTGATTAACGAAACCTTCCTGGCTGACGCTGCCCGACCCGCGGACAATAATTGCTCGATCACGACGCGACCCCGAGGGTTGTCGCGGGAAATTGTTACATCCTCCGCGGCTCGGTTTATGGCGAGATCCACTGGGCCTGCTTAAATGGGCATTTACACGCCGCTCTGGGAGACGGATTTCGATTGCTGCGTTTCGATCTGGTGAACTTTTTTTATTATACGAAGGTGTATAGTTATAGTTAGGTGTCCTTTTTGAGTGGTAGGTACGTACTAAGTATGTACTCGAGGGAAGTGCTTCATAATTTCTATACTATCTACGTATTTGAGTATTAGAATATTTCAATCTATTTCAAAATGGATAATTTTAGTTCTGAAGTATCTAATAAGTAGAATGTTTAAATATTGAAATATTTCAGAATTTGAACACAGAGTATTTGAAGATTTGAATTTTTGAATATTTGACGGTTGTAATATTTAAAAGTTAGTTATTTGAATATTTGAAAAGTCAAAAACTTGGAAATTTAAAATATGAATATTTTTTAATTATTATAAATTTATCAAACCTTAAAAGTGAAGTAAGTAAACCATTAGCTAAGGATCAAATTCTAAAATCCGGTAATCCTGCAATCACCAAATCATCAACTTTCCAAACCTACAATAGTATCCAAGTACAACAAAACCCAGTCACCCCAACGAGCTTATATCGAAAAACAGCGTCACATCCCACCAAAAAACGCCAAGACCTAAATAAAAAGGTCCCCAAACTCAGGTCAATTCCCCAGAGCCCATCGCCACGTAAATCCGTTTGTGGATCTGTAGACTGAAGAGCAGAGATCCATCGAAACTCGAAAGCCATCTCTCGGAGCTGGTCGACGCCTACCACTCTCGAGCGCATCGTCGAGGTCGTAAGCGGACGTAAGCGGGTAAGCGGCGATTTTTCGCGAGCGGGCACACGCGGAGGGAGGGCGTAAAATTCACGAGCGTAACTTTTATCGTCCCGTGGACACATTCTCACGTTCTTTGCGGCGCGCGAGGACGACGCGGCGTCGGCGCGTGTGGGCGCTACTTTACGACGGAAAGCCGAGCAACGCCGATCGTTTTACGCGAAAACGACTTTTTGCCTCCTCCCGCCGTGCGTGCGGTCGACCCATTCGCCTCCGTAATAACGAGCCAGGATGCTCGACGATCGCAGTCCGCCCCGGGATCAAGCGCACGGAAGCTGCCCCTCGGATTATTGCCGCTCGCTCCTCTATTGTGTCGCTGGAATACGCGCGGCAGCCACACCGTGTCTCTCCCCTGACCACCCCGGCTATTGACTCGGCCCTGTTAATTTTCAATTAACATTCCGCCGGGGACTTTTTTCCGCGACCCCTCTAATATATTGCTCATTGGCTAATGATACGTCGCGGAAGTTAATTAAGCGCGATCGACGAGGAGACTTCCCGTGTGTTTGCTGAACGCTCGCATCGGTGATGCTAAGGGAAGTTGTACCAGGTGATTGGATACATTGAAGGGTTGATTGAGGAAGGGCTCGTTCGGTCAAGATGAAATGGTGTATGAATAAAGTAGGAAATAAGTAGAATGTTGTGGGCTGTAATTTAGTTTATGGAGCTGTTGAAGCTGTATATCGTGGCCTACAGGAAGTTTCATATAGGTTGGTATAAGTTTAGAGAGCCATTAAAAGTGGGCATAAAATTGGAGAAAAATATACCTTGCGAAGGTTCGATCAATTCGAGTTATTCCTTGCAAGACTGAGAATAAGTTGAGGGCTTAGAAAATGAAACATTTCACGAACATGCATCATATTGATTTACTTCCCTCTTTCATATTAACCAAGTAGTATTTCGCTATTCTATGGACCTCTACCTACTACAAACACAAATACAAACTTGCAAATGTCTGAATAACCTTCTGAATTGCATTCTACTGCAACCAAGAATATCTACAGCAACATAAATCACAAGTACCACAGTATTTCAAAATCCCCATAAACGAAACAAATTACCCACAATTTTAATTAGCCACGTCGCAGGCTACAAGCCTTCTATACTCATGGCGACCCAAAAGGTCAGAGGTGGGACCTCTCAACCCCAACGTATCGATTCGCCGACCTTGAAACGTTCCCCGCGGGCGCAGAATATTCACGCGGAGACACGATTGGTCCTTAATTTAAACGAATGCCTCCGATTAAATAACAATACCGAGTACGTGACTGCTCGATACCATTCGCGTAATGAAGGGGTGCACGAAGGATCATTATTATTCTCGGTGTGCAGCTGCAGTCGTGCCCGCAATAATAACAATGTCGGACAAGTATATAATAGAGAAAGAGAGTGGCGGCAAGCGTGGTTACGCGCGACGCTAAAGGTCCTTGAGCGCGAATAAGGATTTATCAGGAATGTGGCCGATCCACGAATAAATCGCTCGATCCACGAGGAAATCGTTTCACAGGCAGCGGTGCCGTGCCTGTGTCGTACACGGCAGATACCTCGTCGATAATCGAGCAAATATCGACGGCGGGTTTACACGATAGACAACCTCGTTAACGGTCTTCAATCTCTTTTAGATCACTCTCGAGGGATTCTCAACCGATTTGCGATCGAAGCCATCGTCGACGGTTACGCTCCTATCCGTTTAACGAGCGAGCGGTTGTTTAAATTTAATTGGAGACTGCTTAATCACTTTGAACGACATGGTAGTGTAAAATTGAAGGAATAAGATAACGGAGTATCAAAAGTGATTGTAGAAGTACTTAATGTGTTAGGTGAGATAATTTTTGCGGAGGAAATAATTGAAAAGAGGGTTTATTGGAGACGCAGAGTGCGTCATGTATATATAGAAAATTGAGATACAGGAAAAATGATATAGTACAGTTATTCAGTAGATCTGTATCTCTGTTCAAAGAGTAGCAAGAATATTCCACCATCAGGACCCATTTTTTCGCAGCAGATCTTATCTGCAATTACTCCACGCAATTCTTCGACCCCATAGCTCTTATCAACCCCCATCAACCCCAGCAAACAATTTTCTCTTATAGCTACCACGCAAAAGGACCCCAATGTATCAATCTTTAGTTTGAAAACATCGAGCAGCAACAGATGTCGCGTCACGAAGACAGTATCCGGTTGTATTCATCATCGCCCAGCAGAATAACTTTTATCGCTGGAAATCGAGACGCGAGCAAACACTTCGCGCCTCGTGGTTGAGAACGCAGAGACGCGTATAGAGGAGCATCCAGTTGCGGTTTGCACAATAGCACGGTATCCCATAGAAAATCAGCGGGTCGATTCTGTCGAACAATGGCCTGGTGTCCCGTTAAAACCGCGATTTTATCTCAACTATTGGGGGTGTACAGTGGCGAAAATGGCGGGGAGTGTGAATATCGAAACACACGTCGCGAGATTGTATTAAAATTGCAGGGATTTTCACATCATTAGAAGACTTTCCTAGTAAAAATTTCAAAAAATCAAAAATTCACTAAAATTCAATTTTCTACTAAAGCCTCAGCTTAGCATAATTTAATTTAATTTTCTATCATATTCACATCTCAAAAAACCGAGAAATATTGTAATTATTATATGGTAATCCTCAATAAAAAATTCAGAATGCACTGTAAGTGTGATATATAGGACATAAATCCATATAAAAAACTCGAACATGCACTTAATGACTGTGAATCATAAAAAATGTTCCCCATACGATCGCGTCTCCTGATGGGAATATCCCCTTAATGTCGACGCCGACTGGGACGAATTCATCCGACGACTGGGACGAATTTAGCCGACGACGAAGCGGCGCGCGTTTTGTTGAGCAATTCCCGCGGTCGATCGTTTCATTCAGCCGACGTGCATCGTGTATTCATCTCGCGGTGGCATTCTAAAGGTTGACTAGACGTACAGACCGCGCTGGAAACGTATCCTCTGCTCGGACAGCTTGCAAACGCGCGGACTGACGATCGTTTTAACACCTGCGATAATTACCGGGAAAACACGAAGTAACATTTCAGGGAACAGCGCAGTATTTCTTCGCGACTCTGACTCTGTCTCTCGCCTTGGAATTCTTTTACTGAGTACGATTTCTGTGCAAACTAAGTAGTAACGTCAGTCAGTAGACTGCGGCAAGAAGTAGGGAAAGCGGTATTCGAGATGTGGAATATTCGTCAATAGCGAGGGAAAGTTGAATAATTATTATTCTGGGATATTACAGAAATAGGTGAATTGGAAAATCTACTTTAAAAGAGGCACACGAGTGTTAAAGCTTCCAGATGTCTCCCACTTTGAAACCCAAATACAAGATACAAACTGATCACTCTGTACATCTAATTAGCTCTATATTTATTCTCTTTTACCTCGATTCTAACTTTTCACTCTCCTCTATATTCCTCAACTCCAATACTTAATCCAACATAATATCTGTATATACAATCTGAACAGTCTTCAGCAAACAAATCCATAGATCACTGTACTATGCCAAAATAAAATACAGTCCACCCCAAACACCAATCCCAAATCCCAGAGTGTATCCTCCACCAAAGACCTCGCAATGAGCATCACAGACCACTGTCCCCTTATCCACGTGCGTGAACCGCGGCAAGGGGGCCCCAGCAGACGTCGTCGGCGTCGAGCCGCTTTTCTCAAGCATCCTCGTCCTCTTCTGCTCCCGCTGCCATCTCCAGGACGGCCCGTTAATTTGTAGGGCCGTCGAACCGCTTTTTGCCAGCGACGCCGAGACCGCGAACTCGAGTTTTGACACATTTTGACACGAGGACCACACAGAGCGCTGCTAGCCGCGCCAGAAAACATTAGTCGCCCCCGACGAGCGACCCGAGGGACAGACCATGTCCAGGAGCCTCCACCGTGCGCTCCAGACGCCCGATAGACGCGCAAGAACCTGGCCACCGTCTACAGGATAAGTTATTAGCGGTGCCACGGGGAAAGAAACTACGCGAATATCGATTCGAACCTACCCCCAGTTCAACGATGTATTTATTACTGGCGACTGACTTTTTCCTACCGCGCCCACCGCTCGAGATCACGACCGAGTTATTGCCTATGGAACTTTCTCGGCTGAGACGTGGGCAGACTCCATCGGCTGGCTTTGGGTGATTAGAAATTGGGATAGGGTATAACTTCAGGACAGAATGGGAGAATATTGTTCGGTGTTGAATATTGGATGAGTAGTTCATTCGATATGGGCTCAGGTCTCGTTGAAGATTTTCTGGAGAGGGACACATTCCTGGGGTCAACTGCATTTATTATTATTTATTGCGAAGAGGTTGGAGTACACTCTGGCACAAGGAGGAATTTTTTGTCTAGTAGAGAACAGATCTGCAGATATTATGCACTTAGGTACATGGATGTACAATATAAAGAGGAAAATGGGATCCTCATAGAGAGAAAACTTGGGACCAGAGACTATACATGAGGCACTGAATGCAAAAGTGAACTAAGTCACTTTTCTAAGCCAAGTAAGTTAGTGACTTTAATTTATTACAAAAACATCCTATACTTCAAATTACCTGTTTTCCGATTAGTGAGGTTTGCCCTTATACTATTATTCCACTCCAAAATGGGAGTATCGAAAATTGACCACTGATGATATCTCATATTAAAGATTCACAGAATTTGCAAGAACCAACATTTTTCTCCTACACCACAGCACATCTCAGGTTCGAAGATCGCAGCGGAGGACCAAGAATGTCGTAGAACAGAAACGTTTGAGAGGTGGCGTCGTTCTAGCAGGAACGTTGACCCCAGCCCGTGAATCGAACGGCGGGGACTCGTAACAAAATCGCCACTGACCTCAGGCAGGTACGAGGTGTTAGACAAACAGCTGGCTCGAGCGCGCACAAAGACGCGTTTTATACGCTCACGGGCCAAAGCTGGTATATTACATACGGCACTCTCACGAGGCCCTACCAACACGTACGAGGATCGAGAAGGACGAACGTCGGTGGTACACGTTGGAAAAAGAGAGAGGAACGAGAAGAGAGAGAGAGAGAGGTGGTCATGGACGAGAGAAGAGATGACCAGAGATGGGTGTATGTAGGAACGTCGAGTACGAGTCACGGAGCTTCTCTTCTCTCGCCTCGCATAAGCTGCCAGCTTCTCCTCTTTCTCTCTCGCGTACCACCTTGCGCCGCATTCCAGCGTGGTAAATCGCTCGATGCCGCCACGTGTCCCACGATCGAAAATCGCCCGTTTTTTGGCCTCAGCCGAATTGATGAACTTTAGGATCGATCGCACTTTGGGCAGCTGGCCTGGGGATTCTGAGGTGCCTGGAATTTGGAGCGTCTTGGGGAACAAGATATGGAGCACCTGACGAATAATTTTTGAGAATTTACCCCTTTATGCCCACAGTAGTTTAGAAGAAAGATGAAAACCAAGCTCAGGGTTCGTTAAGTGCAAAGTGGATCAGAGAAGAAGCTTCTGCCTAGAGCCAAAGGCTCTCTTCTTTTTATCAACGCCTAATTTTCTACAATTACTCGAGTTAAAGTACCTCCAAAGTATCCATATTTACATATCCCTAAAAGATAACAAGAGCTTCCTTCTCCAGAATACAAACTAGCAGCCTCTTCCCCTAAACTGGCGAAATAAATTGAAATAAAGATTTCCCCTTTACAGGGGCCGACCTGTATCAATTAAAATACAATAGTGAAGCCAGCGAATATATAATGAAGTGGACGTTACGCGGGTCCGCGTACTAACGTTGTACAAATGGTCGGGCAGGAAACAAGGAGGGGGTCAGGGGAAGGACGGACCACAGGTTCCCATGACTCGCCCACGCCGTGAGGAAGGTGCTCGGCGATGTCGTCGTCGCTCGTCGTCGGGGGCATAAAAGTGTCCAGAGACCGAGACCCGAAGATCTCAAGTGCCTGGACCACCTTGCACGCCGCGTGGGCGAGCGACTCGCGAGCAGTTAGCTTGCGCAAGCTCCAGACCTAACAGGAAAATTGAAAAGTGCTCGCGAAACGGAACGACGAAAGGATTCTTTCCTGAATCATATTTGCAGTTTCAAAATGATTTTTGATACTTCAAAACTAGGCTTCTTGTGGGGCAGAAAGTTTAGAGATCTATGGACACGATTCTGAAGAGAAAGATTTTTCATTGATATCTCACTTGAAATCAAGAGGCTCTAGAATTCCCTAAAACTAATTCAAACTCTCTACAATTTTGATTGGAAACTCTTTGATATTGGGAAAGGTTGTATCAAAATTTATGGAATCCTTTTTACTGAAGTATAATGAGTGCTCAAACCTACTCAAACCAGGTGAAACATTCTCAAACCTCTTCAAACCAATTTCACTTCAAACTAGAGCTTCTTCTGTATTAAAAACCATTACACCAAATTCCACAGAAATCGTCTTATCAGCCTACAACCTCCACTAAAATTCCATTTACTCCAAGAGTAGAACTGATCCCCAGGTCAGAGTCTCCAGCACCGCAGCGCAGTATAAATTGTCGCTGACGGTGGAATGTCGCCAGCGGTCGGTCGATGATCGCGCGAACATAATGTTACAGTGAAATCCATTCTGTTATCGGAGTGTAATCCTAAACATACGCGGTCACGAGACCCGGCGCGCGCACGCACGTGTATTAACGAACGTGGCCGAGAGTCGAACATTAATCTTCGCCGAGGATTCGTAATAGCGCGTTGGCGCGGTCCACCACCCAGACGCGATATCTAAAAGCGAAAATCCCTGCAGCCCGCCGCGGGACAGATAAACGCGTGATTAGTGTACGCGTTTCTAGAACACGCGACCGCTGGCGAATGGTCCACGTTGGCCCTGTGGGCGTCGAAAACGTTCCCCGACACGCGAAGAGGATCGCCGACAATTAAACACCCTTGGATCCTCTTGGACGAGGCGTGACGCGTACATCGTTGGCATTAAAGCGAACCTCCGTTTTCTTGGAAACTCGTTTTCTTTCCAATGGTGTGGAAGAATGGTACCTCGTAATGGCGGCTCGATGTAAATTGTAGGCATTTCTCGAGACGCTCGGTACGTAAACAGGTAAGTAACGTTCGAGTGAGAGACGACGCCGCGACGGTAGCTTGTGTCTGCTCAGAACCATTGGTCAAGTTAATTAAATCGGCTAGATCTGCGATGAAACGCGTTTGATAGCCGATGGCTAATCGAGATTTAATTTACATCCTAATTCGCACCGTTTCTACTGCATTCTTTCACGTTTCTATTTTCGTGCGCCGTGTCATGGTATTGTAATGATGTTTTGAAATCGGAGGATCAAGGGTACTGCAGAGTACAGTGCCTATTCGAAGAACACTCGCGAATGGTGACTTCTGATGAGTACATGTGGGCTGGTACCATTTTTGGGGGTCCATTCTTTCGACAACCGATCATTATATCTTCCTAATAATAATACCCTATAATAAAGACACTCTTGCAGTGATCTATCACCTCAAATCATTATATAATCACACCTTCATGAAGCTAGAAATCTCTCACTTTCAAATTCGACGCAATAATCCCAAGTAACGAGGTGAAAGGGCAAAAGAGCGATCTCAGTGATCGCAAAGGATGCTCGACAAGAGGATCGCGCCCTCTCCACGTGAGGGTTTCATCGCCACTAGTACTGAGACGCGATTCTCTTCTCGTAAGTAATTTATCGTTACTATTAAAATATAGCCTGGTCGTCGTCGCGGTGGGTACGAGCCGTTATGGCCGAATATAACCATTTCTATGGGTGCACGAGGCGTCCACCGTGATTTACAATGCTCGGCGAGTTATGACGCGACGTGCCCACACTCACGTTCTCATAACGCTTCGTGCGGTCTGCTTCTTCCCGCGGAATTCCTCGGAACGCACTGTCAATCGAGAATCCCATTCACCTGAGGTATTCGGTGCTAAATGAGCGACACAGAGGACAGCAAAAAGGCCTGAGTCGAAGGGAGGCGCGAATGGGAGAATATGGCACAGATGCATGCGCAACCTCAGACGTGTACTTTGCTAGGGTCAATTTGTCTGGACGCTTAATTTTAGATTTTGTAGTGGTACTCGAAGTATACATAATAGGAAAATGCAATTCGTATTTTGTTTTATGCTCGTGCAATTGCATAAAAGCTAGAATTCGTAGATTATGATGAGAATAGTTTTTCATTTTAGCAAAGCAGAGACCTACTCTGCCTTCTCTGATCTTGTCTTCTCTTATCATTCCTAGTAGTATTTTAGAATGAAATGGGACCGTCTATTGCCTCACAATTCAACTAGAGTACCTCATCAATTCAACTATTCCTGCCACAACAGTACCTCTCTAACTACAATAGCATCTACAAGTTAATTCCCATATAGATTCGAATAAAAGGAACCACACCCCAAGAGTAGTTAACATTTCCACGAATTGCGCCCATTCCATGTCCACATTTCCCATTTGACCATTCGATCATTTCCCTTCAGAGAGGAACAAGATGGAACACAGAACATCGATCGTCGTTCCGCGACGTTGTCCCTCGTGAATCGTTCGGGCGTCGTTACGCGCGCGTTCTCGAATACGGAAGGGTGAAATACGGCCCAATAAAAGGGCACTTTGACACAGTCTCCCGGGCACTGGCTGCCCATTGTTCGGAAGAGCGGGGAACGATCGGGACCGCAAAAGTCGGTCCGTTCGTGCCGCGGCAGTTAACGCGAAGAGGGACGAGCGAAGGGAGCAGCAAACTTCCAAGAGGAATTTTTCGCGCCCGCTCCGCTCGCTGGATCGTAAAATCGATCTCGAAGGCGGGCAGGGTCTTGTCGACTCTTCCTCGTGACCTAACAAATTCATGAGCCGACAGGGGGAAGTGTATTCTACGAAGAGATAATCGTGTCCCTGGGAGACGATAAGAGAATACATGGGAGGACTTGATGATAAGAGATATAATATATTTATTCTGTATTTATGAGCTTAGTGTTTTAAATAACTGTAAGAGAGAAGAAAGACCGAAGAAATTGGAGATACTTTTGTCAGTCTAGATTTGTGAATTATTTATTTCCAGCAATAATAAAAGTGTGCTTCTTCAGACTTACATTTAATCTTTTCTAAATAAATCTCCAATTTCAGCATTTAAAATTTCTTAACCTAATCAGGGTATAAATCACAAATCTTTAATGTCCCTCCCCATCCTATTTCTTGGTTTCAGATTTATTTAAGTATCGACCAAAGAAAGAGCACTACTCTCTGAAATAAATAATTTCACACCTCCAACTGTTTCAAAGCCCCATCAGAAAATGCAACCTGCATCACCGAGGTGAACACAGCCGGTGGTCGTAAAATGGTCCAACCAAGGAAGAGGAGCGATAATTCTGCGTTGCATCGACGACATTTCGATAGTTAACGTCAAGATTATTGACGGGAGACTCAAGTCGCGTTTGGATCCCGTTCGAAGGGCGATTTCACTCGCCTCCTTCAGGTGGATCTCTGTTTCGAGCCACTTCGATCCTCGGCAAACAACAGCCTGTCAACAGGGTGACAAGTTTTCACCTTTCCCGTGGATAAACACAGTGAAAGGCGAGGGAACACGGCGAGGATACGCGCCTTTTTTCTCGCGACTTCTCGATAAATTTAGTTGACGTACTTCACGACACGGCTCGCAATATGATCGTTTAATATCTGTCGACAGCTTCGCGAGAAATAGGAGCCGAGCTGCTGAGAATATCAGGTCTGATTAAAGTGCTCAGTGAAGGAGCAAATAGGCAAATGGGCATATGTATGGGCCTTTTAAGCGGAGAAAGTTCTGATAAGAATATTTTTTAATATAAAGAATGTTGGTAGAAGACTAAGTAATATATTGTATAGAAAATATTTTGAGGAAGAAAAGGTTGAGCTGTGAATTGAGAGAATGTGGGAAACAGAACAAATATAAAAATTCTAAAAAAGTTCTGAAGTGTTCAAGTTTCTCCACAGTTTTATAAACATTCAATTTTTTAAAATAACTTATATAATAATCGAACATGTAATGACTGTATACTTCCTTGTTAGATATTTTCCTATAATAAATAAATTAAAAGTTGCAAAATAAATCATTAAAATCGTCTAATTTTCATCAAAATGCATTCAAAAATTAGTAAATAGTGTAAGAACCATACGTACCTACGAAAAACCAGAGAAAATTACATTTTAAAATTTCACTGAAAATAAACACAATTCTTCAACACTAAAAATAACAAATTTCTTTCCCGACAAATAAATTTCATGTCCTTAAAATCATGAAATGTAGCAATATTTGAAAATAAAAATAATCAAAAGAAACGATTCATCCACAATTTTCCACTCAAAAAGGTACTCCCCACCAGTGACTCTCATTCCCACGAATTCCATTTCCCCGATAACGCTCTCTCGTTATAATAAACGTTTTCTCCCACGGATCCCCAAGGAATTCCCCGAAGCGGTGACGCGCGATTAACTATCGATTTCCAGCTTCTATCGATACCGATCGATACGTCCCGAGTTCGAGGGCCGTTTGCGTGCGCGTCGACGAAGAGGAATCCCGCGATCCTCGGTCCGTCAAGCGTGGCTATCGACGGATTACGCGGCGATACGCGCGATCGCCGATCGATCGATCGTGCCAGAAGATCCCCGCGGCGTGTTACGAATCCTGCCAATCACGGGAGTGTAATCGATATCGGGCCCCAGAGGTGGGTATCGAGTCGATACGATCGGCTCCGCCCCGGGCGTGTCGCCGGCCTGGACGATTTATAATGTTAATATCCCGAAGCCAGCTTTCCTCCTCGCCCCCTCTTTCTCTGTCCTTTCCCTTCGACTCGTTTTATTCTGCTTTTGAACCGAGCCTCGGTTGTCCTGTACGCGAGAGAGGAAGAACGATGAGAAGGGAAGAGACGAGTGATCGTTCTTGTGAATTTCGATTAATGAGAGTTACTGGTGAATGTGAGTTAATGTGAGTGCATTGAGCATGGGACGAAGAGCTTCTTTAGTAAATATTTCATGAGTAAATGCATAGTAAATAATATACACGATAATAAACAATGTGCACAGTAATGGATAATATACACAATAGTAAACAATATACACAATAATAAACAATGTACACAGTAATGGATAATATACACAATAGTAAACAATATACACAATAATAAACAATGTACACAATAATAAAATATATATTCGAAGAATATTCGTAGAAGATCATTAGTCGTGATAAAATTTTAAAAGATTTCAGAAACATTTCTTTCTCAAGATTACAATAAAAAAATTAATGAAGTCTATATTTGTATAAATGCTAAAAGAGACTAAAAAGTATCATATACCTATAAATATGAAAATTTTCTAAACTATTCATATTTAGTAACTTTTTGTAACCTCTATAGATATCAAATAAAACATCATAAGTTTTCACAGTATTAGAGGTTACAATGCATCTTCAAACAAACATAAATTATGTCTCTTGTTCCTCCCTCCCCCTAGCGTATAAAATTCGAAAAAAATGAAATACGAAAATCTTATAATAAGTCAAGTAAGAAGTACTACGAATATTCTTCTACGTTTCACCAATCAATATAAATACACAATGATAAAAAGTAAACAGTTCTTTCAGGTAAACAAAATATTGTAAATATCAATAATTCATACCCATGCCGTGACTGAAAGCTCGAAGGTAGTCGACCTCTCCTCGACGCCTCAATCACATTGTTCCATATATGTTTAACCTTTATCAAAGTACTGAGTCGTGCGGTAACCTCTGCAGTCTCGAGGACATTCAGTCTGTCGTGAACTTCCAAACGTGTAGGACACTGTAGAAAGTAAATAATCGGTCGTGAGTACATATGCTTTTCGTACGCGATATACGAATGGACGCGTCCATTTTTTATATCGATCTAAATCTACACAATCTCGAACGCATTTCATTGAATAACACCCTTTACGATATCTAAGAACTTTTGTGGTTAGATTACGAGTATATTTCGATAGTATTTGTGGTTTTACTTTACCTTTTTTGAAAAATTAGAGGGAGCAACTCAGAAACACAACCAATTATTTGAGGAGACATCTTCCTGCTGACGTCACGGTCTTCTCTGCGCAATGCCCTGCGCAATACCCTGCGCAGAAAACATAAATTACGAACCGCGATATTTCGAACTTTTAAACTTCTGCTTTTTAATAATACAGAGACTTCTAAAGATAGATAGATTTAATTAAAATAAGGAGGTTCAGCAGCAAATAAAGATTGTGAGATTAAAAGAAGTTAATCGAATTTAATTAAACTAAGTCAAATTAATATTCACATTCTCCGCTGTCCAGTGCCGACATGCGCACGCAACGTCCCGCGAGTCGCGTCCAGCGCCACCCGTGACAAATCGCGTAATTTCACCGACGCACGAAATAGCTGTGTCTAGACACACTTTACGACAAAAGGGTTGAAATTATGTAATCCGTTTCGCCGTCATCACGCATTTCTTGGCATAAGGGTTTCGAACGCAAGAAGATATTACCGCGCAAGTTGAAACGCGCGCAGCTTCGCAAAACGTTTCCCGAGTCACTCCACGCTTTCGCGCCGAGTAAAATCGTCGAAATTGCGTCGTGGTGGCATCAAAGGCAGCAAGTTCGTCAACGTGAGTAGAGTTAACGCGAAAACGTGGTAATCGTGGTAGAGATGTCGCGTGAACGTGTGTCGGGACGTGTTGGCGATCGACGAGGGGGATTCTGCCGCGTCGTGTACCAGTCGCCTCCATATTTGTGTTTCTCACGATTCGGTAACGGGAGTGACTTGCAAACGTCGCGTTACGAGTGCACTCCTCGCGGTGGCTCGATAGCGTAACGCCTTTTTAACGGAGCTGACTCGGGCCTGGGTGAATGTTTATCCGCGTGTTGAGCTCTCGTTCGACCTCCACTCTCCGTCCACTCGAGGGTGCCAGAAGAATGGAACTGCGTCGAGGGAACCTCTGAAAGGATGAAGAGCTCTGAATTCGAGCCAATAGACAGGACGACGCAGTGGGCGGCGCGGTGCTGAGTTCCAGATCGGTGAGTGCATTTATTATGCAGATATGTTTCGATGGAAAAAGCGATTTAACCTTAAAATAATGAATACTCCAGTTTCTTAGTCACTTTTTATGCTCAATTTGAGACCATTTCTTGAATGCATAGTAAAACTGAAATTTTTAATGGATACTTGGTCACTTTTAGTTAATTAGTATTGCAATATTTTTTAATCAAATATGCATTATATTTTCATGAACAGTTTTGATAATATCAACCCTGGAATGGCACATATTTTGAATGTTTATGTATAAAATTCTGTAAAAATTCATCAGCGTGCCATTCCAGGGTTAAATTGCATATAAGTAATATATTAGTACACTGATTGTGACTACACTAACATAATATCACAAAAATTCAATTTATTCTTAAAGCAAAAAAAATTGCCCATACATTCTAGATACTTTGAGCATTCATAACACTTCTAGAAACACGTGACCATAAATTTTCCCCATTACTCTCACTATCTGTATTACATACTTTATCATATTACGAAATACAACCCTAATCCCTTGACTACAATAATACATCAAATCCGCAATATTTCTTGTACCAGCTTCCCACATGCGTTCTAATGGAAACAAATCCCCCATTTACGAGCATTATGATCGTATCCCAGAACGAAATAACAAAAAGAGAAGTCTTTACACGTAGAACCTCGGTACTTAGCAACGCTCGTCGTTCTCTCTTTAATCTGGCCCTTATTTACCAATGTTTCTCGCGTGGAAGCGAGTAGTGTCGAACCTAAGGTCAAGTTCGAGTCTGTTTATAAGCAGTCAGTGTTAATGTGAAATGCCAGCGAATAACCACACAAGGAGGGTGCTGGTGGCTTCCAAAGGGAGGATTCCTTAGGTACGAATTGTAAATTAGCATTAGGATCGTATTACCGATGTTGTGACGTCGCTTTACACGCGCGCAGATCCGCGTCGAGACGCTGCGTTCAGGATCAGCTTCCCTTAACTCTGATTTATGCTGCGACTTTCAACTATATGGTTGGCAGAGTCTGCTTATTTGTTATCCAAGGGGAACCGAGTTACTCGTTATTTACGATGGCATGTGTAATATTTTTTATTTGGCACAGCGGCCTATTTTATTGGTGACTTTTTATGAAGGTGACCGTAGTTTTTTAGTTGAGAATTTTTCGCTTATTTTCCATTTACAGGGAATTAAATTAGAGATTACGCGTTTATGATAGTATATGTGATATTTTTAATTAGGCAGCACGATCTAATTTATTATATTAACGACTCGACGTAGGAGACCGTAGTTTTTAGCTGAGAATTTTTCGCCCCGAAGCTTATTTATTCTTTACTTAAAGAGTATCCAATCGCAGATTACGTATAATGAATCTTTATTGAACAGTTAGGATTATTCCTAATTCCCCATAAATGACCGTAGTTTTCTACTTAAGAATCTCTCATTTCTCGAATGCATATCTCAGTGGAATCTGATTTCCTTGGTCGACTCTTTCGCTCGATAAATTTATTTAATTATTATTCATAAAGAAAAAGGTTGCTCAGAGTTACTAATAATCTCTTCATCCATAAATAAAGTCCAGATCCCCTTCACATACCCCTCTACAAAACCACCGCAGCAATCATCATCTCTTCAAAACGAATCCCCTCGAAAGTATCCTCGCGAAGAGCACACCTCCGATCTCGATTCGCTTCAGCACCAGTCATAACGCACTTCATTCAATCTTCTCCCCCCAATAAAGATTCCATCGGACCATCCCTCCCATTTACCAAAAGCATCGATTCCGGACGATTCGCGGCGCGTCTGGTCGCGATGATCGTTATACATTAAAATACACCGTGCAAACCGTAAATTCTCTCCGTCGCGACGCGCAGTGATTCCGGGGGTCGTATCCAAGCGGAGGCGGCGACCGAGGAGGAGCGGTGTGGAAGAGGCGCGGAGGTATGGGAAGGTACAAATTGCAGGATCGGGTATCGGACGGAGTAATTAATTAAATACAATAAAGTTAGGTCGACCCTCGTATCTGGGATCGACCACTCCTCCAATCGGCCGTCGAGAGCTCTCGCATCCGCTCCGTTCTCGGTCCCGACGCGCTCAGGACTCGCGGAGCATCGAGAAAAGGACGACGCCGCGTCGTCGTTAAGCTCGGCCTCGCAATGGTCGACGATTTTTCGACTAGCCACGACCGAGTCGATCTACGATGATGATTCCGCGAACTGCGGAGATTCCATGGGGGAAATTCTAGCGTGGTTCTCTTTAACGCCCCGACGATAAACCACTGGTGATCGTAGATCCTGCCGAGGTGCATTTATTACTTTGGATGACACAGGCGTAGACATCGATTATCATCCCACGTAATTTATCTCGGCGTATTAGCTCGGTGAGTTATTCGCTGTGTAACCCGATGCGTTCGTCGCGATCCGCCACGTAGAGAGGGAGAGTCGCTGAATCGCTTTCGTGTACTGTGCAGGGTGCACTGTGTGGGGTGCATTGGGGATTTTAGAAATATTTAGGAATTTATTTTTAAGGGTTCTTTATTTTCATATCTTCATTCATGAGAAATTCTAGGCTCTAAATATTTCTTTACTACTCATGTGGAGTTGTTCCATAGAGTACATACAGAGGTGTCTTAAAAACGTCTCGAAGACATCCAGTAAAGTCCTGAGAATGTCCAAAATACGTTCCTGAGACATCTGAAGTTACAAATCAGTATGTATTTAGGACGTCTTAAAAGACATTCAGACAAAAAGCAGTAGTGTATCTCTAAGATACTCAAATTATATCGTAAGACGTTGAGGCCTAAAATGGACATAAAATACACGTCTTCAAGACGTTTCTGCTACCTAGGATTAGTTCATTTTCTTCTGCGAAATTAGTTTTGGATCTTGTACATCATGAGTAGTCCCCCAAATTAATAGTCTCCCTATAAAAACTAGAAATCAGTACAAAAATGTAAGTATCGTTTAAAAAAATCAACTGGAGCTAAATACCTGATTCCAGCAAGCTTCTCCAACAATTCTCCACCAACACTTATCCGAACGAATAGCTTCAACTTTTTCTAAAACCTCGATTCTCGATACGAGGTCAATATAGACGAGGCTGATTGCAGAGGTCGAGCCAGTCTATCGTCTGAAAGAAGCTCGCGCAAGGTTATGTAAGTTTCTCGAGTGGAACGAACCTGGAAGAGACCTCTCGGGCTATCAGATAAACCGGGGTACGCTGGTGCACGAGATTCGCGGACCGGGGGGATAATTATAATAATTGGTCGATAAATCGATAATTAATCAGGAGGCTAATTGCGAATTATAGTCGCGACGGGACAATGCTTGGCATTGTTCCAAGGGGACGCGTATGAGTCAAGTGTGGGAAGCTAATGGGTCGTAAAATAGAAAGTTATAGGTTGAGTGGCTCGCAATCAGCTTTTTTTACCTTCGGCCACGTTGTGCTCGAGCACGCCAAGCAATGATAGCGGGGTACATATAGCGCGAGCGTCTGCTTCGATCTCTTGGCTCTCGTGATTAACGTAACTCGACCTCGAAGCCATCGGAATACATGATTCATGCGTGAAGATCGCACTTTCGACATTGTCTGCAACAGCCTCGCAGGTGTACCTAATTATACCAGATTCGTATCGTTACTGTGCGCTGCTGGCGCCGCGATGGTGGAGATGCTTTTGGAGGAATCGAGCTGTGAATTACTCAGGAAATGGAATTTTAACAAAAAGATTATGGAAAAAAGTAATTCCTCCTTTTCAACTCACGAGGCATGTCTCTAGAAAATGGAGCATTGTGCTTCTCAAGAATTACAGATGACCATGTATTCACGGAGGGAAAAAATAAAACTTACAATTAGTCTAATTGTTAACTATTAAAGGCTTGCTCTTAGAATTTTTCTTACAATCCTCCAGTCATCTTCAATTTCAAATATGTAGATATCTGAAGAATTCACTTTCAAATTTCTAATTATCTAAAGGAACTCATGTCTGTCGATTCATTTACTAATATTACTGCTCGAATTTCTTCTACTGACTTTGTGATTCGAGAAACGATAGAGCCTGAAATCCACCACTTCGCGCGTCGAAAGGAAACGAGTTCTCGCGAACGATCATCCGGGTCGGTCGAGAATAGCCTTCCCCGAAGCGGCGTTCAATCAAATAAATAATTTTTAGGGCGAACTGGGCGGCGCGGAACCACCGGCGGCATAAATTATCCGCCGACGCAACTCGAACACGGGTGAACTGCATATTTATATGGCTAGCGTTGCTACACTTTGCCACGGTCTTCCATTCCCTCCTCTTTTTCGTCCGTTTCGCTGCCTCGGAGATCACTGGCTGGAACCATAAACTTCGTGTCAGTGGCTTGGATTCGCAGAACCCTCCACCGTGACCTATGAGCGAAAATTTGCTGTAGATACTTTGCAAGCTCCCGCCTTGGAGCGTCTAGGCTCTAGAAAATCGAAGAAATTTGTCTGACCAGCTGCTCGTGAATCATCGACACCTGCATCGTGCCTCTGTCTCGAATCATCGAAACGACTGAGTTTACTTTCGGGAGGGTGGAGTACACGAGCTAGGCTATTCTTAAATTACGATTGTATTGGACGAAATTTTTGTTGTCGAGTGGAATCAATTTTTGTCGTCTTGAAATTCAAATATTTTTCTGAAAATTTAGAATTTTGTGTGGTAAAAAATATTTCGTGGAAGTAGTTTATATTATTACTATCTACCTCCAAGTAGCAGCACTTTAAGCCTGTTTATTTACAGTGAAATAAGCATAATCAGAAAATCATTTACAAGTCAACCTACCAAGTAGAATCTTCTCCAGCATCCGAATAAATTATAGAATTCAAGCCTCAGGGACCATATTTCCGTAATCGATACAAAGATGCAAATTTCCAGGCAGAAGCGTAGTCTTCCCAAGAACCGAGAATAGCTTTCGCCGCAGAAAAGAAGTCGCTCGAGAAGAGCCGTGGGTAAAGCGCGTTGTTGCGTTCCTCATTGTGGATGACGAAGCAAAGGTGCTCGCAAAGGTCCGCGTCTATAGCCTGCACCTAGGTATTAAGGTCGATTCACACTTAATAACACCGTGGCGAATGTAAAATTCGTATCCGTAACGAGGTCTCTGGAAACGTCGAATTTATTAAATTTGAGCGTATCGGAAGCGAGAATAGTCGGCTGCGAGCCACCAACGTAGAAGCCACATAATGGAATCACGCTCTCGTTCTCTCTTTCTCTTGATCTCGTATCACGCGAAATTCGCTTGAATTGTTCGGCCATTAATCATTCTCCCTCGCGAATCTTCAGTTAATAATAAAATTGTCTTCATTGTGTGTAGGTGTATGGTGGACTGAAATAATAATTTGAAAAGAAAATAAAAATAAAAAATAAGGTAACTATATTATAAGGCAGTATGAGTTAGAATTTCTTCATAAAAAATACAGATCTTTTTATACGCTTTTAACACAAGATATTTTTTTAAAATTCTAAGAAGAGGGAAACGTGTTTAAATTCAAATCTTTAGACACAACTAAGTCACTTCTCAGGCACCCAATTAATTTACATACACACAGATCTGCATATACATAAATAGGATAGGGATCCTAAAAAAGAAAAAGAAAAAATGAAAGGTGAAATCTTTCCCACACTAATTCCACCATAGCTCCACCCAATGATCCTCCAGTTCCCAAAGAAACTACAGTCGCCACAGAACCACGGACCTCAAAACCTCCCACTGCCCTCAAAACTCAAAACTCGGTTCAAAATTCGTCGTCCTCGATCATTTCTCAAGCTCTAGCGAAAAGAGGAAAGGGGGGGTCACGGAATTCCGCGGGCACACGCGAGATAACCCTGCGCGTCGGGATGCTGAAGAAGGAGCGGACAGGAAGAGGAAAGGAGGAATAGAGAGAAAAAGAGAGCCGGTCGTAGTTCAGCCCGTGGCCCATCAGATAGCACCGAGTCTCTCTCCTCTCGGAGAGGAGATATTGGAAGTGCAGGGAGGCGAGGGGGCACGGAGAGGAGAGGGGTCTTGGAGGCAGAGGCGGACGAGGACGGGGCTAGATAGAAGGGGGGGTGGGGGCCGAAGGGGAGCGAGGGTTGAAAGGGGCACATTGTTTGCCGAGCAGAGCCGATAATTCAGTAATGAACGTAACCGACGCGCGCCCGTGTTCAGGGCTATAATTACCGATACCACGTCGGATAGCGGATCCCTTAAGTTGGGGTCCTGAAGCGCAGCGAAGGAGCGCTACGAGGGCGCAGGCGCGAGCGTATATTCCTTCCCTCTCGGCCCGTTCCCTCGGCCTGTCCGCGTCTTAGAATGGGCAGCTCTAAATTAATAAATCAATAGCCTGGGCCCCTTATCCGATCCGCGGGTGGGTGGAGTTTGTTTGTTTAAGAGCAGGATTTATTAATTTTTCGCTGGGTGGTACGCTGCCATGGTCCACGCACTCCCGACGGTTATCTTCCACCTTCGCTCGCGCGTCTACCCTCTATCTCTTCCTTCCGTGTTCTTTATGCGCGATGGCTTCCCTATTTTATGGGCCGATTGCTGGGCCACGGTCCCAGCCATCGTTCCTGGGGATCTATGCTGAAAATGGAGGATCGTGGGCCCTTGGAGAGGGAATTGTTTAGGTTTTAATGTGGACCTTTGGAAAATGCGCTTGAGGCTTATTGATAGATCAAAAGTTGAAGATACTAGGTTCTTGTTTTAAGATTAGAGGAGTCTTCTATGGAAGAAAAGATGGTGTAGTGACTTTAATAATGGTGAACCATTGAGCTTTACTCGTTTACTGCTGTTTTGTAAGGCATTGACTATCGTGGATTATTTAATATAGCGAAATGGGATTATTTGGAAGCTGGTATATTTTTTCTGTTACAAGGTTACGTAATTTCATAGGTTTAATGTTTGCATGTTTCGTAATACTTCCATAATAGCTACTGTAAATTCATCTAGTATTTTCATAATGCAGTTCTATGTTCTGTTGACTGTTTTCGTTTGAGCACAAGGGGTAGTTCTAAGAGGGTGACAATAGGGGATCCTTGGAACCTTCTGAGCAGAGCAGCCAGAGCCATCTCTCTATCGAGGCACGAAGCTTCGGTCAAAGACCAGCAAGGTTCCTTGAACAATTGTGGGCAACACCCTTGCAGTGTGATTTTATTTTACGCGAGGGTGAAAGTGACTCAACATGTATGTTATATAGAGTGTAAGGATCTATACCTATATTTTATCGTTATTTTATTTATTCCCAAGATACGAGGTCTTAAATCTTTTATTTAATTTTAAGATCCAGTATTCTAGGTGAGTTTCACTTCAATAGAAAATTAAATAGGCACAATATTTCATTTGCTGTGGACGTATATTGATATTAAATCAATCAGTGATTAGTATAAAAAACTGAACGCTCCATAGAATTTTCTGATGCGTTAGTACATAAATCATTGCATTTAATTTAAAAATCAATTAAAATTTTCCTTTCACATTGAGTTCGCGTTTCACATTTCCTATAACAGTAAACAGTCTATGTGGAACACCACTCGATCACAATAAACTGGTAAACGATATTACCTAGAGCAAAAGGGGTCTTCAAAGTGAAA
Source organism: Calliopsis andreniformis (assembly GCF_051401765.1). Classification (NCBI taxonomy): domain Eukaryota; kingdom Metazoa; phylum Arthropoda; class Insecta; order Hymenoptera; family Andrenidae; genus Calliopsis; species Calliopsis andreniformis. The sequence goes on along the minus strand of NW_027480432.1, from coordinate 4,741,577 downwards.
CCTATTGAACTACCAACACAGCCAGCAATGAAATATAATACCATACTAATGCAAACTAGGGAATGGGTTAATAGAGACATATCGACTTTAAAGGAGCACCCAGTTTCATGAGCTAGAAGGGATCCATCGATTTCGGTGCCTCGGGCGAGCTTGGAATAATTTGAATTCGATCGGCAGCCCGATAGGTCGATCGATCGATTTCTTCGGCGAAGAAAACCTTTCTCGCGCCGACTAACATTTCTCTCGGTCAGATCGTCGACCATCCGCGCCTCGTAATTCTCTTTCCGCTCGAATTCTCGCGATTCTACCGCTGGTCGTGCGATAATGCTCTGCCTCGAGCGAGGTCTCGTTTCCTTGCACGGTCAAAACTCCATGGGACGTCTAATGTAGAATTTGCATCCAGCTGTACTGTTCTTTATGATTCCTACTGTTTCTTGACATGTGATTTTCGAATGAAAAAGTCGTTTTTTTTTTTTTTTAAATTAAACATTCTGAGATTTTAGGTTCTTAAGAAGGGTGTTAAGTTTTGATATTTTTTTTATTAGTTATAGATACGAGGTTTGGTAGTTTAGACTCAAGTTTTTAGATATTGAGTTTTATAAATATTCAAATTTTCAAATTTTTAAATATTCAAATATTCAAATCTTCAAATTTTCAATTATTTAAACATTCAAAACTTTCATAACATTACTCTAGTACCTCAATCCAAGTTCCTCCACCCATAATCACCATAGCCACCACCTATTCCCTGAAACTTAATCCATGCTCCACTATCGATCTAGTCCATCACTGCCGCAGCCCAACTTCCCCATTTGCCTCCCTCTCAACAGAACCACTACCCAAACGTACCTCCAGTCCACTCTGCGTTCCTCGTAAGGCCTTGCCAACCCCATCAAATACTGAAAAAAACGCCCCATTCACTGAAATCCCCGAGGACAACCGGAAGTCAGACATCGGTCGCCCAAGGGGGGTCTCCTCACACGGTCGTAATAATCAGCCCAGAGTAAAGTGGCACAGTAAATCGGTCAAAGCAGGCGACGAGAGCGGATTGCAGCCGTAGGCGGAAATTAGACCCGACTACTCGTCTCCTTGCTCCCGTGTTTCCCGAGCCGCCTGATGATAATGACGGTAGCAGGTGCTCGAGTCGATGCCACCTTCGCACCTTGCTCCCCTGATCTCCGCCGCCTCGTACACGCAGACGACACAGGCTCGATCATCGTCCCCGTTGCCTTCGTCGGGTCATCTCGTATGTAATTCGCTGCTCCAGGTACTCTACCTACCGTCGTACGCGACCAGACTCACACAGTCTCACCTGGTGCATCGTCCAGTCCCTCCTCCCTTCCACCCCGCCTCGTCCACCGCGGAAAGTGTGTTCGCTGGGCACCGTGTACACACGCGGCCGCGCTTAATATCGCGAGCCAATCTTAGAGCTTGCATTCAGTGGGTTAGTGCCGTAAATGCCAGTAACCATCCACTGGCGATGGCCACTCGTGGCTACCACTATAGACCGCCAGCCAGGTATTCATTCCATTTGCAGTTATGACGAGTGCGAGTTCAGAGGCCGTGAGAGTTTGCCAGCTACTCGAGAGACTCTCGTACTGTTCCAGTCTGGAAGCATCCTCTCTGCGTGCCTAACGCAGACGCGTTACACTTCCGCGCGATATCGACGCCTCCGCCAACACCTCCTACGCCCTCATGCTTTATGGTACCCACGCAGTTTAGTATTCCTTTGATTGACGTTTGACGGAATTTATGACAGCTGTCTGGGATGGAAGCGTTGATGGGTCGAGGGAGACCTGGGTGGCGGTGAAGTTTCTATTCTGAAGGAGGATATGGAGAGGCGATAGAGAGGCTCTGGAGGTGGGTTCGTTTGGGGATTGTTAGAAAGTTGATGAGGCGGTTTCTGGGGTTTAGGTGGGTACTGGCTGGCTCCTGGGAATTCTGTTCACTTGGTCCACGGATTCCCTGTCTCTACTATCTATTTAGATTCTAAGTTCAGCGTTTGCGCTAGTAGATTCAGGGTCGTTAGGGAAGTCCAGGAAGGGTTGCTAGTGGACACTGGGCTCTGAATTTGATACATTTTTGTGAGATACTCATGATCTCTGATGCTGGATGTTATATCCGCTATATACGTTTTTCTATTGTATTTTTTATTGCGACTAACTAGACTTGCTTTATCAAATCTGAATAATAGTGATTCACAATTTCGACCACTTAGCTCTCTAAAGACCTTTGAATCTATGGTATAGGTATCATATAAGAGGGGTTCACAATTATAATCATTAAACTCCAGAATTAAGTGTTTGTACCTAATACTTCAAAAACACAGATCCTCTTCCCAAAAACATACTTCAATCTTAAGTTTTTCCAAAATCCCTAAAAACCCACAGATCAAAGGAAAATACTTCCTTCAAACGAAACCTCGCAAATCAGCTGATGATCAAAGCTAGCCCTCCTCCTATCAGCTTACAAATTCCTTCGTCTCTTATCAGTCGCCAGCGATCGCCAGCGCAGGCTCACCAATTATACCATCGAAGGTGTTAATCATATCGAATCCTCTTGCTCGACGTTCTTTCCACTGTTAAAGGTTAACGGCCTTCGTCGCAGAATAATTCCACGTTGCGATGCCGACGGCGCGGCGTTCAGGAAAAAAGGCCCGCGAAGGCTCTGCGGGCAATATAATCAGCGGCGCGATAGAAATAGGATGAATACTTGGGAGCGCGAAGGCATACTCTTTAGCGATCCTTTGAGCTCTCTTACACGCGTCGCTGCATGCCGTGGCCCCTGTTATTGCCGAAGCTTTTTCACCTTCGACTTTCTCGCGGATCCCTCTAACCTCTCCCGGAACAACGATTCATCGGGCAGGACAGGCTACGCCGCCGACGGTAGTCGCAATTATAGAGTATGACTGCACAGATTCGTTCGGTAATTTGTTATCATTGAATAAACACGCGGCGAGAGGGACAAGTGGGTGGATGAGGCACGCGGGGTAACGCTGACCCGCGCGAGGAACGCGATCTCGGGGACCACTTTCCTCGACCTCCGTTTCATTGTCCTTAATGGACCAAAGGTGACGTGGAGTTTCGGTGTAGGTTGGCTGTTAGTAGTTTCCATACGGCATTTTACTTATTTATGATAGTGTGTTTCGTGCTAGTGGCGATGACGGAGACCAATAACTGATGCTGTTGTACAGGTCTTCTATTTTGATCAGTAGATATGGGAACAGATTCTTTGAAGCAGTGTCTTGTAGATGTAGTGTTCTTCTCTGATATATAACTCGTAAATAAATTATCACAGGTCGACATCTTTGTGAATCCTGATTATTTAATAAACTCAGGCACCTATAGTCGTTCAGATACCTATTTTCAGGTACTATGTTTGTCATGTACCTGCCCATGCTTCGTCGAGTCCTCATGTTTTTTTAGGTATCCATGTTTCTGAGACATTCAAATATCCACTCGATAACACCTACATAATCACAAATTTTTCATCACGAAGTCTTCGTTGTCTACCACCACCAATGACTCCCCTTTTCTCTTTCCTCCCCCCTGTACCTCCCCTCGCCATCTCGGTGGTGATTGTGACAGAGAAAGAATCGCTCATAATAAATTCTCAGTGGGATAAGAGAGGACGTATAATCCGCCCCTGGGCCAGGCACCGAGGCGCAGTCGGGCCGGTCTCTCTGAGAATAAAGAGATATCTCCTCCTGGCAACAGGCGGTAACGTCTAAATTAAATGTTTCTGGATCGACGAGCCGCGGATTCAACGTGTCATGGGCCGCTCTTAATCTGGATTTAACGGCGAGGTCTGTGGCGTGAGGCCACCTTGCGGTGCCTTGGCCGCTTCAATAGAGCTTAATTGGCGAATACGCGGCCCCTGTGTGCGCCCGTGAGTGTATAGAGGCGTGCAGTAGAGGGGCCGAGCGAAAACGTATGTACGAAGGCCTTCGCTCCTTCTTCTTCTTCTTCTACGCCGCGACCGTAAGTCTTCGCCTCGGTTCCACCTCCGCCGCCAGATGAGAGCGAGAATGACTCCGCCGATTCGTACGCGCGTTTTAGTTATTCATGGTATAATAATGACGATAACGATAATAACAACGGTAATGATTACGTCTGCAGGGTCGGCTCTAACGAACGCTCTCTCTGTGGGAACCGGCCCGCTCGCTTATCGGCGAGCCTAATCGGGACGGTCGTGGATAAATGTTTGTTATTAATTAGCGTTCGCCTGGACGACACGGTGGGAAATGATGTGGGTAAATGCGAACGGGGCTCGAATTTTTGCCAGACCCGTGCTTGCGATCGTGGGATATGATGATCCTGAGAGCTTGCTCCTTTCTTGCCAGCCTGCTAGATGAGGAGCATCTATGTAGATTGGTGCCTGGTACTCTATCTGTTGGGTCGAGTTATGGGTGGGGAGGTACTGAATGGATCTAGTTATTTTCGATGTGCTAGATTGTGAGGCGTTCTCTATTGAGAGCCAGTCATTTGACAGAGAAAGTAAAAATTTCTAAAGACACTAGCTTACTACAAGTTTTTAAGTTGCTGAAGTTTATGGAATTGTATAGTGAGTTACCAGTCATTCTAAAAGACCTCTTTTTGCGTCCATGATACTCTTTATGAGTGGTTACTGCCCCTCGAAATGATAAAGAAAAAGAAATAATTTTTTATACCATTTGCAGAAGTAATAGGTTTAAGTAGTATAACCAAGAACAGTGGTAGGGAAACGTGTCTGACTACCGACGATCCATTTCCCCTTATTCTCCTTACATTTCACAATTTTTCTCTTACCTTATAATTTCATTCAAGCTTCTCATACTATATCATATATATTACACTGATAACTAATTTCAAATTTTCTAAATTGCAAATAAAGAAACAAACAGTTTTTAATTCAGCAAAATTTGTCAAAAATCCACAAACCATGTTCATCACTTTTTTTGTTCATTCTCATTCTCCTGATTTTCCTCCTCATTTACCTCGTCGATGGCAATCTACTAACCACAGAATCTCCATCATACCTCACAACCATGACGCTTGCCCTCGTCCCGAGGAAGAAGCGTGAAGCCGCGAGTGCACGGTAGCGGCGCGAGGTATCCGCGCGCGTTCCGCGTGAACCAGATACACAGCCCTGGGGCCCGTCACAGTAAATTATCATTTTCATAACGGCGTACCGGTAATTTTGAGGCAGCGAGGCCTACGGCGCGGCGAGGCCACTTACTATACCAGCGCCGCAAGAAGAACGCCGTGGCCGCTCTTCTACGCGGCTCGTTCGCTCGATAAGAAAATCGCGGGGACGACGCGGCTGGGATACGCTCCTAGCGATACCTTTCGCGATGACTTTCGCGCGAACTCGCGGCTGCCCATCGGCGCGATCGTAAATCAACGGAGAACGCCAGAACAGAAGAGACAGGGCGCAGCTAAAGGGGAGAAGGACGACTGTTTTGCGCGAGAATCCTGCTTCGCGGGATGGAGATGGTCCTGGTTTAATGTGATGATCAAAATGGGAAGCTGGCGTTAGTGTTTTCAATCTCAGCTTTCTTTCGGAGTTTATAGAAGCATTAAATGTCTTCAAGACTTTTATTTTTGAACTGAAATTTAGGAATCTCTAAAATGAAATACCTGAATAACTAAAAATTAGAAAATTAACAAACTTTAAGGTTCTCCCCAGAAATCGTGTTTTTTCATCTAAGTATGGAAAATACTTCCAAAAATGGGCAGATTGCTATGTTTTACAAATTCTTGTGTCTTCTCCTCGTCACTATCGAAAGATGGTTGTTCAATTAGAGTCGCATTCCAGGACCGACAGATGTTGCCGCCACCCGCGGCGCAGCACAGTGGACTTGATCGAAGGAATATGGATACACTAGCACTATCAGTGTTAAATGTTTCAGACACACAGTTCCACGTGTGTCGCGGCGTGAAATACCAAATTCAGAGAAAACAATTAGTTACAAAATTGCATAAGAACGTCTAACGCTGGCTCACCGTGGCTCACGATCGCCACGAGCGATATGCATAATGCGTGACAATTTCACTCGCCGTTCGCGGTTTTTGATTTAAACCACCGAAGGATCATTAAGACTATTCCAAGGGACAAGTCGCTCTTATCGGTAGCCAAACATCGGTCGATCGACTCGAAGTCTGTCCGCGAACTTGACGAGCGACAGACGATTAGCATCTGGCCAATTCCTTATAGAATTATTGTTCATTTTGTTGGAGCTTCCGGGTTCGAGGTTCTTCTTTTCTCCTGTGCCTCCCACGTAGTTTCCTAATCGGGCGCTAGGGAACATGTGGAGAGATTGAGATACGAGTGGGTATTATTGGAGGAGGGATGATTGGAGTTTTGATTGGTTGCTGAAGTGAAATATGTGTGAATCTTTGCCACACTAATAAAATTGTTAAAATTTTCAGATATTCTAGGATTTCATAAAACCACTCAAATTAACATTTTCTAAATCTTCTTTTTTTAACATTTATATTTGCCTCCCAAGAACTACCCCTAAACTGAAGCCTGCTTCAATCTTCAATAGGAATCACAGGACAGTGCATTCGAAGCTCTGATTTATTATTCCCAGCATTCCCCAATAGTAAAACCTTCCTCGTTTCTTCTTCTGCCATTCTCTGCCATGTCTGTCCATACACGCGGCGTATTCTATTTTACCCAAAGGCTAGGTCGCCAGAACTATTCCAATCGCAAAACCCATTCCGCTAGGCAGTAGCCGGGGCCTTAACGTGGAAAATGAAGTAGTTTTCTTCTCTGACAACGACAATCGCTGGGACTGCCCGGAGCGTTCCGCGGCAGCGGCAGTCGGCAACTAGCAATAGCCTTGCGAGAGGCGCAGGCCGCGCGGCAACCAGCTTCCTTTCGTCGTGCAGAAGGGATCGAGCAGTGCATTACCCGTTAGACATGGCCCCCGCGCTGATATATTGACTTGGACAAAAAAGCGACTGTTCTTCTGCTCGCTGGCACCGCGGTTGCCGCCGCCGCAAAGTCCTCTCCTCCCCTCTCTTCTGTCCTCCCCTTCGGCCTTCTTCCTGCCGTCTCGCTTTACAGCGCGATGCCAGCGCGCAACCGGGACCCTCTCGCACGAGGAAGAACCGTCTAACGTCTATTGGAGTTTTCTGCGCCGCGGTGGTTTCTTTCGACGATTGGATTCGCCTCCCTCGATCTTCGAAATTGGTTTCGTGCTTTGAACCTACCGTCCGGGAGGTATGCGACTGCTCGGGGGACTCGTTGCTAGGGGGCCTTGTTTATTGCGCGCTGCACAGGGAAATTGTCAGGGCTTGCGTGGTGCTGCGCTGTTTATTGCGGAGACAGAGGGTTGCTCTGATTCTTCGATCTTTGGTTCCTGATCTTCTTCGATGGATGTTTGAGAACGTTTCGAAAGTACAATTTAGTAGTTTGGATCAAGTAGAGCTAGGAGAAGTACCTTCATAATAGACTAGAGACTTATCTGAGCTTGAAAATTAGGGGCTTTAATAGTAATAAAAAGTTGGAAAGTAGTTCAACGAGGTATCCCAAGAGCAGAAGTGCTCGAATCGTAAAATACCACCAACGCAGAGGATCCCATCAGGGTGCAACCCATCACGAAGTAATCGCGCGCAAGAACAGAGTCCTAGATAATGAAATAAGTAGGAAGAGGAAGAATAAGTTCGAAAGAAGTCCAGTGGTATGTGGGAGGGAGCGGAGGGATGAGGCAAAGATATAGGGGAGCAAGAAATATAATCGCATGGCGAGTGTGGCAGCGGTAGACCACTGGCATGGGGACGAGGAACCTATTATAGCAGGAGCGCAAGAGTAAAAGAGTCTGGACAGGTGAGATAATCAACCCGCGGCCATAGCTGCGAGCAGCCTCGTAGTAATCACTATTCGCGCGCGGTGTCTTTTAATGCTCCTATGACTCGCCGCGTATTATACCGACGTTCCTGCCGTTACTGTGGTAGCGTTCGAAAGTTTCCTTGTAGCAGCCTTCGACCAGCCGATCGCTGCGGTTTTCCTTTGCTGATGAGTTGAAAACTTTTACATTTTCTTCTGCCCTTTCTTTAGAGAAATGTTTAGTCGAAGGTGTTTATTAAGGCTGCACTAGTGCACCGAGACACCTAATTAAGGTAGATTGTAACAATTTGAAACGGTTTTGAGCGGATCGGAGCGGATCTAAGCTGGATTAGTCCTTTTTTACGAGTGACCGTAGTTTTTGCTTTGAGAATTTCTCGTTCTTAAGAAGATAATTCAATAAACAACGACTCTGGAGTCAGCTGTTTTGCTTCAATATTATTTTCCTAGATATTATTAATAGACAAATCAATCCATTTGGTTGATAAATTGAACTCTCTAATTAATAACTCATTTAAAGTGTATCTTTTAATAGAATTCCATAGTGCAGTAGAGTGTGACTTTTTTAAAGTCTGTCACTCTGTTATAGAAAAAACGAACACCCTTTTACAAGATCCTATCATAGTAGCCTCATATAGCATAATTCAGTATAAAAGCATAACAGATCAAAGGAACAAAAATCATAAGTAATTTATGGAGGCAGGACACCAACAGTGTCATAACAATAGTCAGCGTGAGAAAGTCGTACGAAATACAGCGAGTACCCGCTGTTACGCGAATGCATCGATGATCGAGCGGCTGGATCACGATTTCCGTGCGTTACGCGGTCTCCTCTCTAACCCGCTGACATTATGGGAAAACGTTCGGCCTGGAAATCGACCGATACCCCGACGTCCGTTCATTTTTCCCTCTATCAGCGGGACAATGGTTGCCTCCGAGTTTTCTCACGTGTTTCCACGCGGCTCATTATTCCCGCGGCGCGTATTTTATCCCTCTGGCGTTTGATATACGAGCCAACTCGTCGCCTTTCCTCTCGCAGGACCACCAATGCGATCCTCGTTTTCGCCTGTCGTCCGCGCGTGCACCCAATATTTTATTGGCCGCGGGCCCCAACAATGCCCACCGCGGGCCCGAGCGCATTGTGCGAGCCGCGGTGTGGTCCGCTCGATGCCTGATTTACCGCTCGTCTAATTTGTAGGCGGCCGCCATTAAACAATCCATAAATGCGTGCGCGTAAAACACTCCCGAGTTGGGCCGAAGCGCCGAGCCGACGCTGGCGGCGGGACGCGTGTACGCGCGGACCCGGCTGCCTTTTATTCATATTCAAATGGACCAGCTTTACGATCGCGCGAACGGGAGTGAGAACGCGATTCTACGGACGCCGAGGCGAAAGGCACTTTGAGAGATTCTTGGCTGAATCGGGACTCCTTTGGAATTGTTTGCGTTTTAGTGGCTTGGGGATAAAGGAGGCTGAGGCTCTGTTTTGAATTGGGTATTGTTGTGTTGTGCTAGTGGTTCTTGAGAGATTTCATTTTTTGGGACTTGGGGCGAGGGAAATGGAGGCCTCAGAGATGGGCTAATCTGAGACTCTTTGTTAGACTGTATAGGATATTGATGAAGATTTGGAAAATTTTCTGAGGATTAATAGTAGTATAGATTAGAATAGACTCAGAGTTCATTAGTCAATTTGTATTGAAAAACACGATTTCTCTGCAATATACTCTAGAAGAAGTCCCTATAGTTCCAAGCAACTCCAGTCTTCAATACACCCCCAGTTTCTAGTCTCTAAAATCGTCTTACCCGCTACAAAAAAAAATAACTCCAGTGTTCCTTCAATCACCACTCATGCGCACCCATAACATCCTCTATACTACGAACTCCTTTCACTGAAAAGACTCATACATAAAATGATCCTCGCGAAGGGTTCTCGTGACCCCAGTAGAGTCAGAGACAATACACTCCCTGACTGGCCAAGCACTTGGCCTCTCCCTGAGCCTCTCCTCAGAGCCCTCTCGCACCTCTTGACTCCTCGAGCGAGCGCAAACGCACGCACGTTTGCTGAGGACACGGAGGCGCAGGGAAGCGAAGGACCCAGGAGCCCGCGTAAGCATACACCTATTCCATTCATCGCGGAATTCCAGAGGATGTTGGGCCCAGCGTCGGTGCTTTTCCGGAGTGAGGGCCCAGCCACGACCCCATTGCCGTTGGCTACCTGCGCCAGCTGGCAATTGCCCATAAACACCATTACGACTAGCGGGAGCAACTTACAGCGCACTTTGCTGGACTTATGACGCGACCATGCTTGAATTAGGTACTCGTTACCAGTATTACGTTTCAACCACCTCGTTCGAGAGCGGCCAGTGGCGATCCTCTGACACTGGGCTGGCTTGTATGCGTACCACAGTAGGGGGACGAGAGAAGCCAGCAAAGAGGCGATCGGAGAGGTGATCAGAGAAGGGAGAGAAGGAGTGTATCAACCCCTCGAGTGATTATTGGAATCCCACAGCAGGGACACCTCGATAGGTGGTCCTTCCCCCATGACCTGATCGTAAATTCTAATCCCAGGTTGGCCAATTAGACGTTGTCTTGGCGATCGCCATTACCGTGTACACAGCGCTGCCAGGGAAACACCTGGCGATGGTTTTCGGTGCTGTGGTGCTCGCGACGGTAGATCGGCGATTAGAAATTAACGCCGTGTAGACGGGCCAGAAAAAGAGTTGATGAATTATCGATGATGGTAGACGAGGACGGGCGTAAAAAGGTGGCCGTCAGCGATGGGGATACGTCGCGTTCTTGCCCGACCTGGCGAGGTATTTATGGACGAGGAAGAGCGATAGGCCGATGAATTTAATAGTGTTCCCAATTAATTACGGCCCTGCCGAGCGACGGGATCTTCGGAGAGGTCGACCTCACGTCCGATCTTGAGCGTATGAGAATTAGAACGGTGAACCTGCCACGTGGGTTAATGGACCTGACGACCCTTCCAGGCTCGCAAAAAGCAGCAAGAGTTCCCATGGTCACTCTGTTGAATCGAATCGGTTCGATCGTAGTAGATGAAATCTCTGGTTTTTGTGGGGAGCTGAGCTTTAGGAACTGGAATTAGAACTTGGAACTTTCACTTTAGAATGGCTGTGCTGGAACAGTCTGTTTCTACTTGACTCTAGGTTTCAATTTTAACTTTCACTTTTATGGAACTTTTAAGCTTTACTGTTCTTCCTTTTTTACTGTAATCTTGAGAGCTCAGTTCCAGTTCACCATAGTCACTAGTGTTTTCCTATCACAGCTCATTTCTTTAAATCTGAATTTTTATATACCTACTCTCTTTTCTCACTGATTTCATATATTAAAAATCTTGCAATTAATAGAAACAAGGGGAATAGCTTCCAAGTATAAACATATCCATTTATTTCAGCCTTAATGTCCCTCAAACATCTTCAAACTCTCTCAAGCTTCCTCAAACTCCCTCAAAATCATGACACACCAATCCCTTCCAACACAAAACGCCCACCCTTTTCGAAACTCCCAAAGCCCCTACCGTCAACTCTCCAACACTGTACCCCAAAGGTACCATAAACCTTCCAGCTCCTTCATCGCATTTTCACGCGACTCTCCCCTCGCAATATAGCATCGAAGAGCAGTCTTATGGTTCTCCGTGCGAAATGCCGCGGCATCGAGCGCTTATACGACTAGACGAGAGACGAGTACTTTTAAGCCGCGCTCGGCTGCCGTGAGTGGCTGGTACCATAGACAAGTCGCAACCTCATGGACGGCGACGCGTAACGCGACGTGGCTTATTGCCAATGCATTTTAAGTAGTCTACCATACAGGACTCTCTCACGTGCATTGTGCACCTGTGTTGCCCGTGACACCGGGTTCGACTCCTCGCCTCCCCGCTGTCCCCCGCTCATCCCCTCTTCGCCTCCTCTTCGGCAAAGCGCGTTCCTGCAGCGCGCACACGGAGGATCCGCGGTACAAAGGGGAGACCGAACGAACGTCATGATACGACGGATTATGGACGCCGGTATTATTATTATTGGACGGGTGCGACGATCGTGCTACGGGTAACGATAAACATGGCCGGCCAACGAAACGTGTTCATGGTCGTGAGGAGAGGTTTATGAGGTGTGTAATTGCGGGTAAAAATGGGCGGGTGAGGAGGTTATTTTCATTGGATTCCTCGCGATGTTGCTGCAGCGACTCGCTCGCTGAGGATGGTGCCTCGCTAAGAGGGTAATTTATTCAGGACGAAGCAGCGGATTCCTCCTCTACATTGTAGGCACTTGTTGTTACTCTCCGCGAGGGGAATTTCTGCGCTGCTTCTAGTACGTTGACGAGAGCTATTTAATATTTTCTAGAAGCAGCTGTTTTAATTTTAGAGTATGGGGAGAGACTCGAAGTGATGTGAAAAGTGACTCAGGAATGATGGAAAGAGAAAAATAATGGTGGTTTTATATGAAATAATGTGTCCGAAGGTAGAAAAATAAAAATTCTTGTTATGGTGGTTTTTGGGCAAATTTAGTTTATATTTTAGCTGAGAACAATTGCACTGGGATATAATTCTAGAGTTGGAGAGTTGCAGGAGGTCATAAGACTTGTTGGAATTTTAAGTAGATACAGACACTTACTGGTCAGACCGAGTCGAATTTTATTTTTTGCATATCTTTGACACATTATTTATGAGAACTGTAACTTCTCATTAATTTTTCTTGCAATTAGGGTAAATGAGGGGATTAGATTGAACTCCATACATGAGTTGAGATGCATGATTTATATGCGAAGAAAATCTCAATTAATCAGAGATCTTCAAGATCTTCAATCTTCCATAACACAAAAATCAATATCTGAAGACTGAAATTCTTACAATAATTATGCTTCTCAGTACTTTCAAGCAATTATTGTGTATTTATCTTACTAAATTATTATTTTACCTGAAAATCTTCCTCAAAACCCCAGAAGACTTCCAGCAGGCTTATTTTGATCGCCAGCAGACTTTCGCTAAACTGATTTGCACACGAATTGCGAAGCCCGTGTCGCAGTATTCAAAGTAACCCGCAGAAAGACAATTTCAAGCAAAATGTTAACTGCAACCGCATGTATTCTGTCGAGCATCGCGCCAAAACGACCAGCCGTATGCAAAATACTCGGTCGATGAAGCCATTTTGCCGGTAGCTCTTAGAGATCGCGCGACGAAATCTCTGACTTTAAGTAAGCATTGTATGGTAACCAGCATAGAATAATTGTATGATGCCCGTGAACAGGCGGAAGCCACATCGAACGTTTTTATTTCCCCTGGAGCTGCTTTTGCAGTCCTCGATCGAGGAGACTAGGAAAGAATTTCACGATTCGCTATGAAATGGTGAAGATGGGAAAGTGAACAAAAAAATAGAATAATGGAAAAAGAATTCTAAATAGCATTTGTTGAAGCATATGATAGACACTGTATGCAAAACTATCATTTATACTGAGAGTTTATAACAATAAGTTCAACTGAAGTGAGTGTACTTTAAGTGACACCAAAGCTCGACTAAGAGGGTTACTTAGCTTCTGTAGAATCTGGATCAAAGATGCCTTACCAAAACTGAAAGTATTTTTCACTTAATTTCAATAATAATTGTACTATTAATAGTAGAGATTTGAAGGAGCTTATAGCTTCAGAGAAGTGCAGTATAATCTTCACACGGTTCCCGCCACGAAAGGTGCGCAGCCATCACCCATCGGCAAACAACTTCTCAGGAGAAGACAAGATCGCCGTAATTCCAACTCGATCCTCCCTTAATCGCCGGTTCGCTATTCCCCAACAAATAGGACCACCAGAGGGGCCTATCGCTCGATTTTCGAAGTAACATACTAGCCACCTCTGACTCCTGGCAATTTTTAATCCTCCCCGGTACTCGCCAATGAATCACTCTCCTCCGATCCGCGGCTACCTCGGCCGCTCAGCCTCATTTCGTTCTCATCATCAGAATCCGTATAGCCGAGGGTCGTGAGCTCATATTTCTCGAGCATTATGCCCCAGACAGCGCATGCACACACATCGCTGGCCCGCGTGTGTGGCTGGGACCGACGCGTAAGTAGGTAAATACCTCGGTGCTACTGGCGCACAGAGACGAGTAGACACGACCGAGTAGCTACCGTAAACGGAACACGCGGGGCCCTAGTGGAACGCGTCGGTGGCACAAAGGACCCAGGCCCCGAAGAGAGAGGTCGCCCTGGAGTCAAAACCAGGGAACGATAGACCGTGTAAACGCGCTCCCACTGCGCGGGGACCACAATGCCCTGACGAATAATCGCCGCTGGCTTCCGTAACCTCCGTCCGCTACGTCTAAAAGTCGTGTTCGCTATTAATATGGACCCCGCGCCTGCGCCTTCGGCCCCATTGTGCACAGGCTTTCCCCTAATTGCCTTCTTTGTCAGACCTCTGTCGCCCACTGCACCGAGTGCCTCGTAGCCCGATGGGAGTCCAGGGGCTCAGGTGCGACCTAAATTTTGGCCCACCTCGTGATGCTGCTTGATCCTTATCTGACGAATGCCTGTGTCGTGCTGGCCGATTCTACTTGGGAAGAGAAAATCCTGGCACGGGGACTTTGGGACAGTGGGAGGTAATGAGGGCTGTTTCATGGGGTCTGCGTGGGTTAAGAGGGACTTCTAAAGATTAATCAGAATATAAAAAAGTGTATTTTTTACTATTTTAAAAAGTTTCATAGTTTACTCACCGAATATTGATATTATATTTTATAGTAAGAAAGTCATTAGTCTAAAACTACCAGTCTAGAGGATTGTACTTTCTAAAACACCGAATTTCAGCACATATTTTTTTCATTACATGAAATACCAACACCACAAACATCCCTATATCACATCTAAGTCAATTAAAGCCCACTTTAGCTAATTTCCAGAAATCTCTAGAAAAATCATAAGCACGGTCATAATTACCATCTCGTCAACTCGTTTCGCAAGAAGCGTGCAGCGCTTGTGGCCCACGATTGCCGCGCGAGATTAGGACCCAGACCCGTTCTTCTACCAGTGTTACGAGATTCGCCAAGGATCGTGAAATAAGATTCGAGCAGGCGGGTTCGTTAGGTTCCTAGGGAAGAGCCAGCGTGTGTACTGCTGCTGATTGGCGTGGCTCGATCCATTTTACAGGGGAGTCCGCGGCGCGGCGTGAGCCGAGATAAAAGGCCGATTTTACGGGGCCTCGCGGAACTGTACGAAGCCAGTTCCCGAGCCATCCCGCGGCCTGATCGAGGAAGGTATAAAGGGTGCCGACGGGCATTGTCTGGCGTTTAGTGCTGGCCCGACCTTTACTACATGTATCGCGGACCCCTCGGCATCCCGATGGGCTTCTTAAACGCTCCCCTCTCCTGCTTCTCGGGCCCCGCTCATGCGTTTCGCGGCCGAGTCATAATACCCGCGCTTACGACTCTGCGTCTCGCACCTCTGCGATCTCGGGACCTGCTAGGAAGGCTTTCTACCCTGGACAGAAGACTTACTCTAAGGTTCGACGCATTCTTAGCTCTGACGCTCTATTAGAACGAAGGGTCCCCTAGATTGGGCCCTAGGGCAAAGGAGATCTTGGAGATGAAGGTCTGCCAGGTGACAGCTTGCTGTGTGGTGGTCAGTGCTCTTTGTTTCGATGTAGAATATCCTGGATGAGGGACTAAGATTGAGGATTCTTGAAACAGACTCGTATTTTACTCTTAATTGCTCTTGTGAGATTCTCATGTATTTGTTAGTAGTTTTCTGAGCTACTGTATCAAGGGTTAAATAATAATTCATGTAATTTCATTTTTATTTCATTCTGTTATCCACTCAAGCGATGCTGCCTCAGGACGCCTTATCAGAACTTAAACATTTCATTTCTCAAACTCCAGCACCTCAGCTTGCCCCCTACAACCACCATAGTTCACAACAAGCCACCTCCACCATTGAAAAATGCAAATCTCCCATAACTCCAGAAATATCACCATCAGCCTCCACTTAGCACTTATCGCCATGCCGATGGCCCCAGCTAAAGACCTCTAAACAAGGCTCCTTCATCGCAATTAAAATTAATCAGTGAAGCCTATTTATACTCCCGCGGCGGTATCGGCAGTAGAAAGAAGAACGTCCATCGATTCTTCATTCCAGTGTCGCTGCTCGTCCCTTTGCCCATCCTGCACCGCGGCAATCGCGTCCCATCAGGCTCATCAGCACTTTCATCTACCGAAGTCGTTAGACTCGTGTTAGAAAAAGACCCGTGTCCCCTTGGTCGCGCTTTAACAGCCCCGATAGCGGACGCGGCTTTTTATCTCGAACGGTTCGCTCGTTTCCAGAGGACGTGTCGCTTAGGCTCGCCTCGTCACCGACGCTGGATCGTTCCCCGTGTCCGGCATTCCTTTCTCGGAAATTAAGCGGACCCTTCGGAAATCGACGCGCAGCCGGGGGGTCGTCGAGTGGCCAGGACGATCTTTAAACCCGCGGAACGTTACGCGGCGGGCAAACGCAAACGGCCGTTACTCCCTGACCTCGTCGTATCTGCCGTTTCCTCCGCGGTTGACACACCGCCAAGCGTTCACCGAGAATAGGATAAAACCTGACTTTCCGTGTACCGTTTTATGGATTTCAGTGCCGTAAAGGATAATGCGACACTCGGACACGTATTGCGTTTATGCATGCGTATATCACGGGACTAATTGTTCGAACGTTTCGGCGTTATGCTGGAACTGTTATTGGTGGAATCAGCATACTACTGGAGTCTGTGGATTTCTTTAGGGTTTGCGAGGGAAATATTAGAGTTTTCGATTTCTAAAGAGGCTGAATGTATTTTTTTTTAGTGAATGCAAATACCTGCTATCCGATGCCTAAATAGAATAATTTATTATCTGGGTAGTGAGGTAAATGTCCCAGTAGCTGACCATGTTCGGGCATCTGGAGACTAACACTAATTTTATTTAATTTTAAGCTTGAGTTCTAATAAAAAAGTGCTGGTAGTAATAAAAAAGGAGATATTATCATGAAATAGTATCTATATTCAGTTACTGAGACGCAATCCAAGGAGGGACATGTATAAATATACCAGAGAAGTTTGTCTACTTGATCATTTAACAGTTTAGCCACTATATTTCTAACTTTTACCATTTTTATGCACTGCAGAGTCTATTATCCCATAAAAAGCAATAAGAAAGGCCCA
Organism: Calliopsis andreniformis; assembly: GCF_051401765.1. NCBI lineage: Eukaryota > Metazoa > Arthropoda > Insecta > Hymenoptera > Andrenidae > Calliopsis > Calliopsis andreniformis. The sequence goes on along the minus strand of NW_027480432.1, from coordinate 4,724,575 downwards.
GAAGTAAATAAAACACAGGTTTATTAAATGGAGACAATTCGTCCATTTGAGACGACTTGGTTCTATTTCAACTGAAGTTATCTCCGCGACACACCCTGTAGATCATAAATCCGCGACAACTTCCGGATTGCACGCCATTCACTCCCGAGGCGCGCGAAGAGAGTATTGGGCGGATCCAGAGGGACGTAGACTCGTTCAATACGAGGAATTCGCGTAAGCATCGATACCACAAGCTCTTCCCTGCCTTTACACAGCAATAATCGTATCTCCATACAAATTGAACCAATCGACGCTGCCCGAGGGCCAGCCACCGCGACGTTAAAGCCACTCGTCGAGCTGTTCATTCCACAAAGGGTACGTCACCTCCACTGAGGATGTCTTTCCGTTTCGTCTGTCGTAGAAATGCCTATTCTACTTCGTCTGTTTCGCAAACCGCGAACTTCTCCTTCCTTTTGCATTCTGGTTAGTACGACGTTGGGTTTCTATCGATATCTCAACTGATTTTATATCTTCAGCTGCAGTATTGTCTTTATAGACATAGTATCATATAGCGAGTTCATAGATCCTGACAGACTTTGTTTCAATAAGATATATTGATCCTCTTTCCTACAAATATCGAAATATTCACACAGGCATAATAACATATTTATGAGAAAATTGGTCGGGAAAGCGTAGCGTTTATATCGAATTTCTTCAGCGCGTTACTTTGTCAGTCATAGTCTGCGCTGGTTGGTCGAGGATGGGGCCTGGGAAGAGGAGGAACAGGAATATTGTGCAGGGCTGACGGTCGGCAATGCATAAGCATGCATTACCCCAAAGATTACGATTATTTTATAGCACTATACGCGCCAGTCGTAAAATTCGCGTGCCATTTTAACAACTGGCTTCCTGCTGGTGTCGGTCTATACGCGAGCGACTCGATTGCGCCTGGCCATGTGGACACACGGGCGTGTGGACCGGGTTGCATGCTTTTTAATTGATAAATAAATCACTGGACGGGGAACAACAGTGATCGAGACTCCCGATTCGCGTTTATCATCGATGCTGAAGCCACTGGCAGAGAGGACTCTGAGGAGGGGAGGCTGGCGGCCTTGGTGAACGTGTCTTGGGTCTGAGCTCGTGCTTCGGACTTTTTTTAATATCTTCGCTGGGATTTTGAGGCCTGGAGAATGGGGGATGAACGATTTCACTAAAAAAATGGTTAAGAGATAGAAAATTTTATTTCAGAAAAGCTGAAGACTCAACGATTCTAGAAGTGAGAAAAAAGATGAAAATATGTAGAAATTTTCAAAGCTCTATGAATTCAAATGTTGAAAGCCGATTTACTGCAAAAGTTACGTACCCCATTTTTTAGGGGTCAAAGATCAATCCATTCCATCCAAACAAAAACGGTCATTCCTCTCAACAGTTATTACCGTTCCATAATTGAAAGTATTAGTGCCACTTCCTAGACACACAGCTCGCCTTGCCGCACTATCGTATTTCAAATACCGCCACATATCTATCGTTCGCGCCATCATGGCCAATAAAACCAGTTCTCTCAAAGTTCCAATTAATACCTCGATATCTCCCTCGCGATACCCCTGGAGCGGATATAAAGAAATTCAGCTGGTTGCTATCTCCCCGATCTTCGACGGATCGGCCGAGAATCGACGGGCAGGCCACGATCGCGATCTCTTTCCGCCTTTCCGAAATTGTAACGAGATCGAACCGGCGCCGCGGGGCCACGCCCACCTCGCCGCTTTATCTTAATATAATCCGGATCGGAAATTCACGCGGGGCCTTTGAAACACGCCGCTCGCGGTAAAATCGCGGCTCTGCCTTTTATCTGCTCCCATCGAGGATGACCCTTGACCCCTGGCTCGTCTATTGCTAGTGAACCGCGTGTCTCTAACCACTGGAGCGTCTATTGTCCTCTAGATTACAAACTCTGGAGTCTAGACGCTCTTGGAAACTCTGAACCAAGAGGATTTTCATATTTCTTTCGCTATAAGTCCAGTTTCTATGTTTCATGCATCCTTAAACCTGTTTTTGAATTTGTTAATATTGCCTGGAGATGTCAGAGTAAAATACAGTGAATATTGCATAAGTGTAAAATATGAAATGATAAGACAATACTGAAGTTGAAAACCTTAAAAACGAGTATCTCAAATACGACATATGACTTAGACAATTTTGCCTTACAATTACAGATACATCCTCGTTATAAGCTTATCCCCAGTGCATTAACCTTCACACTCGAAGGACCTGATTTTCCATCCACTGTATCCCCTCAGAAGGGGCAACCAAGAGCAAAAAGTGTAAAGTCTTCAGCGATTCCAACAGTACAACAGGACTGTGTTACTCAGTGTTAATATTGTATTATAGTCGATCGTTCGATTCAAGAGATTCGACGCGTAGGATCGAGGGGATCCAGCGAATGAAACGAGTCGCGAGAAAGTCTCGCGTCGCGGCAGCTAGTGAAGACGTCAAGAGGAGCCACGGACAATAATTAATCGTCGTGCAGTCGGCGCGAACCGATGAGCGTTCGGCACGAAACTCGAGGAACATCCTCGCGCGGAGGCTTGACGATCGTCAGGCCGCGCGAGCTTTCGATCCGATCTCCCTTCGGACCGGCATCGGGACGCTGTCCGCGGGACGCGTATTACACGGTATTAATTTATGCGCCGCGCTATCGCCGCGCATAAATTATGGAACTCGGACGCGCGCGGCTCGCACGCGAGACGGCTCGTTACGCACCAGTGAAACGCGCGCCTCGACCGCTCTCGAGATCGGTCCGCCGATAGATCGCGATTAAACAAATACTGCCGGGTGTAATCGTGAGCTGGATGGTATTAATTATTGATGGGGGAGGTCAGCTTCGCCCTGGGAAGTTGAGAGATATTTAATTAGAGGGGGACAGATAGAGAAAGGACCCTTTGAGTGTCAGTTGAGAAGGAAATTTAAATATTCAATATTTTTTTATTTAAAAGATTTCAGATATTTGAATCTAGAAACATAGTTTTTTAAATATTCAAACCTCTGAATTTTCAAATTTCCTAATTTTTTAAATTTTCAAACCTCTAAATTTTCTAATCTCCAAATTTAAAGAATTCAAACCTTGCAGATCTTCAAATCTCTAAATCCTACACACAAGCAAGTAGATGAAAATATTCGTTTTCAAAAAATTCTATTAGAATAACAGCCACATTATATCTCGAAGGAATTATAGAAGATGCTTAGCAGGATCTAGGTATCCAAGACATCAGACAGAATCTTGCATCTAAGATTTGCTTCTAGACAAATAGCGTTTTTATCGTATTAGTGTATCATGGCAGGATGTCCTGAAAAAAGTGGCAGGAAAGTGGAGATCTGGGTGTATTCTCTGGTAAGGCACGAATGCAAATTGCCGAGGACCGTTAACGGCCGGCTCTAAATCTTTAACAGCCTCGGTCTGCCTCTCCCAGGCCACTAACTTACAAGTCGTGAGAGTTAGCGAGATGTACGCGAGCGGACCGGTGTGGGGCAAAAACAAACCCCGTTACTAAATGAACTCCGTCGAGCTTCTCGTTAATGGATTTATCGTTCCCTCCTTCCTCCTCCCTTTGTGATTTTGATATACTGGCTAATTTCGCCGCGTAAAAAATGTTTGGACACTTTGCAAATTATCGTGGCATCAAAAAGAGGAGAGTGGTCCTCTTTTTGGGCCATAACACGTCGACTTTCCTCGGTATAAATTATCGTTTCGTTCTGAATTTAATTAGCTGTTTCGTCTCTAAATATTGGCCCCGCGAAAAATATTCTCGTGGCACGATTTCTGAACGTGGGTATTTTAATTGCATACCAGTTTCACTGTGCGTTTCAAAATTGAAAACATGTATGTTGATCAAAATTCCATTCTAAAACACAACTGGGAATAGTGAAAAAAGTAGTAGAAGTTTAATAGTGGACTACTTGTTAGGACTCTGAGGAAGACTACAGTAGTATTACCCCAGTCATAGACAGACATCTCTAATTCCATCTCCTGAGACAAATATTAGATAATAGAACGCTCCATTCTATTCTAAAATATACCTGAAGAGACCAAAATAGTAGAAGTTCAATACTACACTGCTTATTAGGATTCCCAAAAAGGTAGCAGTAGTATTAACCCATTCATACACAGCCATCACCAGTTCCCCATCTCCCGCTGAAACTTAAATAACAGAACTCAGCACTTTACCTTAAAATCCATCTCAGCATAAAAAAAGCAGTAGAGATTCCATAGCGTACTACTTACAAGAGTTCCAAAGAAGGCTACAGTAGTATTAACCCAGTCATACACAGCCACCACTAATTCCCCGTCTCCCGCTGAAACCTAAATAATAGGAAGCACCTTTTCGCGTGAAACATGAACCGCCGCGTTATCCACGCACGTCTCCATAAGTCAACAATCTTCCCCTCGATCTCTATCCCCGATCCGCTCGATCCCGCCGCGATTGATCCTGTAAACGGTAATTTACGCGCAAAGCAAATAATACCCTTCGCGGCGTCGCAGTACCGTTCGATTATTAAAAATCCACGTCGAGGCGTAATGAACGTGGCGATTAGAGAGAGGGGGCCCCGCGTACCCTGGGCCCCGATGAAAGCGTTGGATCGGGCCCCGCGTGAAATCCCATCTCGAAATCGAGCGAAACCGAGCGATCGGCGGAGATCCAGCGTGGATCGGCTCGGATAACACCGTGGCGGTATAGTATGTCAGAAATTATAGGGTGTTATTCGCGGGGCATCGCGCGGGACCAGGGTATGCGATTCAACAGAGATAGCGGCTCTCCGCGGGGCCTTGCGCTCCCCTGCGCCGCGAGGGGAGACGAAGCGCGCATTTATAAGGTCGATTTTAATAGGGGTTTGGTTACAATTATGAGGTCGGTAATGGAGGCCCGCGCTCATTACCTCGCTAAACTGGAACTAATTATTATGTTTCACGGCGCGTTGCGATAATTCCTCCGCTCTCGGGGACTGAGCACAAGGGGACCCTTCGTCGTTCCTCCAACACCGTGGTGCTTGTTCGGGCCCTGTGTCCCCTTCTGTGTACTCTTGAACTCCGAACTTCGTTGGTCTCGAATGAAATGGGGGTTTTTAAATACAAGTATTTGGACTCTTTTACTGGGTAATTGGTGAGGTACCGTGAATTTTATTTTTAGATGTTATGGGTGTTAAGAGTGGGACTTACAGGGTACTGATTACAAAGGTAGGGGTCCTAGGATTATTCTGAAGTGGGTTGTGAATATATGGAAATCTTTTATTTCTAATTTCCCTAGAATATGGTTAGTCTACTCACTGCCTGAAATACACATCCTCTATTTTGGGCCTTGACAAATACTCAAATCCAAGGAATGTTCTACTTTCAATCGACAAATACTAATTTTTATTTATTTCCAATAATCTAAGTGTCAAGTTTAATGTAATAAAAATTCTATTTTTTATAACTCGAAGTTGGAGAAAGACAAACAGGGTAGAGGGACTCTCGAGGACAAAGGGCAGAGCTAAAGGTCCCCGCGAGGGCGTCTCCACGTGGGGCCAAATCGGCGCCGAGCTCGAATGAACCGAACGAGTGTGCGAACGTATTAACACCTCGAAGGATTTATGATATTAGGCCAGGGTGAGGCCGGGAGGGGGTCGTGAGCGAGAAACGCGGGGGTGGGGAGCACGTAGGGCCCAGAACGGGGTTCCCTGCGGCACGTCGGGTCGGCTCTCACAGAGGCAACTGGAACAAATGGGCTCAATTTCATATTTTGTAACACCCTCGCTCTTTCACAGCCGGTGCCCCGACACCCACGCACCTGCGATCTATTTCATCCTCGTATTTCTCGCCTTAACTCTGCCTTGGTCGATACTTCCATACATTTTCTTCTCTTCTTTTTTGCAACTTTCTTCGTCTTGTTTTCTTGGGACCTTTTCCTGCTTTCAGTTCTGTGGAATAAATTGAAGTATAAAGAACTTATAAGATTGGAATTTCAAAGGATTTTTCTGAAATAAGGGTTCACTAATTTATCTAGATTTACAAAATTAATACAAGCCTCGCAGAATTATTAGAAATATCAAATAAAAGAAAGTGAAGAATTTTAAAGTACCATTGTCAGTAATTTCTATCACAACTTGAAATTTCTCTGACCCAGTCTGGATCATGGTACCATGAACCAGAATAAAACGGATATCCTTTATTCTGAATTCTCCATAAAACAAATTCCGAACATTTACCCCTTAAAGTATTCAAAAAATTGCCTTATTAAAATCATCCTGTTAAACTGGCCACAAAATAAGGGCACAAAGTGGTCCCTACCACTCTCGTTTCGCCTCGTATTTTTCGAAGGCCCAGTCTCGGAGCCACACAGCCATAGTCCTTTTTCTTCCACGCCTTTGCCAACCCGGCCGAGTGATCTATGGCCCGGGAACACGCATGCAACGCGCCACCCCCGCAGACCTATCCGGTCTCGCGCCACTAACAAATTGATATAATTTGTTGTTAACGGGCTGCTCGCCTGTGGCGGTCTCTAAGATTCGTGTGAACCCGGAAAGCCGCGTAAATCGGTTGCTGGGAAAAGTTTGTTCATCGAAGCGAGCTAATGTGCGTCTTTCATCTTGTCAGTGGGTGGGTGGGCGAGATATTTTCTGTGGAACTACTGGAATTAACATCATCGATATTCTTACAGACCAAGAACTATCATATCAAGACAACATCACATCAGAAAACTAAAATAAATTTTAAATTACAAAAATTATTGTTCCTTGTTGAGGAGTCGGAGCGTTCAGAGTTAGCCACGATTTTCTGTTAAGGATTAAACCCTGATAGCAGACCAGGAAGCGTCTCACCAACAGAGTTCCCCTCGTTATCTTCACACTGTTCACACCTTCGATCCACGCTTCGTGGCTAGCTCGTGGCCGATAAATCATGCCAGGCCCCGATCGATCTTCCCCACCGTCGTCGGGCCCCGAAAGTAGACAATGAGCCCGTGGAGCTGGACAAGCGGGGAACGTCTTGTCCATGGATGTTTGCCCTCCTTTAACGTCCCCCGAGTCGAAGACAGTCAACGTTTACTCGGCAATTATGTAACCCCGTCAAACTGTTTCACCAAACAGTCGGAAAGCGCGTTCACACGGCAATATACCAGCCCAGGACGACGACAAAAGACGAGCCCGTTACAGATCTCCTTCCGCTTGTTTGACTATCTCACGGATGCCACGATAAACCCGTCACCGATCGACTCGAAGTTTCACGTTCACCTGTTTGCCTCTCGCGTGGCCAGGCGACACCTCTTCCTTTGAAGCGAGCTTTGGCGAAGATAATCTGGACATCTTCGTGAAGTACTGTTTGCGGGAAGGGATTTAGTAGTTCCTGGGTCGATGTGGCATTGTGAGCTGAAGTACTGATAGGTACTATTAATGGTAGAAGTGGTAACAGAGGAATAGAATGGTAGAAAAGGAGGTAAGAATTTTGGAGATAAGTAGGAATATGAGGCACTGATATTTTGGTGTGATTTAGAGACTCTCTAAGTCAGAAAATAATCGATATCTAATATTTCTGCTGTCTTGTTTACTGTGATGGACATATCACTTGTCGGAGCGACACGATTGCGCTGAAACCTATACGATTGAAGCTACATGCTTCTTATCCTGTATAATTGATGAAATTAGTGATTTATCTATGAGAAGTGAAGAATACTTGTACTTGGAGATACTGAAAGATCCGTCACTTGCAAAAGGAACAAAAATTCAATTATTTTTTTAAATTTCCTCGCTTCGGTGACCCCAACCGTGTAAGCCACATTTACTCAACAAGACAAGATTATTTAAGTTTCAGCTCAGAAACAAGACACCACCATAAAAAGCAGAAAAAATGCGCAAACCAATCTCTTCACTCTTCAACATTCATCTCAGACCAAACGTTCAGTCTTACCAACCACATCTACACGTGCTCCACCCAGTCGAGGCGTGACAGTATATTAAATTAAATCGTAAGCACGATCAACGACCGACCCAACCAACCACATAAAGAAAGCAACATTGTAGGAACATTCTCATTGAACAAAAAGAACAGTCTAATGGAAGGTCGAGGGGTAGAAAAAGAGAGAGAGAGGGAGGTCTCCAAGAGGCTGCCCACGCGCTCGCTCGCATCTCTCTCGTATGAAGACATAAATCAAACGCTTTCGTGGACGCGATGCTCGCAATTACATACGCGTAAGCGTAACGTAATATATAATGACGCACGCACGGCGTGGGGCACGGTACGAGAGGGCTCGTTATAATACGCGAGCGACCGCTTCGTTTCCGAGCGGATCCCGCTCGCACCGCTCACCTTGCGCACGCGAGACAACCGATGATAGTGTGGGAGTCGTGCCAATTTGCTTGGTATTTGGACCGCCCTTTTACATAACGAGATGCCCTTTCAACCTCCCCCGAGGAACGATCGGGTTGCACCGCCTTGCCCTTCGATTTGCGTACTGCTCCATTCTCTTTGCTTTTTGTATTTCACGGCCAAGAAAATGAATTTTGAGGAACTTCTGCTGATGGGCTGGGGTGTGTTTAATGAGTGTTAGTGGATTTTTTGGAAATTGTGTACTCTGAGGTGTGAGAGTGGGGGTGGAAGTTGTGAAATGTGAGACTATGGAGAGGTGTATTGATAGCTCCTTTTTTAGTAAGTTGGTACTTTCTTGAATATCAGATTGAAAGTACTGGGAATTATTCTTCTCTTTATTATTAGAGTATCTGCTTGAACAGTGAATCTTTAAGAATTTTTTACATCAAACATGTTTAAAGTAGGTGCCATTTTGAGACTTTGGGCTACCGAAATCTTCCTCCAAAAATATCAATTTTTTCTCAACTTTTCACACCACATCAGTGTCTAAAAAAAAGACATCGGTATCTACTCTATCCAAACATATCTACTATACATAGCTCCTCAAATTACTAAACCCATAAACCAACCAGTTATTTTAAGACTCAAGCAAATTTCACAGATCCCACATCGAACACTCTGCACACCATCCCATTATTGACACTGCTAGCTAGGTGAGAAGGATCGGTTCGTTTGCCCCTGGCCAAGGTATTCAGGTCTCCTCGAGAACTCTTTCCACGGACTCGAAATCAGCGGCGTCTTTACGCGAAACCGACTGAAATTTACGCCAATTTGCGGCATACCGCGAATGGGTTTAGCAGAAATTCGTAACTTGCTACACGATGAAGCTGAGGCAGGAAAAGGGACACGAGAGATCGAGTGAGAATCGGTAGAGGCGGCGGGTCGCGCGACTAATTAGAGAGTCGCCGTCAATTTCGCCAGTAACATTTTAAGCCGCTCACGTAGCGCACGCCCACGCGATCCAGCTCGAGGCGAAACGGACCCCCCGCGGCCACCTTCCGGCCGCCTAATTACCGAACAAGCCTATCTTCGAGCGGGACGCTGCCAGCGTGATCCCTGCCGATCTACGGGGTGTCCCGAATCCACTGACAATCTTGCGATCTTTCTCTTAATTGTTATGAAAGTAACTTTCCTTTTGCTTGTGGATGGAATTTGGTTCGCTGGATGTGAATTGATAATTACAGTGGAATTTGTGAATTTAATATTCTGTTGAGAGGAAACGAGTGTTGGAGTGGGGAGGATATTATTGTGAGGTCATAGAGGTCATAAAGAGATTTTTATAGAGAGTTAATATAGGTTAGACTTTACTTGTTGTAGGTGTATAGGTAGTAGTGTATCACATTGTAGATGTAGATAGAGTTAGAGTTCTAGAATTATTGTTTCTTCATCTTCAACACAGTAGATGGTATCATTTCAAATTCTTAAATTTTCCCACCCTTTACAAATTTTCAAATTTAAACCCTTCAAATATTCGAATATACAATTTTCAAATTTTCGAATATGTAAAGTCTGCTACTTTGTCACAATTTCCTGAATTCTAACTCCTGCGAACCTGCCTCGAAACTCCAAGCGTCTATACCTCGAAACGATAAAGACTAATCTCCTCCCAATGAAGCCTTGTTAACCACGAGGCCAAACAGTTTGAACCTCCACCGTATCCCACTCCCACTCGCTCTTCTTCCGTCTATCTGAAACACTCCGATTTATCTCCCCGCTGGCGAGGCTGGTGCCAATTTCCGTATTTTCCCCGCAAAAGACGAGCCCAGATAATTGAAGAAGCCGTTCCCCGTGGCCACGTGACCTCATCGACCCCGCTGTCGTCGGTTCCCCAGGACACCCTGTGAGCTGTGCCCGCGCTGGATAAGCGCTGTGTACACCGAACCTGGTACACGCGCGATCCACTCGCTCCGGCTCGCTCGCGTAATAACGTTACCCGTGAAATAAGACCGTCGGCGCATCCAGCTGCGAAGCTCGCATAAACTCGGCCGATTGGATCCTAAATCGGCACGGTCGGTTGTCTTAAGCCGAGAGGGGAATGCCAACACACACCCCCTGAATCAGAGCCGCGCGGGCGCGATGATCACATCGCGTATTTATGCGGCACGCGTAAATTTCGTCGACGAGCTTGCTCGCGGCACGGCTTCCCGGAATTTCGCAGCGATCCAGCCTTGTAGCCGCGCTCCGTTCGTGGTCAGGATGATGGAGAGGGAGCGAGATAGCGGCGGAATTAATTTGTTAATGCATCCTCGCGGACGATCGGCGGCGACGGGGCGAGGGGGAGCCACCGTCGTTGTACACGCTCAAGGGAACGCGTGCAGCGTTAGTAAGTCACGCCGGGGTCGCGGAGAGGAACGCCGCGCGCGGATGGTGGATGGGATACTTCGGATTTAGTGGACGGCCGATAGAGCTGTCTCAATTACGGGGACCCAATTTATGGCGAGAGATTCCGCTCGGGACCGCGCACGCTCCTACGCCTCCGACGAGCGGAGACGGTTTCTAGGACACCTGCGGACTGATGCAGGCGCAGGGGACATTAGTTCTGCTCGGGAAGTTTAATTTGGTCTAAAAATTCGTTTCTTTCTGTGTAGTAAGTATATTTAGTATATTAAAGTATAGTTAATATCTAGTAGTACGTGGTAGATCCTAGCTACTGAAAACTAGCTGTGTTAGCTCATTAAAACATATTGTCTCATCAAACGCAAGTAATTTACTCATGCTCCCCAAAGTCCCACCTTCACAATAGATGTTTCTCTCCCTTTACTCCTTCGACTATCTAAAACATATTTCTTTCACCGCTCGACTGATTTCACGATCACATTATATTTCTACACGAACAGTACTTATCCACGGCTCGTTAGTTACTGTTATAGCTATAGCATTAGCGTACAAAGGATTTCACTTTACATATCCTCTGGCCCATCTCTCTATTGAGGGGATAGAGGCAAGGGGGCAGTGAACAGCGCTGGCGTTAAGAGGAAGAGGTTGGATTCTTGAGTAGATCGGGTCGAAATCGGTACCAAAGGTGGGGCCCGATCATAGGGGGCAGGGCTAGTGGATGTGCCTGTCGAAAGGAGATGCACTCCTGTTGGCGTAAAGTGACGGGTTCTTGTAGAGAAGTTCTTCTGATTTAGATCTTCGACCCTTAGAGAGGGCTTCGTCATGGACTTCTTGCATCAGACTTGACTCATGGCTTGGACTACTATTTGGGTCTAAGGACTATCTTTCTTCTGACCTACAGCAATTACTGGGATTAATATTCAGGACTTACTAAAGACCACAGGACTCATCTACTTCTAGCTACCTTAAGATGAATTTAAGAATATTCGTCATAAATATCCTCACTACTTAAATTTCTTGAAACACTTTTAAAGATGGCACCAGCGCTTTGAGGCTCAGCGACAGTAGGACATTAACCCTAAACGCTAACTCTAAAGGTCGATTACAGAGAGAACAATCCTTCGGTTGCTCTTTAGATTAGTAATTGCTCTCTAGAGCAGCAAAATTGTCGGTAAATGTGATCTAGGTATCTAGATCATAGCTCCCTGCCTTAGATCCTCGCTCCTCAGTCCCCTCGTGAATGACACGGCTCTAAATTGAATCTATCAGACCAGCAGGGATATCATCCCGCCCCGTTGGTCGTGTAACCTTTCAAGGGGTCTACTGGCTCTCGACTCTGCGCGGACAATGCGTTGCAGAGGGTACGCTAGAGGGCCCAGTCGGGGCCGCAGAAGGGCCGGTGAGCCGCTGACGGGCCATCAGATAAGCTCGTGTTTGCCTAACCTCTCACCTCCCACCGGTGCCTGGCACGCAGTACAGGAAGAGCAGCTGCCCCGAAGAAGTGGGTGCTGCTCATCTCCGCCGCGACGTGACGGACAGGTTCACCGTGTCTTCCTTCCCCCGTGATCGTTTAAAAGCTTTTCGAGAACGAACCGCGTTCCAGCGATCATTCCTCCCCCGCCGCCCCGTCGGCGCGCGGTTCGCGTTAATAGCTTCGAGGAACTCTCCTCTCTCTGCTTCCGATCGGGATATATCAGGGCCCCCGAGATATTTCCAGGCTCATCAACGGTCTTCCTCTTTTTGCGTTATGCAAGCCGGGGCAATAATGGCGGGTAATAACGTCGATTACAATCGATGTCGAGCGATGCATTCGCAATTGTATTAGCTGAGGGTATTAGGACAGTGTATGGGAGGAGGCGCTGAGTGAGGATCTATGTGTGGTAGTTGAGTGGTTCTGTACGAGCTGTGTTTAGGATTTTCAGGTGTGCTGGTGCAGTGTATCGGTATGAAGATGCAGGTGAATCGTCAGGTGGAATAGTCTCTTCAACTAATTGAACTTTCGCGGTGCTTGCACACTACTAGCCATAATGGCGCGAGGATCTCATCACACAATTCTTTATAAATTTATAAGTGCACCTGTACCTTGCACCTGTGAGATCCATAAGATGATGGGGATCGTAAACTAGAATAACCAAAAAAAAATCTGAAACAATTCAGCACAGTACTTAGTCCTGAAATAATGCAAGGATCTCCCACCAACCCTTCTCCTCTAACCTCTCCACAACAATCTACCCACAAATCTGAGGAATTTCTAACCTTCGAGAAGATTGAAACACCTGGCAAGCTTCTCAAACATCAAAACTGGCTCGTACAACCTCGTCGACAGAAAACAGCGAGGGAAAAGTCCATATCAATTAACAGTCCTCAGAAGAGGCTCGTGAATCTTCGACACGGTTCAGCGTCGAGGCCTCCGTCGGCCAATAAAGATGCCAGCGGGTAAATATCGAGGTACACGGACTCAGTGGAACAGATACGCAAGATATTGTGGGCTCACGCGAGTGGGAAAACGCTCTGGTGTTAGCGGTATCCGGGAAAAGACGTATAATCAGCAGGGCGACCGATGGCCAATCGGGTAATAACTCTTACGTAATTGGAGGAGGACTCGGGGCTAACATTAATCAACATCGAATTGATTCGTTAGCCTCGCTAACAGAGGGACTTTGGAGGAAGACACAGGGCCCGCGGGAGGGAAACGCGAGAGAGGATGGACGAGGTGAGAGAAGAACCCTGCAGCCTTATAAAGAAGATAGCGGGCACAATATACACGGGAACGGCGGAGAGACGGTGAAACGGAATCACCATTAGTGGGAGAACCGTATCTTCACCTTCGACGTAATAAACCAATTCTCTCCCCCCTCGGGACGAACCGGGGAGACCGTGGCAACCGTCTTCTAATTGGACCGCATTCCACCCGAGTTCCCCTCTATGTATATATGCTTTAACGGAATTTTCATTAGCACGGAACTTTGTCGTGACGGAAGGGCTGTACTCTGATAGCTCTGCTCAATACATCAATATACAGAGTGGAACGAAACGTATAAACACTTGGGGATGCACTTTACAGTTTCCTCTTGATCGATTGCACGAGTAATTAACTGATTCTTGAGGACTTCTTTCTTACTCGCGAAAGATCGGAGAATTAGAGCCAATGCAGACGAGCGATATTTTGACGCAGGGTTTCCTCGTGATCATATGTTTTCCTTTGTCTTGGATGGTACCTAGATCTACTTTTAATTTAATAGAACAAAACAGGGGACAATTTTCCTTTTTAGTACATGAAATTCACTAATCTGAAGACCTAGTAACACCTATGTATATAGGTGTCTTCTTTAAAAAAATAGTAACTAATACAAACTTTCTCGAGTCTACAGGTGACTCAACAAAGGCTCGTTGTTTCACCTCCACTTATTAGAATATCCCCATCTGGTCTCTGACCTCCACCAGCCTTATCCCAAGATGACATCCAATCGACGACCACCTTTTGTACCTGCATCGCACTGTTCCACGGAGAACACCTTCGCTTTTCGTGTCCAGCGCGCGAGCGCGCGGGAAGACACAAAAAAAACCGAATCACGGTCGGGCGACACCGCGATCGCGGCCCGATCCATGGACAATGCTTCATTAGAGCATTGTCGGTGCACAATATCGCACAATTAGCCCGTTGGAGCGTTCTCTGTGCGCTTTTAAAAGGTCTCCTTTCCTCTCAACGCGCGATCGCCCCGCCACCGCCGCACGATATCGGCATCGCCACCATGATCAAACGATCGGCGATCGATCGACGATCCCCCTCGATCGGCCGTTACGTGGCTGCATTATACGCTGGGCATAATGCTCTTCTTTATGCCGGGCCTCTTGCCGCTAAAATCTCCGTGGCATCTCTCGCTCACCCTCGCAAGGTCCACGTTGTTGGCCCCAGGCCATTGTGTACCAGTCTTCCGTGCCGCGACAGGAAGTTGGGATCAGGAGTGACATCCATGCGCTGTGTGGCGTAATTTAGAATTGGAGGGGGACTTTGGAGGCTTCACACTTGGGGATCTTGAAAAGGGTTGAGATTGAGAATGCAGAAGAAATGGGAGCAGGTGGTTTCGAAGCTTTTTGGGGGCAGTGGATTGGGAGAGGGGTTGAGATATGAATTCTGGACATTGAACTGTCCTATTGGTATGGTCTAAGTTCTGGATCTGAGCACCTCAGTAACAGAATACATTAGGATATCCATTATATCTTCCTCTGCCTTTGAATTTTTCCCAGTAGATCCAAAGAGAGAACTCTTGTGACAACCCTAACTAAGAGCCCCTCTTGTATAGATCACTCAATTGCAGATATAATAAAATATTAGTAACTTCAATCCAAGAACAGTAATATCTACCTAAGCACCTAATACAATTTTCAAGTCATTAAGGCCCACATTAAGACCTCAGGCCGCTCATGCAAGGCTAAAATCTTGACGAAGATGCTTAGAAGATTGCAGCGGCGATCGCAGCACGAAAATGGCGTAGGCGAAATTGCAGGGTGCAGCGGGAATAGCTTCTCACAGTAGCTGCAAATCGCGAGGCGCCTTCCTGCGGAAGAAGGTTCCTGCGCCTCGAAGGGGTTTCGTTTTCATTAGCCGCGCTGGACCCCACTCGCGTGATCGACCCCGGCATCCATCTTCATCATTTGCAGCAAAACTTGTAACTCGATTATGCGTCTAACTAGCAATTTCGATAGGATTAAGAGGCACGCTGCATACGTTTGGTCTGAGAATGAAAACCTAGACGTCTCTGAAATTTGAAGGGAAAATAGACTTAGCTGGACTTCTTAGCTAGCATCTAGGCATCAGCCATTTTTAAGTAGAATTATTGTCCTCGGTATTAATACTCTGAGGCATTGGTCGTGTTTGCTTTAAAGAGTGAATTTGTGTACGTGGTAGGTTAAAGCTTGTGTGAACCTAGAAAATATTTTTTATTAATATTCTGAATGAGATTCAGAAGATAGTATTGGAACACAGATCAAATTACAATTCATACTACTTTTATCAATCCTCCTCAGTCATTTATTCGTTCCACTGCTAATTACAATAAATCCTCTCGAGACTCGAAATCACACAGGATTCCCCCAACAATTTCCCAACACGATTCCGAGCAACAGAATCCTCTCCCAAGCTCCCATCCAAGCAATCCCGCGAGTTCTCACAACGAGTTGAAAGCAGGCTCACGCTCATAATCCAGCAATTCAGTCTCCGAGAAGTACAAGAATTCCATACACAATATCCGACACGTAACAACGACGACTCACGATTACGCAAGGATCTCCAATAACTCCGTCACGCACGGCCAGATAAAATCAGCCTGGAGAGCGCGCCGCTCCCCGGCAAAAAGTTCCCCGCGAGTTGAAGCGTGCGGAGGGGCCGTGTGGCATGGTAGAGGGGTGGGAGACGGGAGGGGGTATCAGTCCGCGCGGAACAACGGCGCGTTTATCACGCGCGACTAATAGAAAATTATCTTTCTAATTTAAATCCCTCGTGGCGAGGAGGCTCGGCCAGCGCCGTATACGCGCGCGCATCGCTCGAAGGTACATCCCGTTGGTCGCTCCTCTCTCGGTTAACGGGCATAGATATATCCGCCTTAGAAATAAAATCGGCGATAGTATCTTCGCTGAATGAACTCTCCCACGCCTATGTCTATTCGCGCTCGTCCACCCGCTCCGCGTGCGTGTACGTCCCTCGGCTGGTTCGGTGCGCCCGCGCGCATAGGGCCCAGCACCACGGGGCCTGGTACGCGCGCTGGTGCTGCGTGCGTTCACGAGGATCCAGGTTCCAGGGGTCCAGGGGTCCATCGAGGCCCGACCCGCCGACCCCGGCACGTATTCGCCACACCCGCACACCGATGCTTAGGGCCCCGCGTTGAGATGCTTAGGTGGGGTCCCTCCTCTCCTCCCCCCCTACTCTTCTTCCCTCTCTCTCGTCTATCTGCTCGTTGTTCGTGTTCCTCGTACTTTTCTTATTCCCCCCACGGAGTATTCTTCGTACTCTTCTTGTTCCTCTTCCTCGTCCTCTTCTTCTTCCTCATCCTCGGCCACCTCTCTCGCGGCGGGCATATATGTACACCCGCGGAATTAATAGCCGGTCGCCGCGGAAAAATCGCGGTAATGTGATTACGACGCTGTCTTTCGCCCGTTCGTGCCTGCCCGCCGAGCTACGTGGCCCCTCGACTATTCCTCCTTCGAGAACAGAGAGCTGTGCTTCCTGTATCGGCCTCGGCCAACCCTTACACGCGCCACCCCGTTCCTAGATGATATTCATCGGGTTGTGCCGTGGTGCACGTGCTCATTTCCGGGGGAATCGAGGACGTGATTGTCCTGCGCGGTAGTTCATGCTGGGAGAGTTTATTGCTAGGGGAATATTGGGGAATTTGTGACGCGATGATTTGTTTATGTAGGAATTGAGAGGTTGCTAGATATTTGGAACACTGCACTTTAATCTACTATCTCACGTACAATGTGTGCATCGAGACTTGATTGGAATATCACTTCATCATGTCTGACTATGGTCCTATTCTACTGATTTCGAGGTGTCTGACTCAGGGCTTATTCTACTGAGTCAGTTGAGCCTGACTCAGAGACTTAATCTACTGACTTCGCTGTGTCTGACCTGACTAGTATATGCTAGCAGTAGAGTAAGTCCCAAGTTAAACACATTTCAATTGTAGACACTTTTAGACATTTTTACAAGAATTAATAACCTTTGGAAAGAAAGTCCCAAACACAGTTTTCTAATTCTTGATTTTAGCCCTATTTTGATATATAGAATCACTCCTTAAAATTTCTGGCATCATCCCAATCACCTTATACGCACTTTTACCGTCTCCAGAATCTTCCCTCCAAACAGAAATTTAGCAAATACTCTTACAGCTTCATAAAAATGATCACATTGAATGTTAATGGTATTCAAACGACCCCCAGCTTAGTTACACTGTCTCCATACTCCATTTCTCATTATTCACAAAAAGACTAGGTACCAGCTCATAAACCTGGCCGAAAGTTTACGTTCAAAAATTAACGTAAATCGTCGGACGTTTGAAAAATAGAGGAAATCAAAGGAGAACTTTCCCCCATGAAATTTAATACAATAGCTCCGCCTTCGTGCTAAAACGATCCACAAACTACACAAAAGAAGTGAACTCCCTCAAAAAGAGCCTTTTTAACGCGACACCAAGCCGATAAGCGAGCACGCTTTACAAGGCGAAGCAACGCAGCGAGCGAATTTAAAACGGTCGTTAAACGATGGATTTTAAGCCGATCGTTACTCCTCTCGTCCTAAAAGGTCCTAAACTACCGAACACACCAGGGCCAAGTAAATCTATAAATCCCAGCAAGTATAACGATCCTCGATGCCCTCGCCGCTATAAAAGTCCCCTTTTCGAGCGTTCGTCTTCACCAAGCGCGGGACCTTATGGGTCTGCTCGTTACACGCGCGCGCAGTATTACAATTTTATATAAATCTGACCCGCGACCGTTTTGTCGAAGTACCGGCGATTCTCTGAAATTTGTGACAGTATAAATTTCCGCTGGCGATCGCAGGACGTTGGTCGAGCTGATGCTTGAGTCTCTGGGACTGATGCAGGGGGTGAGGTGGAACAGGAAGATGGAGGGAAGCTCGTCTCTGCCGCGTTGGAGCGTTTTATAAGGCCGACCCGGTCGTCCTGCGCTTTTGGGTGACTCGGGTCAAGCCGCGTATGCAAATGAGACTACGCCTCTCGAGGTGACTCGGAAATACTGGGTGGACTGATCGAGATGGTGGACTGAGGATTTGGATAGGGAAAGGAAAGGAGTAAAAAAGGAAATAAAGAAAGGAAAAAAGAAAAAGGAAAAGGGAAGAAAGGGAAAAAGGGGTAAATGATGTAAATGGTGGAAACTGAGAAAATGGGAAATGGAAAAAGGTGAAAGAGAGTAAAGGAAAAATAGGGAAATGGAAAATGGGGGAATTAGAAGTTAGAATCAGGTAGTTGAAGTCTAGTCACGAAGATCGTAGATAAATTCTTTGCGATCTTCGAGCTAAGGTCTTCGTTGCCAGAGGATATTTACCATGATTCTGAAATTCTCAAACTCTGAAACACCCTATGCACCAAGGACTTCAGTACCGAAGGTAATTGTGGGAAAGGCGTAGAAAAGGAATCCTTTCGAGGTCGCGAATGCTGTCCATGATTCCCATTCGGCAGGAACGTTCAGAACGACCATAGAATTCTGAATAAAAGCGCGATACGCTCGCGAGGCGAGCTCATTTGTCGCGGAAAAAAGACGCTGAAGCGCGACGATCAGAAGCGGATAATAGGCGGGCCGCAGCGCGAGTTCCTTAAAAGGCAGTAAATTATCGACTTTAATGCCACCGCGGTCTGCTATCTCGCACCTCTGACGCCCGTATGGACGAGAAATCCCCACTGAGAGAATACCTCTTTGATCCTCGCGAGGCTGAGGTCAAGTCCACGCGCGAATCCGCGACCCTCGTTACCATCAAAGCTTCGTCTTTCGAAATCTGCTACGGGAAATGGCAACCTCGATGCCAGCGTAGAGAAACATTCTAGAGTTTTGCAATAACATTTCGCCTTTCGATTCGGGCTAAATAGTTCATAACTTCTCGGGTTCTCGACACCATCTACTTGGACGATGAGGACCTGTCTTCAGCGTCGGTAGTGTGTTGGATAATAGTATGCGGGTTTTTCTGAATCTCTGAATTTCTCTGAGGAAATTTGAATAAGGATGCAATTTGCGTAACTGTTCCGTTATAGAGGGGTTATCGATTAAATTTGATGGGAAATTAGGGAAATATCTCTTGAGAATATTTCCAGCGTTTTTAATATTTATCCTTGCTGTTGGCTCACTACTGGAGATACAGAACGTCCTGCAAGTATCTAATTTAACTATCACAGAACACCAAAAAAATACAGGAGACTTCAAAACCAGCGCAGCGAGCCAAAAATGCTTCTCAAAGAAGCAACCACCCCACAGAAAAAATAATTCATAATTTCATATCCCACTTTGCGCACCTTCACTTTTAAACTCTATACTCGTAATTACACAGATTACAAAGTTCCTCAAAAACTCAGCACCCGAGGTCCTCTTAAATCACCCACCCAACGCCGGGGCCCCCCAAAGCAAAAATCTGTCTCACGTCGACCGCACGGCATTACCAATTAAGACTTAAATCAACCTTACAAATTGCACGAAATTAAAACCGTGCCCCTCGAGGGGGGGCCCCTCCCCCGGGGTCATTAGGTCCGATTTAATATACCGTATCGGCGAAAGTGTCCCTCAGCTCGGTCTCTTATTGGGCCCGAGTCGGGACCCGCGCAAGTAATTCGACATCCCGCGGCGCCCCCCTGGCCATCCCTCCTCAGGAACGCGCGCACGAAAAGCGAAGGGACCTGAGCGTGGGGAGGAAGGGGGGGACAGTGGATCGCGCGCGTGCACGCGGGGTTTAATAAAGTGCACTAACCGGCGCGTATTAAGAAGATTTAGGTGGCCGAGAGCAGCGGGCGCACTGGTATAAATACCAGAATAATAGCGAGGTTATGGTTGCGCGTCTCCGCCGTCCTCCACCCCGTTCGACGCCTGCTCTCTCGGCGTTCTTCCACGGGGGCCGAAACGTATGGGGTGACGTCCAGGGACCCGCCATGGGTGGGCCCAGCGCCGGCCCCCGACGCGTAAAATATCATCGCAAATCGCACCCCGATAAATTTCGCGATATTGCCCGTGAAACCGCTCACTGGCGAAAATAAGAATGCAAATGGCCGCGGCGAGGTGAGTCTCCATAGACCCCTGTATGCTCCTCGGGCCCAGCTCTGTTTCCATACGCTCTCGGAGTGGAGATTGTGGGCACTGATTTCTGGGGAATATTGGGTACAATTGTGGTGAGTGTGGAGATGCGTGGAATGAGCTTCGTGTGTGATTTAGATAAGTCTGTGTGGGTGTTTCGATTATTGGGGACATTGGGAGGAGCTTGTGAAGGGCCTCATTTGAGTTACAGATATTTAAGAATAAGAGTATTGAACAGGATTTCCATTCAAATATTTAATATTTGAAAACTTCAAAATTTCTTGAAAAAAATTTCAACTTAAATCTTTCAATTTGAAAGATTTGAATATTTGAAACTTTGAAAGTTATTAAATTTGAATATTTAAAGTTTACAAATTTTTAAATGCGAATGTATGGAAGTTTGAACATTGGGAGACCTCTTTCTCTTTAATCGACCTTCCAGATGAGAGCATGCTCTGCCCTCAACCCTGTCTATTAAAACGGAGACTACACATCAGAGTCATCGACTACAATCTGTTAAAGGGTTCCCTGTTAAAGAGTCTGATGTATCGGAAGCTCAGTTCGCGGGCAGTTCTGTTGCCGTTGAATGGAGTAATTGCAGGTCTTGGCGTGACACGGCGGGGAAGCTTGTTGCTTTTAGGCGTCTTGGGAAGAGACTCGTTCACGAGCGGGACTCGGACGTCCAGGCGGTTGAAGAGTGGAACCAGAGGCTGTGCGCGATGCCGCGGTTAGACACTGACAGCCCAGTGTAATTGGTTTCGTTTTGAACATTGTAGAGAATGTGGCTCTTAAAGCTAGCTCTGTTAACCTTTCGTGGTACCGACTTGTGCCTCCCAGGTGTGGGCTGTGTTAGACGTTGCCTTTGAAGTACTGCGAGGGTACATTGAAGCACACTGAACAGTGTCATGTTATTCTGCGAGTATTGCTCACAGCGCTGGGAATCTTATATAATAAAAGAGTCTCGCTTTTATTTAAATTAGAAAGGTGTGGCAGTACTCTAGTGAAAATTTGTCAAACTCTATGGAAGACATTTTATCTTCTTTGATAAAGGCAAACTTTAGCCTAAGATTGAACTCTGAATCTAAGTGTTAAAATGGATCCTCTAAACACATTCTTATCTAATATATTTATCTATTCCAAGATTCTAAAATTCTTGGAGCCCCAGAAAGAAGACCTGAGCTTGACCCATGACCGACCTACAACTCCGTCTTCATCAACCAAATTTCACACACGTCCACCTACCTTAAACTTCATCCAATCCTGTCAGAGAAGACACAGACGCAAGATTAGTCAAAGGCGATGAACATTATTGACACAGGAGGTGAAAGGTCGGCATCCAGCTCGAAAAATCGGCCACTCTCGAGGTCGATATTACCGTTCGGAGGATGAGACGTGCGTGTCCATAAGTGACGCGCGTTTTGCGAGCTCGTAAAACGAGGCCGTAGGATAGGGACCAGGTCGAGCGTGTTTCGGCCACGTCAACTTCGTCCGCTTGGAGACGTAATCTTATTAAACGGCTATTAGCTGTTCGCCGAGGCTTGTCAACATTTAGACATCTGGCAGACACGGGAACGCATTCCCTTACTTCTCTACACGCCTACAGGAAGAGCTACGACGAATGCCCTCGACGTTCCCAATGGCTCGCTGTCTCGTTGCTTTTCATGTGAAGCTACATGTGTGATACCTTGCATCTGAGGCAAGGAAACTGTGGCTCTGGAAATATTGAACTGTGATGAGTAATCCAAAGGGGGTGGACTGAGCTTTGATTTGATAGAAATCTTTTTTCTGTTTTGTTGAAAATAGTTTCATAGAAATATTCCATTTACACTTAGTACCAATTCTGGAACTCACATCATGATTTAATAACAGTCCACTGAGTCCCCAGAAAATATAAAAATTCCAATACTGAATCTCTAATATTCCAGCCCTCTAAATCGAGCTCCCCCTAAATCAAACTCTTCCCTACCCAAACTCTCAGCTATTACACCAACCCTCTACACCCTGCACTACCATCTTCCACAAAACTTCTAGCTCTACCAAAGGCACACTCCTAGCTTCCAAAGACACAAAGGCTCCAAACCCCCTTTCACCTCATATCCCGAACTTTTACGCAAGGCCCCGTCACCAGCGATCTCTATCTAGACACATGACCCGTGTTACATTTATCGCTATCACAGCGGATCGTTCATGTAACGTCGATCGTCGTAGCCGCGGCTGATGTACCCCAGCCTCGATCTTTCCATCGGGGGCCCTGGTCGGTCGAATTCCAACAGGGTCGCCCTGTCCCGCCCCTCCCTGTTCCCACCTGGCGCTGGGCCCCGAGCCAGTGTGTTACGATCGGGATGACTGACGTACTGACGGGAAACATCGCGACCCCCCGCTGTCGGATGTCGTCGGTCGGATCGCGCGAGTGACCGATGTGGGTGAATCTTTCTGCTCCAACAGGCAGACCGTCTCGAAGAAACGGAGCGGAAGGGGCCTGGCTGGTGAATGGAACGGGAGGAAGGGGGTCGAAGGGAGGGAAAAGACAGGGAGACAGTCGGACGCACGCGGGGCCAGAAAGAGCAGCTCGGTCGAATCTTGTCGGATGGCTGAGATTGTTCCACCAGCGCCGAGGGGCCAGAGCGGGGAAACACGGGTCGCGAACGCGCCAGGCTGCCAGCTCGAACCGAGATGCCGTATCGGAATATGGTATCGCCGCGTGTCTAGGAAACCAACGACGCTGCTCTAGAAGTACCGGTTAGCGAGATACCGCTGGTGCATGCTTGTGCGTTTAACGCTTATCCGAAAATCGGATGAACTCGGGGATCGTTGGACTGGAGAGCATTGGGAGATGTGGTTACTGGAGGAGCGGAAGAGTGCTTGGGAAGGTAGAAAGGAAGCACTGGAAATTTAGGAGGCAGTTATTTGAATCCTTGGAAGCTTCAGGTTGCTTAGAGGTTACTGAGGAACCTTCAGTTTAGAATGATGGAAGAAAGATTATATTGTTGGTCTGGGTTACGTTAGAAGACACCTCAGAGTTTGGAAATTAGCTATAAAGGGCAGAAGCGAGTGATTGCTTAGGTATTCTTCAATCCTGAAGAGAGTCCATACCCAAGATAGCTAAAAAGCTTCGTCTCCAAGGAACCAAGTTAGGAAGCATCCTTGAAAAGAGATAAAAAGCAAAGAGGCACGCATGTCTCAATAGCGCATGCAAACTCCACATTACAGAAAGCTCTAAAAAACCTTCGCTTCAGAGGAACGTACTTCAGACCTCAAGTCCCTAAGGCCCAGCTACCTCAGGGTCCCATGAACTGGCCGGAAGTCGGCTGGAAGTCCCTCGCTGGCTGGTATCTCTCGTGGAGGTGTTGCGCGATGGGTCCGTGCGCTATCTGGACCAGAATCTCGATCGAATTGGCTGCGAAGGTTCGCACGCTTTACGAGGAGCAAGAGCGGCAAGGGGGTCGGAGGTGGCAAGGGCAGCGGGGAAGGGCCAGAAATAGAGGAGAAAAGGGAGAATCGAGCGGGGCAGAACGGAGGTCTCGTGTAACCGAACGAGCACGGCCGACACCTTCTTGCTCTTGTTTGCCACCGACTGCGTGTAATTTCTTAGCGAAGGCGTTAATGAGGGGCTTGGCTCGGGACGGTAGATCACCGTGAGCCGCCGTGGGCCTCTCGAGCCTCTTCGTTCTCTCGCGCAACAGTACACGGCTCTCTTTCCCTCCCTTTCTTCTCTTCCCTTTTCTTCTCGCCGTCCTCCACCCGCGTCTCCCTTCGCCTCCCCTCCTCCCCCTCTGCCCGTGGGCCCGTGGTCCCCACGGAGGTGGTGTTCACGAGCTGTGCGCCTCGAGGTAGTGCTACCGTGTACCTGAATTCCGATCTACGCTCAGATACGGGGCTGAAGCTCGCCAAGGAAGTATCTAGATGCCGGTGTATCCAGGATACTGCTCCTTCCCGTACACCACGGCCCTGGACCACCGGTTCCCAAAGAAGAAACGACGCCTGGAACCCCTCTTGCCCTTCCCACCTCGCCACCACCCTCGAAAAACTAAGTGTCGTCACTTGCCTTCCTTTATGATCGTGGCCTAACCCCCGCGACGACCTGAGCCTTGCTTCCTGACTTCGTGGCCTTCCGTGGGATCTTCAAGTCATGTTATATCTCCAGTCGTATAGGTTTCGTTCCGTTCGTGTCGCTCCAAGGTATTCTCCTTACACAAACTTTCAATTCTGAGATTCCTTGCTGGGTACTTTATAAAAGACGATCAACAGCAGTCGAAAAGGGTACCCTCTAAAAGTAGCTACATCCCTAATCCCCCCCAATAACATATAATCAGACTCGCGACGCGCAGTCCTATAGCTTTCGCCCCATTCGTGTCGCTCCGACCATTCCAGCGACCAACGCAGCCTGCCTTCTTTCCTCCACATTATCCATCCTCCGGTTCTTCCTCGAAGGCTGCCCATTCGACCCAACAATCCCACGGAAACGAACGACAGTGCAAAACGCGTGCAGGAACGAGCTGATTCGTAGGAGCAATGGCGTTTACGATCGCCGTCGCGAGCGACGCGAAACGTCCCCTTCGATGGTGTAGGTGTAGGCGAACCGTGTCGCGGCGTATTACCTTTCCTCCTCTTCGTCTAGCCTCTGCCTCCTCGCCACCTCTCCTCATCCTCGCGATGAATGGTGGACCGTTTTCTCCAGCTGCTTTACGACCGAATTCCATTCCCTTCTGCCACGCGGGCCCAGGGGCCCTGGGGCCGTCGCCTCCCCTCGTTCCTCGCGCCGTCCGCGAGGAAACTGGACGCAGCGCGTTGGCAGAGGGCACAGGAAGAGGTGGACAGGGCAGGGGGAGGCAGATATCGCGACGCACGAAAACGAACGCCCAGAAAGCGCGCTCGAAAAACTGGTCGCACCACCTACACGGCCGATACGGGTCGAACGGGGTCAGAGGTCATCTGGAAGACGGTAAACGCAATTTTTTCGAGGAGCGCCAATGGAAACCGGGTTATTAATAAATCGGGCGTAATCGTCGCCGATGCGAGTGGCTTCCACAGAGGGGGGGAGGTGATTGAGGAGGGGGACGACCATTCGCGAGTTTTACAAGGATGGTAGGAGGAATAAATTAAAAATAAAATAAACAGAAGAAGGTCAGACGACGAGACGCTGCGTTAATAAACTCCGCGAGCGTCTTTTCTTCTCTGCGTGCCTGCAGAGTGATATCTCTCTCGATTTTTTACAAGTTGGCTAGCTGCTGGAGGACGCTTAATTCTATCGCGTCTTAACTCTCGGATTAAGAGAAGGGCAGCGGTTAGAGCTGGACCCTGCAAGCTGTTCCAGCCGAGTTATTGAATCGTAAAGCTGGACGAAAGGTCTCGAATTGTGAGATATATGGATACTGCGAGGCGAGAGGGCACAGAAAGCGAATAAAATTTCCTGGTAAAATGTTGCACTGTGGGGAAACCTCTAGAATACAATATTATTTGCATTGATAGCTTCTGGGTGATCATGGAGAGGATACTTGACTATGTGGAGGGTCCATAGATTCAGATTTCATTTATCGAAATTTAGAGCATCTATAATTCAGTTTGAAATTCGAAGCTATATCTAGATCTACTATAACATGTCCACAGAATTTAGAAAGCAGACCTAACAATTTAACTCTCCAAGCCTTGAATGGCTACCAACTTCTGCAACAAAAATACCAAAGCTTCTAGTTTCCACCTAGGGACCCCTCTTCAGAACACAGTCCGATCCGAACAGAGCACAGTCAGCTGAACAGACGAACCCCGCGAGCTGAGCTATTCACGCACAGCCGAAGACGTTCCCTAGAGTCTCGGTGCGTGAGCCTCTCGCACGCTTCAGAATAAATCAATAGTGGTATGTAAATCCTGAAGTCACAATGGCCAGCGGAGGATCGAGGAATCGGCGAAGAGCGGCGCGGTAATTTTCCCACGTGTCCGTCGGTTATCTCGGCTCTCTTTGCCGCGCGATCCGTGGACGCTCTATGCTCGGGAGCATCGCTTAACCGATGTCGCTCAACGACGATGCAGCGGCTGCACCGCGCATAGTTGCAGCCGGCGCGGCGCAGCTATGCGACCTGGCCACCTATGCGCCTTCTGCGCGCATCGCTGCTCGCAATCAACATACCTGAAAGCTCCGCGAAAAAAGCCCACTCGCGACTGATAGAATTCGCTACGCGATCCGCGTGAGATCGCGCGCGAGAAAGCACTGGGATGCACTCCTCGAGGATCCTGCATTTTCATGCCTGCTCGATGGGCGCAGCTTTGACCATTTGGAATCGCTTCTGAGGGTGGTTTTTCTGGAAATCGGGAACTGGAGTTTCTTCTTTCAAAGTCTGTTCTGTCTTTTTATTTTTGGAATTGATCTTTGTCTTAAAAACTTCAGTTGATCTCGAGGTTCTCAAAATACAGAGTAGTAACACCAAAAAATGATCTTCTGTTATGTTTCAAATTTTGTGGACACAGAGAAATCCACTTACATTTTTCTCAAAAATACTAATTAATCCCAAATAGATCCAGGAACAATACAATATCTACTGTACAACAATTCTCCAATATCCTGACATCGAAAAAGTCCTCCACTTTCTATCCATCCCATCAGCAAAGACATTACCCCTCGAAAGAAGCGACCGCAGCATTTTGCATATAAGAGATCCCATTGAATTTCACAATCAGTTCCTCATGTGCCCTCTCAGCGTATTTCCTGCATCCGCGTCGATTCAGCTCGGACAAAACTTACGCCGCAAGAAGCGCGCTGCTCATAAAGCACATGGCATAAATCAGGAGAACCCACCACCTTCTCTAATCTCCTCACCCTCTTCCCTCCGCCTTCTCTCTTTCTCCCTTTCTCTCTCTTTGAGTCCCCTCTCGCTGCGATTCGATTCTGCGTCGCCGACTCTAACTTCGAGCCAGGAGAAGCTCGACGGTAATTACTTCGGGACGCTTACCGATCCGACGTGGACGGTTTATAAATTACCTGGTTCCGCTTGCCACGAACGATCGCTGTTGATCTTGTCGCCGCTGATCGACAATGGATTTGTAATTAAAAAGAGTCGCGACGTTCCGTCTCGACGTAGACTGATGGAAGCCTCTAGTTAGTTGCTACCTTACTTGAGGCTTCGCTTCACGTCGGCTGTTCATTGATTGAATCGGAGGATATCGGGGGACTTGTCTTCTGCTTTCGATTCGTTGATGTTCAGTCGAGGTGGATGATGCTTGATAGATTCGCTATGGGGAATATCATTTAGGCTGGTGGCACCTGTCTTCGGCGCCAGGTGAAGACTCTTCATTAATTCTTCGCACCTTGCATAGAAAATTCTAATCTGGAGAAATGGATATTTGAAATAGGTATGAGTTTAGAAGTTTATCTATTCCTTCTTTTTTTGAATACTCTGAAAAATTTTAGAAACTTCTCCTTGTTGAACATACTTTAAATTTAAATGATCTATATTCTCATAGAAATGAAAGAAGAGTAAATTACTTCATTAGAAACTTGCAAAACGATAATAAAAAAAAATCGTGTTTTCTATTTTTCTAAATCCAAGTTCAATGATATCTCCAATTAAGACTGCTACTAATAAATATTTCCAATAGTATTTAAACAAACCCACATACTTTATATTTCATTCGCGGATACTCCAAATAGTCGCGTGTCATTTATTCCACGCAGACAGCGACTCACAACCTGTCGACACTCTTCGGACTCGAAGCGAATTACAAGTCGGCACTTTGTCAGGGGACACGTGACTAGCGGCGAATGAAGCGAGTTACGCGCGACCGAAGCGCATCGCTCCGTGAAAACGTTGTCTCGGTTCCGTGAGCGCTTAGCACACGTTAGAAATCGTTCTTCGCTAACTGAACTCTTTGTCCACGTACAACCTTATCCGATCCATGAAATTATGCCTCTGTGAAACTTCTGCCTCCTCTCGGAGGCTTTTTAGTCGCGAGGTTTTGCTCTTGGTTAGCGGTGCTTGGGTTACTAGAGATGGATGAATAACTTATGATGGTTTTGAGCAAGTACAAGCAAATCAGAGTGAATTGAAAATAGTTGAGGTGAACTTGATCGAACTGAACCGACTAGAATCCGTTTTGAAAAAGCAAAAGGCTAAGTTATAGAGGGTTAGAGCTCCATCGTGTGGTTTGGAGATGATTTAAATAAGTTGGAACAAGTTGGAAGCAGATTAATATTCATTGGAGCAAGCTAGAGCAACTCAAACTGCTTCACAGAGTTTCTAAAGAAAGTTTCAACAAAATGGTAAAATATAAATTGAACATGGCTTTGTCAAGTTCTACCATGTTTAAATAACTCCCAAAAACTCATCTCCAAAGGAACCTAAAAACCTGCACTTCAGATATCAAAAAATCATTTCTCAAGAAAACCCTAAAAAATATAAACCCTCCATATTCTACAATTTTCTATTAACATCTCAAGCGCCTCCCACCTGAATAACCAAGCAAAAGACCGCACAATCGAACTACATTACTCAGATGCACCATGCACTCGACGCTCAGGTCGAAAGGCCGCCAGAAGTAAAAGCGGAATCGAGCGGGGTCGCGGCCTAAGAACGACATCGCGGAGCGTGCAGCGGCGGATTTCGTGCTGGGGAATGGCGCGCGTCGAACTAACGAACATCTTCAGGGAAGGGAGGCGATCCCCACCCCGTCCCATCGAGTTTCGCGCTAGCGAGGACGAGGCGAAATCGCGCGTATCGCCTAACCTCGCGACCCACGCCTCGCGACAATGTTACACCCGACGCTTTCACCGGCCAGCCAGTCGAACTATCGTCGATAGGCCTCAGACTGCCTGCCGGCACGACTTGGTAATGAGGCGGCACTTGGCTCCGCCGATCGAAGTTGGAGACGTAGAAAGTGAACGATATGTAGAGAATAGTAACGTTAATGAGCCTTGGTAAGAATTCTGAGCCTGTTGCTGATCGACTTTGTTTTTGGAATTTCGATGGCGAGAGGTTCTGGGAAGACAGTGGTTGGGAAAGTTGGAATGGGATTGGCAGGTGTTCTAGTGGATATTCTTTCTTGGATCTCTGTGATAGTTTCTAGAGTATTTGGTATTTGGTAGTCTTTGGTTCTGGATTGTGATGAAGATTGGAGTCTATTTTGTAGGTAGAATTTTATTCTTGATTTAGACAATTGTATTGTGTAACTGTTTGTAAGTAGAGTTGTGCTGTACATTAGCAGGTGTAGACTCACTAGTTGGTATTCCGTTAAAGTGTCCAGGGTACTGTCTTTCTCTTGATCGTGCCTGCTCTTGGAGTCCTCGAGATCGTTTAAAGTCTGTTCTCCAGGTTTCAAAGATCTATCTAGTCTCAAAGAAGAACTTGCTACAAGACAAGATGTACTACAAGAATCGCAGGTATTATTACTCGTGTCTTCCTCTCGCAGACACCTGACGGTATCCCATTGTACCATCCAAAGAGAAACCATCAATAGAGTCCTCCTACTTTGATAGAATCATTATGGCTCCCATCAATCTGTAAGTTTCTCCTCAGACATCACATGAATATCTCCGCAGTTTCCTATCTAGACTCTCTTTATCCAAACAAGATAT
Source organism: Calliopsis andreniformis (assembly GCF_051401765.1). NCBI lineage: Eukaryota > Metazoa > Arthropoda > Insecta > Hymenoptera > Andrenidae > Calliopsis > Calliopsis andreniformis. The sequence continues at coordinate 4,694,513 of NW_027480432.1, read as the reverse complement.
CTTGTGTCCACCAAAAACTACTTGTTGCTCTATTCATCACACCAAGACGTTAATACAGTCTTCTCCACATTACTTGGACCAGTATTTTTGCTAAAAGAAAATGAAGCTTACCTATATTCTCTAGTACTAAAGACTACCTATTACTATATTCATCTCATAGACCCAAGTTAACAGAGTCTCCTTCACATCACCTAGAGACCACTATTTCTGCTACAAGGAAATGTAGTAGACCTCATATCCTACAACACCAAAAGCTACTTGCTCCTCTAATCATCTTGCATTTCCAAGCCACCAGTCTTCTGCACATGACCTGCACCAGCATTTTTACCAACGAAAAAGGAACCTCATACTCCACAACTACTTACTGCTCCATATCACTAACCCAGAATTTTACCCAAAGACACTCACCTTCCTCATACCCTGGCCTTATGTCCCCCATCCTCAAAAACTGAATACTTGCTGCTCTATTCACCTCACAATCTTCTCCGTATCACCCAGTCCAGCATTTTCACCAAACCTGGAAGTGTGCCTCATATTCTCAGTTCAGGTTGACCGTCGCTAAGTCAGGAGGCGGGGTAGGGGCGATCGGTGACCCGCGGTAGACTTTCACCCGCACTCGCGGCGACCTCACGCATACGAACGGGATCCTCTCTCATCCTCGAGCGTCTCACGACGACGGGGACGCGCTGGTCCGAGAAAAAGGAGAGGAGAGACAGCGTGGCCGTAGACAACGCCGGTGAGCGCGGCTCGAGGAGGGATCGGGGAGGTTTTTCAACTGGTGGGAGCGTGGTCGGCGAGGGGGGAGGATAAACCGGCACCTGTACCCTCATAACATATAGCCGTGCCCCTCTACCAGGCTCCCAAGCGGACGTCGCTCGCGCACACGCATCCCGCGGGTGTTGGACCGTGCGTTCGCCGTTTGTTTGACGACGAGAAGGCGCAGGGCCGTCGTGCGCGCGCGACACCAGCCCCCTGACCCTCCCCTGGGCCCCTGTCCGCGCCGCTGGAAGCCATCCGTCAGGGGTTCGAGATCTCGCGCCAGGATATACGGCCCTGCGGTGGATGCCCTCGCAAAGAGAACGTTCTCGCCGCGTCTCGCTATTTGTCTTCCTTGCCGTTGATATCCGATACGCCGGCTACCTTCTTCTCCTTCGCCTCTATTGGCCGCGCGTCGGGACTAGCACGATGAAATCGGGTTCAGGGCTTTTCGAGGAACGACTGCTGCGGAGACGGCTTTGACCCTTCGCTTCGTAGGTCTGCTAGCAGATTGCTGGACAGAATAGCAATGGATTGGCTCTGAGATTCTTAGAAATTTGCATGAAGGTACAGTAGAAGGTAGAAGTTCTGTGCTGTGTGCAAATCTGAAGAATTGAGAGAGGGCTAATGAAAGTAGGCTTCTAGGGGAGACTGTTAAGTAGAGGATACCAGGCTCAAAAATCATTTTCTAAACTACCATGTAAACCTTTTCCATATTGTTAAGCTGTTTTCTTCACTCCACTACTATGACTCCACTTCATAGCTTGGAAAATCCTCTCCACGAAATAAAAAAGTGACGTCAACTGCAGCCCTGGGTCCACAGACACAGCGCATAGAGGCGTTCGTCTACATATAAAGCGTGGGCGGCGTTCCTAGCAGGTGCTCATTAGATTACAGGGACGATGTTCGAGATGTTAGCCACCTTTTACTCACTGCTCGAGAGGCCTCCACACAAGATTGGGATCTCCACGGTGTTCTCTCCTGCGCCATCGTTCGTGGCCCGTCTTCCCTTATTCCCTTACCCTGCTGAAACACTGTGCACGTCTCCTCGATCCTTCCTCGTCGATGTTACCGATTTTTACTGCCGCGTGAAATCCATACGCACCCACTCGACGTCAGGCCTGGTTTCAGTGGCTCCTTGCTGTCGTTCGGCTACCCTCTTGTGTAGACTCGCTGGGCAAGTGATAGGTCCTCTTTAACGAAGTCTCTATTTGGCTCCTGAGCCCTACTAATCGCCAGCCTCGTTCGTCTGCTGCAATATTGATACACAGGTGAACAAAGTGCAGCTAGCTGCAGCGATAAATAACTCGTCAGGTCGAGTGCAAACGCACAGAGGGCCTCTGTTATCGATGGCAGCCTCCTATAAATCCGAACCCGCATCCTGAGGCTCTTGAAATATGTCTGTCCTCCTGTGTGACGGTGTCGCGCTTCCATGGGAGCGAAACTGATCCACATAGAAGCCAGGGATCCCGCAGGATTCTCCTGGATCGGTATCAGGATTGCGAGGGTATTGGTAAAGCGTTTATCGCAGCAGGAAGTCGCCATACAAATAATAACCTGAAAATGGGAATTTTGCAGGTTCACGTATTGTACAGGGAGTTTCAGTGACTGTACCACTGCTTAATAGGATACAGAAATCATAGAATAATCTGAAATTATTAAATAGAAACACTAATTGTGAATTAGGTAAGCAATATTTGATTTTAAGCTTGTCTGACTACACACGTTCCACTTCTACTTCACTCTCTTTTATACTCTCTATGCATGTACTTATACAGTCAATTACTCATCAACATTATTCTCCCTCAGGATTACCAATCTAAGCCCGATTTTATCTACTGAGAAATATTTCAAATTTCTAAACGAGCTCTCTCATCTAAATATCCATAACCATATAAATCCATAAATATCCAAAACTTCTCGACTACCTTCCTCATTCCAAATAACTAAGAAACCAGTAGACGTATCATAAATTTTTAAGATAAGTATCCCAAAGTTATTAGACCCAAGCATCAAATGGGCCGAGCGTTCATCCGCGCGATAAGATTTAAAAAGGGGCCCACTTATCACGGTGACTGGAACAACCTGTAGCCCTAAAGGGCAGGCGTGTGCGCTACCGTGCGTGTGAGCCCACGACCCGGGCGCCAGGGCCTCTGCGACTTGAATTTGTCGCTCCATATCTCGTTCTGGAATTTATGAAAGCCGGCCTCGCCATAATTTACGCGGCTAGAGTCGCGCGCAGTAAATAACGCTGGACAAAGCAACGCTGGAAGGTGCAAGAGGCGGCCCCCGGCGCCGTGCCCTGGGGAATTCAGGCCCCTGCCCTCTTAAGAATTCGGTAACACGAATGCACTAGGCCCCTCGGTCTAAATATAAACTTCGAAATCGCAATTTCTGCTGGGAGCTGTCCCAGTAACCATTTGGGACTCACTGGAAGCTGTTCTTGGAGATTTAGGTGAGAGTGTTGGGCCACTAGGGCTGAATTCTGAAGGCTGAAGTAAATGGATTCAGATGATGCAGAGTGGGGATAATTAGAAAAATAAGAAGTGTGTTTAGAGTTCTGTTTCAAGTGAGGAGGTTAATTGAGATTAATTCTTAGGTGACACGTAAGTCTCACATAAGGCCCAAATCTTCACTAAGTTCCAAGTCCTCACTAACCCCAAGTCTCAACTAAGTCCCAAGTCTGACGTGGAATCAAGTTCCCCTTCTAAAAATTTCGCGAGGACGCGCCAGATCCGCCGCGCGATTATGTTAATGAGATGAAGTAACGGGCAGTAGCGGTTCCTGGTCGCCCATGACCGATCGGTAGCATTATTTTTGCGAATCGACGTCGCCTCTCTTGTCTTCACCGTCCAATGTTGGGACCCAGGGGAAAGGAGACAAAGAAGGAAGCTCGTGCAATAGCCGCGGGGAGCAGAAAAATCCTGGGAACGGTATCACACGGTGTAGCAGTAATTAACGGATCGAGTCGCGATCGTTTGGCCCCCGCTTTGCCGCTAATCATTTTCACCGTGTATCGAAAGTCGTCCGCGGGGAGGAAATATGGCCTATCGGTGCACGCCGTGCACCAGTCCTTAACTCGTTGTTCGATGCAATCGCTCCGACGATACACGATCGTCCTAATTAGGCGGTAATTAGATTCTGTTCGGTGATCCGAGAGCTCATGCACTCGGCATCAGACCAGGGGACTACAAGCGGATCGAGCTGCTGAGAGGCCTTCTCGCGGAAGTGCCCGCGTCATTCGACAGACGAAATTTATTTAACCTGGTTCCTGAGATCTGTGGGGGCGGTAATTGGGTCAACTGAGATGAAATGAACTTCCTGTGTGGAAAGAGTGACAGAAAATTTCTTTATTAAATCTGTGGTTGTAAGGCAAAACAACTTATGCCACATAGAATCTATATTTTTCCACCTAAAAATAAGGGTTCAAGAAGACATAGGTCCATAAGACACTACTGAAACTGAAGATTTCAAACGCCAATATCTCAAAAACAGAAACATGTGACTTACGTCGTTTTGCCTTACAAGCACAGAAATAATGGCACAAGTCCATAACTAATGCAAACATTTTACTCTTCCATTCTTCCCTGTTTTGATAACCAAACAAGATCCGAAATATATTCCAAAGAAAAGAAGTATTCTCAAAAATTCATAACTCATGTCCCCGCAAAGAACTATCGTTTTCCATAATCGTCGTCTCTCATAAATATCGACACCAAAAACTGAAGTTATGAGTTGTCGAACGCTGTGTAACTGCATGAATGTCTAAGCGACCTTCTGTATTGGCGAGTCGAAGAAAGAACGTAGAAACGGCACCAGCGTGGGACTAAAGGAAGCGAGGGGTGAAGAGGGCGGATGGAGTTGCAGAAGAAGACCCAGTAACTGGCGGCCGAGGAGGCTTAATGACGATGTTAATTAATATATTTGAAGCGTCGGCGACGCTGCGAGAACGGCATGGAACCGCTCGCACGGATTAGCATAAGCAAACCTGGCGAGGCGAGTCCTTTGAGCGCGATGCTAGAAGTGCTAATTCCTCGCTAGGTCGCGAGCCGATGGCCATGCGATGCTGGGAGTGTGGATCGTGAAAATGGGAGTGGAGAGCATTCCCATAGAAAAATATGCACGAGAGAAATTGTTATAATAGAAGGGAACTGAGTTTCGTGGGAAATGAAATTAAAATAGATAATTCGAGTGATATTTTTTGAGAAGATTTTCTGAAGAGAAAAATAGAGTCTGAAGAGGAAGAGTCTGTGGAGAACGTAAAAGACAGAGATCCCTTGAATGGAAGTCTTCAAGAAAAAGGAAGGTTGCCTCTCGCAGTCCCTTGTTTCTCTTGTAACCTTCTTTTTCGTTGCCTTTTTTGCCACCGGTACATCTGTGTCCTCGTGAATGGAAGAAAAGATCCAAGGGTTTCCAGAAAAGAGAAAAGGAAGAGGAATGACAGGAACACGAGGTGAAGTAAGGAAGCGCCTGGTTAAGAGTTTCTCTAACAAGAACTACGAGGAAAACAAGTGGCACAGAGAAGAAAAGAAGAAAACAGGCTAGGAGACATGTGATGCATAGGAAATGAAGTAGATGGCTGTACTTGAAGAGTGTCAGTACTAGAAGATCAGTCCTCCAGAAGAGAAAAAGAACATTTGTCAGGCAATCGGGACATCAGGAAGATAGAAAATTAAATATAGAGCTACCTCGATATAAGCTCGATGGCCCATTTTAATTTTCTTGGAACTACTTTTTCCTTAAGCCTCTGTCTAATTCCAAATCACGAGCTTGTATCGAATCTCCATCACCTCAAAAAGAAAAAAGAAATTAAAAAATGAATCTCGATAAAATAGAAAACGTCTAAAAAGGAAGAACTAGAACAAAAAAGAACCTAAATCCTCTGCCCGTTACTCAAACCGTCTCAAAAAAAGAAACAAAACAGAATAATCAATTCCCCAAGCAGAAAGAGAGGAAAAGAAGAACTCCCTGGTAAGAATCGAAAAAATCGCAGCTGACAAGGAAGAAGTCGAAGGAAACAGGAAAGGGAAGGCCCGCCGCGAGGCCCCAGTAAAAAAGCAGGCGAGAAGCCTCCGAGAAGAAACAGGCGGCCTTGTGTCACGGCGAAGCGCGAAACGACGCGTGTGTCCAGCGCGGCGTAGCTCCTCTTAATGCTCGCCGAGTGCTCGGCAAACAAAGTCGCATTAGTGCGCACCCGATCCATTAATGAAATCAAAACGAAGCCCGGGAGAGGCCAGCAGCCGGTCAGCCGGCGTTCCTTTCGCCGTGATTGCGTCACTGGGCCCAGCCAGCGGCGTCCAGCCAGGGTATCGGGCCCCGCAACCGTGGGACCATCGCTAGGGATACGCCGTCCGATTATGTCACGGCATTATTTCATCCTCTACGTCTTCATGGGTCGCGCGTCCGCGTATTTCGTCAGAACGAGGCCCTGGAGACGCGCGAGCAGATTGGCGCGCGAGCACTCGAGCGCATCATTAATGCGCGTAATAACAGCCACGAGCGACAGTCGACGGATATCGCGGATATAAATTACAAGCGGCTAGGGATATCGCCGCTTCGTTAGTCATAAATTATAGGCTGCACTGGGCAGAAATTCGTCTCGCCCCTGAAGACGCTTCGCAGCTCGTTTCGGGGGAAGTCTAAGAGCGTGAAGGGACCATTGATGGCTGACGGTGACGTTGCAGATGCTTAAAAGATGCGATCACTGGGGAAACTTCGAAGCAGGGTTGCCATGCGAATTCCCTCCTTGAGTATAGTGAGAGAGATTGAGAGGTGACGAGTTTCTTTGTATTCTATCTTATTGAGCGAAGACAAATATCAAGGTCTTACGTTCGTAGCCGATACTGTATGCATCTGGAGGAACCTCTAAATCGCCACACTTGGCACTCAGAAGGCAATCTCCACTTGGCTCCCAAAGCCTCTGGGCCACTCTCCCACAAGCAACCATCTCTCCTAATCTCCCTGTCCCAGGCGCTCCACGAACTTTCCTAATCTCCCTGGCATTAGTCTCGAAGCCTTTGCGCAAAAACCGATTAATTCGCGCATCATCTCGATCCGTGTAAGCCGCACTGGTAATCTCCGCCAGCACGCGCAACAAGTTACTCGAATGTTTCGATTAGACGGCCATAACTCAGCCGTCTGGGAACAGCGGCTGGATTATTTTCCGTATTTACGACGCTCCTGGGAGAGGAGAGTGAAAGAGTAGTCCTGGCGGCAGTGATAAGACAGCAGAGGAGTCGATCGACTCGATTTCCATTTGAAAGCCCAGCCATGAGCGTAACAGAGTCAATATGTCTTCCAGCTAACAATATTCCAGCGATAATTTATCGCGTCGGGGAGTTCCTAAGTCAGCGTTTTAATAATTCAGCAGGACAGCGAGGCGAGAGAAGAGGGCTCCGAGTCCCAGGGACTCTAAAAGGCATCTCGAGGGATCGGTCGGTGAGCCCCAGCAAGTCGCAAATCTCGAACGGAGGAGAAGCAAGCTGTCGAGAGTGGCTCGCGCGATACATATACGGACGCGAGAGCCGAGAGTGAATAATACTGGCCGCCCGATTTGTACGCTATTAGCACCGAGCGATCTACGATCGCCACGGCGTAATTCTCCGATCGTACGACCGTTACTCCGTGAAAATCGGTCGTAAAAAGCCGCTGGCGAGTCGCGAGCGTGCGCGACCGCTACACCTCGGCCTCCTTTTATTGCTCCATTCTTCCGAGTGTCTTGCCAACCTACTAACAACGACCTATCCCTATCCGCCGCGAGTTATACACGCGTAAATTCCCCTTATCTTCTGGCCCCTGTCCTCCCCGGCTATCAGAGATAGCCTTTTTCTCATCATCGAGTTTCCCAGTTACGGGAGTCCGATAAAACGAACGTTCCCGAGTGAAATGGTCGCTGATCACGATATTTTCGAATATAGTCGCGAAAGTCGCGGTGTTGGGAACGTTATTGCCGCGCTTCTAAGGACTGGCTCGGTTCTTCAATCGCTGCTACGCGTTTATGGTGCACTTTCGTCGCCTGGTACAACTGGGGACCGAGGTTCACGAGGTCTGGGGAGATCAGGTTGTGGGTGGAGGCGTTTAATGTCCAGGTGAAACTCAAAGCGAGTGATTATTGGAGGGAGATGGGAAATTTGTGGATGAGAGAGGAATGTATATCTGGGAACATGGAAATAGAATTAGGTGGTTCTGAGTCGTCTGAGAAAATGGTTGAGCTTAAATCGAAGAAGAGTACGAGTCTACAAACCATAATTTCAGATATTCGATCCTAAAGTATAATTCTATGCATTTTATATATGTGTACTAGGATTAAAGTCAGAGTGTATTAAGTATTAAGTTTTCTTGTTTGATGTGTAACTTAATACACTTTGGCCTTAAAGCCCAGATACGAAATAGTTTTGAGATTATTTAAGGACTATTTTTGGACTAGTATTGTTCAATTAACTCGCAAGGACTACAGATCCTCCCTCCATTAAATTGTCTTTAATCGAAAGTGATTCAGAAGCTCCAACAATACAAAAAGTCCAAGTCCCCAGACGTTCCATTACAGGTTCACGTGAATTACCTGAAAGGTGACGAGAAATCGTAGAACGCTAGTCCAGCGGAGGTTTCTTTACAAAAAGAACCCTAGGAACTTATTACCTATCTCGATACAAAAGAACAGTTGTTCACAAGGCGAATTAGCCGCGGTCGAAGCGGAGAGTCATGAAATTCTATCGTGATACGATGTACACTTAATTATTGTGATCCCTGTATCGTACGTTGCCAGAGGGGCCCCGCGATCGTTCGCATATACGGCAAACTCCTTTATTGCTCCATTCTTTGAAACGCGCCAAGCTACTAACGACAACGACGACGACCTATTCCTATCGGACGCGAGTTATGTGCGCGCAAATATCGTTATCTCCTTATTTCTACGGATACTCTACCGTTCCCCTGTCTCTCTCCCTCTGCTTTAATCGTTCCCCCTTTCTACCGTAGTTTTCCTGTATGTTCCTTGGGTCACCGATAAAGAATCTCCGACGACGCTGTAATGTCAGCGGCCATTTAAACGGGGATATCGTAACGAGCACGATTCGATCGAGTGCAGAAACTGGAGAAACTGGAGAAAAGCTTCCAGGAGACGATTTTACTTAGAATCCCATCGTTTTGGGTTTTAACTCATATCTTAGGGGCATCAAGATAGGAATATATTAAAGAGTACTTTTTGGACCTGGGTGGTTTCTCTTCTTGTGAGTTTAGTGTAAAGGGTGTTGGAGAATATTTGGGACTCCCCTGGGTGCTAATACAAAATCTTTAAAAAAAGAAGATAGGAATAGCGCTACTTTAGTCACAAAAATAATTCAGTTCGACTATATTTCATAAAATGTGTTGGATAGTTGCTACTATAAGCTAATATAAAACCACATAAATTTATTGAATTTACCTCTGACAAAACACCCAGGAGTCTTCTTTCCCACATCTCCATAGAATTCAAACCCCTCCCTCCAGAACCCCAAAAGAGAAGAAAGCAGACCACTCACTCTGTTCTCCTAGATCCCAGACGCAAACCCATCCAAATGTAGCGCACACGATACACCAAGCCCAGAGCCTATTAATATAAATAATCGAAAGCAGCAGCACCGTGTAGGACGTCGAATCCCATCTGGGAGTCCCGTGACCCGCGCCTCCAAAGCGAAATATCGCTCGATAGATTAGAAGATCCACGGCGAGCGTGGCGAGGTTCCACACGGTTGAGCAGGAACAGCAAAATCGATGCGTGCCGCGGTACTTTCCAGACGCATCGCACGGTCGGCGCGGCGATCCGAGAGCGCAAGGTGCACACGGCATTCTCAACAGTTTCCACCGTGCGCCATACATAATGGAGGTTAGCCGCAGGATGGTAAATCACGAGACGCCATGCGGGCGTCGTTATATCGTGCGTGCGTGATGGAAGATTAGTACGGCATTGTGCGAGCACCGTGGAGGCACGCGATGATTTATCGCCTACGAAAACGCGCACCACCGACTACGCTGCCCCGACGATCATCTCCGCGACACCGAAGTGGATCTTCCACGGTGACGGTGCCCTGGGGATCGAACTTCATTCCCTCTGACATCGCGATTTCTCCATTGGCAATTAGTCTGATAGCTCGGAATTAGTCGTTGAGCGTTACAATTTCATTACTTGAAGAGGAAGAAGAAGTTCAGAGAACTTCTCATTGTAGTAGAGATGACGAAATTTTGCAGTTGGAAAAAGGGTAGATGAAGGTATATTTTGATGAATAGGCCTGAGAGGTGACAAATATTAATATATTATTTGAAAATAAATGTATTATACTTCTAGACACGGTAGGAGTCTAAAGAAAATTTGAAGAGCCAGTGAAATAAAAAGACACTGACGTAACTTTGTAGAAAAGAAGTCAGATGTAGTATAGAAATCTAGGAATATAGAAATATAAAGATATAGAGATAGAGGGATGTAGAGATATAGGAATACAGGGATATAGAACTAACTTAATACAAATTTATTTTAAACACTTTTTTTTCCTCCCTGAATCCCCCATCTCAACTAAAATCCAAAAACTGGCTACTCTCAAAATGAAACAAACCTTCCACAATTTACCTGAACAGGAAAATATTCCGAAACACCTCTAAAGTATTACCAGCATCCAAACCCTCAGCTCCATCACACTCAAGCGGTGCCAATAAAACACAAAAGCCAGAAAGTTCTCAGAAGAGTAAGAATTTAAATTCCCCCTAACTACAGGTGGATGAAACGTTCAATTGGCCTGATTGATGCCGGTGAATTAATATTCCTCTCCGTCTAGCCGCTCCGCCGTAGATAAAGCACACGATCAAAGATAAAGACGTTCATCAGCTGCGCGAGCAGCAGAGCGAATCGGCCCAGCGGCGGATTACTCGCGGGAAACGCGCGCTAGTTTAAAGTCACTTAGAATCCTGGATTCCCGCGCGGCGCGAACAACGAGCGAAAAGATACAGTCGGCCAGCCGTCTACGAGACAAAACCGCACTACTGTAAATGGTAGCAGCCTGCAATCATCATATTTCTTGATGATGGTCGGTCCACTCTGCCGCGTACCCATGCACGCCAGGGGGACAGGGAGGGGAGCGAGGGGAGCCTGGTCGAGCAGAGAACCACCAGACCGAACCGCAAAACCGTTCTGTTCCTTATTGCCCGAGCTCCGTGTGTTTCTCCCTCCTCCACCCTCCGTCACGGAGCGATTGAGACCGCAGAACGCTTAAGATCCGCGCATGAAACGGCTGAACGACTTTCAACCTGATTTCTCCATTGACCCCGAAGTTATGGGCGTTTGAACTGAGTGATTCGATCGGGGGACACGCGTGGTCGTGAACATTACTCGAATTTAACTCTGGCGTGGGACGAAGGAAATTAAAGGCGGAGCGGGCTGTGAACAAGTGTCACTGTTTGGCAGAGAGAATTTGGAGAGCGAGTTTTGCTGGTAATGTGGTATTTTGCTGATCCTTAGGTACTTGGCCCTGACCCATGAGCTCATCTACTTGAAATATTGGGAAGCGTTTCTTGGGGGCATTGGAGTCACACGATCAATCAATTTGCTATGTGCCGAGCGGGACATAGGAATCTCGAAGCCCTTTGCCTTTGGTGATGAAAGGAGACTGTTGTTGCTGGCATTGAAGTCACTTGATCGATCAATTCACTGGGTGTTGAGATAGACACAGGAATTTTGTGGCCCTTTTGAGTGGTGATGAAAGGACACTGTTACTGGCATTGAAGTCACTTGATCAATCAATATGTTAGGTGTTGAGTTGAACATTAGAAGAATCTAAAAACTATCTAGGTTTGTTGGAACTGATTTCTTATACTTATTAAATTCTAAATATTTTTAAACTTCTAAGTCACCAGAAATGTTCCTCCATCTCCTCATTTGAGGTCCCAAGAGAGTTGCACAATGTCTGCCTGAAAAGGAGGCTACCGATTAAATCCTAGGTCAGTTTATATCACCATATCTGTACACATTAATCAAGCAGATTAAATCATAAATTTTCTACAGAAAATGAGTAGCATGATTCAACGTAGAAAATAGCTGGAATTCAAGGTCCTCGTTTGCTTGGAAAGCAGCAATCTTTTTATCTGAAATATGGACATAATTACTGTACTAACGTTCACTTCCATACTATATTATTTTTAATTATACCTATTCCGTTGTTACTATGGTCACCATATCTGATATCTCCAACTTCTGTAGACATTTCGAAACCTCTTGAATTTTCTGTTCACCTCTGCTATCCACACCAGCGTTTCAAGTTTCAAAATTCCCACTGAAGAATTTTTCTAAAATAGATACTGCATACATATCCAAATATTTTCAAAATCGAGTAATCGATTCGAAGATCGTTCCCTTCCTTCATACTTCCATTCCCCTCAAGATTGGAACCCTGGAATTCGGCTGAATGGTTCGTATCCGCGCGCAGGAATTCCCCCCATAAATCAGATGTTGAGAAACGAAAAAAATGCGGCTGGCCGTTGTTCGTAGTCCCCTGTGGCCCGTGTAGTGTTTCGCGGATCGCGAACGTTGGCTGTATTTCGTGGGAGTTTCCACCCCCTCCGACCACCTTCGCGGCCCAGAAGCCCCTTGTCGCTTGGAGAAACGTAACGCGGGGAATTGGGAAGCTGCAGGCTCGGGACCACCTCTGGGCTACAAATTGCATTGTTCGTGTGAGCGGATTTAATGGTAGTCTCTCTTTGGGAAGACACTATGGTTCCTACATCGCTGCTGCGTTCGACCGATGTTTGGTATTCCATGAGAGACAGGTTAAAATATTCTTTCCAAGTGGATGAGTAATTTTTGGACACTATTAGATTTTGAGAACACTTAGCAATGTTAAGAGGAATGGGAATTGGAGATTTTTGGAGAAATTCTTTAATGATTTCACTCTGATCTGAAATTGTCACTTTCTAACTTTCCTCCTGCTTTTGTTTGAGACCTTTGAGATTTAAATAGAGGCATGGGGATGTTAGGAAGTGAATATTCCAGACTAGAATGGAGTATAAAAAGTCGAATTTTATTTTTAAAAAAATATCTAAGAGTCTTGAATCTACATTTCAGACTTTCAGAGTTTTGAAATTTAAAGTACCATTGGTGTCCCTTGAAAAGTTCCCTGAACAGCATTGCCTCTCATGCTTTTCTGTAGACTTCTCATGAGACACATATCAAACATACCTCAAAGCCAGGCCTCCCATTTCCCAAAAAGGCACTCCCCTCTCCCAAATGACCCACATTCCACTTCACAACGAACCTCCTCCCTCCTCAAGGATTAATCATACCCCAGCAGGTCGAGTTTCAGCAATCAGATCGGTGACGAAATAAGACCAGATTTACGATCGGATTTCTCAGCATGGCCTCACCTTTAATCAGAGCATAGGTAGCCAAGATAGCTAGTCATGCACGTCCATTTGTCATTGGCTTAAGCTCGTACCCAAATTATTCAGCTAACCCAGACCTAGCCCAGATTTATCCCCTCGTGTTACCAAACACTTCCCTCCCCCAAGAATTAATCGTCCTCCAAGCAGCTTGAGTCTCAGCGATCAGTGACGAAATAGGAAGAGATTTACGATCGGATCACCAGCCTTTAATCAGGGCATAGGCAGACTCGAGAAGCCGCCATGCGTCATTGGATTAAGATTGTAACCAAATTATTCACCCAGGCGGACGTCGCGCGCGAGATAGCAACAGGAGCTGGACTCGCGCGCGAAAGCGTATGCTTCGCGAGTAAAGCGATAGCACGGTCTGATATATGGGGACCACACAAACTGCGCGTAACGGAACTTAAATCAGAATTAATAGCGCCCTACGCGGGACGTTTTCAGACCTTCGAGACTCGCCTGTTGCGCCTAGGCCGCGATAGATAAAGAAAGGGCGAGGAACGACGGCGTGAATCGGGGATATCCAGAGGATTACAAGCGGTCGTTGCTGCGCGCGTGCTAATCCTCCCCGCGGAAGGACCGATTCCTTTGCTCGCGCCGATGATTTAACGCCTTACGCGATCCCACGATTCGTAATTGAACGCCAGCTTTTTCCAGGCCCGATTAACGGCGCTTTCATGAGAAAATTCCTTAGGCTGCGGTGCGAGCTTTGAACAAGCCTTCAGGCTTTGTATCCGATACTTTTGTTGGGAAATTATGTGTAAGCGGTTGCTGCGAGGAGGAGTTAGTTTCTTTACATACGTGCTGAATTTTTACTCCACTTCCAATTAACAATTCCTAGGTTCATTAAGGCGAAAGTGATAAACAAGTGACTTAATCAGACACCAGAAAAATTCTCAAAAATTTATTTCTACTGCCTTAGTATCTAGTACCATACAAAAACATCTAATTATAAATCTACTGAATCTTGAAACCCCATACTAACTACAACCCCTCAAAAACCCTCAATCAAATACTCAGCACCCAAGAGATAAATTTTCTAAACTCCGAAACCTCTTCTAAATTTCCCAAATGCCAAAGTCTCTCAATGACCCAGCCAGAGGCACAGTCAGAGTCAGCAGACGTGGTTAGGGAGGAAAAACAAAGCTGAGAAAGGAGCCTGGTCTCGAGAAAGGGACGAGGAAGAAGGAAGTGGAGTGCGCAGCGAGAGAGATTTTCTCGTGCAGCGGCGAACGTAAACCGATCCGCTCGAGATGGGAGCAAATGACAACGCGTGCTTTGCATGTCGAGGGCCCTTCTAGCGGATACCGCGAGTAAATAAGGCGGAATCTGCACGTCGCATTGTTTGACTTTCCGGACGGGCGTCTAGGGCGACGACGGTAAAGGGGCCGACTACGGTGCGCACGACAAGACCGCGAACAGAGAGACGATGCCCGCTGATTTGCCAGAACCCTTCTTGGAAAAGTCGCTAGGCGAGCCTCGTCCCAACGACTGCTTACCGTTAGGGCTCCAAACAGGACGGGATTTTTCCACTCGAGACGATTAATCTTCGATCGAACCTGGAATTGTGCGTTCTGAGGCGAACCTTACTCCTTGGATCTCTCCTCGAGGGAAAAGAGAATTTTATAAAGGAAAGAAGTAGTAGGGGGCTAAGAGGCTGAAGGAAGGCTCTGTATTTAGTTATTTGTTGAGATAGTGAGAGGCCAAGTCTTGACAATCTTCGTCATATTTTCTCTAACCTAGAATCATATCTCTTTAGAACTCTCTGTTATAAAACAAATACCTACTAAGGTGAATGTCTCAGTAGTTGACCATGTCTGGATGTAATTTTGTGACCATGTAACTTTAGTCAATTTTAGACTTAAATTCTAATGCATTAGATATACTTAATTGAAAATAAAAACTAGTGTCTTAAAATAGTATCCTCAGCTTCTGGAACCTCGTAATTGAAGTGTCGAGACATATAGTTTTAGCTTGCTTAGTTACTAGGATAGTTAACATTCTAAGCGTTTAGATATTGGGACATTTATTTCCTAAATTCTAGGGAGACAAAACTAGCCAAGCCAAAGGTACAACAAGAGATAGAACACGAGTGAGGAGGTTCTTCCTGCATCCCATGAAGTCAGTACCGTTCATTGTTCCCCGCAGGGCCGAACTCGTAGCGGCAACAATTCACAGCGGCAGGTGACTCGTTTTATCGTTCGACCGTGATTTTTCCATGGAACGAGAAGCTGTGTATTGCTGGCTGGCATCGCACCTGTTTATTCGTTTACGATCAACACGGTGATCCTTCGACTCTCCGCGAGAAAAATCCCAGCGAACGCACCTGCGCGCCCACGGTTCGTGACCCGCAGTCAGACTTATCGCGTGTAATACCGATAGTACTGTTTGCGCTAGCCGAGAAAGTTTCTTTACAACTGGCCGTTTATAATGGACGCGCGCGAGCGCGATCACGAGGATTTCTCTCGTGCAGCTACTTTGCACGTCATCCTGGGAACGTCAATCTGTACGTGGTAACGATTCCGTGGATGCAATCGTTAGGATTAATCATCGGTTTGCGTTAACACTGAGGAGGTGTAGAATAGATCTATCATTTTAGGGGATTTTGGGAATATTGACTTCCCTAGTTGAAGGTCTGGACTAAGGAGTAAATCTAGGGCTAAATCAAAAAATAAATCAAGGACTAAATCGAAGACGAAATCCAAAAATAAATCAAGGACTAAATCTTGAGCTAGACTCATGGACAACATTAAATGGACCAGACTCATATTCGACGGGGGTGGATTATCTTAGGGACCCTCTGGACTATGTCCCTGACTACCACTAGGGTGGTGTGGTCCAAGGTGGTCACCCTAACACAGGCCAGCCCAGAATGTCCCTACCAAGGAGCAAGGTACACTATTTCAATTAAAATATTATATTTCATTACATGTTTCGATTTCAGAGCAATTCTAAGTATTCTAATTATTTTTTTCTTCTGCTAATACGAGACCCTCCTCCCCCTAATATTAACATTTCCTTCATTACTACCATCAGATACTCATCAAATTAAAAGTGTTACATCCACCAGCAGCTAGTACTAATGAAATTCATACACTTCAATATTTTATAAAAATCTCGACTATACCCTATACAGTCTCTTACCCCTCCAAACAAGAAAATCTTCACAAACTCTCACAGTCATTAAAAACACTTCATCCAACCATCCTCCTCCAAAGATCTTCTTCAATCCTCCAACCTTCACTTCGACTTCCTCGAACCAACTTAACGAGTTCTCATCAACGCTGAAGACCCAGAGCATCCCAGCACCCCCAGTCCGTATCGCATAATTACTGCGCTTTACAGCGGTCTTTACACTTGTTTCTCCACCACTGTATCTATCCCCTGGATCAGTGTAACCCGAGATCGTAGGAGAGAATTCGCGGCGTACACGCGTTCCCTGTATAAAAGCGCGCGCGCGGGCGCAGACCACGGGGGACGTTTTTTATCCCAGTCGCGAGCGAGCTGCGCGTACCTTCGCGCCACGAACGGGGCGTAGATAAAGACCTATCGGCAATATAGTATCAAGAGCGGCGTAAATAAGGATAATGCACCGTAAGAAGGGTATACTTCCTGTTAGGCGTGTAGGTGTGAGCGGTGTAAAAGGTAGATTAGATTGGCTGGTTAACGCCGACACTAAACCTCCCGCAGTTATTAAAAGGCGGCCGTAATGTCCCGAAGAATATCCGAGCTTCGCGCTTATCGTCGCGACGATTCGATACAATTATGTTGAGAAGGCCCGCTGAGAGTCACAGCTCTCTGGGAATCAATTTATCTGGAACGAATCGAGGAAAGAGTGATCGGAGTTGGAGAAAGCAAATGGTTTCGGTTTAGATAGGAACACCATTCAGAGTTGGAAAGTTGGTGTTTGTGGAGATTGCAGGTTTGATTACATTTAATATAGTTTCTTTTCTACGACCCACGTTTTATGAGATAAGGAATTTATCACTGCTTATGGGAGAGAGAGTAACTGCTTCAGTCGGGTCAGGTGGAACTGCTATCCTTTGAAATCTTTTAAAAAAGCCACCTCCAAGTGAGAATATAGTCTTGCCTCTACGCAACATCGCCACTTAGAATCCAGTAACTTACAAAATAAGCTTGCAAAATATACGTTCATAAAATCCTCAATTTTCCAAGATCAATTCATCATGAATGCCTAGAGATCCCAGAATAATTTTTCTAATAATGCTCTCTAAAATAGAAAAAGAATTCCAAGTCCTCACGAGTGTACCACTGATCTATGCAGACAACTCTGCATTCCCTTAACAGTACCCACTGTCCACTATCACCATACCCTCTCCACAGAATACTAATACCATCCACACACACTTTGACCCTTCCCTCCGTGAAAAAATCCCCCGTCCAGGTCTCGACCTCTCTTGTTAGTCGAAAGTCCCCAGAAAATTCCACTCCACAGAAAGCTCTCCACTTCCTAGCGTTTCGCCTTTGAATAGCGAAACCGGAAGGGGCCGCGATCGACAGATACACCAGCCGTTCTCCCAGGCATTCCGGTAGGTCACGGTTAAGGAGGATCCTTTGGACAGCCTGGCAAGATGGATCTCGCTGATCTCGTTGGAGATCCGCGAGAGTTTCCAGACGTCAAAGCGCGCGGGACGGCACGAGAATGGGAAGATAGGCCGCGAGGCTGCGCGAGGGCCCTTTCTCGATTGTGCGTGCCGCGTATGGGTCGAAGAAGTTGCCCAGCCAGCAGCCCCCGAGAGGAAGGGTCCTTCTTCGCCGATGTATGAAGCTATAAATCTCGCGCGACAAATCGCTAGCTCGCCCGCTCGTTCTCAGGCTAATTGTTGGGACGCGGACTCGAGAGCTGCTTCCTTTCCGACGTCTCCCAGCCGCGGGACGAGAGTCTCCCCTGGCATCGATGACCGTACAATCGATTAATCGATTATCCTGCTGCCGAGGGTCGTGGCAAACGCGCGACGCACCTGCGCAGCGCGACGTCGACATCCTCTCGAGGAGAGGATTATACTGTCTGGTTGATCATCGACGGGGACCTTATGCATTGAGACTGTTGTGATAGGAGGGTCGTGCTGTTAGTGTATTATGAGAAGTCACCTGGAGAGCATTGGAGACAGTACTTTATGGGCGACTTCTACTAGAACATGAATAGAGTATTACTTGGATTCCTTGGCGACTAGAGATAAGTAAATTATTTGAATTTTTATTGAACTTCTAGGAACTAAACAGATTTTCCCTGATTTTTTGAGAAATAGAAATTTCCCAACACCAGGGTCGTTTATTCGAAGCCACAGAGAGAAACAGAGGCGCAGAACAAGAAAGAGGGTTGCCATCCCTCAAAGTCACTGGAATATTGACTTTCTCTGACTCTCTGGGTCACGTATGAGGGACGAATCGATAGTAACCGGATGAATATATTAATGTTTCTATTCCTATATAACATCGTCAATGCGAATTAAGTTTACGATGGTTGGGGACACTTTAGCTTCTATAAAATTGCTCAATGCTAGTGAACAATACTAAATACCAACTAATATAATTGAATATTAAATTTAAGGAATGTCTAAAATTAATGTACACTAATAATAGCAATGAAAAGTCACTTAATCAATATTATTCCAAGTCTCGAGACCACTCAGCACATTTCTCCTCAGACAACATCCGTGTGTATGCGTGAACGAACCGTACACGAAGTGCGTGGTATCGTGGGGAACAGTTTCAGGAGAGCAGAACATGCCGAGTCAAAGTTTCATCGTATGTATGAACCGCACACGTATTCACGATTTGATGTGACTAAACAATTTCTGAACGAAACGTTTATATTTGTCAACTAAAAACTTTCTCAGCTACAAAATTCCTAAAACTAAAAGAATGTTTAGCTATTTGTGATTATTATTAACAATATGTGTAGTAGAAATTGTTGCAAGAATCATTATTCTACTGGAAATATCGATTTTTCGGAAATTATGCTTCCTTTAATTAACGTTACGATTTCAGTTATTGGTTCCCCCTCTTCTTCTGCAAGGTATAAATACCCTTAGAGAACGACGAATTTCTCACTCGCTCCGGGGCCTCCGGAGGGTGAGGATCGCTCTGGTGATCCTAGGGAGAGCTCCCTGGAGTCCCTCTGGACAGGTCCACGGCCAGGTCAAGGCCAAGGTCAAGGTCAAAGTCAAGGTCAAAGTCCAAGATTGGTCTAGGACCACTTTGGTCCAGTCCAAGGTATACTACAAGAGGTCCCTCTAGAGGATCGACAGGACAATCTACCTTCGCTAAAAGTACTTGAGTGAGTCCAGTCTATCCCTTGTGCTAGGTTTATCCCTTAGACGTGGTCTATCCCTTGAACTTGGTCTATTCCTTGGACTTGATCTATCACTCGAGCTCTAATTCTTGCGCTAGGATGAGCTCTTGGACTAGGATTAACACTTGGACTGGATCCAGCTCTCGAACTAGATCCAACATTTAGACTAGAACTAGCTCCTGGTCTAGAACTCAGTTTAACTCTTGGACCAAGCCCTTTGCTCAGCGCTGGCCCTTGTACCAGCTGGCTCCGTGTACTGTACCCAGTACATAGAGATCAGTGGCGCGGAGGCAATCGCGAGAAAGCAGGAAGGTCGTGGAGTCTCGGAGGCGAGCGGTCGAGACCCCGCAGGAATGCAACGGCGGCTCGAATTAATAGATCGAGGGACCCGGGCGAATTTATCCGCTTCGTGGCGGCGAGTTTAAAAGCGGCGCGGGTCTCCTTTGCATCTCGATCTCCGCGGCGACGGGGACGTACCGCGGGGTCCCCCTGTATATACGCTGGAACGTACAACGTACGGACTCTCCACGGCGCACCGAGAACACAGAGGAGGAGAAGACAGAGCGGACGTTAAAGTGGAGAACCTGGATATGTGGCTACGTTCCCCGCGTACGACGGAGAAAAGTCTGCCCAGCCTCGCTTCTTCTTCTCTGTCGTTGCCTTTTCCTCTTCCCCTCGCGCTTCCTCCATCTCCCTCCGCCCCTCGCCGAGCGAAGCTTTCCTCGCCCGGTGGAATAAGTAAGAGAGACGCCGAGCACGGTGATGAGCCCAGACAACGGTTAGATAACGGGGAATCGCATTTAGATAAGAAGCGCGGAACAGGCCATTGAAAATATTCGAATCTGGCGACGCGCGAGGGGGCCCCATTAAGCGAGACGCTCCGATCCGCCGCCCTGGCACGTGCGCCAGCCCGATAACTTCCATATAAGAAATGTTCTCGCAATTAAATCGCTTGCCCTCCGCCGCGAGTCGTTTCTTTCGTGACAAGGGTTCTGGGCTTCCCTGTCGGTCCTCTCTCGGCGGAAACGGAGGAACTTCGACGAGACTCTGGCTTCTGCCGAGGATTCTGGACTTGTTTATTCATCGTGCTACATTAAAATCGTGTTTCTATTAAGCTGTGTCTACGCTGAAGCAACGACGAGGATCATTTTATCACTTCTTGTGTAAAAGGGTAAAGGAAGTATAATTTCTTAAACTAAAAGATAAAGGTAATATCCTCTGGCTTCAAAGGAGCATAATTCAAGCAGTATCGATAGTACCCCTATGCAAGGCATTTTTTCGCAATTAGACATTAATGCTCGATTCCATGGCACAGTGGCGGGAAGATAAAAGACACTGGTACAGCTGCTCGACGCAGGTTCGATAATCGAAGGGTCTCCTATCAGGTGCCAATTTGCTGTACCTAACATTTTTCTAACGTCTCTGGAACCTTAGTATACTCCTGTATCCTACAGGTTCTGTAAATTACCCGCATTTTTCTGCTCGAAAATAATTGTGTAATTAGTGAAGGATCCAGATGGTGGCCAGTGACATGGATGCTAATTAAGTGACAGTAATACCTACTTACAATTAGCTTCATAGGACCTTATCTTCAGAAAATAATTTCTCTTAAAATATACTATACTATACTAGTATTTTATAATATTTACTAGATACTCGATATCTATTTCTTTCAAGAACTTAATTTTTTCCCTCTGCAACCCACAGCACTTCCCAATTTTTCTCGCCTTTCCCTAACCGATCTCAATCTGTTCCAGGCCATTCGACGTCCCCAGAAAAACCAAAGGAACGAGGGAAGGAGCAGCGATTAGGCAAGGAGCAGTCGCAGCTATCGGAAGAAGCTGTCCGTGTAACCGAGTCCTCGTCGGACAGGCCGAAGACGGGAACGAGGCCATGAAAAATGGTGTAATTTAATCGAGCGATTCGACACGGCATCGCCGCGACGTCCTTACCTGCCTAAGCTCTAAGAGGTGAGAAATGTTGCTCGTCCCGTGACCGATGTCTACACACCGCGCTGTCACGCACTGACATATCGCTCTGATAAAACCACGACCCAGCCAACGGTTTCTCCCTCGGCTGAACCGAGTCCTCGACATTTAAGTATTTCTTACACGGGGCAACGATTCGATAGCTAATGTCCCGGACACGTCGGTTTATAAGCGTCCTCGCCAGGAGAGAGAAGGTCTAGCCGTCGTCCATCGGCGCTGACGACCCCGCGCGTTGAACCCGCCTCGAGTAATGCACACGCGTCCCGAGACTAGGCCCTGACCCGTCCCTGGGACGATTTATTAATCAGGATTATTATCCTGCTCGTTGTCTTTTCACCGGTTTAGTGCCACCTCGACCGGAAACGAGTCGCAGGTTTGTGATCCTGGGACTGAAAGCGGTCGAGGGAGGGGGATACTTTCGCTTATTAATAATCGTGTGTGTTCGTCGAAGGCTTGTTAGTCAGATTAGGGGACTAATGGGCTTTGGAGGTGTACGTGGATGATATCCACTGGATATCAGTGTTCTTAAGGGGAGAATTATTGTTCAAGTTAGAGAAGAGGGGGAGTTTTGGTGGATGCTGGGTACCACTTGGTGTGGGGTTAGTATTCAAATTTGGAATAGTGCCTTGACTGTGATTTTACTGTACTTAGAAAATTATTTAGAGTGGAACAGTGGTTCTTGTGTTATGAACTTGTGTTCGTACTTGATTTAGAATTTAGAGCAAATGAGCGGAGTAGTTTCTTGTGCAGGCATTGATGTCACCAGAACTGCATCTCAAAATTCGTCAACTGAGTTATAATTACATTAAATAATAAATGCAATTCCTTCTGCAATTATGATTTAAAGAGATTACAGAATGCACATAACACAAAATACAGGAAACTAAGTATCTACAGATTATAATATTCGAAACCTGAAACAAATTTTAATACAGCTTTCAGCTTTCAAAGTTCAAAGAAACCAGCACTTGCATAAAAGTCCCCAATCTCCTTACAATAAATCCTGCAACCTCACCACGCTAATTAACAGTTAAACATTAAATCACTATAAACCCTGTAACCCCAGCATACCAATTAAGGATTAACCTCGTCAGAAACCGACCGATCAAGTAGCAGCAAGGTGTCCCTAAGGTGGGGGTGTATTTTTCGCGGCAGGAACCCACGCGGTCAATAGCATTTCCGCCTCGATCCCGTTTGAAACACTAGACGGGCTGTAGCATTGAGTAATGCGGTGCGGAGTGGCGGTAATGAGGGACATTAATATGCAATGAAAATGTCCCTACGCGGGCCGTGTTACTCGAGTGCGTGGGGAGTGTGAAACGCGCGATACCGCGCGAGATAGTGAGCCGATATTAATAGCGGCCCTTCATTGTTCTACGATACGAGCGGGAGGGTCGTAAACGAATCCCAGGTCCCTCGGACGCCGTTCCCTCGCGCCAAGGGAATAGAGAGGGATTTAAATTAAGCACCGCGCGGGCTGGACCGACGGGGGGAAGCGCGATCGTGAGGAACGATCCGGGAAAGATCTGTCGACTAGGCGGTCGTGGAACCGACGTGAATAAGGGCCTCTTCGATTTTGATTAATGCTTTACACCTTGACGACGAATGACGCCACGCGGTGGGACTGAACTTTCGTCTGTTCTGGTGCCTGATATTTGGTACTGTGTTGTGTCTCGCTCTTTTGAGAACTGAAAATTAATTCAGAAACAGGGAATTTTTTGTATAGTTTAGGTTTAGTTGTGGTAATATTAAGGCAGAATAAAATATTAGAATTTTAGATATTATATTTGTGAGGAAACCTTTACTTTTAAAATTCTCTAGTAGGTACTCAAACTTTCAAATATTTCTAAAGCTGCATTTTCTTAATATTCGAGTCCATCATTCGAGTCTATCCAAGGCCAAAGAAAATAAAGCTACTTATCAAAAGCATACTTCAGGTTTAAACCTCATGGTACCTGATAATCGAGCTTCAAATAATCCAGGTCCTACTATAGATACTATCACACCATATCAGCTTCACCTCTCCATCAACACCCCAAGAATCTCTCAAATATCAAACCCCTTAACCTCACCTTCCCCCCAATTAATCCCCCGTTTTCTATTACCCTCCGTCCCCCAGCAAACCCAGCAAGTATCACATCCCCAGATCCCCACTCACAATTAGGAAACAGGGTTCACGCGCCCCGACAGGCGTGTAATTAGCAAGAGCCCGAGGGCCCAGCATATTTCGAGGCTCGCGCATCCGTAGTTGGCCCGATACCCGCGGCTACCACGGTCTCTCTGCCGCAGCAATAGGGGGAGTCAGACATCTCGCGGATGCTGGCCAGTTCCCCTGATCCGCTCTGGCGCGTACACGCTTCATACAAATAACATGAGAAAGAGGGCGGCAGCGGGGCTCCGAGGGATTTGGCACGACTCGGTCTCGCCTCTAAATTAGTAATTGCAGCCTCCGTGACGTGGCGCCCCGATAAAAAGGCGGCCCCGTAATGCTCGGCGATACGAGGTCACGAACCGGGGCTAAAGTGAATACTTATCCGCTGCGCTCGCTCGGGCACCAGCGGCCGTGTACGTGCACGAGATAACGCGCGGGTTCACGTGAACGCCTGGGCCCAGCGCTCGTGAACGCGCGCGAGCGAAACGGAGCCGAAGAGGGGGCGTAATCCGCGGCGACGTGTATTCCCACGTCGTGCTTTCTCCGCTGAGAGAACGCTGAGCCGAGAACCGCCGCGGCCTCCGCTGACCGAGGAGCCAGTCGATCGCTAATCCCGCGGAAGCGCCAGCGCGATCGATCGTCCCGCGGGGTCGGACCGTGTCGCCAGGCCCCGCGAGCATTATCGCGCAAACGGAACCGCGGGCCTCGAAATTAATGCGAGACCATCGGCGGATTTTAATGCGAGACCGCGCGGACGGAGCTGCTCGGGGGTCATGGGAAAACCGTGGGACGCTTTGGGGAACGGTGCGTGTCTCTTGGGTGGCTCTTTTTTCGATATAAGTTCGAGATGTAAGGGGACGGAGAGCTTCTGTAGAGAGGGTATTTATTAGTTGTTTGAGGATTCTAGGTTCTTAATATTCAAAGCTACAAATTTTTGAAAATTCTGGATGTTTAATATTCTCAGATTTAAGCATTACAATATTCGTAGGATTCTGCGATCTTGTAATTCTTAAATATTCTAATCTGCAAGACTTCAATATTTTCAAATTGTTATGTCTTCGAACAATCAAATCTACAAAGCATATATTCTAATATTTCAAGTTCCAAATATAGAGATATTCAAATATTAAAATCTTAAGCAATTAAGTATTCAAATATTCAAATATTCGACTTTACAAAATCCTTTAAAATATATCTAAATAACAAACCTCAGAGAGAAGACCTGAAAACCTGACCCAATAATACCATCTACACATAATCCCAGCAAGAAATTAAAAGAAAGTAATTTTGCCGAGCAATGGTGCAGCCGTCTCCTCACACTCCTGTGTCTCGATGCAAGGCGCAGAGGATGCAATAATGGTAAGGTGTCCGCGTTCTAACGCGGCAGAGGGCGGCCCGAGGTCCTCTCCACCCCCTCGTTTCAACGTTCCCGTGGTTTCCGCCGCGGAACTTCTCCGTGGGCCAGGGAAAATAAATAAAAGGCCGAGCTATGGAGCGCTTATTGAAATCGGCCCCGACGCCGCTCGTTGCTCGCTTTGACGTGTCAGATCGCCAGCTTGAAACGCGCCCGCGCGCGAATCTGACGTCTCGACCCCTCCCAGTCGGTGTTGGTGCAGTCTTCGTCCCTCGTTGGCCCCTTGCACGTGCTCAGCCTGACGTTCGTCCGCTGTACTGGGTGTTTCTTAATGAGTGGCAGGGTATATGCATTCAGGAAGTGATAGGCAGATGCAGGTATAGATACCTGCATAGATGCAATTTGATGTGCGATGATATAGGGGAGTTTGAAATATTTCAAGTATATTTTAGTGATTTTTAGTTATTAATTTACGAGATGATTCTTTATAGAGTGATTTATTTGTTTAGTGGAGTCAGAAATTGTATGTTTTGTTTCTGAAATTCATTTATAATTATTAATTAGAAAACACATTTTTCATAAGAAGGTATCCTAGGTACTGTAGGTACCTAAACATACATCAACATCAAGAAACAAAATCTAATAAGGTACATACAGTAAAAAAAAGATAGTCAGTAAAATTTGGGCCTTAATGGGCCTTATTATATAAAATAAAAAACATGCTACACATTTATAGTCCAATATAAGAAGTTCAGACCACCAAAATTTGTCCACCTATTAGCTGTTCACACTCCATTGCCGAGGCCCATAAGGCCCCAGGGTCCCAGGGTCCGCTTCAAAGGTCCCAAGGAATGGAGCCCAGCGCAGTGAACGAGCTTATCGGTCGTATGCAATTTCCCGACGGCTAATGCGCGCGGGGCCCGATTGCAGCGGACTGGTTGCACGCGCGAGGAATTCCGCGATTACTTTAATCGCGTTAATTACGCGTCGAGCAGGGGCCCGACATTATTATTGCGCGCGTTCCCGCGTCGAACGACGATCGTACGCTCACGATCCATGTGTCCCTCCTCCCCCGCCTCCCCTCTGACTGGATTTTTCCGGAATATCAGATGCGCGCCTCGCGACCCGTGCTAAGTAAACTCGGCGATCCGTGCCGCTTCGTGCATCGTAAAGCTGCCCCTCGGGTAAGGTTGGAATTCGGCGATGCCTGGGGAATATTCAGAAACCGCGGCCTAGGCAGAATCTTCGGGGATCTACATATTTACCATCGTGCACGCGAACGTGACTCTACTTTAACGATCGCAGAGCCGAAGGTGACGTTCGACGTTACGAGTACTCGCTGGGCCCGATGCAGTGAGCGGGCCCAGATTTGCATTCCCGTTAAGGGATATTTCTAGATCTGCTCGGTGAAACCGCTGGAACAGTGCCGCATTCCGAGAGTGTCCACGCTGTGGATACTTCGGGCCTTTGGGATTAATTAAGGCCCCAGTTTCCGCGGCGAGATTGTGACGTCGATGTGTTTAGGTTTAGAAGGGGAGATGAAGATATGGAGGCTGAAAGTAATTGCGGGGAAGTTCTCTGATTTTCCCTTGTGACCCCTGATGGGCCTTACGGGGCCTTACTGGGTCTTGTTGGGCCTTATTGGGCCCATTATTCTATTATCTCCAGTAGGTCAGTGGATCTCTTAGAGCTTGTATTTATTATTGGTTAGATGGGTTCTAATTTAGGACCTAGGCCCAATGCCAGATGGAAGTAAAAATTGAAGAAGTTAGATTCTAAGGATTCCAATTACAATTACGCAATCTATGCTACATTAAGTAGACTTTAAGAGTGAATTCCAATTCGAATAGAGAAACGTAGAACAGTTGTTTTCTGTTTCCTCAGCACCCCACAATCTACAGCTCTCGACGCCCATCACTTCTGTTTTCTGCTCCAAACCCATTACAAACATAACTCGCTTAGAAAGTGATCCAGAGCTGATCGGTCACTCGATCAACATTTCACTCTCCCATCGTTTACCTGTGTAATCAAGAAAAATCTCAACTTCACACGCGAATCGAACGCAGTCATGTTCCGCCTGTTATTCAGATCTACACGCCTGGAGGTGCGATTTCCAAGCGTGTCCGAGCCCCACGCTTTCTTTTCTCGTCGAAAATTCAATTCTGCGAGGAGATCGCTCGTAGGAGCACAGCGGTGTGCCTATTACCCTGGGCCCGTTTCTCACCTCGCTCTCGTGCGCCAGGCCAGCAGGAAGAAGCGGACAAAAGCGCGTTCGAGATTCCAATTCGGTCGTGCTCCAGCTACGAATTATGGCGGATGGTGTGCCCTTTTGCATGCCAGCTGTAGAAAACGCCGAGCACTCCAGACCGGCTAACCTTTTACTCGCGAGGATCCAGTTCAGTCGGTCTGACTAGTAAGCATCGCGATCCTCTGCTACTTGAGGCACTCCGATCGTGGTTGGCTACCTGTTAGAGTATTGATTCGATGCTGGTTCACCATCTGCAATCAATTACCTGCTCAACAAATGTAAGAAAGTTTAGACTTTACTAGCTCATATTTGAATTCTCGATGACGAAGAAAAGGGAAAGTAGAACAATTCCAAGGACACTTGAGTGGTCATTGAACTTGTATCGAGATAGACTTTAATGCTGAAAATCGTTTTTTCCCATTTCGACTACATTGGTATTATTTTTTTCTGATAGTAGTTTTATTGGATATATTGGGAAGGCTAATATGTGATACAAATTATTACAGTGAAGCATCACCCTTAAATGCTGCAGTGACAAATGGATGGTGTTCTTAGGTTGATACAAAAAATAAGATACGATTTGATAGAGGTGTCTAGGCTCGTTTACGCGAAATGCCAAGGTTTTTGGCAGCACGAGACACGTGTTGGAATTGAGTAACTATAAGATAATATTTAGTTTTCGGTAAGTGGAGGTCGAAGACACTTGTGAGTCACTGGTACCACAGCAAGCATTATTCTAAAAAGAAACTTTAATCATTTACACCAATGTTAATTCATTGCCAATGCTAAAGGTACACTAGCACCTGAACCGCGATTTAACAACAGTGTCATAAAACCTAGAAAATTAATTATCAAAGGGACACTAAAGTTCCGACTTTAATCTCAAGTCAAATAATTAAGATTAAAATCCTATTGTGTTTCCCTTGCCTGCTAATTAATTTTTAAACACCCCTCAGATCAGGACAATATATTAATCGATAATTAACAAAGCTGCTCCGAAAAATCTGCTCACACTAATCCCAGCAATGATTCAATCACCCACCCCAAATAATTCACTCTTATTAACGACCCCATAAACAGAGCCTCCCAACCGATAAACCACCGTAACATCATCGCGACCCAAAGTACACCCTCCTCCCGTCCCCCGTCAGCATCCTAACGGCGAACCATTCGCGATATTTTAATATTTAATTTACTACCGGGGACAGCGTAAAAAGCCCCCGACACGATGTAACTTATGTAACGCGTCACTATCCTCGCCAGTCGGCTCGCCTCGATAAATTACACCCTCCGGTCGCGACGAGAGTTCCGCTCGAGCGGCGCGCGAGCAGGACACTAAATCCTCCGCGGTTTTCCCTCGCGGAAAATCCGCTGAAAGCCTCGACTCCCAGCGAGGAGGCTGAAGATCGACTGCGACTATCTCGAATTTTTCCCTTGTAAATCACACATTCCAAACCGGAATCGAGGGAAGCTGTGAAGGCTCTCTGGGGGGAAGATCAGAACAGGAAATTTCATTTTCAGGATTTAATAGATACTTTTTTAATGAGAATTCAGTCTGTGAGATAGAAATTCATTCGATTTTACTGTTTATGAATGTGGGTGAGGAAACGAGTCCTGAATATTTTGATTCTTCTCTTAAGTACTGAGTACAATATTTCATATTTCCTATATTCTTAGATATCATATGTAGCCTCTATTTTACCCATATTTGGAATTCTCTTAAATGCCTAAAGAGGTGCAGCAGTGGGATTTAACCAGAAATTTGTTCCACTCTTCTAATACTAATAAGTAGATCTAATTTCTAATATTTTCCATATTCGTGGATATCTCATACAATCTCTAACTTTCCCCACATTAAAAATTCTCATGAAAGCCTAAAGCTCCATAGCCCCTAGCTTATCTAGAACTTTGAAACAATATAAGAAGTCCCTTTTTCTCGATCCCTCAGCTCTTTTCCCGTTTCCCCAGAAAATTCGTTGAAACCTGAAGGGGTCGACGTGGAGGGGTTGAGAGTGTCGGGTTCGAAGGTTGTAAGGTCCGAGGTGTCAGACGCCGTAGGGGGCCCCGTGGCTAGCCGGTGCTACATCATCCGCGGGGACAGCGTATCCACTTGTTAGCGAAGCGGGCACAGCCACTGCCTACAAATACGTTTCCGCCGTGATAAATGGACTGCAACTCTCGAAATACGAAGGCATTCCGACTCCGGGCGTTGCTTGATTAATGAACTACGGGGATTTCTACTGTAAGCCCGCTCCGTGCGCCGATTCGACCTCTCCCCTGGCTTCCCTCTCGAGGAGCATCCTCTGCGGAGGTTCAGCGCGTGTCCAGGCCCTCACCCCCTACCCCTGACCAGCGCTTCCGCTTTCGGCGTTGATGAAACTGATTGGCACGTTGGGGAATTTTATGCGACTGACGGGGTAATGAAGGAAACTCTAACTGGCGCCGATGAACTTTGACGGGGCTTGTTTCTTGACACACTGGAGAACCTTGTTGCATCTTTCTGGGATGGAATGGGGTTTGAAGGAGATTGTGTCTTTTTTGGATTGGACTGGTGAGTCTGATTGGCTGTAGTGGGTTGGGGGATAAGGGACACTGTTTTTCTGGGGGACGGTGGTAATTGGGATTGTCGATATTTCATTTTGATGGGCATTGGTTTCTGGGGTAGTTGTTTGATAGGTGATTGCTATTCGTTTGGTTATGATTTTTTGAAATTATTGAATCCCTGACTTACAAGATATGAGATTAATTTAATCATCTTTTGAGGACCTTTTTTGAGAGAAGCAGGGAGAATTTAACCTTCTCTATGTGATCCGAGTCTCTTAAGGCCATAATTGTAAGTACACTAATCGTAAATTCCAGCAGCGTCACAACGTGTCGCCACAAACCGAAGACTGAACCTCAACCCCTCCACAAGTCCATCCCACTTAAAGTAAGCACGATACGTCTACATTTCAATTCGTTAAAATATCGCGAGGCGGACACATCCCATTCACGAAATGAACCCCGTTCAGGGGTTAACGACGGCCAGCAGTCGAGCATCGCGCAGTCACGTTCCATTCGTCGCGAACACGATGGATCGATATCGAGTCGTCTCGATCCTCCGTCTCCCGATCGTCCCAGCAGTCGTTCGATTCATACCGGGTAATTGAAAATTATTTGGTAATACGTGTGATCGATTGCGACCCGTTAACTCGTCCATACATCACCCGTGACCGCAGCCCTCCGCTCACCCTCCTGAACGATTCTATCCCCTTCTTATTTTCTGTTTTTCTCACTTTTTTTTCTCTCCCTCGCCGCGGCAGCCTCAGCGAGAGAGGCGTCTTAGCGGGGTCAAGTCGACCAATAAATCCAATACGCCACGGTTCGTCCCGCGCGAGAGCAGCAGTTTTACAATTCATGAATTTATTATGGGCACCACCGAGGATACCGCGGGGCCTCTGCTATTGATTTATCGTTACGCTTCGCCGGCCAGGTGCCCCATCTTCCATGGTGTACGCTCCTGGGTGGGGGAGGATTGCGGGGGAGGCGAGAGAAAATTGAGCCCAACCCTCGCGAAATCCCTTGGACGAGGTTTGGAAGTGGTGAAGAAGTTTGAGGATATTTTTGCGAAATTGGGAGGGTGAGAAATTTTTGTGGATTTTTTATTTGACTCATTGAAGATATTTTGGAGGGTGTTCATTGGGAAATCTCAAGTGGAAATTAAAATAGTGAAATAGTATTGCTACATAGTGATTCACATAGGAACGTGAATATTATAGGTACCCACCCCCTTAAATTTGAATAACCCTATTCCTAATGTATACACCATTTTCTTGGCAGAAATTTATTTCATCCCCCAATGGATAATGTTTCAATCCCCGAGGACAAGGCTCGCGGAAAACGAGTCTTTATCGCTATCCATTAGATGGAAGCGCACAACAGCTGTCCTTAAGGACAATTGGCAATAGTTACACTCTCTGAAGCAGAGGTCCTCCAACAAGTTTAATCAGACGATTTAACTGTATATCTTTCTACCAAAAAAGAAAAGCAGAGAAGAATAGTATCCACCCCCTTAAATTTGAATAACCCATTCTGAACGTAGGAACTATTTCCTCGACAGAAATTTATTTCGCCCCGAATCGATAATGCCTCGGTCCCCGAGGGCAAGGCCCACGGAAAACGAGAGTCTTTATCGCGATCCATCAGACGGAAACGCGATTTTCGTTCTGTCTGGCGTCGGCCGCGCCGGGGCGCCGATGCTCCGACGTAAATCACCTGGGCCACGCGGAGGTTTTCCGTTGCCAGCAGGGCACCGGGGCCCCATGGCGGTGTAAATGTATAAATACCAGCCACAAATCTGCCAGCCAGCTAATTTATAAATTTCACGCCGATCTCGTAAATGCGTTTCTGATTTAGCGCGTTTAAATTATCGCTAAACCACTTCTAACTGCCCGGCCGTGTAATTTCTCTCGTCCGCGGCTCCGAACACCCCCTAACGTGTTGGTATTGCGGGCCCCCTCGATAAATGGCGTTCGCATAATCGCGAAACGATACGGCTGCGCCTCTCCCAGCGCAGAAAATATGGAGATTGCCAGATAAGAGGCGACACCGCGGGCTTTTCTCTATTTACAAGATGAAACGACGCTTTTCGGTGTGCCTCTGCCCTTTCCCTCTTTATCTGGACTCTTCTCGGCTTACGCGGACGAGATATCGTTAAGATTAATTGGCGGACTTTGTGCGAGGCCGAGGTGCTCCATTCGATTAGCGGCTATTACATGTTTGTAGGATAGGTGTTTAGAAGGATGATCTCCTGGCGTGGAATTTCAGAGGGGTTGTTGGAGGAGCGAGTTGGTTTAAGAATATTGAAAGGAGTAGGTTTCTGAGGTTTGAATAAAGGATCTTCTTTGATTTTTGAGAGAACTGAGTAATTCAGATGGTTAAGTTGAATACTGCTGTTGAGCTTCTTGTTCTGCTATTGTGAGGGGATATAGTGAATATATAGCAGGAGTATCTACACATTAGGCAAGTAGAATTCTCAAATACATTCAGTTCTATCTCTGACTCAATTTTTCCTCAACATTCAGCTCTCATTAACTCCATCAAAGCTCGAATTTTTATTCCCTCTTTACAAAACGTTTCCATCACACTTAATAAACAAGCTTCCTCTATCAATCATACTCAATCACGTATTTAATACCTTGATGACTTAATATCACGAAAATCCCATAGAAAATCGCGACAGAGCTTACGTAAAAGGAATACCTGAAAAAAGGTTGGAAAAAAGAAGAAGGATTGCAGCGTATGGTGAAATATAGTAACGGCTCGCAGGGACGATAAAAGAGTATTAATCACAATATTTCACGAGATTCCGCAACGTGTGACAGAAAGTGTGCAACCGCACGTTAAATCACGAACGCCGACAAGTGGATTAACCTAGGCGAAAGGTTCCGTCGACCCTGCGTCACTTTGTCGCCGTAAATCGACGGGCTTTCCTCGTCGCGAGCGCTTCGGGGAAGCCTTTCCACAGTCTAAAGAACGATTACGCTTTTTGCGTCACTCGCCATCTGATCGATGAGCTACAACGCTCGATTATAAAGGTATCCTCGTAAACACGGGTTTAATTGACGCGCCACGGATATAAAAGAAAATTTCTCGTTATTAATCCACCATGCTCCCTCCTCTCCCTCTTTCTTTTTCTCTCGGCTTCTATTATATTTTTTACGATACCATCTTGTAATCCCTTGGCTCGTTTGCACGCTAACGGCTTTATGAAATATTGGACGTGAAGGATGAGTGAATGTGTCTATTTGGAATAAAGGAATGCTAATAGGAGTTTAAGACTCGACTTATGAGGGATTCGCATCTCTGAGCTTTTTTTCTTTTCGTACTTCAAATGACAATTGAATCTGGCGTTTGGAGAAGGGAATAAAAACCAGAAATTAAAAATTGGGATTCTACAGCTAATAATATATGGCGAAGGCTTGTCCTAGTTAGCAGTGGGAAAGAAGACGAAAAATATAACGCAAGCAATTTAGTTCCAAGAGTCTAAATTTTAGTGTGAAATTTACATCAGTGTTTGAAAGAGGAGATAAATTCAGAAATTATTTCTTTCTTCAGCCTACTGTCATACTTTTCGACTTGGATATGTTCCCTTTTTGAAACCAGCAATTCAATGAGTAAATAACCCTGAACTGTTACCTAGAACTCTAGATCACTTAGGGACTATTAAGAGTAGATTTCAAAGATATTTCAAGATTAAAAAAGTCGCAATCAGTGGACTCAAGTGTCCAAGTATTACGCTTAAGGACGATGTTTCCAGCGTTCATTATCAGCATGGGACTCGGCATGGGGTCGCCGCGGAGTCGACACCCATCCCTGGGTCGCTGCATTTAATTTCTCTTTAAGCTGACCCTAAGAAACTAATGAGACACGCGCTACGGTTACCGGAAGTGGACATCGCGAATTTATTAATCGGCCCTCTCCCTCCCTGCGTTCCTGCGAGTGGTCGTTCCCTGTTGTCGTTTAGCGAAAAAAACCACGAAGGACAAGATCCTCGTGACTGGACTCGCGGTTCTTCCTCGAAACTCTCCATTACTCGTCATTACGCTACACTTGTCTCCAGGGGAGTAATATTCCAGACAATTTTACAGTCGGTAAAGCGCAGTAGGTATTTTTTAATCAATTATCAGATTTAAGAAAAGGGACCAGAGAAAGCACGATAGCAACAGGAATTTAATAAGAGACACGATTAAGTAGGAATATTAGTGCTGGTCTCATTTTTATTCCCCACGTCATTAAAATCATGTTAAGCTATTTTTTCGCGCAACCCAGACGCAGTTTCGGCCTCGTAATTAGAGGCCAGAGATTACTCGGTACATTAACTTAATTTTAATTCCCGTCACGCCCATTTTAATGACCCATCGCGAACAAATTTTAACGACTTTCCGATCGCCCAGGGAAATCCTCTTTCTTGTTTTAACTTTATTTCGGTGTCGTGTCTGATTCGACGCCCCGCCTGGCGAACTTTAACGATCGGTTCTGTTGGTATCGCGATTCCGCGGGACCTGTTATGCGTACTTAACTCGAATTTAAACGACGACTAATTAATTTATATTAAATCTTGAGAATTTCTGTGATGCTGATAGGGATCCTGTTCGAGGAGACATTACTGTAAATCTCTTCGTGCTTGTGCTCTGTACCTGGTGAACAAGTGTCATGGCTTGTATTTGATAAAACACCATGGGAAAACTTAAAAAATTATAATATATTAATACTAGGAATAAGCACATGACTTTTTAATTGCTAATTTTTCTTTATTTATTTACTACTTTATTGTTTCGCTTATTAACTCATCAGTCCAATTAATTTTTCAATACAGTGAAAGAATTCATACGTCAACCCTATTCAATTTTTATTCTACAAAATTTAAAATTCCATTCTAAATTTGCAAAGTTCCATCAAAATCTGCCTGACACAAACGATGTCCCCTGTTGATATCAATCTTTCCCTGCAACCAGAAAAAATCCCGACTCCTCGCAGCCAGCAATTTCACCTGCACCAATCCAATCCTTCATCCTCCGATTTCCCAAGAAACCCGTAGAGTTCTCCCATCTACTCGTCAATGATTTATCACACATGAACTCGTCTAACATCTCAAGCAGCTACCAACTGGTCCATTGCATCGCGGAACGATCAGGGTTCACGCCCGATCGCATCCACGTCACGATCGCGACACGGTTCCCATGCGGAGAGGACCGTTATCCACGGCGGAATCCCCTTTGCTAAATTAGATTGATATTGAGCTAAACTCGGACGCGATAGGACGACGACGATCCTCCAGCCGACGATCATCGAACTCGACTCGAGCCCCGTGATGATGATTGGCACTGTTGGATCCGCACCTGCTGTTTCATCGGAATTCCCGCGAGATGAGATTCCATAATTTTCTCACGATACACGCACGGAGGCCGCGCAGCGTTTCCAGCCTGGCGACGCCGCGTGTGTTCGAGCGCAGCGCGAGCGATCGGCTCTGGGTCTCCTGGCGGAACGTCAAAAACGTAATCATAAAGGTTAACTGGAAGATTAATAGCGGTCAGGCCGTGTGCAAGTGTACGCCAGACGAGGGGATTTTTCTAATTGGCCTGCGCCGGCTGCGTGAAGAGTGGATCCGTTTTCGAGTTCGATGAATGCCTCAGACGCGACAGGGACTCGTCTTCCTCCCGCCGCGGACAGTTTGTCGCGAGGCTGGTACAGTAACGTTGAATGATCACAGGAGATTGTGTACTCTTGAATCCAAATTAAATTCAATCAATTGTACCTAAAACACTAACTCCCTTTAAACTTCTACTAGAAACCACCAAACTCCTCACTCAGAACGTAATTCTCAAACTCTCTCCCACACTATAGACACTAATCTCTCCTTGCTCGAACTCCCAAACCTATAGCATATACCAAATTCACCCTAAAGGCCAGCAGCTCCCTCATCCTCGGCTCCAGACCAACCAGATACGTCCACCAGAGATCACCTTTAATTCTCATCCGATTTTCACGACTGTCGCCCTCTCTAGGGGGCAGGCCGTCCCCACGCGCCCCCGTTGTCCCTGGATTTACAGGGAACCGCTTATCCAGCGGTGATCTCTTCGAGAACGCAAGCTCATTTAAAACAATAAACCGGGACAATTTCATAAATTTCGCCGCGGAAATCTCGCCGGATCTCGGCGGAGTAATTTTAATCAGGAGTGCTGGGTCGCGCCGCGGGACGTCCGCTGGGGGAAGCGTAGAAACCCACTGCGCCGCTCAGGGACACCCCCGCCCCTGCCCCCGGCCGAAATTCGGGGCCCCACGGTACTAATTTACCGCTACCTGGGACACATGCACACGCTCACGTTGTTTCCTAAGTTGAGTTACGGCGGCGATGGGCCCAGAGCGGCAGCCACGCGGTCCCCCTCGACGAGGAAGGGTATAAATAATTCCTTGGGCTGGGAACCGACTGCTGGACACTGGGCCAGGGGACGGGCGGGTGGTCCGTATTCGTTTCTTGTGTTTACCCTTGCTGGGACACTCCCCTGGGACTCTGGGCCCTGGAAGATTTGGAGGCTGTTCGAGAGAGCTCATTGACGGGTGTACTGTTCAGGGCTGGTAAGATTGCACCTGAGACAGATTTTAACTTAGTAGTAATTTTCTGTACATTGGTCTGAGTTAAATGATAAGTCAATTCGCTAGCAGTCATGATTAGTTTGGACAATAAGGCTGCGGTTATGTCTGAACTTGTTTTGTTCAGAATTTCTTCCAGTTTCTGCTTCCAAAATGTCCACCTTTCTTCAACATATTTTCCCCTTTTTCCATGAATCAAAATACAATCCTCTATTTCATAAATCCCCCTTTCAGACTCCCAACAGTCTCAGATATACTCGCCCATGGCCATCATATAACAACTAGATTTTAAATGGAAAGATTCCTTAAATTCAGAAGGCTCCAGAATCCCAAGAATCAAGAAATCCGATCAAATTCTCGAGCCAGCGTCGAGGTAGCAGTAGAACCAAGAAAATTTATCGCCTGAACTCTCACGAACCCTGGACCAACACCACGCCCATGGCAGTAGCGAGACTTCGATCGACCCAAAAGAATTATAACAAGACCAAACCCAATCGATAACAGTCCCAAGAGACAGTGAACGATAGTGCGTAACCATCGATCGCCTAGCATTTAAAAACTTTCACCCACGATTTCCCACGTGGGTGACGTCAGAGGCGTCACTCCCGCGCTAGATGGCCGCCGATTACTCAACGACCTATAGTCACCGAGTTTAAATGCGTCGACTTTGTATAACACCTATGATTTCTCGAGGCTCTTGCCTCTTGGCTCGCGCGAAGCGTTCAAAGAAGAGAGGGTTTTGAAACCCAGCAGCCTGGGGCGGCGAATTTTTGAGATCGTGGTCCCTTTGGGAGGGAAGGAGAAAAAAAGAGGGGGAAACCGACGACCTCGTCGCTCGCTAATATTTAAAGAGACGTTGATATACGCGGAACGTATTTCCAGAATATCGTCGACGAATATAAATTCGATATTAGCGATACGTAACGAGCGTTCTGTGCGCGTGTTCCTTCCTCAACCCCCTTCTCTCCCTGCTATCCACCACGGAGCTTGCTGTTGGTCCGTGGCAATTTTCGGGATTTACGAGCGGCCGTTCGAATTAACATTCGGTTTCGATCTCTCGGTGTGCTCGTTTGCTCCGACACGATCACGGCTCGAATCTGCCCGACGTCTTGTGCGCGAACGGGGAAATTTATTTGGCTGTTTTGCCTTAAAAAGATAGTGGTAGGCATGCCTGATGGCCGATGGATCCGTGGTCCGCCGTGCCAGACGGAAATCGTAACAGTGGTCTCTGTGGCGAGGGCCATTAAATGCGTCGTGAATCTCTGCCGAGTGGAGTTATGGGCGATTGATTGTCGGAGTCTGCGGTGACGCAATGAATCAAATGATAGGGGGCTGAGGTGGGCCACCTTAGCGAAGCGTTTTACGAGAAAATTCATTTTGCAATAGTAATGGTGAGACAGACCATAGAGACTTTTCTGTTATTTAGAAATTGAATAGAGAAGATAGAAATCAGGAAAATTGAGTACTTTATGTGAAGAAAGAATTCCATTCAAATACAGCACTGCCATATATTGGGAAAATATGTCTTCCAGTGACGTCATAGAATAGAAAAGTGAAAGTACTGTACAGTGTTTAACTGCATTATCTGCGGTGCCTACACTTTTCTATTCTATGACGTCACTAGATGAGATTTTGTCCTGGTGTATGACACTACTGCCCAAATATCCAAATTTTTAGTCTCCAATTTCTAGAACTCTGTATTCCAGTTCTGAATGACTCCATTCTGCGAAGATAAGTGTCAATGATAGGGATATCGAAACCACCTCTCAATAATTGATCAAAGACCTAGAGCAACCTCCTTCGTGAGCAACGACAGTAAAAAATCCCACCTTCCCAGGCCCTTGAGCAACCTTCGTAGGTGTAAGGATCCAGTATCACAATTTTTCCCAATTTTCGCCCGTGTACGAAAGTGCAGCCTTAAGGACTGCTCATTGTTAGCTCTCAGGAACGGTCTCGGCGTCGCTCACGTAGGTACGGCAACGTGCCTGGTATCGTAGAAATTGCTGTAACACCACACCGATCACGTAGCAGGCGGATGGTCCCTCGACCTCATCGGGTCGATGATGATGGTCCCGCGCCCGCGCTTCTCTCGCGGTGTGAATGAAGAGGACTAAAGATTACGAGCGTCGCAAATTGCTGTCAATTTTGGCGATTTTTTCGTGCTTTTCGGAGTCGCGTGAAACGGCGCGCAGTTATCGACAGAACAGGGCAAAGTACACCGCGAGGACGATCCATCTGATGATGATGGACGGTAACGGAATCGGTGAGCGAGCGATTCGAGCGTGAGCGCTTCCAGGAGTGTTCGTGATCGTTCGATTACCATAGATCCGTGGCCGCGTGTCATCTTTATTCGGTAAATTAATACCTGTCGTCGTAAAGCGTGCCTCCCCTCTGGACCCCGCGGATCCCCACCTTCCGAGACGTGA
Source organism: Calliopsis andreniformis (assembly GCF_051401765.1). NCBI lineage: Eukaryota > Metazoa > Arthropoda > Insecta > Hymenoptera > Andrenidae > Calliopsis > Calliopsis andreniformis. Next base: position 4,655,739 of record NW_027480432.1, on the reverse strand, counting down.
CTGATGAATATTTAAGCCGATTCGCGCGAGAGAGGATCCCTGGAGAGCTGAATGAGATGCGATCGGGAAAATATATGTACACGTACACGTTGTGTCATATGGGCCGAGTCTAAATATAATCTGCGCGGAGGATGGTCTAGCGGAGTCGAGGTCGAGAGATCGGTCGACTTATGATAATTTTCCTAAGAGATGGGCTGCAGCAGGTGCTCGGTAAATAACGCGCAAGGTGAAACGTCTACGTTCAGGGACTCTCGGTGGTCGATTTTAGAGAACTCATCTTGAGTTCTTAAAATGTAGAGAGTTAAAGACTTAAAATATATATATAGAGAGAGAGAGTCTAAAATGTAGAGAGACTTAAAATGTAGAGAGAAGATTCTATGAAGAAAGTAGACCTCATGGAATACTAGGGTCAATTTGAGGGTAAGAAGAGAAGAAGATCAAGAGAACTGGGTACAGAAATGGGTAATGTAGGCTAAAAAGGGGTAAAATATGTTCGACAGGTGCTAAAAATTTTGAGGGGTGATTCTAGATGTCAAAATAGGACGAAAATAAAGAATAACAAAACCACGTTTGAGGCTTCGTTTCAGAGTTATTAATTCTTGATAAAACCCCTGACATTGTGTCAGACTCGAGACTTATTCTACTAATTTTCCTGTTCTGATTCTGGTCTTATTTTACTAAATTCTCTGTGTCTGACTCAGCGCTCATTCTACTGATTTCAGTGTCTGCCTCTGGACCTATTTCCCTGACTTCCCTGTGTCTGACTGAGGACTTATTCTCCTAACTCGACTTTCCTTCACTTACCTACTACATGTCGCCAGTAGACCACGCCTCAACTCAGACACATTTCACACCAACTTCAATCTTCCTTCTGCACCACTAAATCACTCTGAATCGAAGCATCGAACACGATATTATCCTTCTTGCTTTTCATCCCATTTTAACCTGCACAATCACCCCTCTAAATTAGCATCTACCGAAGTAAAGGAACCAGAAACCCTCGCCAAAACTCTCCACCTCACGCTCCCAAGCTCCCACTCTGGACCAATTTCCACAAAAGCTCAGGTGATACAGGCGGGGCCCGAGGTCAGGGCATCGCAAACAACGCCACGTAGCCGGTGCACACAGCGTGTAGGATGAAGTCTTCCCCGCGAAGCGGCCATTATCGTTATGATCACCCAGGGCCAGGTAGATGCCACCCCGTGATTACCGTATCGGCCGGCGATCGACGGCGACAGGACTCGCCATTATGCGATCGACACCTTCCGAGACACGTTCGCGCCGTAAATCATCGGCTAAACGGAAAAGCCCGTCGGCTGTGTTTACGGGCGAAAGGGGACGGGAATGTAACACCGTGATATCACGAGCGTGTGCACGCGCCTACACGCGCATTGATTTCACGCCGGGACACCCAGACTCGCTGAGAGCATGCTGAAGGAGGACGCGTCAGCTGGGATCAGGGGAAGAGGATCGAGGCTGGGCGTCGTGGCGACTGGGGATCTTGGGATTCAAGACAGCTGGGCCTTTTGGTTAACCCTTTGGGGATGTTTCTGATGCAGGAGCACTGTGGAGAGGGAAATGAAAATTGTGTTGAGTGGGAAGCTTGGGTTTTCCAAGGTAAATTTTGAGGGTAATTTAGACAAATTTAGGTAGTTTTCTAAGGTGAATTTATAAGGTAAATTTGTGAGGGAAGTTTCAAGTTGCTTCTACGAGATATAAGTATCTCAGCGATCTTTTATCGACTTCTATATACAACCAATCCTCTCAAAAGGAAACAAAGTCTGAGTCACCAACCCTAGTCTCTCCGAGTATCACGAACCACATCCTCTTCAAGCATCAGCCGACCAATTCCACTGGGATCAGCGGAAACAAGGCTGGCGCCAGGAGGATCCCTCCGAACCAGGGCTAGATCGTTCCCGACAAGGATACAGATGTCTCGTTCATTATGACGCGAAACGAACGAAAGAAAAGCACGAGGCTGGGTAGGAGCCTGTCGTGAGGGGAAAGGCATGAAATTCCCGCCATTCACGATGTCAGCTATTAACGAACGTACGGCGTCTACATCCTTTACAAGTCAGCTGCTTTGTAGACGCCCGACCCTGGCGGTCTGTGGGCAGCGAGAGCGCGCTCTTTAACCGCATAATCATTCGAGCTGGGAACCGACGCGTTATAATAACGTTAACACTTGGAATTACACGTTAAGGGCCGACTGATTCCTGCAGCCCAGCTTGTGGAAGATGTACGACTTTCCTATTGGCGTTCGATCGGGACACGATACGCGTCAATGCAAGCCTCGCGATAATCAGCGTGCCCCAATGGTCGTTAGCGAATTTCCACCCTTTTGTTCGGTATTTTTATTGTCTTCGCCGCGGCTTATTTAGAGGCGGCGTGAAACGAGGGAGACCTTTTCATCCTTCGGGCCCAGGCTTCCCTAGAATTTATTAATTACCATGTGTCATGAGGAGGATAGACGAGACGCGAGTAATTCTTGCGAGTAGGCGTACAGTGGCATCCCTCTTTGGGACTGAATGACGCGGTCGATGAAAGGGGTGAATCGACTGGATGATGGCTGAAGGAGATTTGCTTAAGTCTTAGGGAAAATAGAGGAGGTGAGGATTTGAGTCTCGTGTGGTTGTGGAGGAGGATTTAGTGAGGATGTTGCAGGATGATTTCAATTAGCGAGGATGAAGGTAGAAGTTTGTAGAATTATAGGGGTGGTTTGGCACCTAATTAACTGTTTATTAGTGTTGCGTAGTGGTGGGATTCGAGGTGTTTTATTTGGGTGTTCGGTAGAGGCTAGTTGAAAGTGTCTAATGAGGTTTCGAGGGAGAGTGCAATTTAATTGAATTGCGAGGTGAATCGAAGTAGAAGATGGTTTTATGAATTGACTGTGAAATTAACTGACCCCGAAGCTGGAGCTTTATTGCAACAATTTTTGTATCGAAAAATAACTTAGTAGAGATCACTCTGACGCTGAAAAATAAAAGAAATAATCCTAATTGCAGGCTACTCAGGTTACAGTTTAATGTATCGTGTAACCTGAACCTGTTCGTTCCAATAGAAGGCAGTTTCTGATAATTAATTTTAGATTTATAATTGATGTTCCATTAGATAATATACCTACTCAGATTTTCAAATCACTAACCCTTTGAACCTAAACCTATAAAGATAGCTATGTGGCAAGAAGAAATTTTAATTCCCTCAAACTTTCTATTATATTTCAAACCACACAACACTCCATATTTTTCCTTTATTTTTCTCAATTAATTCCTCTGAAAAATTCTGCAAAAAAATCACACACTCAGAACAACATAATTCTCCATTTCCAATACAGAATAACCACCCCAAAATGAATTCTACTTCCCTTAATCAAATCTTCAAGTAGAAGTTCTTTCAGAAGCATCTTCTTCACGAAGAATTTCATTCATCATGATGCCATCAGCATCAGCATTCCAAGAATCCAGTTCAAACGCGCCTGGCAAACATCCAGAAGGGAAAACGACGGAAATCGATCGAGGAAGGTCGACGAGGCGCGCGTAATCGATCGAAAATAGCCTCGATTAATGGCGATCGGGTCGACTAGAGCGCGACGGCGTAGATTCTCTGTTTTGGGCGAACGATTGTGAAACCCATGGAATCGGGGACACATCAGAGATACAGGGGACTCGATCGAGAGCTGTTAGTCGATTCGGGCGCCGCTCGGGTTGGAAACGTAGCGGGAGTAGCCAGTTGAAAACTGGGCGGATCGTAAAAACTAAGCAAACGCGCGTAAACTTGTGAATTTATGGAGATGCTCGGCCGAGCACCGCAAACGAGGAATTAGAAATCGACCTCCATCTCTCGGGACTCCGACCGGAGGTCGTTATGATAATTCGGTGAAACTGGAATTGGAGTATATCCATGTCGTGTGCTCACTGACACAGCCGCTGCTTGTGTCGCGGCTCGACGAAGTCAGAGAGATTCGTGGTTCATCCTCGGAAGGTTAATTGTTTATTTGTTTACTTGGTTAGAGGAGACTTCGTTTAGTTTTTAGTCAGATGTTTGGTATGAGCTGTCGAACTAGAAATGAAATACTGTGGTGTTTATGAGGGATAGAAATTAGGGGCTTTTGTCTGCTGATAGATGTGTGTGGATTCGGAAAATAATTTACTAAGAAGGTGGACCGAAGGAGACTTTTTCAGACTTGTAACATACGTACTTGAAATTAGAATATCTGAAAATTTGAAAATATGAAGATTTAAATTTTTGAAAATTTAAATTTTTGAAAATTTGAAGATTTAAATTTTTGAAAATTTGAATTTTATTTACTATTCTTATACAGGTTTGGCCTCGTTTACATATAATGCAATATTCACAGTGTCCTGGACCACGTTAAAACAGTCTGCAATAGCCTCTCATAAAACCTCTCAGTAACTTCAAAGTAGAATACCCAATCTTCCTCAACACCTTCAGCCAAGAAACCCCCACACTAAGAAACACTCAACCTAATCAAACAAACTCCATCATTTCCTACCTCTCACAATTCCTCCCATAATTCAAAGCTTGCTATCGTTTCATTAGCTCCCTTCCTCCGCTGGCAGAATCATCGTTAAAGCGTTTGCAAAGCGATGCGCGATCATCGCCGAGGAATCTTCCGCCGGAGGTGCAGGAACGTTATCATTCAAATGTATATTAACGTCGCGGCGTAATAGAGAATTTATCGTCGTCTGCACACAATGGTGTCCTCCAGACCAGTGCAATCACGTTTATTTCTCGTTCTCAAGGCGCGCGTTCTTTCAGCGAGCAATTTATGGATCCGCGGCTGGCACCGCGGTGACATAACCCAGGATCATTTTTCTCCCCAGACTGACAGCGTCTCCGTGGAGAAGACTAATCTGCCAGCACGATCGAGATGAATCGAATTTCTCGAAGCGCGGATGTAATTATGGCTGGAAAAGCCAGAGGGGGGAAAATCATCGAAGAAAAGGAAAAACAACGACGCACGAGGTACCTGTTCGGCTTCTCTGCGCGCTCGCCAGTGACATTTTCCTGCGTCGATGGATCGCCGATAATTGCCCAACAAGCGTGGCAAAGAGATCCAGTGGCAGATAAGCCTGAGGATCGATGGCGATACAATCTGATTTATATTGAGCACGACCTGGCTACACGCGCGAACGTTGATTTTCAAGCGACCTCGGGAGGCGTTAATTGATATTTTATTTAAATCGCTCGACGATCGAGGCGAGTCGAATCGTTGCGACATCGATCACCAGTGAAGATTCCTTATGAAACGGTCAATGGGTCCGAGGATTCCTTAATTGCTCGGTTGACCTGTCATTCGTAAATATAAAGACTTCGATTTTTCATCTCTGCCGATTCTTTGATGTTGACAGTCTGAAAAATGCGGGGCCTTCTTTATTTTAATATTTTTGATATTCAAGGATCGAGATTGGGTCTGAAATTTTGGAAAGTTGTGTTCAAGAGATGATTATATTTCTGATAATATTTTATTATGTAGTCAGTAGACATCTCAGTACACATCTTTTTGATAAGAACTTCGTAGCAAAAATTATTCCTCATTTAAATACATAGTAGATAATCTGAGGACTTCGGTCAACCTAGCATTAGACATCCTCATGCCTCAAATTAACTCTCAAATTTTGTTCCCTTCTCAGATTCACTGCAACAGAAATAAATTCCAAAGGTTCTCCAGGGCTCTTCCATCCCTCGAGATCACAGCAAATGAAGCTAATCCCCTCGAAACTTTTATCTCAAACGCGTCCAAACCCCATTTCGCGTCTCAGTCGACGAGATTCTAGGGCGTATCGTACTTTCTCCGCGACCCGGGTCACAGGGCGTGAGAAGGTCTCGAAGTGACGTCACTGTAGACCAACGTGCCGCAGAATAATTGCAGCCTCGTGGCAAGTGCCGTGTCATTAGGCGCCGCGATCATAGAATTTCGTGTCGTTCGCGTACGAAATGGTCATTAAATCATTATGTTTATCCGTCAACCCCGCGTGGCCAGCAGCCTCTTGACCTCCTCCTCGCCTCGACGCTGGCCCCTGGCCCCTCCTCAGGCCCGTTGACCCCGCGACGAACCCGAGGAAGGTGGACGTCGTCGGCCATCCACGGTCGTTCCCGATCGTCCTCGTCCCATCGAGCCATCGTCCAGCCGCCGTTTCCCTCCTGTTTATCTCGCTGCCTCTTCCGTCTCCTCTCGTTAGCGAGCGGTTTTTTCTGGCTCGTCCACAGTGGCTCGGAGGGAACGGCCCCTAAGCCTGGCCAGCGACGAAAGGCACCGATCGCGGCCAATTCGGCGTGCCGCCTGTCTTTTATGACAGTCAGGTGCCGTATAAATTTGCTTAATACGCGGCGACCCTGGAACAGCTGGGCCTGGTAATGGAATCTCCATATACGCGATTCTTTATTACGTCGAAAACTGCGAAGCGGCCGGTTCTTCGAAGTCGGTCGCAGCGCGTAACAGCCAACCGCGATGGATTATTTACTGCGCTCTGGATGGCACTTGCCGCGATGGACAGCCATGGACAGGCTTCTGCCACCTATCGATAGCGTGGCATTGAGGGGTGTGATGTCATGGAGGAATTCAGTGCTGACGAGCGGCAGAGGGAAATTCTATATGTGGGCTGTTGAGGGAATTGGTACCATTTTTGTGGTGGGACTTCTGTTGCGTCGAGATAACGATATTTATTGAGGTATTTATTGGTTGCAGTTGGTAAGTGGTATTGTCAGGGGTATCGATTGTACTGTGGGAGTCGTACAATAGTTGGACTCTGCTGTGATGGGATTTTGAATGGCACCGCGGGGATACCATTTGCGTAATGGTGTTTATTTCGTTATAGGAGAGGTGGGATATACTTGTGATTGAAGATAGTTAGACAGAATTTTGCCATGGTGATAACCTTTGGAGTATTGACCCATGGGATTCATGGGTCAAGGCCTGGAACAACTGAATATTGTTACCATTTGCTTTCAAAAGCCTTCAAATCCCTCATATTAATGACTCTCAGATAATGCCGCGGAAATAATTAGCTTAAAACCGACGTTCCAGTTTGCTTCTTCAGGACTAAGGAACTCTAATACTCTGATACTATTAACAGTATTAATATAAGTAATTAATAGACCATTAACATGAATAATTCTGACCCCGAAAGCCTAGAAGTTCAAAGCCTTCAACTTTCCTAATCTTCGAAATACTTTTCCATATTTATTCCAATTTTCGAATCTTTTCAAAGGCGCCTAAAATACAGCATCTCCACTTGGATTTGCCCCCAAACAGCGACGATGGGACCTCAGCTTCTTTCTCACGAATCACGCTCAATTCGATAACGAACAGCCCCGGCTAATCCCCGTTTATCGCTGCGTGCCCGTGGTCGGGCACGTTTCACGCTCGGCGATCTCGATAAGCTTGAGGCCGAGCGCGGCCACGGCAGCGCCGCCTTCTAAATACTGTGGTAATGGCGCTTAATATATCGCCAGCAGATAACAATCGTCGGAGAAACGCGGCGATACGCGCCTCTGGACTTTTACCAGGCTTTATCTCCTCGCAGAGGGCCCTCTCCCCCCTCCTCGTGTAAAAGATCGCGCGAGGAAACGAGCGAACGCAGGCGAATCTACGCCTCGCTTCGCAACACACCCTGAAGTCCCCCGTTTCCCTCGTCCTCAGCCCCTCTTCGCGTGGATCTCGAGGAGATCCTTCGTTCACCTCCGCGCCACCTTTAAGACAGATCCGTCTCGCGTGCGAGATCCCCTTGAGATACCCTGACGAGCCGCGCAACCGTGTCCGACGCGGCAATTAAACGTTTCGGGGAGATTTTAATCCGAGGCTGTGACCTCGCGAGCCTCCGTCGTCTTTGAATGTTTGATGCATCGGTGGAGAAGGGGAACTGAGGGGGGAGAGAAAGGAGAAAGGTGGGGCTGAGGTAGTTTGGATATTGGATCCTGTTGAGATCCATTGAAGTGGTTATGAAAGAGTTTGAATGAGTTTGAGGTGGTTTCAAAGGGTTTGGAGTGGTTGGAGTGAGTGCAAGAATGGATTTGAGACGCTTCAAGTAAGTCTGAATGAGTTCAACGGGATCTCAAAAAATTGGGACAAGTTCCAGAAATTGTTTGAGCATATTGAAGCTTGTTGCAACAAGTTTGAGTGCGTTTGAAGTGAACTATACCTAAATTCTCCTCTTCCAAGACTCTTGGATTATTAAATAAGTCTTGTCAATATCAGCCAGTTCGCAGTCCATACAGAATCCTAGCTCTGGAATGTCGAGGATCAATCGAGATAACCAAAACCGGTCGACCGAGGTCTGCCACAGGCTCGAAATAATTTCGGGCTATAACACGGGAAAAATAACGGTGTGCGGTCCATATTGGCCAGAACGCAGGGTCACTCTTAATATCAGGATCTATCTCCTTGTATCAGATCGAAGGAAACAGTCTTAATACCTCGAAAAACGTGGCGTCTATCTCGTGTTTATGGCTGCCTTCGTTATGGTCAGGTGATTCAGGGTATCAGGTGTCGTCTGACTAAATCATCGATTGGGTATCTTTCCCCTTGAAATAAATTACTTGACTTCGAACAGTTTGTACACACTCTCCTCCAGAAACGAGTTACTTCAAGCGTTCTCAGTTTTTAAAAAACGATACAACGTTAAATACTTATTATTGTTACAATATTGTTATCGTAATTTTTGTGCAAGTTTCACGCGTCAGGTCGCAAATTTCTAGCTCATGTATCACACGGGAAGCTTAACGAATGACACAGGAGGACAGCAAGGTTTGGGGGAGGGTTTGCATCGGTCACAGAGCGTCGATACTCGGGCGTCGATTGATCGAATCGAGCAGGGAGCACGTGCACGCGTACACGTAAGCTCATCGGGTCCGCCAGTAAATACACGATGGGAGCGGTGTTCGATATATATTTGATAAGCTGCTACATGGCCGGTCGACCGCTGACAAATCGTCCTGAGATCGCCAAACCGATACCGCGGGCCTGGACGACGTGCTGATACACCGATGCATGACGGTGAACCGAGTGAAGCCTCCCCGACGACGGGGAACCCTTCTTTCTATGAAACGAATGCCTCGACAGCGCTTCAGAAGATCCGAACAAAGTGGATTCATGTTCCTTACTTTTACTTCAACATTGTGGGTACATTTTGTACTTGGAGAGAGATGTGCTAGATTTCTCCAGGCATTTTAGTTGAGAAAGTCCGCCAGCTGGTGAATTAAGAACCTCGATTCACTGGCTTCTATTCAGGGTGTTTGATAATAAATACCAGATATTTTAACAGGTGATTATATTTGTCGAAATAGGACGAAAATTAATTGTTGCAAAGATGTCTGACTTATTTTACTGTCGAGGTACGTTAGTCAGGTGAAGCACAATAGAGACAGTAGAATAAGACCCAAGTCAGACACAGGGAAGTCAGTAAAATAAGTCCAAAATCATACACAGTGTAGTCAGTAGAATGAGTTCAGAATCAGACACATCGAGCTCAGTAGAATAAATCCTGACGTAGACACAACGCAGTACAATAAGTATTGAGTCAGACAACTCAGTAAACTCAGTAGAACAAGCCTCGAGTCAGACACAATGCTAGGTGTTTTCCCAGTAATTAATAACTTTAAAAACTCTCTTCATCTTCGTCTTATACTACTTTGAAACATAAGACCAGCAAGGAGTTCCCAAGAAAAATCCTCCTTTCCCTCTCGCGCCAAGTGGAACAAAAGGAAGTTCGTAAAAAACCCTCAACAGCTCAATTCTAACACCTCGTTCCCCGACCACAGCGTTTCAGTGAACGGTGAATCACGGATCGACGTATTCGAATGCGTCTACTTAGAAATCGATCCAAGATGATCATGGCACGAGGAGATCCGTGCGAAATAGGAGGGAAAGGGACCAGGCGCGATCAGACGCTGGGGATCGATAATGGAGCGACCGGTCGCGGCCCTGCTCTACCACCGCGAGAAAGATCGTTCGCGCGATCGTATCTCGGGGTGAGATCTTAGGATCGTGCGCGATAGAGCAAGATAATGGAGATAATCTTCGACGCGGCTCTGCTCAAAAGATCGCACGCCCACGCGCTCCTTGACCAGAGATCGGTCCCTTCGCGATATCGATCCGCTAGGATCGATTTTTGGAAACGGTTCGACGACCTCGAACACCTTCAAGATCGAAATGGTACCTCTTCATGAATATGTAGAAAAGCTCTATTATAGACACATTCGACGAAATCTACTTGGAAAAATTGAAATTGGTCAATTGAACAATCTGAATTTCTGTATACTTGAAAATTTGAATATTTGAAATTTTGAATATTTGAATTTTTAAAAGTTTCAATATTTAAAATTCTGAATATTTGAATTTTTGAAACTTTGAAGACTTTTACCGTGGCACTTCTCTACAATAATTATTAATGATTTCTCTAATGAATAATTACCTACTATTTTATCAGTTTGCATAATACGCAATCTAAATTCTCCACTATTTCCTCCTTTTCGACTTCTTGCGATATCGCGAAGCCAAATGAAGGACCACTGAGAGTTCGTAATATTCTCGTTTCGTATGGACGCGTCTATCGGCGGATACGCGGCTCTTTCGAAACTTTTTACGATCGAGCGGGAATGAATCAAGCCCGACGTCGAATTGGCCCCCGCTTGAATTATTCATGGATTTGTGGCAATTAGTTGTGCCCCTTTTTAGCGAGACGATGAACGACGATGTTGATGGTCTCGCTGCTACTTCGTGCTGGTTTTTTGCGACGATTAGTTATCGGTCGTTGGCAAGTGGAGTGCGTCCAACTCCGCTGGACCTGATTGCCTCCGATTCTAGCTTCGTTGGCTTCGAAATTTTTCAGAGATCTTTATTTATGACACTTGGAAGGTACAGTATTTAAGGGGAAGTAAAAAGGATTTACTGTAAAGGATGTGGCTTCGATTGATGAAGACCAGAGGACTGGAAGCCTCTTTGTTAATGATGATGGGTGATTTAACGCTTTGCTAGTATACTAAATCACGTTCGATTCGAAACATTTGGTACTAGGTAACGCAGAGATGAATTTACATCTTGTATAGATATCTGCTTGCGTAAGAATCTTAGAATATCTCGACACATTCGATCCTTTTGAAGCTATATATCACTTACACACCACCTATCCCTAAATTTCCTCTATTTTAGAACCCTAAACATTCAATAATGCTGCACAGTAGCTACTCTAAAACTAGAATATTTCATAATACTCGTATAATTCTTTAATCAAATATTTGCTTTGAAAGTGTCTAAGAAAACATGCCAAATGCCAATGGTAAGTGGCGTGGCTAACTGATTGTGAGTTTGATACTCGAGTTTCTCTCAGAGTTCCCTCCGATTCGATCTCAACCGAGTCGACTGACAGCATCAATGCCTGGAACGCGCGTAAATACAGCCGCAGCCTGCGATTCATCTCTCCGCGAGTAATCACCATATCGCTGCTGATGAAATTCAATTTCAGACACTTCCTAGGAAGGTTTTGAATCGCGTTCATTAAGCACAGCGTCCCTTTCTCTACGCATTCTCGATGTTCCCTTCCACGACGAATGACTCCCGCGAAAGGAAGGAAGAAGGAGACATTAGAGCAGCTCATTTTGATGAGATTGAGTTAGAAGATTAAACATTGGGAAGAGAATCGAATGTTCTTGGTGGGAGAAATTATTCCAAATTGAGAAAATATTGCAAGTTTGATTATATTTTGCCAGGTAGTAATTAATATTATTAATGATTTAAAAGACACAATGTTGTTAATAATAATGTATGTGATGGACATTGTTGCTATAATAGTTATTTTATGGAAGCTAACGATTTGTCAGATATAGCTTTGGAATAAATGAACTCGGTGAATTGGATTGTGTCGAACTTTTGTTGACGTCACTGTTTTGTTTTGATTATGAAGGTATAATTACCCTTGCGTGGTCGACGAATTTTTCAGTCGCTCCTGGGACTCCGGAGCGGTCGGATCGATCCTACCTTGGACTCCTTGGACCCCTTGGACCCCTTGGGCCCCTTGGACCCCTTGGACCCCTTGGACCCCTTGGACCCCTTGGACCCCTTGGGCCCCTTGGGCCCCTTGGGCCCCTTGGACCCCTTGGACCCCTTGGACCCCTTGGACCCCTTGGACCCCTTGGACCCACTGGACCCTCTGGACCCTCTGGACTCTCTGGCACCCCCTGCACACCCTGCACACCCTGCACACCCCTTCCCTTGGTAAGTCATAACTCTACATGCCCCAACTAATAATGACCCCTTGGACCCCTTGGGCCCCTTGGACCCACTGGACCCACTAGACCCTCTGGACAGCCTGCACACCCCTTCCCTTGGTAAGTCATAACTCTACATGCTCCAACTAATGATGACACCTTGGACCCCTTGGAGCCCTTGACTCTGGCGAGTCTCAACCCTTTACTAATCCCAACTAGTGACCACTCCTGATCTCTAAATCCCCTCAAGTTAACAAAGTCTGACTAATAGTAAATATTAACTACTATTAAATGCTCCTGACTTATACAAATAGTGGACACTTATTCCTACTGCCCACTGGTCAGTCCATCTTCTTCTGAATTTAATATTTCCTAGAATCTCAACAAAATTTCTAATTTTTATTATTCAACTTTTAATACTACTCCACATCAAACCTCATCTTTTCCCAACATTACCCATCCCCTCCCCAAAACCCCCAAACTCAAGAATTCCACTCCACCTATCATCCCATCTCCCACGAATATCCTCCTCATAAGGCCTCGATACTCTCCCAAAAATCAGGACCTCCCGCTATTCCCGTGCCTTGATCTCGATTCGGTCCCCGAGTATCGCGTTACCCCTAAATCGCGTCTCTATCCTCGAAAATGACCAGGGCCCTTCCCGCGGCCACCGACCGGTGTGGTCGACATAAGAAAGCATAAAAGTCGCGGCGATACGATCACCCGGCATTCCAGCTCGTTCTTTATCCCCCAACCAGCTATAAGTCCTGGGCGAAGGAGTCGCGCGACTGGCCCGTCCCCCTAAATATTTTAATTATTCCCAGGGCGTCGGTGCTCGCCGCGAGATTACGCGACCCGAGGCGTCTTTTGATCGACGATACGGGGTCAGGCTGGGCCATTGTCGCCGCGGGACAATCAAATCGCTGGGATTCTCGGCGCGCGAGCCGCCTGGTAGCCGAGGCACCTTTTCCCTCTTATCGCCTCAGCGGATCTCCCGAAAACTATGCCAGAGATGCGCCCCCGATAACAGCGCTCGGATTCGATGAATCAACGCGGATTTCCACGGCTGTCTGCCACTGTCGATTGTTCAAAGAGCCGAACAGGGGATCGCTACCGCAGCGCTGTCGAGGCGGAATTAATTGCTGGCAAATTAGCCAATCGCGGAGAGGATCGACGTGATCCTTCGCCGTGTAACGGGGTGTTATTCACTGTTGCGAGGATACGAGGGGATTTAGAGAGGCTTGAATGCCCGTTTCAGGAGGGAACAGCTGGATGGCCGAGAGTATACCGGTACACGGTGAATACCTAATTAAGATCTTAATTACGCGCGGCTGGGGTGAGCAGCGGTTCAACCTTCGACCGACTCCCACGAGTTGCAGTTTATAAGATTGTTAATATCGTCATTTATACGTCGGCGCATGGGGAGATCGTTAGTTAGTACCTGGTCGGCCGTTAATCAGCATCCGGTTCTGCTGGGACCTAGCTACCCTTTCAGACGCAACCCTTTTGTCCGTCAGTTGGATAAAAGGGGGACCTGTTGAAACGAACGCCGCGGTAATGATAATCGTTCCGATGCGCGCTTCGCTATTTCGTAATTAGTCGGCACGGGGACGGGAGGGGGGAGGTGCGTCATTAACGCCGGCGGCGGATAAATTATTCGATTGTAATATTTCATTGTGTTACAGGGTAATTGAAGACCGCCGCGGTAATGGAGCTCGATGCTTGCGGGATCCGAAAGGTGCTTATGGCGGAATTGACGGTGGGAGACCGCCGTTAGACGAGGAGATAGTTTGTTAGGCGGGACTTAGTGGGAAATTTTTTTAAATTGGGACGAGGAGTGATTGATAATGCCTGGAAAAAGGAATTCCAGAAATTCGTCACATAATTAGGCCTCGTCTGAGGACTATCTATTTTAATTGAAATCAAATTTCAGAGGGTTGAAGTTTCTCATAAATAAATAAGGAGACAGTTCTACAAAATAGTTCTGCACTAATAAATCAAAAAATATCAAATAACGACGTGCTCGCAACGAGAAGACATCTTAATTTCTTTTTAAGATTCTGAGAAACCTGAATTTGAAAAATTACAATAGTTTTATGTAGCTTCATATTTTGTGCGATCGAAAACTTCTCGCCAGGGGTAGTATTACCAACATCTGCTCACAACCTAGTGGAACTATTTAACAAATAATCAGTCTATGTACAGTTCTTCCAGTCAAGATTATTCAGTGCCCATCTCTGAGATGATAAACCTTTATCACATCTAAGTATGTTGATGGATCTCGCGATGCAGCGTTCTCCCACCTCGATCATCGTTCGCAGTGCTCTTCCTAGACAAGGCAGGCTTAACCACCCGCTAATTGAAAGAAAAGAATCGATTGGATGCCCTCCCCCCTGGTACCTCCGCCAATTACTCAATCCCAATCATCGGAATTAAATCTCAACGCCTCCTATCCATCATCGGTGGAGGCTCGCTGTCAGTGCCACGCGGAAAAATCCGAATTCGCGGTCCCGCGCCGCGTCCCGTCGAGCTTGTTAAAACTGAAACGGAAGAGGGGCCGGGGAAACATATTGTTTCTGTCAATCGCGAGCCTGCAGTCGATTTCTCAAGGTTCGTCAAGCAACAGGCATTCCGCGGGGTCCTGGGACACGACTCCTCGGAGTTCCAGGTGAGGAAACTGACTCCTGAGGTGTTTAGCGAGAGAATTGCATCGGTGGGATTTGTGTCGACAGCTTGGAAGCTTTCCACCTGAATCGATTAGGGTCGAAGTGAACGAGGACGCTTGGAATTCAGTTTCTAGGTGTCTGGGGCCTTAGAGTAGACTCTTTGAAACCTGGACTTAAATCCCTGCTTGAAACTTTGTGCAGGTGTTCTTGTAGATTACTTACAAGTAGAGATTTCTAAATAAGGGGTTGCTGAGGAATTTTATTTTTGTGTACAGGGAAGTGCAGACATTATATATGTATATATCTGGATCCCAGAACCAGAGTGTATCAAGTCCACTTATTTTCCATGGAACTTGATACACTTTGACTCTGGAGTCCAGATATGCCTTAACATTTTTTTTAATTATCTATAACTGTACATATTATATAAAATATAGAATTACACAAGAGCTAATATCAAGAAAATTAAATTAAAGCCTAAGTCATCTTCTACCCAGTCAACAATTCACACCTACAGTGACAGATTCTCAAGTAAAGATCCGTCAAGTGAAACTATCGTGAGAAACTCTCAACTAAAGATCCACCGCAGAGTTCTCCTCACATCAAGCGATCTGAAAATAGATCTCAAGCTAGGATCTAGGTGCAAACTTCCACTCGAATCTCACCCAGCAACAGTTCCACCAGGGATCTCGCGAAGGGACACCTGTGCGGCCACAACTCGCGCGGATAATAATTGATACCCCCGCGAGGGGCCAGCCGAGCCACGGCCACTCGTCAGTCGTGATTAATAAGTCATTCATTAATATAAATGAATTCTCCCGGCTCGAATGATTCCATGATGAATCGGCTGCATTTACTGGTACGCGAACGCCTGGCGGGTGTGAACGTGGCGTCAATCGCGGACAGCTTTGTACCACTTAAAGCGTTAAGCTGCGCACGTTCGCGGGTTCGTGCGGCTGGCAGACGCGTCGGGGTGGCTGGCGCGTTCAATCCCAATGTCTCGGGAAAGGCTGACGCGGAAGTCTTCTGTCTTGATGGGAAAATTAATTTTGATGCGGGCCTGGGACTGGGAAATGATGGGTCAGGTGGATAGAGAAGAGAGATCACATGTTTCTTTTTAGTTGGAATTCTTGGGAAATGTTGAAGTATTTTTTTCTATCCAGAGAAGAATCCATTTTCAGCTTAAAAATAAGGTTTTAGGATCTGACAGGTTTTAGGATTTTAGAGATATTTTAATCGTGCATGTAATAGGGTATAAAATAATGAGACATTTATCTAGGTACCTTAATACTCATCTAACATAAAAATCTCCTGCATCATCATTTTAAAAAAGAAAAACGACAATCATGATAAAAGGTTCGTAATATCTTTCCATTCAGATCTTCCTTACAGCACAAGTCAAACAAAAAATACTCTCTGCATGAAAAGAAGCGCGTTCTGAAAAAGAACCACAGAAACAAACGAGTGCATCCCAAAGGCTGCATCGAATGCACAGTGCAGTCCCCAGAGTGCACCTGTCAATGGTCATCATTCAACAGCTTCATTGACCCTTCGGGATCATTTGAGACGCAGTGATTCTCAGGACAAGTTTCACAAGCAATTTATTGTAGAAAGGGGAGTCGATGCCTCGCCTTGATACTGGCAGGCACTGGTTCATGGGGCGGGGGTTAATGAGACACACTGATTGGCTTCGAAGATCCATAGTGTGGCTGACGTTGATCAATTTTTATCCGAGGTTATTTGCATACAACTGGCGCGCACCGCCAGTGGCGTAGTGCTTGCCTGCGCGTCGGTGTCTGACTACGACTGACAGTTACTACTGAATTCTGGAGATACCAGCTTCACTGACGATATTCCACTTTTTCAAAAAATTGATTTATCCTATAGGTACCACTGTCTCTTTTTGACTTCCTTATTGTACTAATTTATAATTGAAAAATTAATTAGACACTCTAGAAAATTAAATAATTGTGAAATACTTACTATGAAAAGAGAATATTAAAATTCTACATTTACTATAATTAAAATGAATGGGTTCACTTTTAGGAATTTTGTGAAACATATTTCTACGCTCATCAGTATCTAAAATTGTTCTGTAATAAATAATTGCAACAAGTACCTAAGAATTTCCAATGTACAAAAGACGTCTCAGAATTCAACCTAACACAACTGCCTTCGCTAAAAAAACAGTAAAGCAGATGCTGAAATTTAATGAATTATACTACCACGATAAAAAGGTCCAAGGTCACAGACAGACGATAGCAACCATCAAGGTGTTAACATTTTTCCCATTTTCTTTCGGCTGATGGGAATGACTTAAGTCTGCCGTTAATTTCACTCGATTGATAGACGATGGAGGAGGATCGAGACGTCCGCGAGCGACGAGGCTGATTCGCGTTCGCGATGCGTGCATAATTTCCAAGACTGTTAGACACGCGGGGTGACTCGCGGCATTCGATACGGGAAAAATCTCGAAACGAAACGTCCCGACGCTTCGCCAGTGATCGATCGTTCCCTCGTGCGAGTCGTCATCACATTAATCTACCGCGAAGTAATTCGTTCTGCACGCTTGTCGATAATTTAATTAGACGCTGTTTATCGCTCGGTAATTAAACCGTGTCGCCCTCGTTCTTTCCGTGAAACGTACTATATAATTAAGGATAATGACAGCGGAAGAGCTTGACTGACAGAGTGACTGTGAAGGGCACTTGTCGTACTTATTTAAAAATAAGAACTGTCTACTTGGCTGACTGATTCAAGAAGATGAGTAGATGAGGTGGGCTGACTTTTAGTGGTCCCATCAGTCGCTTATTTTCAATTAGAAATGTATAGTCTGATTATTGCATAGTCTGGATATATTGAGAAAGGAGTTTAGTCGATGATTGTTGCTTTAAGTGAAAAGGTTCTGTGGTTGACAGACATTTCTGTGTCCCTTTTAACATGCCTCAATAAGGTGATCATTACCAGTACTAATAATAGGAAAGCTTCTTTCAGTCTCCAGTTCCGAGAGTATTCATATGAGAGTCCAAATTTTTCCCTAAGCAATCACACTTATTTCTATTATAAAATAATTTTTATTTCCATTTCCAGAATTCCATTCAAAACATACAATAGTCTACCACAAAATATCTCTCTCAACCATGACTCAATTTCCAATTCTCCCTACACAAAATCTCCCACCAATATCATGGCTTCTTATTTTTAACAAAGGGTCAGAATTCAACCCTCCATTCTCCTTGACTCCGTAACACAAAGTAACCATTCTGAAACTTTCTGTTCCAGCTATCAACTACCCCATCCATCTGCCTCAGAAGCAAATCAGAGTTGCAAATCGAGCGACTGTCAGTTCTCAGCCAGAAGGTCGTTCAGCGTGGACATTGTCGCGTTCGTGAGCAGCATCGAGGCCTGATCGTCGAACCGCGGAAGGTATCGTTGGTAACGCACGCACGGAGAACCATAAACTTCCAGGTAAGTGTTATAAACGCAAGTACTATAAACCTGCAGCACTCCCGCGGAATTGTAAAATTGTCAGGGAAGCAGGCGGGCGCGAATGGACGGGGCTAGAGACTCATCTTGTCGTAAAGATAAGACGTTCCGCGAAACCTGCCACTCGTACGATTTCCCTCGACGATTGGGTAAACACCGACCATTTTCATTATCATTCATTTTCCTCGTCCCTACGTTTCTACCATTTTTCCCAGCGTTCCCCTTGGCGGCGCTGCCAGAGGCACTTAGAAAAATTAATAGTAGGCTCCTCGAAGAGCTGCTATCGTTCGAGGATACCACGAGCTTGAAATTGTGAAACTGAATTGGTTTAAGCGCCTGAAGTTGGTATCAGCGCGTAAGAATTTTCGAATGCAGAGATTTGTGGCCCCTGCTTGCTATAAATTTCCACTTCCCTGGGTTTCAGATTCTAGATTCCTCTTTGGAGTCGTTAATGCGTCTGATCAGTGACAGTCGGTGGTCTAGTATTAAATAATCCTCGAACTTTGAGCCAGCGGGAGAAAGTATCCTTTTACTTTCTGATGATGAGAGATAAGGACGGGGAGCCAGGGTCTTCTGTAATTTAGAAACTCTGGAGGAAGATGGATATCGTCCTCCAACTGTTCTAGTTGGGACACAAATATTTCCAAACTTTATCCCTCCACACAAATCAGGACTCTATAAAAAAAATCTTCAGCTCATCAATTCTCCAAATATCCACCGAGCCTCCCAGTCCACTCTCAAGATCCAAAATCTCTAAACCCATAAACAGAGAATCTCCCAATCTCCTCCCTCGTTTCATCTAATAGAATTTCCCCTTAAATGGCGACTGGCGAGTGGTCCATGCCTCGATCGAGGATGCCGATTATCCAGAACGATTTCTCACCGATCGAGAGATCGCACGCACGAGAGCCGCGAAGGGAGATGCGAGGATCTCGTCGGAAACGCGATACGCCGATAAAACGGAGAGAAGAGCGCGGCGGTGTTTGCGCGAGGAAGGCAGCAGCCAGGCTCACGGGGCCTGGAATAAAATAAAATAAAATAATCGATCAGCCAGCCCGTAAAGTTTCACGGGGACGCAAATGAGTCGTTAAAAGAGCGGCGCGCACCCCTGCTGCGACACGGCCACTCGTCGTCGTCCGCTGCTGTCCCATTTACGAAAGTTTAACCAAATTAGAATACGCCGTTCCCGCTCGCGTTTCGTTGCCTCGCCGACCTTCGGGGGCCCGCTGCCTCGTAAATCTCACGGAAATGTAGAAACGGGCCGCTCCCTGTCCTGGAATTTGGCAGCTTTTGGGTACATTGTCGGTGAGGCTGACTGTGTTACGAGGGGACTGAGAAATGGAGTCACAAAGGGATTAAAATTGTCTCCAGCAATAATTTTTTGAGGAAGTATTCTTGCACTATAGTATTTTAGTCTCTGTAGTAAATAAATATTATAGATACTTTAAGAATTAATAGCTAGAGACAGGTTTGGAAGAGGAATCGTATAGGTTTCGCGCCAATCGTGTCGCTCCGAGCGCTGATCTCATTACAATAAGAGTTACGATATTTTTACTTTAGCTGTGCATCAGGAATGCGTCATCTACAGCATCTGAATTTTAATTAGTAGAAAAGCGTCGCTAAACTTTCCTGCTTCTAAAAATAAGTGATTCTACGCGTCGAGGAAAAATAGTTATGAATAATGAAAGAGGGAAATGGTCCCCGTTACGACAGGCGATTTCTTCGAAACGACTTGGAAAAGTTTCCTAGGGCTCGGCGGTTCAGCTTCGAAAGGAAGACGATGGCGAACGAGCCGCAGGGTCGAACGGTTCGACGCGAATCATTGCATGGGGACCTTTGACCCAGCACCGGCTCAACTCGGCAGTGTCACGCGAAGTCACGTGGCCGACATAAAACGTGACACGCCGTGAAATACCTTCCTAATGGGCGAATGAGATGCGTCCACGCACGCGGCCACCGTCATCTTCTTCGTGTTTTCGCGTTCGGATTTCAGCGTTGTTAATAACTTGACGCGTTCTTCGTGGAAGACACGTGAAATAGAATCGATGTTAGACAGCCTTTGCTGGGAAACTTTTTACTGGTATTTAAATCCATAAAAATTTGTTCATTTTTTAATCTCTCGGTTTGTTAAGATGAAGCCGATAATCCCAAAAAAAGTGATGGTGAAATGATTGAAATTAAAATGTAGAAAAATTCTGACTGGAATTATACGATTGCTAGAAAGCTATACGATTGCTTTAAAGTGCTTTAAAACACTAACATATCTAAAAAATAAAATTCCAAAATAATTATTAAATGAAAATTTCAATATCCCTGATCACAGTAAAACATCGACTTCTTTTGCTGAAAATTTTAGGTTCTAAAAATGGAGCATAGAAATATTTAAAATTTTATTACATTATTGTGAGCTCGGTTGACCATAGAAGAAGAAGAGCGGGGAATTCAATCGTGTGACAGTGCTTCGTGCCTTCATTTAACAGAAAGGCAAGAAACGCATAACAGCCATTTAGAAGGGAGACTTTTTCCGCCTGTCCAGTGAGAAAAGCACGCGGTTGCCACGCGGCCTCGTCCATTACTGTGCAAATGCAATTAGTACCGTTCCGGGCAAACACGTGTGTGAAACGACAAGCAAGAAGAGCGGTGCGTTTGTCAAGGCTTGCGTGCACTGCCCACCAAAAACGCTTCACTTATTAACCGTGCCTTCGACTGAACACGCTGGAATGTGACAAAACTTCATCACACTGTAATCTTTTCTCTTCTCAAAGCAACTGTATTTTTTCGCCTCTGTCAGTGTGCTAAAAACTTTTATCTCTATTATACTTTGTTCTCCGTGGGTCAAATCAACTAGAATTTTTATTGAAATATAATAGAATGAAGGAACTATTATTCAGTTAAATACTAGGTGAAACTACTGTTTAAAATAATTTTGCTCTAAATTATTAGACATGGAATCATAGTGGAAAATCGGTTACTACAGAATTCTGGCAAACTCTGTCTAATATCTAAGAAATTTTATAGAAATTTTAAAGGCTATTCAAGACTTCGTTTCATAGTTATTATTTCTTGCCTGAAACGTGTCTGGACATAGAGCTTATTCTACTGCCAGCGCATCACCAGGTCAGACACAGTAAAATCAGTAGAATAAGTCCCAAGTCAGACACATTTCTCAGCAATCTACCAACTCAAAAACAAAACCTGAAACACAATTCCCTCCATCTTCATTTTCATCTTATATTACCAAGTAGATTCAGACCACAACATGTCTGACACCTCTTATCGAACACCCTGTACGTACCTCTGAGTTACAGAGAATCTCAGAGTCTAACGACCCAGAGCAAAGAATCCTCCTCCTAATCCCACTTCCCCTTACCCTCACCTTCCCCAAATTACCCAGCACCCTAATTCATACCCTCGTCCATCCGACGACACGTCAGGTTACCATCAACATCTTCATCCTCTAATTCCACCCACGACCCGCGTAAACGCGCACCAGCGAAGGTCACGGTGCCTTTCTTAATGGCCCCCGCACGCATGCACGATTCTTTGGGCGCCCTGCAATTACATTATTAATAGGGGTATTACTCCGGGGGCATTACGACACCGTGGCGTCGTGAGGGAACGCGTTACCTCGAGATTGGCCCGATGACCGATGAAGGGCCAGCAACGGAAGACATTAAGACGCGGCGCGGCGGTGCAGGGGGCAGGGAGATAAAGAAGTTAACCGGGAAAATGGAGGAGCGGGATCAGCGAAGCAGATTGATCGCGCTAATCAGTTCCTGCCGGACCACACATGACGCCTGGATATTTTCTGCGCGCTTAATCCGCCTCGAACTCCTGCGCTAATATCGCGCCGAGGAATTGTTGCCCGCGACAGGTGGACGTGGGTGGTGGATCGCCGCGAGGCTCTCGGGATGCTGTTTGCCGAGGGTGTTTGTACTGCTGATAAAGGAAGCCCTGGGATGTGGACACAGGGGAATGACGGTCATTTGTCACTTGAAATTCTGCTGGATGTAATTATCCCTGTGTCTTCTGGGGCCACTGCTTTAATAGTGTAGCGAAGTTTCTGGGGTCTTTGGTGTTCGTGTGCTGGGAATAGTGGCGGAGGAAGAGTTTGTGCAAACATGGGAAGTAGGTTTCTTTTTTCGTGTTCGAAGTAGGGAGAAGAGGAAGAAGGAAATTTAGTGGTGAATTTGAGTGGTTATTTATTTTAACCCCTTGGGGGTGTAATCATTTTTTATGAATTTTGGGTGAGATGAAACTGTAGACCTACATGTGAGCTACTGAAAGTAGTTACTGAATAGGTATTATATTCTCAGCATCCTGAAACGCCATGGAACCAAAGAAAGGCAAAAGAAACTAGGAAGAATTGAAGAATATCTACTTCAGTGTACACCACTTTCAGCATCTCCTGATTTCACCTCCTCTACCAATAATCCTGCTCAATCGACATCAACTTCTGGTCACACCCAACACCTTTTCATGCAACAGTGGTCAACATCTGTACCCAGAAGATATAAATATCCGAAAACTCCGCGAATAACCAGCAGAACCAAGAAAGAATACCTCCCACACAGGAGCACCTCCCAAACCTGCCCCAAATCTGAAGATCCTCTTCACCCATGCCCCAAAGTCTCCAGCGCCGAGTTCCCCAAGTCGTCTCAGTCTTCCCCGCGACACAGGTGGCCGCGGGGTGGTCGCTGGCCATGGAAGGGGTAGGGAGTGTGCAGCGACACAGCTTGGATTATGGAAAGGAATGGAAAGGCAAGGAAAGGAAAGGAAAGGCAAGGAAAGGTAAGAATAAACTAGGCGCGGTGGGAGTGGGTCAGGATGGCCTCCATTCTCGTCACTGGCTGCGAAGAGGACGGCGTCGACCAATCGGCAAACGCCGTCTCTGGCCTCACCTCCCCTTGTCCTCCGACGTTCTCAGGGTACCGCGTATATGCACGGGAACAGGAAAGACCGTTTCAAAAATTCGCGCCTCACCTGCGCGTCCCCCCCGGGGTCGGAGGTCAGCGTCGGGTGCCCGTTCAAGGCGATACATACCTGACGGTCAGGCCCATACGCGCGTTTTATTCAACCGGGGACCGACGACGACGAGGATACGTAGGACGATCGAGGAAGGCAGCCTGTAACTCACCTGTCTCGACCGTGGAAACAGGTAACGCACAGTACACGCCTCGATCGTGGATAGTTGCTCTTCTGTCGCCTTCGAGGGACCTCGAGCAGCTCCAGGCTTTCGAGCCTCGTCTAGGACTTGCTGGCGATGGACACCTTCGTCAGGGTTCCTGGAAATCGCGTCAGTTGCTACTGGGAACACGGTGGTTCAGGTGTTTCAGCGTTTTCTGGGATTCTAGGAAGCTTGGGTGACTGGGTTGACACCTGAGGAGGGGGAGGAAGATGGAATATTCGACAGAGTTCGTATGTGGAAGATTGAGTATTTTTCTGGAAATGGAAGATTTGGTTTGAAATATGATAATGACTTTATTACGTTTAGAGTGTTCCTAAAATAAATTTGGTACTAGAGAGCTAGTAAATAAATCTGTGGAAAAGAAGGAAAGAAATAGAAGATTTAAAAAATACAATAGTAAGTAGTATCACGCAAAAATAAGGCAACAGTAAATAGTGATAGAAAGTAAAATTGAGTGACTGAAGCTTCCTGAACTTGAACCACCTTCTGCAAGAGACTTAACCCAGTTCTTAAATTCTTAAATAAAAATCGAAAACATATATTACAGAAGAGGTTCCTTGCCTTAAAAAATCAAGATAATTGCCTAAGATGGCTCAACAAAGTCCCCTGTACTCTCTAAGTAATATGAATAGGCCACACTTGAACCTCGTGGAAAATTCGAGTCAAAGGTGCGCTGACTCTGGAGGGCTTCCACGACGCAAGCCGAGCGTTCTCGTGGGGTTGTAATGGATCTGCAAAATTCTTCGGCGAAGCCACGTTTTACTCATTACGTTATCCCGCGGCATCATCTATAATATATTTCTACTTGGACTATCATTAGTCGTCCGTCTCGCTCGTACAAATTGCACTCGGACCGTCGAACAGCGAGGCCCGGAGAAAGATGGAAACAGGGGAATCTCTTCGATCGTAATGATATTCCATCGGCAACTTTGATGCGCCTCCGTGATCTCAGATTAAGGATACCACGATTATTTCGTAACGTCTCGAATCACGATGTTAATGAGACCACGTTCGATCTTCTCGTTATGCCCTGGTCCCCTCTGTCGCAGAACAGTTTGATTATGCAATATCTTTGTCGGCCATCTTGAAATATGACTCTTCGTTTCAATTAATATTCACTTTCTGTTTGCTTTCTGCTTTCAAAAATTCGAAGTCTCAATATTTAGAGTTACTCTTGATCTCTAATAGTAAGTAGTGAAGTACAACTATTTCAATATTTTTTCCTGTATTTTTCCTGTTCTCAGTCTCTTCCAAAAAATTGTCCTCCACTTTACAGAAAATTTGAGATCTACTTGTGGAGTGATTGGACAGTTTCCTAATTAAAATCTAGATGCAATTTCCATTTTTGAAATCTCTTACCCTCTCACTCTCTCAAGATAAAATGCAAAATAGAGAAGAAGGGTTGTACCTACTTGAGGGAGTACCTAATCCCACGATTTTTAATCTGAAAATTAGTAATTCCCATGATCGAAAATTTCAAAGAATCTCAATTTGCTTTCAATCCCGAAGCCAGACACTTAGACCTAACGCAGTCCTGGCTCATACTATCAGCCACGGTTCAAGCCTAACGCGTTTCCACTCCATCGGCAGTAGTCACGCCGATTTCGTGATCCAGCCTGCGAGGGAACTGTCGATTGCCTCCCGACAGGAGTAAAATTGAAGTTGCCTGGCCTGGCTGCCGGCAATTTGCGAATTTCACAGAAGGGATGAAGCACGCGATAATACCACGTTCGCCGGCGAGCTCTGTTGGCTAATGGCTACGTCCACTCCGCTGCATTCCCAAGCCGAAGCTTCTGTCCCTATTACGCGCGGTGCCTAATTAATTTGTGGATAATAAATCAAGTTTATCGCGGACCGTCATGAATATTCTGAACAACGTGTCGCCTGCGCGCGGCAATTAGGGACTTTTCGTTGCACGTTTGCAGCCACTCTGACTGACGTTCCCCTAAAAATGGAAAGGATTCTTTTCCTCGTTTTTTTCCTGCCTTCCCTTAGAAGGGGGCATTGTCTAACGAGGCTGGTCTCTCGAGGCGCAGAAAAGCGGAAAATGGGACCGCCAGCACGCGCGGCACCCAACTATTACAACAGAGACGGGTTGCACTGTCGCGGTTTAAATGTCAGCACCGCGACGTCGTCTATTACCCCATCCACAATGCGAGCATCGCTAATTTATCTGTCGTTGCCGGCGCGTTAGGTGTTGGTTAATCCCTGTGCACTATTACCTTGTCATGCTACGTGACGGAGGAAACGCATAATGGCGATTGCCTCGATAGCCCGACTTTCTACTGACCGCTAAAAACTTGCGTGCGCGGCGGGATGAATCACTTGCGACGCTGAGTTTGTTGTGGATGGTTTCAGGTGGGTGATTAGTGGGCATGAGAGCTGTGCTGATATAATTAAGGGAAATCAGTTGAAGTGGCTTGATGTGGAGGGAGGATATCTGTGAGGGTGGATTTTTGGTCCAATTTGTTTCTTTGCAGTAAAGTTTTCATGCAGAATCTTACATAAAAATAAAGAAAGAACCTTCTTCAGAGGTAACTGGGACCAAAATTATTATATCGAAAAGTACAATTGCTTTAAAATAGGAGCTACAATCTCTCCATCTAATGAAACCTAACTCTATCTACTGATGCTTTTAATACTAATGCTCAAAGTTCTACAATTCTCCTCAGAGACCAAGAAACATCTAAACTCTGACTTCCACTTTTCTCCAGCAGCTCCACAAATAACCCTCACGTACACATCGCCGCATACCATGGCACGTTATCGATTACATTGTCTCTGGCAAGGCGACAAAACCCCGAGACACGCGACAAGATCGCGCGACACCGTCAACCAGCCATGAAAATGCATGGACTGTCGCTCTTCAACAGCGTTGACAACGGTGTCCACGGTGACGATCGATAATTATCGACGTGCCTCGCGCGGCTCGAATGCCACGAATACCGTCGAGACTTCTTTCGACCAGCGCCAGGTACAAATCAAACGGAAGGGAGCCTGAAGAACAGAATGGGGGAGATCGTCTCGCGACGAATCGATCGTTCGCTCGTCGAAGACAATTAAGCTCGGGATATCGCGGATAGTGGTCGAAAGGACGATTCATCATCTCTTTCTTCTCCCTTGTAGCTGGACCGAATCGTGACGAGTGCTCGACAGCCGTCGATAATTTAATAAAAGCACTGTGAAGGGGAAAAGAAAGAGGACAGGAGAATAAAGGAGGATTTTCGAGGGAAGAATAGTGAAGGTAGAGAGGGATGACCAAATTGGATACTCTGCACTTCTTTTTTTTGAGCTCCAGAGTCAACTTAAAAATCAGAAAACTATGTAGATTAATTATCTACATAGCTTATTGGATTAGAATAACTATCAGCAGATGAATTGAAGGGTTCATCTAGGACTCTCCTTTTTATTAATTTTATTCTATTATTGAACTTCATTGCAATAAAGGGTTGCAAAGAAGATTGCTTCAATATTTAAAAAATAATAGAACTCATAATTATAGCAAACAAAATGTGTTCTCCTCGCTAAGGAAATTCCTTAGAAAAAATTATATTCTTGCAACCATGCCTCCCCTAGAATTTCTAGTAACAGTAGATACCTAGGTGCAGTCGTTCCATCGAAATTCACGAAAGCACCGCGAATAGAACATTCCTCCGACATAGCGTAGGTAAAAGGGCCAGCAATTAATTTCGCCGGAAAAACGTTTATATCTTATCCCGTGGCGCGGGACCACGGAGGAACTAACGGGTGGGTGGAATTCCGATATCTCCCTAACTCGTTACGATGACTCCTCGCCAGCGAGTCGACTGGCTTCCCTCGATGATGT
The DNA here is from genome assembly GCF_051401765.1 of Calliopsis andreniformis. Lineage (NCBI taxonomy): Eukaryota > Metazoa > Arthropoda > Insecta > Hymenoptera > Andrenidae > Calliopsis > Calliopsis andreniformis. Next base: position 4,628,348 of record NW_027480432.1, on the reverse strand, counting down.
CGGCAATTAAAGTCTTATACCCTCCATTAATCTGCATAGAGGAATAGACAGAAGTGTGCGACGAAGAGGGACACGGAGAGACGACACGAACAGAGGATACTCGAAAGTGTCTCCGCGGGGGTTTCATGACCCCTTCCCCTACGAATGACAGAGGAAACCCGAGGAAAAAAGGGAAAACACGAGTCTCCTGTCACTGAGAGATCACCACGGGTGGGATCGTCTTCGTGGCTCTTGGGAAAGATCTCTTGATACGGTGAAATTGTCCCTGGACCTCTCTTCCGTGTTGGGATAAGGTTTGGGTAGTATTTGGGTTCTTGGGGGGTGATGTTTTTTTCTGAAATTCTGTGATTCATTAATATTAATTAGTGGAGTTACCCTTAAGAGATAAATCTCGTGTTCTTTTGTTTCTTGTGGGTACCTTTTTTTATAGATTTTTATTATCGTGATGTGGAGCTTAGATGGTGATAGTTTTGAGTAGTTTTGAAGTTGTAGGGGAAGTGGTACCATTATTGAAAAATGGTACCTGAATCGATTTTGAATTAAAACTGGAGATCGATACATGGAGGCATTTTAGAGTACCTGCAGATATTACCTAATCAAAATGGCACCAGAAAGTGGGTTAAATAGAGACACATGAAAGACATAAAAAATGTTGTAAACCATTTAATCAAATCTACTTAAATATCAGACGAGAACGAAGGTTTATTAAAACCTCTTGATAGCTCTGAACGCTAAAACAGCATTCCGTTTACAAACGATTCTCGGTATTCCACACGCGATCACATACGCAACGTCCCTTTCTAATTACGACATCGCCAACTGACGTCTTTAAAAAGTCCAGTAGATTCAACTTTGATACACGACGGTCGATACACACTTCTCCTAGCTATCTTTTTCGTTTCAGAATCGCTGCATTCAGCTCTCACGTAGTCATTTAAACCATACACGGTTCCAGATTCACACTTGAGCGGTCGAGAAGGTGCGTTCACTTTAGAATTCTCATTCTACTGTGTATTACACCATTTTCTCTCTATAAACTCTATAAACTTAAATCAGTAACAAGCACATATCATGTACAACAACCTATACTTTCGAGGTATTAATTCTCTATTTTTTGGATAAAATCTGGATAATTTGTATAAATATATATTCTTAAATTTAACTATTAATTTAATATTCCATCTCGAATTTATAGGTGTTAAAATTTCTGTTAAAATAACCCAATACTCCAGAATCAAAACCCACACCAAATATCAAAGTATTTTCCTTAAAATTTCCATAAACCCCAAAATAAGGCCCCAAGTTACAAAATAACTCTCAAAATAAGTCCCAAAAAATTCCTAGCCCCAAACATTTCCCTCTCACTAGAATCGAGAGACCCAATACGTTCCCCACGAAAGGCTCAGCTGTGATTAGCACGCAAATTAATGAATAGCCTGCGACTCCCCCGCGGTCGTGGACCATCGCGGGCTCCTCGGACACGAGAATGGCGGGTACGATGAATATTTCCTTTCAATAGCGCAGGAATCCCGTGACGTATCCGCCGCGGCGTCGAAGAGGCCCCGTCGAAGGGCTAGAAGGTGGAGGGTCGATTCTACTTCAAATACGAACCACGCCCATCCACCTCTACCCCTTTTTCTTTCTCTTACACGCTACCCGACCCCTGACCCCTTGGCTAACCCGTGCTGTACGCGCTCACGCGTTCAGGTTCACGCAAGCTCGTGCAACGCTCGGCTGTTCGAACGTTGGACAGAAGAGGAGAGAGTGAAAGGGGGGGAAGGAGGGAGAGGTGAACACACGGTCAAGGAAGAAAAGGGTTATATGGAGGAAGAAGGGCGAGGGATAAAGGGGGGGAGGAGAGAACGGGAAAGGAACGGAACGATAAAACCGCGGGAATATACTGTATATAGAAAGGAGACGAGCGCGGTAATTGAAGAATAGCGGATTTGAGCGTATATTATAGGCGGACGGAGGAGCCTCGATTTTTTTTTGTCATCGTAAATAAGTTACGCAGGAATCCCATAAGCCGTTAATGCGAGTGAACGTCCTCCCGCTGAAACCCATACGAGCCTGCGCCGATCGAGAAGCCTGGAGAACGCGGGACGACGAATTTGTTACTGTTCCCTTTGATCGAGGTACAATTGTTGCATGCTGTGTTTTAGTGAAAGGATTTTTGAGATATTGACTCGTTAAAGGGAATCAAAGTGAACTTAAGTTGTGGTCTCGAAAGTAATCTTTTTTGTGGGAAAATTGTAGATTCACTTATTATAGAGCTCATAGCGAAATAATATTATAAGTATCAAATTTGTATCTGGCTCACTATATTTTTTACTAGGTAGTTTTTTTAAATACGGAGAAATTATCATTGATGGACTTTCAAGGACCCAAACCTTGTTCTAATTTCTTTCCTAGTTGTTCCTCATTTTGCTGAATCCTAAGATTACAGTGAGTAGACTCCCACGTATAAAAAAATATAAAGATATAATTCTCTCAGAGACTTCAATACTGGGTGCTACTTCATTCTCTCAGAATTATCCCTCTTTTAATTTTCTGTCACCCCCTGATTACGACGATAATAAGTCACACATAATTTATGAATGACTGTGAGAATTAAAAATCACCTTTCCCTGCCAAGGGCCCATCATTCAATCTCCATGACTCACAGATGGCATTTATTATGGAGCAAGCTACTAATTACGTCCAGTTTTCCCTCGACCATGGAGTAATCGTCAGACAGCCTTCGACTGTCACTCATCACTATCTCAAGTAGTATCACTCCTCTCTTTTTTTTATTGAAGGGAGAGAGCACTAACCTCGTAAGGATTTGATCTTTAAGAGATCCTCAAGAGGATGATATCGAAACAGAGAAAGGGAGTTGGATCCTACAGTTGCCATATAAGCTGTGACATTATTTAACCTTCTGTGGTCGCGTTTGACAATAGAACCTTCCACGTGGTGGCAGATAATAAGAGAGACTGAAAACCATATAAAGCTGGGACCGCGTCCTTTCACATTTCGCAATGATTGAAAAGTACAGTCGACCCGGGATAGGTCGCGGAAGAGACGGCATTATGGATACTTCCAGCGTGTCTGATAAAGCCAGAAAACCCTATCGATCTTCCAGCACAAGGCAGATGGGAAGTTTTGTAACGACGATAAATGTCGTGAGCCGATTGGGTGAGGACCCGACGGGATCTCCCTGTGGAAAACTCTGTGGTTATTGCGGCATATTGTGTTGAGAAACTTAGAATAACATGAAGTTATGATCCCCAAATGGTAAGAATGCTTCCACTCGTGATCAATTGGCTATGTTTAATGAGCATTTAGTGTCCTCAGTTTGGATTCAAAGACGATCTCCCAAAAGCGATTATCAATGAGGTGTCAAAGTAGTTTCAACAGTCTCAAAGTAACTTCAACGTGGTCTTAAAATAGCCTCAAAGAGGTCTCAAATTAATTTTAGAAGTGGTCTCAAAGTATGTAATTCCAAAATGGTCCCTTAATTCTCTGAAACTACTCCCAAAGTGGTCCCCAAATAATCTCTAACACAAAATTAATAAATCCCCTGTTCTCCAACAAAAAGTACCATTCTCCATGGACCAAATCCCAGACACCATCTCAGAGCCATCAAGAGCAAGAGTTTCGCGGAAAAGGGTACAAGGAAGGACGCGCTGTGGCGCGAGAAGCGTGGCTACGTTTATTGCGGGTAAATCGTCGAGGGCCCTCGGAAGTACGGCCGTTAATCTCAGCACGTCCAACGCAGCCATCGATGGGGCCATGCCCAGTGCACCTTCTCGTCCCCTTTCCTCCCTTTCCCGACGCGCCTGCCCCTTTTCCTCCTCGCGCGAACACTTTGCTCCGCTCCAGCGCCGCGAAAATTAGCTTATTAAAATAACAATTATGGAGCCCCGTCCAGCCATTGTGCTTCGTGTCAGGGGTTAAGCGCCAGTCGTTGTAACTTAACAGAGAGGCGGTGTGCGGGCACTGGCAAGACTTGCTTCGTGGAAATATCGAACGATTAGATCGAGATGAGATAGACACCCCTTTCTGTTTGAATTTTTCTTTAAAATTCCTCTGAAACTCGAGTCTTACTATTTATTTGAGGGTTACTGTACTGAAGTGATAGGGGCAATTTAGGTATTATTTATAATGCCTTATTTATTATTTATAATACTGTTTACAATATTAGGTATCATTATTTATAATACCTAAATATAAATATTTTCCTAAAGTATCTCTTACTTTGATGAATCTCCCAGACTCAGATAATTCTAATGTTAATATTAAACGATTACCAGTAACTTGAGAAATCCAACAAGGGTTCACTTCCAGCACTGCTGAAAAACTCTCACAATCGCTATAATCGTGTACAAGCCAAGTATAAAATATAGCTACAGTAAGATGACTATAAAGCCCCAAAATCAATCACGTTACCAATCGTTTGTTCTTACCCTTCGTATAATCAGTCACAAACACACAGCCCTGTCACAGAAATAAAGGGAGAATACGGGGATTAGCGAAACCATGGAACCCATTCTAAAGAAGTCGTTAAGCTAATCTCGAGGCACAAGCTTTTAGCGATCGTGGTTCATGGAAAGGTCAGAGAACGTTATTTAACTCTGTCAGCAGTAATGTTAAGTCAAGACACTCTTGAAAATCTGCTCGAGAGGAAGAACTACATCCTCTTAATGAGTGCAAAAAACTGAAAAATGATTCCCTTCCTTAAAACCCAGAGAACCAACAAAAAATCGTGTCAGTCTCTTCTAAAAGCCATAATCAAATATTTAATTAATTACAGAAGGATCCACATCCACTGTGCAAGCAACACCAGAGAGGAAGGTACCAACTCTGGAGACATCAAAGTCCACGCTGAAGGGATCCTCCTGCGCAAGGCAACCACCTTTTCCTCCACCATCCTCCCACAAACCAGTTTCCCTCAAGAGGATCCAACTTTTCGCTGGATCGCGTTCAGAGGTCCCTCGGGCTCGAAAAAGGCGCTCTTTAAAGCAGGTCGCGAGGTGTTAAAGGACGCTAAGGAGGGCGTGTCGTCGGCCATTTAAAAAAGCCTTGAATGCAGGCAGGCATTGAAGCTAAACCCTCGCTAATTTTCCGCCATAAAGCCAGCGCGGTTCGCGTCCGAATAAATAAGCAAGCCATCGGACAGTGGGCACCGTTTACGGCGGAGGTGCGAAGTGGGGCCCGACGCGACGCCGCGCGCGACACCGTCAGCGCAAATTTACACGCGCGGCCGCGCGAGCGTATAAATGATAATTCATTTTACGCCCGTTAGCGCCTCGACCTGACCGCCGTGTGTGAGGATCCTGTTCTCGACGCGCGAAAGCACCCTCGAATCGCTACCGGGGACTCCTTTTATCGGCACCGAACTGGGGAACAGTGGCAGACTGGGCCCCCTCGTTGTCGCGAATTATGGCCCCTTCAGGTGAGAATTCCGCGAGGAATTTTTTAGTATCGGTTACTCTTGGAGAGGTGAAGGATTGTTTTGGGCATTTTAGGGGGTTGGGCAGAGTGCATGTGTTTGAGGGGGGTTGGGGAGGGTTTAAGGGGTTTCGAGGGGGAGTTGAAGGAGGAGTCAGAGGGAAATTGGAATTAGTGAAAATTGTGAGGCAATTTAAGGAGGAGTTGAAGGGAAATTGAGATGGATTTCTGAGGGGTTTGAAGGAAGTTCCAGGGAAATATCTGGAAAGATGGCTGGAGGCTTTGTTAGTACTGGGGAAATGTTAGTATATTTCAAATATTAGTACCTGAAAAATGTTAATAGATCTATAATAATAGATCTTATTTCTGAAAAAAGAATATTTCTCATAAGCTGCAGTATACTCTCTTTCCCTCCTTTAATCTCAAAATTCGTGTGATTTCAGCCTTCATTTGGTTTCTGTAATAAATAAAAGGGGTTAATTACAGATTTTTGCATATCTTACAGTTACACAAAAGTTTAAGGATCTTCTTGCAGAGAATAAATAACAAAATTATGAACCTTCTGGCAGTCTTCTTCACGAACCAAACGAAACTTGACATTACTTTTTTTAACATGGTAATTTTCATCCCTCTTAAAACCTCTCGCACTTTCAAGAGTTTTTGATGCTGGTTAACATATTATTTGAGTCACACATTTTTCGAACCAGTTGAACAATCAAGACAGACTTTTACTACAGATTACAGTAGCAGTAATCTTTTTGAATGTCTGATTTATACAGATTCCCATATTTAATAATCATAAAGATAAAATAAAATACACGTACAGGATCCATTTCTTTAAAGGAACCTGAAGCTTCCTCAAATAAAGAATTCTTTTTATGATTGATAATCATGTTGAATGGAATTCAGTAGTCAATCCTACTTACACGTTTACCCACTCGTTTCTGCAGGGAAGAAATTTAATTAGATATGCACTCTTTCCCCATAAGCAGTCAGACTCACAATCAGCCAAACAGCAACGCATTTGCAGCGATATTTGAAAAGAAACGGGACATCGAAAACTGATTCAAATTCAATGACGCGTCGATCTCCCAGAAATCGCGACGTTTAAGAGCCATAAAAAGATTCGCGAGTAAAACTTACTGAACATTCTTGCAGCTCTCACCGTGGATGATGTTTCGTAAACCATATCGCAAGATGCCCTCAGATTCGCTGAATCCTTTTTTCATTTAGCATCCCAGGGGATAACGGTCCTGAAACTGTGAATACTTTATAAAGGCAGTTATCCCCTCCATTACAGAATTTTTTATAAAAATTTCACTATCCCAAAAAACTACCAAAACTATTAGTACATCTACAGAAGAACTTGTAATTTCAATTTTAGATGAACCAATTTTAATATACTTCTAATTTCTTCCCCCTTCTATTACTTTAGAGGCTATAGAGAAAACTACCACTCATGTCCTATTTATCTACTTAAATATTCATCAAAATGCTTTCGAAGAACTCATCCCCTAGATTCCATAATATTCTAGCTACACAAATAGACAGCACAAGCTTTAATCTCCTCAAAAATAAAGGCTGGTAGAATTCCCTTGGAGGTCCCAACTTATTCAGAAGCATCAAACAGAAACTGTCTCTAAAAACTACCGTTCCTCTGAGACATCCGTGACACAGGAAAAAGAGTGTGAACCCATGGCACAAGGGGTTAGAGTCGCATGGTGGACCGGGCGGCACTCTGCCAGCCACTTCCAGATATGATCGTCGTAAAATAAATTGCCGACGCGCAAGGGCCGCGTGGGAGTAAATTACGAGAATAAATAAGGCGTAAACGACCGCGGAGGGAACTTTGAACCTCTTTAAGCCTAGGAACCCGAGTGTGGGCGCCGAGGACTTTTAGATCCGCTCAGAGGGGCATAGGTGTCACGGAGACAGGGCCGTAGCGAATGCACCTCCGCCGACAGGTGAACTGGCTACCTCTACTGTGCCTCGAAAAGTTATACACTGTTAGCTGAAAATCTGAATATTACCTGAAATTCGATATTCGCTAGAAATCCAGTCTTTATTGGGACTATTTTGTCGAGGGACAACCTTGAGCCAAATATGAATAAATTGTCGTATTTTATTTAGTTGAGGGAGAGGGTGATCTTATTCTTCCTGTACAGAGTATTTATTCTCTGTGAGGTTATTGTTACTTTGGCATATGCTGCTTTCTTTTCTTTTTTTTTTCGAATTGTCCTTACTTTATGTGGTTTTCATTTCTGATAGAAATACTAATAAGTAGACTGGAGACTTTTATACAATTTCATATTTTTATAAAAACAGTCTATGAAATAATTCTCTAATTTTTTACATCTTTAACATTTCCATAAGTGCATCTCACTGCTTTTATGCAAAAAGAATTAATTTCTATCTCATCGAATGCAACAGTGAAGCTTGAAGAATAGCTTCAAAAAATAATTTCCCATTTCTCAAAATTCCTATGCCCCAAAAACAACAGCCCAGTTCCACCTCCACCCACACAAGTACTCAAAAAAAAAAAGCGGAAACACCATAACCATCAAAGAGGACTCAGAAAACTATCTCACCCAGCTTCCCTCGCGCGCCTACTCCCAAGAAGGGGGCAGGGTCGCCTAAACCCGTAATCGACGGCCCACGTCTAATCTACACCCAATATAACGATCAAGACCGCTCCGAAAACTTTCCTTTCATTCCGCCGCCGTGAAAAAGGACCGCTTAAAAGCTCCCCGCCAGACGTAGCCGGCGTCACCGTGCGATATCGTTCCCCTTCCCTTATCGAGTCCCCTCGAACAGGTTTAACGTTACATATTTTCGGGTGATACAACAAATCTGCTCCTCAAATGATCCTCTTTCCCCCCACAGAAAAAGAACCACGAAGGCCCAGCGTCCTGCGTCGACGCCGAGTCTCACATAGGCCCCCGAAACATCTATCGGTCAGCGATGCACCTCGAAGAGGATCGAGAGTCCTCGGGGTCGGTCACGTCCCTGTCCCGCCGATAAAACCGCGCTGATCCGTCGTTGATACTCCGCGTAATCTGAAGATCCGCGGCCAGTGGGATCCAGTGGAATCGGAATCGAGGCGGAGGGACTGGCAGAAAAGGAGGGCGGTGATAAGGGAAGGAGGAGGGAGAGGGGAGAGTCGTCCTCCAAGGTGTCGGCAAACAGGGCCGTTCGACGAGTGGTTCGACGCCGGTGGTCCACGACGGTAATGCCTTAGTTTCCATGCAAACTGGCCGTACGCCTCCATACCTTACGCATAACCGGATATTAACATGGGAAGTGGCCGATGAGACTCTCCTGCCACGACGCGAGGCCTCTCCTCGCTCTGAACCCTCTCCCCCAGAGGCTCCTCTTCCCAGGGCTCCCGAGGTGGGAAAAATATATGGGAGATCGTGATCTCGATCGAGCCTATAAAACGTGTCCCCGTCGCTCGCTTGGCTAGCCGAGAGAGACCGACCGCGGGGGATCGACGATGCTCAGATCTATTCCACGCGATAAGGGGTTCGATCGCGGCTCGATCGGGGGACGATTAACCACGTGGTCGACGTGTGTTTTCGAGGGGGAGGATGGGGGATCGGGGAGGCGAGGTTTTGAGGAGCTGCGTGGCAACGGTAGCTTGGGGATTATGGGAGTGTGTGGGAGTTCTGTGGTCAGGGACTGAGGAGGAAAGAGGTTGAGGAAAACAATACTGGTGGACTTGGCAGAGTTTTTGGGGACACTTTCTGGTGGTCTGGTGTGAGAATTGTGATGTGGAATTTAGAGGTTTAGAAATGTAGTATTGTGGATACACTGATTTAATTAGGGTCATTTAAATATTGAGTAAAATGTAGAGTCAAATACTGAGAAATTATGAAAATTGTATAACTTTGTTAAAATTCCACGAAAATTGATGCAAGAAGAAGAAGATTAAGACTTGAAGGGTCTACTTTTTACCTCTTCATGTTGTGACATGAGTTCCAGCCTAGAAACCACAGTACTTTTAATTTTCTCTTATAACACCGGAAAATATGATTATTCTTGTGTAAAACAAGCGTAACCCCATTAAAAAAGCCTATTTTCTGACAAAGTTACAGTCACTTTAAGAGACACCTGCAATCTACACAAGTATGAGATCAAGAACTGTAAATGACAAAGCTTGCCTGTCTCAAATAATTTCAGAGTACAGAAAATAGAACAAGCAAATAATAATTATCTCATAAAAAGTTTACTCTATTTATACGAGATTCCCATAAGTTCAACAAAACTCCATGCACATCCGCACACGTAGCACCGATTTCCAAGAGGTACAAGGAAGAAGCAGCTGTCGGTTCTGCTGGATCTCTATAAAAAAACTACGAATCAGCAAGCTGCGAGTGCCAAGTCGATATTTTAAGCGATAAAAAAGAGAAAAAACCGGTTCATCGACGTTCTCAGTCAACCGTATCAAACTAGTCTAGGCTGTGCTCAGTGAAGCTTGAAAAAACAAGCTCAGTTCTTTCCTAGTTGAATGAGGAAAGATATGAATACATGAAAGATTGAATGAGACAAAACATTACGATTCCTGGAGTCTTTTATGAATGGGCTTTTTGCGTAAAGGGACCTCGTACAGTCTTTACTCGACTTTAATCGAGTCAATGAGTTGTGGATGTGTGTTTATATGTATCTTAATGAAGTGACATTGGAAGTAGAAGATTAGTTTGAGGAAATTATGCAGGCTTGTTTTCTTGTACCTTTTATTAGTAAATTAGAAAGTACTAGTATGATGCTTACTAAGTGCTCTCAACATTATCTAAAAAGCCACAAGTATCTCAAATTTGTATTCTACAATATCTACTTGATATAGTCTCACAACTCATCATCACCCAAAACTCCATCTCATCAAAATTGAGACTAAAAGAGTACCTGTAAGACAATAATCCCCAAAAATATATAAAAATTTCAAAAATCCCGCCAAGCCTATACCAACTAAATACTGTAATCCTCCAAGTCACTAGCTTCAGTATTTCCCCGTTAGAACCCAACTTTATCCAGCTTTCACTCGTCTAATCCTCCAGGGCAGACAGATTCCCAAGACCTCACAGAGTCAAACTGCCTCAAAGGAACAATGTGGCCCGTATTACGGCTCTCAAAGGTACCATCAGCGGATGGTTAGTGCGCAATTACCACCAAATCAGTTTAGTTTCTCGCGTTGAAGCTCCGAGGCGGGCAGCTCGAGGGCAGCTCCGAGGCGGCGAAATCGTTCGAGGTGTAATCAGCGCCTAACCACCGCGTTCCCTCGAAAACCATGACGCTCTGCTCCTTACGTGATCGTCGTTTGTCTCTGATATAGGACCCTGAAAGCGGTTTCCCGCACGTACGCGCATGCATCGAGCGTGCAAGCACAACGAGCCACTCTGGGACGAGAATCCAGCGGGGATCTAGATCGAGACCGAGCAGGGGCCTGTACCAGGAACAAATTGAGTTCAACGATCATCCCGATCGCGATGCATCGATCCAATATGCCTGCAATTTGCGAAAGAAATCGAGCCAACGATGCATCCGACGCCGACGAGTCACGCGCTCGTTACTTTTATTCGACCAGCTTGGCTACCTACACACGCTGCATTCCAGTTTCCCCTCGTCGGGTTAGCGCTGGGCTACGCGATCGATCCAGCCGACCCTCGACGGGCTAGCTTTCCGGAAATGAAGAAGATCGAATTTGTGGCACGTGAGAACGCCTTGAACTTTCAGCTGCTGAAGTTCAGAGATTCTCAGGTGTAGTAATCTGGTTTCAGTTGGGAGTCTTTGTCAAGGAGAATGTGTACATTTGTATCAGACACTTTTAAGAGTACATATATGGAAAATGATGTATGAAGTATTAGTACTGAGTGAAATTGATTTTAGGGGTTGTGTTCTTGAAAGGTTTAAGGTTCTGAAAATGTAATAATTAGTGAATTTTCAGGTCTCTAAATTTCCAGGAGTCAAAATTTATAGATCTCTAAATTCCAAGATTTCTAAGTCTTCAAAAATTCAACTTATGAAATATACGAAAAGTATATTATAGGAAAAATATATTTTCTGCATCCAAAAGATGCAGTTTCACCTACCACCCTCTCCAAGACTAAACATCAAGACGAAGAGCAAGGTGTTGCTCTCCACCCCTCGAAAAGGTTTACGAGGAGACCAGACTTCCCTCGATTATAAACCACCTGACCGCGAAAGAGGGTCCAGTCCACGCTCCAGACAGGGTTAAAAACGAGAACTAAATAATGATAATTGTTGTAGCATCCCGCTTTCCGGTGGTGGTACGCTTGCAGTATTTCGTTCCCCACGAGAGTCGATCCCGCGGCGATCGCGTGCATCGCGATAGAGAACATAACGCGGCTCGCAATAAAAACTTCAACCACACCGTAATTAAACGAGCGCGCAAACTCTTTCGGTCACGCTAGTTCTTACGCGACCGATCATACAATAACTCATCGATAGGTTTTAACTCTAAACAAAACCATGTTTACGAGCCATGCAACTTCGACGTTCGGCATTCCACCTTCGAAGCTGAACGGTATTTTCCGACGGGTCGATCTCTCGCGGTACGTCTAATGAAAATGTTGCCAGGGAAGCTTGTTTCTAATCATTGACTCGAACCGGTAGCGATAGGAGGCGGAGGGAATTACCAGCCAGACGACATTTCACACGACAGCGTCCCGACGCGCAACGCTTGACGATCTGCTCGAAGGGGGACACTTTCTCATGGGTCAGGACCCTTCCTGGTCCATGGAGGTAGCAAGTACACTTGGCTACTCGTTTTTAGAGAATACAGGGGGGTCAAGGCTCTGGTTATGATTTAGTAGCTGAGCTGGGTGGTCCTGCTACTCGGGCGTCGAAGTTAACAGAGATGCTGGAATGTGAAAACATTGTTGAGTAGCTTGTCAATCATGTGGGTTGAGTATGTCAGTTATAGTACTGTGGAGGATAGATTTTCTAACAAATTCACCTAAAAATATTAAATTTCATCTCCTATTCCATCATTAAAGTCTCCAAACCAAGCTTAGAAAAAGGTAGCACACAAGGAAGCCACAGTACAATCTGCAATATTTTCTATTACTTATACCTTATCTTTCACCCAGTGTTGCTACATGTGCAGCTAAGTATCGTGAATTACCCTCATTCTTCCCCTCTATGACATCATTGAAGAACATTTTCTCCCCTCATATCGCGAAACTATTTTCAACTACCTCTACCCAAAAATGTATACCCTTTAATTCCAGTAGCACCTGAAATCCCTTTCTCCTAACGTCCTCAAACGTTCTCAACCTTCTGAACCTTCCCTCCACTTCACCCTCAGCGCAGAAGTCCCCGCTTCAGCTGGGTGAAATTTCCAAGTCAAAGTTCGGCGAATCCCAGTGTTCCCACGTCACCAATCCCCATACTCCACACGGTGTAACTATAATGAAATGGCAGCGAGGTCGTACAGGAGCCCTCGAGTACCCGATCGATCGAGCGTGTCCGCCGATGGCAGACGCATTCCGGGCCGCGTAGAATTCCTCGACAGCCCCGGCGATTGGTTCGTCCCGCGGTAATCTCTGATCTATGGACGGTATCTATGGCCGTGAGACGGGACGGGAGCCGCGCCATAAACATCCTCGCGGCCTCCGCAGCCGAGGACACCAGCGTCGTCGCGGCCCTGCTCGGTTCAACAGGTTCCCCCCCTTTTCTTTCCCTATTGCGCGCCAGTTGCGACAGTTATTAGTCAAGATTATGGCCGCGGCAGTACGTGGGAGCATCGTCCCTAACGGCGGTGCCTGTATTTTGACAGGGCTCATCTCGAAATTAATCGGCGCCCGTACCGTGCCTCTGGGATTACGATTTGTCTGCATTATCCCGAGTCGAACGGGCGTTGCGATGGGTTACCCCCCCTCCCCGCCCGTGTGAGAGATCCCCTCGGGGCCGACTGCGGCTTTCTATCCGTTTTGCTCTTCCGAGAATTAAGATTTCCGCGAGCGTCGCGTGAAATCCTACGTTTCACCGTTACCAGCGCACAGGTCGAGGGTATTGTGTGCACGGGGCCTGTTAGAGGAGGGAACTCGCGGGTACACGCAGCCAGGGCCCCTGCCAGGCTTGTATGATTAGGCGTTCGTGGCCGACGCCGACTGAACGGTCTATTATTCGAGGAGCACGGGCTGGAGATCGAACGTGCCAGGTCTGAGGGAACGCTGCCACAGACGCGGCATGTGTCGATGGATGACAGTCTCAGTTGGAGGATTTTTGCGGGGTTTTGAGGTACTTCAGACGGGTGGAGAGATTGGTGATTGTAATTGCATTCGAAACGCCAGTTTCGTCGCGGTGAAGGGAATTGAGGGACCGCTGGATGGATGGGTTGTGAAGGAGGCTGATTAGGCGATGAGAGGATTAGGGGAGAGGGTGAAATGACTTGGGAATTGGTGTCGACAGGGAGGCGGATTGTTGGGATTTCTTGGGAATAGGGAGAATGTGGTTTTGTCTCCTAGAGTGAGAGGTTATTCTTCTAGAATTCTTATCTAATTGCAATTAATATGAAGATATAAAGAAGTACTTAATTTATTCTTAAAATTAGTTAAAAGTTGGAGTAGTGTATTTTTGTCTCCAAAAGTGAGAGGACATTCTTCTAGCATCCTCTTCTAATGACAATCAGTAAGTATATACATATGAAAGTCTCAGTTACTTGAATCTTCCTATAGATAAAAATCCTCTGTTATACAATACCAGAGAGAAGATCTGCTTCGACGTAAGAGGAATGAAGGAACTCATCGAATCCGAGGAAAATAACACAAGCACGACTCAGAATTGCGTATTCCAATAATAACAAGCTCGACACCAGAGACGATTATGCAAGAGTTCAGAATAAGTCTCAGTCGTTAACACCTAGCACCTTCCCTGAAAACTCATCTATCCCTCTCACTTTCGCAACCACTGGAAACTATCACCATCCATGCATATATCCTCCATTCTTCATTTTACGATTTTTCCATAAAACTATCAACTATCACACTATCAATTTCTCTTTTTACTGTCTTCAGTGGAAGACAAAAGACAATTCAGAATTAGCATTTATGAATATGGGAATATTCCTGCATTCCATATTAAATATTTTACTACATGAACTAATTATTAACACAATGTAGATCCATTATTCGAAAAAATCGAGACAACGAATAATCTATATAAAAAGAATTTTTAACTTTATTGCAGAAAAGATTGACCTACACTATTTCCATAATGTACAGTCCATTTGTTAGTAACATGTAACATTTATTCAAGATATTTTTCTCAGATTATACAATATCCATTGATATTCCACGATTCCCTTCTCTATCAACATCTACAAATTTCAGTCTTCGAAATCTCCCCTCTTAAAGTTTCTTTCAGCCTCCAAAAGAGTCTGTATTATCTCTCTTCCCTTAAATCCTAGTAAATTCTCACACCCAAAATTCGCTCGAAGCTTCTTCTCCCATATCTGGCAGCAGAGATTCTCCCAGATTAACTGCATCGTCACCAATCACCCATAAACCATCTCTAACGACTATCGGAGGCAGGCTTAACGAAACGCCGGCAGTCTCGTCGAAATTAGATAACAACGCGCCAGAGGCTGACAGCTACAGGTAGCCGCGCGGGAACCGCGGGTAATACACAGGTGTATATTGCCTAGCTACGCTGGCAAAGAGACGTGAATACCTTGACGGCGTTGCGTATAACGGGGAACGTGATTAGCAGCTGGTTTCCATCGCGAGAACCGAGGACCACCCCCGTGGAAGCGCATACGCGTCGATCTGTGACGTTTGTGCACCCTCAACGCAGAGATCATCGCATTTGTAAGTCGAGATTCATGGCGTGAGGTGAATTACTGTCTTGGGCTCTAATTTTCGTCGTAATTTATTTTTTTATTATTTTTTTTCGTATTAATCAGTAGAACAGCAGAAGAGAAAAAATTGTATGATTTATGCATAGTGAAAGTGGGTACAGGAGCTCTGGAACTTTGTGAAATAGTAACTAAATATTGTAAAATTAAATCTCTCTTAGAATTTTCCAAAAATGTAGATCCCAAAAGTGCTTAAAAAGTGTTAAATTAGAGTATCTATATGAAAGATAGAATCCTTTTCTTCTAAGCCTTCTATTAATTTAACACAAAAAGGTCGTGTCTGTTTTCTTCTCTGCCAACAGGTTAGGTCTTCAAAGATCTCTCAGACTTTTACAGACTGCTCAGTTTTCACCTCGTACCCACTTTCCAAACACACTTCGTCAGGCCCTCGCAAACACGCCTCACGTTTTCTCGAAGCCACCGTGGACTCAGAGAGCCAGAAAAATCATCAACTAAACCTATCCCAACAGGAATGACAGACCGCTCGATAAATAAATTCACTATACTACAACGAATGGCCATTAGACGTCAAACGATGGAATAACCAACGCCCATAGGCGTCGATTCTTCTTTCGTGCTTTTAAAATTCATTCCAGCTGCCTTTTTACGCTGCATCGCACAGAATGAATTCGTATTTTACTCGAAAGGGGGAGCTATTAAAACGTTCAAGTGAAACTGACAGATTTAGATCCGACAGCGCTAATTGCGCCCGAGAGAGATAGGGAGTGAAACAGCTGGAAAGTGAGAGCTCAAGGGGGAACACGTTCCACGATTTGCACGCGTGACACGCCTATCGCAAATACGGATTAATGAACCGCGTACGCCTCGCCGGAGCATTGCGAGTGATCTAAACCCGATAAAGGCGAGACTATATCTTCCACGTAACAGCGATCCATAATGCACCGGGTGAGTAACCGGCAACACGAAGCCTTAATTTATATCGCTCGCTGCGAGTAACCGACGTGCTTTTCGTTCGCGATACTTCTGATCCCTCGGTCCCGAGCGTGAATTATTCATCTCCATGGGTATTGTGGCTGGAGATGCTGGAGGTACCTATGCAACGAGAGAAATTATATTAATGGAGTGGGAAATAAGGGAAAAATGAAATAGAGTTTGATCTATCGTTATTGTTTATTGAGTAGGTTTTTAAGTGATGCAGTAATGCAATAATGATTTTTAGTAGATTTAGGTATTTGTTTCTAAGAGAAGAATAGTTCACTAAATTTACCTGAGTCAGTTCATTAATATTATTACAGAGTGTGATCTACTTCAAACTCATTTTAAGTGAAGACACTAAGTAGTTGTTTAAAAAACCTCAGCCTTTTAATAAAAAAATTGGATTAAAGAAACTCTTCCTTGAAAAAAGAACGAGAATATAAAAAATAATAAAAAGCGTGTTCTATTTTCATATCTTTTTCCCTAATTTTCAGTTATCCAACTACAAGTAGAATACTAGGTATTTAAAAAATTAATATTTTTTATGTGACCTTTATTCTACTTAAAAGAATTCTTGCATGCAATTTTAATTTTTTACTCAGTCCTTTTATCTATAAAATGATAAATTCGTAGTAGTTTGCATGCCACAAATCAGAGAGATGAAAAATCCCTAACGGATATTAGGGGACCAACATCCGATACGCAGGAGTGTAGGTTACCACCCTTGTACCTCATTTGTTTCCGAGTCTTTTACGCCCCCATCTCGGCCCGCCTCGCAGCCTCGGCCACGTACCGGGTGAAAATATCCAGTCCATCTTTTTTCCAAAACATGAGACCGTCAGTATCCACGTCTATCTAAAGTAACACCCTGTCGCGTATTTTTCATTCTGTTCCACTGGCGATCTACTATTTTTCACACCTGTCTGAGATTAATCGTTCTCAAAATAAACATGGGACAATGGTCATGAATACTATCTGGCTTTCAAGCAGAGAATCTACTAAAAGCTGAGATATTCGTGTCAAGGATTTCGATAAAATTCGAGTCTGACAGTAAACTGTCTTTCGACACTGTATTCTGTCATACTCCGTTTCGTAAATTAACACTTTGACTGCCGTGGCACTTAACGTGGATGACAATGTTACGTGATTATGAATAACATACATGTCTAGAAATATGTTAATGGGGATCCTGAATGGAAATACTGGGAAAAGGATAGCACTGAGAAATGAATAATAAAAATTCGTGGAAGTCGACTTTATTTAAGATTAGTATCACTGCGTGTATATTTTGACAGAATTTTTGTGGCATAGAGAAGTACTATTGGGAGTTCAGAAGTTGTCAGTAGGTCTGATTACCTCCACAGAAAAATACATAATGATGACACACATGCAATTCCCTTATTGGCCAAACTGGTCACACCTACTACTACTACTTGCAGCAAGCCGAGCGCTCCTCTTGCGCTCCTCATCGACAACTTCTAAGCTCCCAACAGTAAGAATTTAACACTTTACTCACTGCACATATTTAACTATTTTAACCACTTCTAAAAAAATGCATGACTCCGTTTATCCTGAAATATAATTTTAAAAAGTAGAGCTTCTGAAAAATGTAGATTTTTAGAATCACTATCGCTTCCAAACTCATCTCACTTTCTTTATTTATTATTCAAGAATGTTACATAAAACCCTCTCTCCTATCCACAGACACACGAATCTTCCTCTCAAAAAAAAAAAAAAAAAAAAAGAGGGAGCCAAGTGTACCAACTTTGGCACAAGCAGTATCCAAATCGCGTATCTTCCGCCTCCCCCGATCATCCCGCTAACTACGAATCCCCTCCGCGGAGAATTAGTCACGCCGTGCCATGGGCGTCGATGGAGGCCCATAGAAGGGGATTTACACGAAATTATGTCGTGGCGCGCCGACCGAGACCGACTCGTCGCGATTTTTCTCGCGCGAGCTACCAGTCGGCGGGTAGTTCGCCGTAAGGAACGATGCCATAAAACACGTGGCACCGGGGGAATCGTAAAGGCGGTACTCGGTGTCTCGTTCGATCCTCCGAGTGCACGGTGCTCGCTATCGGATCCGCCGCCCCCCTCGCCCCTCCCTTCGGGCGATTAACACCAGAACGTTCGGGACACCGGGTAGCCTCCGACGAGAGTAGGGTTACAGCCACGTACCCGTGGCCCGAGACCACCCACAGGTTGAATCGATCAGCAACTGATACCCCTTGAACGGTGGTAGAGGGGGGCCAGAGGGAGGAGGAGAGGAGATAAAGAAGAGGAGTTACAGGTGTACCAGGGCTGCTTATGCGCTCAATTCACGATAACAGCCGACTCGCTCGCTTTCACAACTATCGGGACGCGGTGGCTTTTTAATGTCGATTTTATCGACGCTCCCTGAACTATGGACACGACCGCGAAATCTGGACAGAGGCTTTTGCTCTGGAAGCGTCGATCCTGGAGGTGCTTGTAGGAGTTGTAATGTTGAGAAGAGGAAATGAGATCTTTATAGCGGGGAATGATACTTTCAGAGCTTTGGTATATTTTTTTGGACAGGGAGATGTACGGAGGCTGTGTTTATCTTGTATGTATTTTTTTTATTATTGGATACCTATATGTCTGGGATTTAGAAATGGTGTTCAAAGATGGGAATCATAAGAATCATAAGAATCATAAAAAGCCTAGTAAAACATGAATTAATTTCTTTCTTCCTGTGAAAACTACTACAATAATATATTTCTCTGCTACATTCCCAGCTTCCACATTTTACTGTCATTAAATTCCCCTAATTTCGACAAGTACTTACAGAAAATAGAATATCTCTAACATTTGAATGTATCATATTTTTCCCAGAACTTGAAATCTCATCGCCTCAAATGGCCACAAAGAAAGGTCCCTCGACTCCCGCTTCACTAAAAGCCTCAGAAGTGAAGTTCCAGCCGAAGACAAGTTCCGCCTGAAGACGAACCTTCGAAAGATAAAAATCTTGGAACAGAGGTCAGAGCCTGCCAAAACTGTGGACGGTGGGCGATGCCCGCGAATGCCCGACGATATCGTAAATTCCGTCAATTATCCTTAATTAATAAGTATCCAGTTAGTCGTACGAGAACGGTCGCGCGCTCGAGCCTCAGCCCAGCACGAATTTAATGTCGACTGTGGGAAATTTAGGTGAGGAGCCCGAGTCTCGGAGTCCGCGTACCGTAAAGCAGGCTGTTTATTGGTGAAGCGGCGAAACGCGCTATTCGACTGGCACTTTCATTACCGTCTTTCTAATTGCCCGCCATTTAGGTAAACGTATATAAGCACCGTAATCCGGGACTCGTCGTTTGCTCGGCCGCGATCTCGCGTCACCGCGCGTTCGAGTCCCTCGGATGTCCCACGGATGGCCTTCGAGAGTTTGAAGGAAAGAAAATAAGCTCCTCCTCACGCGCGATACTCCTCGTGCCATTACCTTTCAGGGTGAACACCTGGTGTCTGCGTTTAAAGGGCCCCGCGTGGATAATTCGAGACGAGATTTTGTTCGCTATGGCGCAATGGAGATAAGCTGGGGACTTCGAGCCTCTCTGCATACCAATATTGTGGGACGCGGGAAGAAGTGGAGAAAATCGAAGCATAAAGGAAATCGTGGAGGGAGGAACCAGAAAAGAGGGAATTTTATTGATAAGTGATTTTAGTAGGGTTCATAAGTCTCCTTCAGGAATCTGGAAAACTACTGCATTTATGAGGGAATATCTATTCAAACCAATTCCTCAGAAAAAAAGGAAAACAAATTTTATTAGATATGCCATTTTATTAGATCTCTGTTTAAGTAAAATTCCAGTGCCTCGAGTACTCCTGCGTAAGTCTGACCCTAAAAAGCTACTCCACTTGCAAGTGAATAACTAAGAAAGCTAGAGCTCTCCAAAAAACAGATTCTACTAAATTCCAATTACATTGTATCAACTTCCAGTCACTTGTGTTCCCTTAATAAGTCTCCTCCCAAAGTCTGACCCCTGAGAAGGTACCTCAGGTGACAGAATTCCTAGAAAAAAAGAAAATAAAAAAGGAGGAACACTGTCGAGACAGGTGATGCGTTTAGCACGATTAACACCGTCTCCGCCAGGATGACACGGTCCACCTGTCTGATCCCTGGCCTGGACGACAAACACCCGCTTCCACGGAATCGGCTGTATTACCAGCAATTTTCGTTCCATCTAAAATTCACGGGAGCCAGACACGGCTAATGGCCGCCATCGCGGCACGCTCCTCCCCGATCGTTTCGAAAGCCGAGGACTCCCGGAGAAGACGCAGCTCATTGAAATTCAAATGTCAATCTCGAGTGTACGAGCATATATACTAAACGGGGGGGAGGGTCGGGGGGACGGGAGGGGGCTGGCTGTGAATGCAGAGTGCTTTTCGTGTCGTGATGTCGAAAACGGTCGCCGGATCGCGCCCATGTTTGCTCTCGAATTCTGGTCGGAAGATCTCGACTTCCAAGGCTGCCTTGTCAATGTTGTTTTATAGCCACGCTCTCGGAATCCTGGAGCCTGGGCCTTGCTCTCCTCTTTCGGAGGATGGATCAGCTTCGCTCGCTGCGAGGCTTCTTGGTGAAGGCTCTTGCGAATCGAGGAAAGATCTGTGTCCTAGATGGGTACCTAGGTATCTGTATCTGGGTCCTAGATGGGTAAGTCGAGAGAATGAGGTGTTTGGAGAAAATGGTCCTGTGGAAAGTTACCATTGCTGGGTGTTTCAGTGAGAATTACTGGGAAGATGGTGAATTACATACGAATTAATATTAATTAATTCTCGATTATTCCCTACATTGATTCTAATTCTCTAGATTTCTTAGATTCAATCTAAAACTAAAGTATCTCTCTTCTCATACATCTCTCATTAAATTCCAGTCCGAGTTCTACTCTCAGCTGCACTGTACCTTTATTACTAATAGCTCAAACAATCCCAAAACTAACCACGACCTATACTACTCCCTAAAAGTATACCACTATAAAACCCCTCGAAACCCCCGCATCAAACTCTCATCCCCAAAACTCCATACTCCATCCTCAGCTGTTAATCCCCCCTGTCCTGACCCAAGCAGGGATCATTAATTCGGCCATGCTTTACCAGACCAGTGGGGTCCAGAGTCTCAGACGTGGCCCGTGACGTTCGATATATCACGGTGCCCCGCGAACTTTGATTTACGAAGAGTGTTCGCGTTAAAAAAACTCGTGGGCTCCCGGAAAGTGGGCCCGGTACCCCGCCAGCCCGAGAATTCGCCAAGTGGCGCGGGCATAATGATCGAGCAGAGGCGTCGGAGCGGACGCTGGCCGAGAAGGCGCAGGGGAAGAGAAGTCGCGGGCGCGAGAGCATAAACGAATAATAAAGCGGCCGGCGTAATATTTCAAGATGGCGCGGTACGTGCTCGGTAGATGGCACAGCTCGATATTATTTAGCGTCCTGGGGTCGCACCCACTTAACCCTATCCCGCGGCCGGAGCGAGCGCGCAAAAAGGGCGGCCACAAAGACAGAGAATAAGTTACCTTAGTCCGCGCGCAAAGGACGTGCCACAGGCATTCCCGCCGCGAGGACTACGGTCCCTTAATGGCTCGGTTCTGCGGCACGCGGGAGGGTCCTTATCGTGCACGGCCGCGCGTCGCTTTATTAATGGTCGCGTTCCGCGGACGACACACCACGGACACGTCATCCCGTCGGGATATTTCGTCGATCGGGCTTGTTTTCCTCGGGGGACCTGTGGGTGGAGGAAATCGAGGGGAAATTAATGGAAGTGAGGAGGAAGACGGCGGTGCAAGGTTCTGGGGAAGATTATTCAGTCCTTGGGAAATGGTAAGCTAGGAATTTAGGCAGTCTGAATTTTTTAGAGTGAGTTAGAATGCTGAGCTTGATAATTGATGCTAGTAAAAATATGGAGGTAGTGAGAAGAAGAGTAAATATTTTTGTATTTAATAAGAACTGTATATTATGATAACTATAATATAGAAATTATAGGTACATAGATATAAGTAAATTAATTTAAGATGAAGTGTCTGCTAGTAGATGTAATAATGTAATCAATTATGTAATGATAATGAGGAAAACAGTGGTGCAATTGAATATCAGGAATACAAGAACTTTGAGATTTTCTTCACTATACAATTAACTGTCCATTACTTAAGACCTAACTGCAAATCTATAGACTATTATTTCTTAGACTATTAGTTCTGTTCATTATTTTCTCAAAATACTATTCACCAATCTTTACTTGAATAAAGTAACGAACAGAAGCTAATTTTCGAGTAGTCCTTGGGTCCTCATCGCTAATGTCAGTAGTACATCCAGTCATTGCTACGTCAGGAGACAGTAGAAGAGATTAATGAAGAGAACATGAAACTGGTTCTACTGAAAGGTCTGGCAAACCTATTATTCATGGAATTAACGGCAGTCGTATTGTCCACATTTGCATGATTAGTCTCCTTTCGTATGCAGCGGAGTAAAACGTCTTGTGAACATCTCGCGCGAAGACAAATGCCTTGCCAAAAGCGAGATAAAGATTGACGTATTCGAAACCTTCTTCTCCGATGTTAATAAGCCTTGAATTAATCCTGCGTTAATACTCTGACTTCTAGTGCCATTTCTGCCACTCTTTCACAATATTAATTATTGCCTAAAGTGTGAAATCCAACTTGACAATTCAGCGATTATAATTACCTCTTGGCAATTCTAATTAAAACACTCTCCGAAATGTTTTTACATCTCAGATTAGTACTTTCAGTGACCCATAATTGCCAAAAACTCTACCTATGAGAAGCCTACTTACAAAGCCACTTTTCAATCAATATCACCTCCTGCACTTGACAACACCCGTTAAAAAAATATGCCATATTTTTCATAGCTGTCTAAATGTTAAAGACTATCCATCTAGAGGTGACGCTGCAAATTAATTCCCAGAACCGTACCGATCTTCCTGCCGGTAGTGTAAATTAAAGACTCTCTACTAGAGGTCAACTCCATACCTGACATCGCGCCTAGTCCCGAAAAACATCTCGCCAACTCATCAGCGCCGTCTAAGCGTCCCAGCCGCTGAACGAATTTCACGATGTGACTTCGTCCACTCTGGACAAAAGGTGGCCTTTTAATTGCCTCGTCGGTTCGTTCGGCCGCGTCATGAGAACTTTCCTGATCGAAAGTTGCCACGTAGGCGCGGGGCCCGCTTTCGAGAAATCGCGCGGGCGATCATTAATAAGCGCTGCATCATCCTCAGACTTAGCCGCCATCGTGACACTTGACAAATGTCTGACTTCTTTTCCCCCTCCGTCGTTCCTTCCGATCCATCGCGGTCAATCAAAAGCGGAAATTGCGAAAACGTTCGCCGTCGGAGCCAACCAACCGCGCAACATTCGCTTTTCGTTGCAATTAATCGACGATCGGGTTACTCGACCGTCTCGCGAGGCTTCAGTGCCTGGCCTGAGCACGGCCGCGAAGAAATCGCTCGGATAGACCGGCTATCCGCGAATTCTTGTTCCTGAATCGCAGCCATTTGTAAGGCGAAGGGTCGGCCGCGATAAGGGAATCCTGTGGCAAACGATGCGCGGCGAGAATGCATATTTTTCGATGCACACGCGTTTCATTATGCGCTTCGCTGCCGAGAACGCCGGATCGAAACGGAATCCAAGTCCGTGGGAAGATCGTCGCTCAGGGGACTGTTTGGGCTGGGGAAGGGAACTCGGTCATAGATACTCTAAATTATTACATCTTCAGGAATATTATATTTTTTAAAGTGCCATGGGTACAATGTACCTGAGGACAAAAATTGCCAAATGAGAATTCGTAATACAGCTTCCTCTGCTTTCCTGCTTCTCCTCCAGGTCTACCAAGTCGTCAAAGTTCCCATCAGCGGCTCCATCATCCACTGTCAAACCGAATAGTCTTCACTGTTCACCGAGCACCCCTTTCTCCATATTGGGTCCCAGCTTAAAGATTCTCTTGCCACAACGTACCCAATTAGCACGACTGAAAAAGAGGGAGTTCTCTCCCCTTTCTCCGTCTCATTCGCCTCCCCTGTCAGTGCATACACTCACTCAGGGCCAAACGCTCGTAAACGTCTGGCGAAACGCTCGCCACGACCCAACTCTCGGACACGTCGTCTGTCCCCCATGGCTGTCTATGGAAAACGTATTATGAATTTCCCAGCGGCCAATCGGACGGCCCCGTCGTGACCCCGGATTGTCAACCATAAGCCTGGGTCCTCTCTCTCCGCCTCGACTGCTTTTCACCTGAGATTTTCTATATCGCCTCTGTCGCCTTGCTCCCCGCGCGCTAACGACTCGCCTAGCCAAGCCCACAGGCCACAGGTGTAGTAAACCTCTTTACCTCACGCACTCCGCGTGTAATGGCCCCTCTTACACTCGTGCCGCGCATCTGCCGACCTCGCTGCACACGGGGTGTCCATGGTGATATTGGACGATGCTTCTTTGGTTGGTGAAAGAATAGAAATGGGAAAAAAGGGAGGGTTTGTTAATTTGTTTTTTTTTAATGAGGATGTGGTTTGGATCTTAATGTGTAGATTAAAAAATCGACATGGTAAATTGGATGAGGAAATCGTCGTAGTAGATTAGAAGAAGAATTGACAATAATTGTATTTGAAAGGTGAGGAAACAAGAAAGGGAAATGTCATAAAATAATTTTTTATTGAGGAAATTAGGTTTTAGTACTTGGTTTAACAATAAGAAAAGATTTAGTGAAGTGCTTTTCAGTAATTTAATTTTTTTCTGATTCTATAGGTTTCGTAACTCCAATCGTATAGGTTTCCAAGCATTCGTATTGCTCCGGCTGGTGTCAATTTATGGCAAATGTAGATAGGATATTCTGAGCAGCCCTTTCTCCTGAGTTCTCAAGTAGATAAAGGTGTACCGCTTGAAAGCCAAGGCATTATTTCAAGCCAAGGGTATGAACACAATGAACCAAACCAGATGATCTAAAAGGATGTACAAAAATGAGCTTCGAATGAAACTTATTCTGAGACAGCTGCGTTTTACGAATCGATGAAGCCTGACACGTTGTACAATATTCCTGCGGGTTTCCTCCAGACACCAATCCAATAATAATCGAAGTCAGGAACTGATATCACCAGAAACCGAAATGACTAACGAATTACTCTCCTCACTGATGAAAGTCGCCAAAGGTATACAATTTATCAGCTTCGATATCGAAATCCAAAGATGACGTAACATCGTATTTAGTATTCTAAAGCGAAATATGAAAAATCACAGTCCACCTGTTGAGACAGGGACATAGAATATCGAGGAAGCAACTGACAATTAGATAAACGAGACGTGAAATTGATAATGCGTGGTGGAATGCAAATCGAGATTGAAAAATTAAGACGGACGGAAATTCCACTCCCTTCGGCTATTAACGCCCATTCACGAGACAGAGACTTCGCCAGCTCAATGGACAACCGGTCCTTCTGGCTCTTCCGGTCTCTCCTCCCCTCACTTCGCCCCCTTTTTCGCCTCTGTCTTCGAGGAGAAGCTTGATTAATTCGTGACGAGTTCGGTCGACCACCGTTCCTCGAAATTTGCATAACGCGTCGAAAAGTCCTTTAGCGAAGGATGGAAGGGAAGTGGAGTAACACAGCGATTTAATTAGGAAAGAACAGTCGTGATTAGTAGCTTAATTAGAAAGCAACAATAGTAATTGCAGATGCATAGTCTTCCTCCTTAATTGAGCACTTATTTCCAAGGACTCCTACATGATCTAGTACTACGATTTGTTCCTTTAATCCCGACATTAATATCAGTCAATTACGCCTCTAAGAATTTCGAGACGAGTGTGACTGCGGCCACGTAAACATCGTAAATCTTCCCGAGATGAATTACGTGGGCGTGATGTAGAGAATCGCGCGTGTCGTGCGGAATCTATCATCATTCAAGACCGTCTACCGCGCAAATTGATACAACATGGAGCTTATATACAAGTGGAAATAGAATTCTTTCAATCAGTTTTCCATGGGGCTCCCTGACATTTCGAGCCAACTGAACCTAAGACCTAAGCAATCCTCACCCAAAGAACTTTCAACGAAGAAGGAACAAATATTCTCTCTTTCAAAAAAAAAAAGAAAGAAAAGAAGATTACCCAATCAATTACACAACTGTCGACTCAATTTCACCTCTCCTGTGAACCACCCCCAAAGGAAAAAACTGTTTGAGAAGTTTACGTAATCCAGGAACTCGAAAACGCTGTCGCGTGTACACGCACACGTCATCGCACGTTGGTAGCACTTTTTCTACTCACACGTGGAGGCCAGAGATCCTCGGAAACCTGAATCGTCGGGCCCAGAAACCACTAGAGCTCGTTCGAGACGTGGACATCGAGTGGCCCCTGTTCCTCGGCCCACCTAAGTCAACAAGCAAGCGACCGTAGGCATTTTAACGTCCTCGGGGTTACGGGCACGAGTGCTCGTGAACACACGCAGGTGCGCGCAGGTGAACACCGATGCTGGTCGCCTGTGTCGCCTCTTCGTGTATTCTCTGTCGAACCTGCAGAGGAAAGCGACGAAACACGCGGAAACCGCGCTTGAAGCTGACTCGCGGCTACCAGGGAACTGGAGACCTTTTTGGAACGAGCTTGCTATGAGTTGTAGTCTTTTTACTGCTGCGAATTTTATTATTTTTCTTTAATGAGACTTGTGGCAAGATTTGTGAGAAGAATTTGGTGGGAAGTAATTTTATAAAAGTGGGGAATATATGTATTTAAAAATTTTTTGAGGATATTTTGATTGTTGACGAAGTACTTAGGCAATTTTTTTAAGCTCTAGATCTTGTGTATGGCTGCTCGAAATTTTTATTTTCTTATAGTTAAAATATGTTTTATGTGGAAAAATATTTTAATAATTCGTAGTGAAACCTACAATTCTCAGAATTAAAGTATCTATCTAATTAGTTAAAGTAGGTGTGGTTGAGTTATTGGATCCAGAAACAAAGTGAAACTTAAGAGTTTAGAAGACATTCAGATTTGAAACAGAAGTTTCTCTTTGTACTGAGGCCTCTGAACCACAGGTTCCCCCTAGAAATTTTTACTCCCCGAAATTGAAAACATTAACCAACAAAATGAACATAGAAATCGTCCATAAAATCCACAAAAGGGTCGAAAAAAAGGTCCACTCAAGCGATCTCCAGCAGAGTTACAGGAATCACATTAGAAACGCCATACAGGCCATAATCTCTACTTAAAGGTCGAGACTGGAGCCCAGTTCCTCATTGCTCCAGAGGCCTCCATAAATTACCACAACTTATGATACGTCATAGGAGGATCATGAAATCCCTCCGATTCTGGACCAACTTAATTAGCAATAAACTCTGCTTCCTCGTCATCGGATCCCCCGACGTGTGTAAGGTGTCCCCTTAACTTCTTCCTGCCTCCTTTCAATCCCGGTGTCACGGCTGGGTCAAACCATCCGAGATCGTGAGATCGACGCGTTTATTACTGAACTTTTAAAGAGGCTTTATCGTAGGACTTGTTCAATATCCACGAGGATCGTTCCTCCAGGTGTCGCGATGAGCCTCGGTATTATCGGGTAAGGCACGTTTCGCGCATCAACACGGATAAATTTATTACTAAATAAATAACTCGGTGGACACGCGATGACGGGCGTGCGCGCGTATTAAGCTCGCGTACATTTATCGCGAGCCACGGAATGCGAGAGACGCGCAGAAGACGAAAGTAATCGAATACCATCTCGAGTTCGTCGGGAATCGCTAAGGGAAACGGTGATCAAGGGAAGATTTAATAAACATAGAAGCTTCACAGGTTGGCTACACAATATTCTTTATTTTACTTCGTATCCGAACACTCGCGATCACCACGCTTCTCCGCCATTTTGTACTGGACAATTTTCGTCGATGCTCATTCGATACGATAAAGAAATTTGTACAAGCTTCCACGAATTATCATACAATTTTCCCTCTTCGAAATGTACAAGATTGGAGTCCATTCACATTGAGAATTTCATCGACATACGGGAATCGATGCCAGACAGAGTGGAATCGCTTTAAATAGGCAACAGGTCCATAAATAAGAATCTCGATGCGAAGGTGGCTTTAACGAAACACTGGCCATTCCCGAGCGTGTCGAGGGACAGGGCCACTTCCGGTCCCCTCGATCACCCTCGTTCCTCAGAGGCGCGCACGCACAGGCACATATATCTATCTACGTATATACGCGTTACACGCGAGCTTGCACGCGCGTTATTATTTAACGTTAAACTATCACGTGGTTTTTACTGGCACTCCGTGCAAGAGCTCAAAGGCACCGGTTAAGGCACAATCGTCCGTCGTACATCACGCTGGGAAAGGATGTATCGAACTGATCTCCCGGCAGCTGGCGACCAAAGGGACCGTGGCGGCTAATACCGAGTCGACTTGAGCAATTTTACGTCGATCCGATCGCTGATCGTAAAGTCATTTGTGCTGGGACTCCTGACACTTCCGTACTTCCTGATACGTCGGTTCTTCCCCTAGCAAAACAGGGGACACTTGAAGATGCATCTTCTTGGATCCTCCAAATTTTTGCCTTTCAAGTCCTCTTCCTTTTCAGGGTCTTCTGGGAAAAGGATTCTCTGCTTCTTCCTTTCTGCACACACTTCAGTATCCGAAGTTTACTTCCTCCCTTTCAGTTCTTCTCCAGAGGGTCACTCTTCCCCTCAAGAGACTTCACCATCTCGTTGAAGAAGAGAACAATGTCTCTGTGTGAGGGCTGGTCGTGACGCCTAGAGACGCCTCTCTGCTAGCAGGTCCATCGAGAGTTGTCCACGAGGCCCCTGGGTCATGTCTTCCTAGTGAGGTCGAGAGGAGGGCCAGTGTCCTGCAGCTCGTTGTCTTCACTGTCTGTCGATCTTTCCTCTTCTGTGCTCCCAGGATCTGCCTCCTGTCCATCCACAAGAGTTGGACCACTCTTCATGCTAAGATCAATAGGCTCCTCCTGCTCTGGGCCCAGGGACCGCAGGAAGGCGAGACTCTTATCGTAGACAGCCTCCATCTGGGTCCTCTGGCAGCCTCCGTCGCCGTCTCTGCACTCGTTCCTGGAGTTCCTGTTCTCGTCTTCCCTTTTGGGCGAAGGTGTGGACCTGGGGCTGACACTCTCGCTGGAGGAGCTGGTCAGGCTCGCCACCATCTGCGAGGCTCCGACCTGGTTCACATAAGGGACGATGAACCTCTGCTGGAACGGGAAGAACGGCGCGTTGAGCAGCTGCATGTGCGTGAGAGCTGGGTGGAAGAAGGGAGGACCCCTCCACATGGGGAACCTGGACACCTCGGGCCTGAGCAGCTCATGGGGCCGAACCAGGTCCACGGGCCTCAGCAGAGGGTCCTGGGTCGCCCTCGCTGACATGTCTGGCGCCCTCAGCTGAGTGGGTAGGTCTTGAGGCCTCAGGACTCCGTCGTCAGTTTTGGGGTACCTGTCCTGCTGGTGGTGCTGGTGGTGATGGTGGTAACTGTTGGTGGTGGTCGTGGTCGTGGTGACCATGCCGACGACGTTCGTCGCTGTTGTGCCTGTGTGTGCCTCGGTGTTGTTATTATTGTTCGCCACGTCCAGCGAACCGAAGGCCTTCTCGTAGGCGGACTTTGGGTCCTTGATTAGGCGGGTTTGCGCCTGGTGGGACTGCTCCTGGAGCAGACAGTGGATCTTGAACCAGTTCGAGCGACGTCCGTAACGGGAGCCTGATTTGGACATTCCGACCATCAGACACTTGCGCAGGCGACAGGCTTTGCAGGCGGTGCGATTCTTCTTGTTGATTACGCACACACCTCCGTTCTTGCATTCGGAGATGCTGCCTAGGTTGTTGTAGGTGCGACCGAAGAACGACTGTGGAGCAGAAAATAGTGGGGGTGGGCTTGTTAGAGGTGGGCACTTTTTAGTCTTTTCTAAGTCTTAAATTGTATGGTGGGGGTCACAGCATTTTTAGTATTTATTATGTAAAATTGTCAGTAAATTATCAATGGATGATATTAATTTTGATAGCTGTGGATTCTCTGTTTACTATTTTTATAATGTCTACTGAAATCATACCACTTAAGGGTTAAGGGTTCTGAAATAGAATTGAATAAGTTTCTTTGGAGATTTTGGGATTAATATATCTGTAGAGGAAAAGGTCCTTTTTCATCTGAATCTCCAAGGTGGACTGCTCCCTCAACTAGTAATATGACAATAAAAAAAATTCGAAGATATTTATTAAAATCTCTACCCTGTTAGTAGGTACATGGTAGAAGTAAAGGCCTCTACAATATTAGAAATCAAACTTGGAATCTAACTTTAAAAACAATGAAGCTATACTCTTACCATCATCGACCCACATCGCCCACAATTCGTAAAAAATGGACAACCCCTTCTGGCAGCGCCTCAAAAATAAAAACTCAAGCTTCCCACAAATATCGCAAAGCCAGAGACCCTCCTTCCAGCAATCTCCACCTGGGTCTCCAGTAATTGCAGCGTTACGCGTCCATAAGCTTAAGGCTACAATTTTATTTGCATCTGCACTTGTCTGATACCTGGCCACACGTATAAAGAACGCAGGGAAGAGGTCGAGGTACGCAGGAATACAAACGGCCATTGAATTCTGTTCTGTGGGCGATGATCTAAAGAGAGCAAAGGGTTCACAGTGGATACTGACCTTGCAACCTTCGCACGTGAAGGCCCCGAAGTGAAAACCCGCGGCCGGCTCTCCGCAGACCCTGCAGAGCTGATTCATCTGCAACAAAAAGACGCGACATGTGGTTACGCTTCACCTAAGAAACCGAACGCGCTTAGAACGCCGCGCGGGCCCAGCGGTGATCATGCTGGATGATCGCGCGCAATACAGTGCCAATCACGGAAGAGCCTCTTCCTGATGGAAGAGAAAAACGTCGATAAGGACACACGGTGGACGAGCCTGTACCCCTGCTGCTAGCGCTATTTATTTCAACGACGAGCCTGAGACGCGGTCAGAAACGTCGGATTAATCATCGGGTATTTAACAGGCCCCTCACTGGTGACACCTACATACAGCAGTGGAGAACCGATTAACCCCTAGACCTGAATTACTTTGCATTAGTTGAGAACGTGTTCGACGCGCTTTTCTGAGCTTAATAGGCTTGGAGAGCATGAACTCGGTTCTAATATTCTTTTTTACTGTGACTAGTTTTTAATACTGATTCTATGAAGTGGATTACAGCATCAGTGATGTAATGTCAATAGTGAGTGCTGGGTTCTAAATGTGTGAGTTTCCAAAAGGTCTCTGAAAGGAAAGTCCTGGACACTTTTTTATCGAGTCTGTGTACAGACAGGGATAATCTACTTGGAGAAGTTTCAGAGGTGCTTCTGTGTCTCAGGAAAGTTTTCAAAAAATGAGAAGACGTTTAAGGTGATAGCTAGAATTAATATACATAGGAAAATCGTGGTATACTAGTTTTCTAATTTATGGTCCTGGTCCTTTGACCCATATATGGGTCAGGACAATTACTCTGACGATATTTTTATCGAATCTTCCTCAATATTTCTGACAAAAGTAGTTCACATTTTACATAATTTGATGACTGATGAGACGTAAATCACTTGCCTCTCTCACGAGTTGAGAGTCCTTCTTAAGAAGCAGCTTGCACTCGGGAAGAGATGCGACTGGAGGCAAAAAGGACCTTTTCTTCGCGCTGCAATCAGGCCGCGAGAACTGTCGGGGATTCGGTTGCGAGACCGTGTTCCTATTAAAACCTAGTTAGCCAGTCATTACCAGCGAATCAAACTGCAGCCTCTATATCTCTCCCCGCGAGCAGGTGGGAAAGGATGACCGAATGGGAAAGGTAAATCGTGGATCAGAGAACGTACGGGCACGCTGAAGACTGCTGTTTCGATTCCAAAGGTGTCGAGGGTGTATCGATTCTAGTTTGCCATTTCGCAATGTTGACGATGGACGAGAGACGTTTGAAGTAATGTTACATCAGTCAATCGAGACAGAACCTCTTGATGTGATGGTGTCAAAGGTTGAGGTGGAGGTTGAGAAATATTTTGGAAGATTTTTTACTTTTTTCTGGGGCCTTTGAGACTATTCTACGAAAGGTACTCATGATTTCTCGTCTTCTAGTGTGGTGATTCCCTTATCATTTTTTTTAATGTAGATTATTATTGGTGACTATTATAAAAATATTATTGACTATACTTTTTTAGCAAATATTACTTGTTATTGTCGCGTCACTATTATGATGTTGAGAACTATATAAAATTGAATACGATAGTAATAGAAATTGGAATAATATTGTTAACTTGTAGAATTTCAAAAAATATAAAAATAAAACATTGAAAAGCAAGAGTAATCTGAGGAGGTAATCTAAAAAGCAAAAGATATTAAAATTGACTTTAAAAAGTGAATCTCCACACTCCCTTTACCCGTTCCAGTGTTAACTTTAATTAGACGCCGAATACCTGAGATACTTCAGCTTGAAAGGTAGTGATTTAGCAAGTGTTTGCGTGGAAAGGTATCTCGATAAGCCTGATAAGATAATCGCGGAAAGTAATTAGAGGATCTGGTATTACTAAGAACCGATGTCTTCGGATTCTGATGTCGTAGTAGAAAGCCGCGTCTCTTTCATCTGATAGATGCATTAAATCATCAACTGGAATCACCTTCACCGTGCCTACGACTTTATTACAAAAGTGCACGCTGAAATCCATGATGTTCGAAGGCCGAAATAACAGTGTCAGTTTACTTTGGATCGTCAATCAAAATCGGATATGATAATTGGAGGAGAACGTATAGTTTTTTGTGCCACTTTTGAGGAAGTGCTCGAGGCAGATGTTCTGCCACTGTATAAAACAACGTTTCGAGCCTCGCGTGACATATCAAGGATTATTTTTACAAATGATTCAATGAAGTAGCTTCCACCGACGTTTCGAAATTTTGTTGTAACTCAAAGCAGAAGGAAGTCTAAAAAATTAAAATCAAAATAAAAAAGTAGGCCTACAGATCTACAAAAATAGATCTGCAAATCACAAAATTCATAAGAACCTAGTTCAAAATTAAGAATCACAGAAGTCTACTCTACTCTTGCTTATCATCTCTGACAAAACTAAATCTACTTTAATACCAAAAGGAACTATTTCCCATTCCCCAGCTTATCTG
Organism: Calliopsis andreniformis; assembly: GCF_051401765.1. Classification (NCBI taxonomy): domain Eukaryota; kingdom Metazoa; phylum Arthropoda; class Insecta; order Hymenoptera; family Andrenidae; genus Calliopsis; species Calliopsis andreniformis. The sequence continues at coordinate 4,594,986 of NW_027480432.1, read as the reverse complement.
GGTGAGACTTCTGCCTGACGAGTTCTTGCGAGAACAACCATAGAAACGTCCAAGCCGACAGGGAAGGTAAAAAACGTTAAACGTCCAACAGATGACGCGGCTGTGTCACCTCGGTTCTAATCCCCTGCGTGGCAACAGAGCCAAGTAATGTTCCCCGTGCCTGGTCAGACTCTCTCGTCCCTTCTCAGGGTATTTTCTCGTCTCAGATTCGACCCCCTTCGACCGCTTAATCGCACGCCCGCAACCGCGGAGACGTCTCATTAACCAAAGACGCGAGTGTAATGCCGATGACGGATGGCACTCGACGAAGAAATGAAAGTAGCGTGCCAACGGGAGATCTTTTTCCTCGCGTTACACGGCTGATGATTCGCCTCCACGCTGTTTGAACGGGGACTCTGGATGGGCTCTTTTAGGGGCACCAAAAAGAAGAGGGTGAAATGTGGGTCTCTCGGGGCAATGGGGCCATTACCCCTTCCTTTGCTGTTACTGATGGCACCTACTGAATATGGGAGAGTTCTTTAACTCACGAGAGATTTTTTGCCTGTGTTTTAAGAAGTGGGATTACTCAGATTTAGAGAAGAAGATAGTGAATGAAAGCAGAAAGTGTTTTATTTGGAATAATAATTGAAGAAAAAATTCTACAGAAAAATAGTGTCTCAGAGGAAGAGAAGTATTATCTGGCGCTCTTTTATTTTTAAGTCTTCACGAAGCCTCGATCAACAGTCCTAGATCTCTCACTTTCTTTCTCCTTATGGATAAAAATTCCCATTAACAACATCTCTAACTCAATACACTCTCCCACGAGTCCCCAAAATCACCTCAAAGTGACAATAATAAACCACAAATTCCCCTTCCGAGTAGAATAACCCCGTCCTCGTCAGCCCTCAGCTATCCCCTCAGTCTTCTCCCATCGTCGAGCAATTACTGTCAGGCTCTTCCCCAAAGGAAAACACTATCAAACCCCCATCCCCAAGCCAACCAGCCCAGGTTCCCCGCCCATCGACACCAGAAGACTCGCGGCGGGGCCCAGGCATCGGCGCTTGCAAGCGCGCGTCGGCCCTGGGCCCCGCCGATACGGGCGAAATATGATATTGGATAAGAAAGAATGTCGGAGGAAGGGACTCACCACGTCGGTGTTGGCCGCTGCCGAGGCGATCGTCGACGTAGGCGTCCACCACCCCGCGGTGGCGGATGTCGTGCTTGTAACGATACCAACACCCGTTGCACCAGGGATGGATCCTCTCCCAGCCAATCCAGCCGAGCCCGACAAATCGCCCACGTCCATTCGATGTCCTTTAATCTCTCAATGCAAACCGTACGCGCCGGTCCCTCGAGCCGTCCGTTCCGTGTCCGACGCCGCGGCCCAACATTTTCGCGCGTGTCTTACAACCGCCGCCGCCGTTCGGGATTTCGTCGGGCAACGCGGGTTCTCACGATCACAGCGAACCGAGACCACCGGCCGTTTCCTCCCTGGTTAGAGAGGTGCCGTGCGAACTGGAATCACGAACCGATATTTCCTGCCGATTTTCAGGGAGTTCGTGGAGTTCGAGAAGTAGAGTAATGGAGTTTAGTGGGTGGTTCAGATGAAGAGGAACTGTCTTTTTTTCTTTTTTCTTTCTGTCTTTTGTCACTGGGAAGTGTAGATTTTGTGTGATGTACTTTGAAGCTTCTTTGTGTGCTGTATACAGATAAAAGCCTGTGAGAGGCTTAGAGATAGAGGTTTTTTTGAGTAGGGTCTTTCAGGGTTAATGAAGAAATTTTGTCGTTTAAAATAGTGTCAGTTTTAACTTAAACTTCGTTTGTAGGAATATTCTCTACTTTATGATATCTCAATAATTGTATACTACTATAAATTCAAAATACCAAGCTTTCTACTTATTTCCTCAAATTCCCAAGAATTCCCCAATTTCTCTTAACAGTTATCCTCCTCGAATATCTCCCAGAACTGTATAAGAAAGGTAATTGATCCTGATGGTGATTGATGAAGCGTTACCTACTGGAACGTCGATTTAGATAGCACTTTTTTGGCACAGATAGAAACGAATCAGGTAACCAAAAAACATCATGTTCCAATCTATTCACAAAACTGTACTCCCTAATGACAACATAAATCTCGCCAGCTGCTATCGATCTACTCCGCTCGAAGCAATTAAAAGATCCATTTTCTAGATAATCATAAATAATTCCAAAAAAAAAAAGGCTGAATCCTTCCCGAAAATTCGCAGTCCGCCATTTCTTGCGCGAATCTCGGCCCGTCCGAGATAACATGTCGTGTTTACAGCGGTGTAACGCCATTACCATGTTAACGGAGCCCGCCTCGCAAGAGGCGCATAAATACGAGCGCTAATTACGGCGCCGACCACGTATTAATTTCATCCGCGCGGGAACCGAGGCCCGTGGCCGCCTGGCGTGCCCCGACGCGTGTAGACGCGTCCGCTTCCGATCGACGCGATTTCCATCCTCGATTCCCTCCGCTTGGAAAACAGACCTCGCAGTCGATGTCCCCATGAATCACAATTCCTCGTTGGAGCGGAGGCTGCAAAGTAATTTCACGCGAAAGTATCGCGTTTCGAGGGAAATTCTGACGGAGAACTCGATGGCGTTTCCGCCATTAATGTCTCCTGCAGAGACTCGAACACGGACAGTTCACGGTTGGAAAAAAGCGAAATGGCTTGTGTAGGCTGTGTCGATGAATTTCGATTAAATCTTGATGAAAATTGATGGCCCACTGCCGGAAGTCTGTCTGGAATTCGAGTTTGAATAATACTTGTCTCTCGTTTTTTTTTTTTTGCATCTCGACCGAGATATCGGCTCCGAGGATGGACAGCTTGGGGGTATCGAAATGTAGTGACGTCAGTGGAGCTTATCGCGAAACGTTCTCTTTAAATAATGACAAATTAATTAAGAGTCGTGTACCCTGGGACCGGTTCGGTTGAGTGTGTGCCCCGTCGCGAATCTTATAAATCCCTTGCTTCTCCTAGGCTACGTTCCACTTTACTGTGGGAAATGTAACGCGGTGAAATGGATTTTCATAGGCGAACTGCTCATGAATAATTCATGAGGAAATGTGTAATATGACTTCGGTTTAACGACTGAAAAATGGAAACGGTTAAGATTGATACGCCGATTCGTTTCGCGATAATTGCTGTCGGTGTTAAATCTTTGACTTACATTCGAGATTACGTGCTGACAGACTTATCTGGTAATGAGACGTGTTCCCATCGCGATAAAGACGAGCATATATTAAGTATGAACTTCGATCGAAATCAATAAGAGGAGTACCTACGTACACAAATTTCGACATCTACTAACAATCTCAATTTAATACTCATTACCACTGTCACTTTGTCGAATACTACTTACATCTATCAAAGGCGAAAGAAGGTTCGCCAAGGACCAGCTTAAAGACCACTTCTCTTGAACTTCTCCTTAACGAAGAAATGAAATTAAAAAAGTCCAAATTTAGCGAAACTCTGAAAAACGTGAATTCTACAGATTCTGAGAATTAGAATTCTCTGTTCCACTGAATAATTTCCAGCTGCGTTTCTACTAGCATTCTGCATTGTCGTCGAAAGATCGTCCGACCGTAAACGCGTTTCCACCGATTTGCATGTCGCATTGAAACAGAAAGAGGAGAGAAAAAAGGGGGGGAGACGAATGGACGTGTGCACGATTTGCTCGCCGATATTTTCAAACCGACTCCCCGCGGGACTGGCAAGAACACAGAGGCCTCGGTGCATCGTTACCACGACCGCAACAAGTTTGCAGTCCTTGAAATAATCGCTCTTTTGCCTGCGTACACGTTACCGCTCGTATACAGGCGTAATACATCGCGTCACTCTTTGGAAGATGGCCTGGCGAGCTGGATTAGCAGCTTTGACGTGAAAAGAAACCGGACGTGGCAATGGAACTCCTGTCAGCGGCGAATTATATTGGTTTGTCGGCCTCTAAACATGAAATTTTGTAGAAAAGACGAAGAAAAGTTAGGGGGAGAAGCAATTTTGCTTTCTTGAAGAGCATTTAACACTTGAAATAGAATGGCAACATGGAGTCACTGAGGAAACTTCATAAGACCTATTTTTCTAAGATTCTCAAACGTTCAAATTTTGAAATATTCAGAGAAGCCTTCTCTTAAAATTCTCTTTTTAATTTTATATTCTATATTTCAAGTAGATCCACCTAAACCAGCAGAGAACGAATTTACCAAAATTGGCACAACGCAGAACCCACAAAATCGAGTTCCCTCAAAAGAAGCACGTAACATCCTACTCTCCTCCATAGCTAATCACAGAGGTGTCATCTGAACAAAAAGGAGCCCAGGCTCTCGATCCCGCATTTTCGACACAGCAAGGCCGCCTATTGCAACTTTTTTCTACTCTCCCAGGCCGTCACGCGTCATTACTCTCCTAATTGTCCATCAGTGGTTTTTTTTATACCTCGATCGAACATCCTCCGAAGCGATACGAGCATATTCGCAATAAATAATGATTGAAAGCTGAAACACTCGCGTCAGAGGTATCGCCCGTGTATCGTGACCTCCCTCCTCCCCCCTTCCCCTTTTTAATCCACCGTCTCCTCTTTTTTTCCCTTCTTTCTATCGCAAACATCACGATCGCTGGCAGAGCCGTGGCAGCCAATGAGTGACGAGCGGCTGCAGCATTAATGAACCGGTTGTGAGCGGCACGTCACACGGATATCATGGCACCGACTGCAGACAGTTGAAATTGTTGTGTCCCGGACGTCGTGACAAATTAATCGTCGGAGGAGGGCAGGAAGGAAGGGGGAAGATGGCCGAATTGGTTTTCGTGGGCTGGCTAGGGGCTACTTTAGGCCTGGAAGCCGCAGTCGGTCCCGTTTCTTCGATCGTCGGCCTCTGAACTCTTCGAGGACGAAATTCTGTTCGCTACTTCGACTGCCTGGGAAGGGGGCTGACACTGTTGTGTCAGGTGGGTGATTTTCGTAGGAGTCACAAGTTAGAAGGAGAATTGAATTGGGAAGATTGGTATGTTGTGCTGAGGAACTTATTTGAGACGTTCACTGTCAGAATTAGCACTGATGAGAGACACTTTGGAGCTGGGTTTTTTTGGAAACACTTGAAAATGGGATGAATAGATAACACTTAGCAATTTTTAGATTTCCTTAATGAAATTCCAATTTTTGCGTGAAATGACAAGTGTATTATTGAAGGGTGAAATGTTCTTAGTTTTGGTAATAGATATCTATAGATTTGTGGAAAAGGAGGATATTGGAAAATCTAGGAAAATTGCTGGACGATGGAGACTAATAATTCAGAGCTCCACTGAGACTCCAGACTCCAAGTACAGCAAGTGATCACGGATCTGTGATACCGCCGACGCGAGGTCAACTCAACCAATGAACCAATACACCATGAAACTTCGATTTCCAAACTTCGACATAAATCAATACACTAAATACACTCTCCTGTGGCAACATTAGAATCTTCATCAAGCTTCAGACTTCATACTAAGTTTGAGTCATCTCCATTCAGAGGAAACACCATGTGCCAACACTATGAACAAGTCTGTACCTCAGCTTGAAGAACTATCCAAGAACTGACTCTTAAATTCCATCAAACATTTCTCAATGTCTCCTTCTCATCGACTCCAAAAACTTCCAACAGAATTTTTCTGTCCACAGACTCTGCTACCAGACTGTACCTCAGCTTTAAGAACCACCCAGGAACTGACTCTTCAGTTTAATCAGACATTCCCCAACTTCTCTTTCTCCTCAGCTCCACAAACTCCCAGTAGAATAACCCCGTCCACGTCCAGACATCTCACACCTACCATCAGCGAGACACTTCCCTCTCTGACCCTTATCCCCTGCAGCAGCTACACCCCTGTGTCGAACAGTTCTCTCCCCCACGTCGAACCACTTTGCACAGCGTCTCAGAGCCCCCTTCGCGACAGCCCTCGCGAAATCCAGCGCGCACCATCGTCCCTCTGCCGCAATCCCATGTTCACACTGGTCACAGAATCCTCCGTATCTCTCATGAGCGTGGCACTAATAATCGCGACAGCGCGTGGAGTCCCACTGTGGTCGTTCGAGCGGAACGCTCGTTCCCGCGATTTCCCCGCGAGACGCGCTCGAGCGGCGTCCACGGAATCCGCTCGGCTCGGCGGAGCACGCGGAGGGAAGCGGACGGAAGCGGTGGACGAGCGAGACGAGGGAAGGGGGGGGTGGGGCGACGAAAAAAAATGGAAGAAAAAGGGACGAAGAAGAGGAGCACGTATGGAAGAAGAATGGAAGGGAGAAGGAGGAAGCGTGGGACAAAACGGGACGAAGAAGAAGAGGACGTGGCTGGACCACCGGCCGGCTCGGGGCGTGCGCTCGTGTAGCACGTGGCCGCGAGACTGAGTATCCCCTACCTCGGCCACCTTCGTCAGTCCGTTTGTCCGCCTCGTCCTTATCTCGCCCGCTCGGACGAGAAAGACTACCGCGGCCTTCTCTCGTTCTCTCTCCATCCCCCCCCACCTACAGGGGACCACTGGGCCCCTCTCCTTCTAGCCGCTGGCTCCTCTTCTTCCTCTTCCTCTGCCTCTTCTGCTGCTTCTTCTCGCAGACTCTTCCTCTTCTCCTCGTACGCCTCCCACCGCTCCTCCACCTCGCGGGCCTCTCGTGCCACTCTGCTCTTCCGAGCTTGTCGATCTCTCTCCGCGCAGCATCCATCTGCGAGGGAAACCTCTGCCTCTCTTCGTCTTTTTCGCGAGAGCAGTGAGCATTCGCGAGCGACGCGAGGATACCTCGCTCTACCTAGGCGCAACCTGCTCGCCGATGGGGACACGCGTACGGGGCGGGTGGAAGCTTGAGATGGAAAGGGGGATGAGAGGGTGAGGTGACCTTGGGGTAAAGGGAGAAGCTGGAGATTTGAGGGATTCTGGTTGTGATTAGGATTTTTGGCTTTTTGGAAGTTATTTCTGTAGATTGACAGATCTTTTTATTGAGTGGGGAATAGAAAAGTGGAGAACTTCAGGTATTTATAGAGATACAAGGATATAGAGTTGAGATGATAGGGTGTTGGGATGCAGAGGGAATTCGAGGATTTGGGGGATTCTGATTGTGATAAGAATTTTTGTATACTAGTCAGGTCAGGCATAGCTGAATCAGTAGAATAAGTTCAGAGTCAGACGAAGCTAAATCAGTAGAATAAAATTCAAGTGAGGCAAAGCGATTGATTTTCGGCTTATTTTGAGGTGTAGAATTTTAGAATCACCCCTTAATATTTCTGACACCCGCTGTGAAGCACCCTTATGCCAATAACCAGAGTCATGGAAAACAAGAAAATAACAATTACACTGACTATAACTTGAAGTGGAATATTCTAAAATATAAAATATAAAAATACCCTGCTTCTCACTTAGATATTACTCAACAGCCACAACTTTTGCCTCTTCACATATCAAATGGGCCTCCCACCTCCCCAGACACTGATTTACATGAAAAACATTTTCCTAAGCGCAAACAGCGTCCAAGATGCCCAGGTAGCACAGGACAAACGATGATTGACAAATTTCTCCAATAAAATCTTTCATAGCTGAACAAGTCTTGCTCAAACCGAATTGATTGCGCTCTTCAGGGAGAAGCGAAAGAAAATCCTCGACACGGGACGAACCGTGACCAGCCATGAAAATTGCAAACTTTCCACGGCAGCGAAAACGTTTCCTAACCTTTGTAACGAGTCGACGGTTCATAAAGTTTTCCTGGGGTCCGTTCTACTGTCTAATCGTAAGTATCGGAGATAACCATCTATATTTAATGAGCCGTTCAACCGCGATTTCCCTGCTGGCGCAGCACGTGCGGAAAAGCGAGGCGCTATAAAACCCGCTACCATACAGATCATACAGTGATTTGAATAACTATAACAGCCTCTTAAACGTAATCGAAGAAAGTGTACGTCGTATACAGGAATATTTTATTAGCATCGAAACTTTTTCTAATTCACTTCGTTGTTAATTGACTCGGAGGGATGTTAAGTCTCCTGGAAAATTTGATTATGATTAAACACAATAATTTTTCCCCAATCATTTTAGATCTTTTCTGTATTTAAACTCTTGAGGCAGAAATTTTGTTTAAGGCCTAATAAAATATATTATATTTTACAAGCTTCATTTGCGTTGAAGAACAGTTCAAGACCAAATGCAATAAAATTCATTTCATAAAGACATATAAAACGATGAAGTACTATCTACAGATAATAAAGACTTTACCTACAGCTGAAAAAATTCCTGTCTCCAAGAATTTTTATTATATTTTTCCTAATTATGCATGAATTTAAAACTAACTAAATATTCACATATGTATCAGTCTGTATCAAGAAGTTAAATGCACGCATCCTCACGCTGTAATGAAAATAGAAGACGTAGGGTGTGAAAAAGAACGTGCAATATTGTAGTAACAAGAAGACAGCGATTCATAGATAGCGTTATTAGTCGATTTGTAAGTAATTAGTGTAATCACGTAATGCTGGGAAAGATAGCCGAGCGATACCGCCTAAGAATAATATGAAATGTGAGAAACTTCAACGCCTGGGTAGGAAAGGCGGGGACTTCAATGCTGGGTTAAGAGTCACCCAGGAGACTTCAATGCCTGCGTAGGAAGGTGCACCTGATGACTTCAATGCACTTCAACGATATGGTAAACAGGTAGAACAAGGTAGAACAATTTTTTCATTTCTGTAACTCTCTGCGCTTGCAGTTCGATGTTAACTTGAACGACTGACGTAAATCGTAATATTTTCCAGTTTCTATTCTGTCAATCATCGAGATTTATTCACCTTCTGAGGCGATATAAACAACAAATTCTCCTTGCAAAAAACTGGGAACTTCTTTCACGATCGTCGAAGCGTCTCGTTAACCGTTGATGATAGGCAAATCGCGGAACGTAAAAAAAAATAGTATTTATCTTTACGTAACCGCGTCAGAGTTTCCATCCAGCGATCCAGCGTCGAGGAACGCAGATAATGCGCAGTTGAGGCTTCTTTAAAATTAACGCTACGTTAAAAATCACGCCGCGCTGGCTGCGTCTTTGTTAACCAACAGCCGAGAAATCCGCGAATGTATTTCAATTACGGCCGTCCGCCGTTCCCCCGCCAGCTCGTTTGAAACGAGACAAATGGCATATCGCGGTATCACAGTTGAATGGAATAAACCAGGAGAAGGTTACAACGTTCGAAGTGGGAGGCGCCCGATCAACGACCAATAGAAAGAGCCGCCACCCACGAAGCTATAAAAATTAATTTATCACATGGATCGCCGCCTACGCCATTGCTCCGCGGCGCCGCGACTTCGCAGCATCCCGCGAGATAGCGTTATCTGTCGGGACCAACTGGGCTCGAACCTCGAAGTGTGAACTCTTGCCTGTACTGTGCCAACAGTTGCAATTCCTCTTCTGCAATCTTGGAGGAGTCAGGTCTTGAAACAATTTTTAATATTTTTTTAATGATGTCTTGTAAAGATTTATGGGAAAACAATATTTTAAAATTCTATTAAAAGGGAAGGAAATTACATATGTAATTATAGTTGTGATCTAGTGGTTGTTGTATTTTATTCGAAAGGAATTTGTAATATATTAATGAAGTGGTTATTAGGAAATGTTAATGTGAAACTGATTGTAGAAATTTAGTAGTGTATGTCGTCGTCTTTCGAGCGCGTTTTTTTAAAAAATTGCGCCTGTTTTAGTTCTACGTTGCTCGTAACCTAGCATAGGGGGCAGCATAAGTCAGCCATCTTAAGTCGGTATGTGTTTACCTTATGAGATGTCGATAAAAAAGAAATCTATAATTTCGACTGGGGGTACTGCAACTATTTACCACAAATGGTAACATTATGTTAGGATAGTGTAGAGCAACCCTTCTGGAATTTTCTTGATTTTTACAATTTGTAAATCCATCAGCATCCGTACATGTACATTTATTATGCTTTCTGTCGATTTTACAATTAAAATCGTAGTTTATCGTACATATATATTTCTTGTAGCTGTTTCTCTAATATAATATTGAATTGAGTTTATTGAAGTAAAAGGAGACCATTATCTACAATGAATTATGATTACCTAGTGCTATTTTGCATTATAATATTGTTAATTAATTACTTTTCAAATATTTTAAAAATATGTAAATTTTTAGGGGCCCTAAACATTGATAATACGATCCTGGTTTTTAAGATGGTGGCGCCATCTAGTGGCATGTTCGTCGTGATAGTTTTCACCCGCGCCCCCCTTGCCCTAACCTCGACACGCAAATCCTGCTTCACAAAAAGCCGTTTTTTTGTCATAATTACACAATATTTTTCTTCAAAATTATTATACAATGTATTATCATGTCTTAAGTAGTCTCCTGAATGCTCAGGTGTCAGCAAATAAATGAAAAGAGAAGATTTACGCACTTCACTGTCTTACTAACAGATTGGAGTTTGAAATGGCTTATAATTAGTGAGATATTGGAACATAGGTATATTGCAGTAAGATAAAGGGTTAAAAAAGGGACTCGTAAGTATTTCAGAACCTCATCTATTTATTTTTTTTTAATTTTTTGAAATTCAAATTTTTTATTTTACTATTCTGTGATTCCTCTATAGTAGCGCCCTCTACGAGCGCACAGATTTAACTACTGACGATAACAATTTTCAAATATTCAATTCTCCTACATTTGTGACTTGAAATAGTCACTTTTGAAACAACTTCTTCTTCCTAATACTTCTATTTAACTTCTACTTCTATTCAAATTCCACAAAATCGCATAATACTTGAAGAAACAACATTTTCCATAAGCCAGGGAATTAGTAATAAATTCCCTTAATCAGTAAAGGATATTACATGCACGCGTCAGATTACAAGAACACTTTAAAAGTGAATAACTCTTCCGAAATTGAAGTTAAACTCGATGAAAGTCAATTGTTATCGACTGGCTGTTATAAATAATGTGGCCAGTGATCGCGAGTAACTTCGCGATGGTGTGGTGTCGAAGAAATGGCGGATTGTTTTTACATGGGGGGAGTTGCGAAAATCTGAACGTGAGACATGTGGATGGTGTGACGATTCACGAACAAGTAGCTAGTTAAATATGATGTTCGACATGGGCGACAACTTTTGGGAACCTTTGGCTGATTTGTACATCGGCGAGGATCAGCGTTTCCTTGACCCTGACACTTACATTTATTGTCTTTGCAGCAGAATATTCGTTCGGTAAATACACCCCCGCAGCATGCGTTTTTTATTCATCAAAATGTCATCGTCTTGTTCTTATCTTCCATACGAGTATTAGTTTCATTGTCTTTTAGAAAATGTTGAATCTTCACGTTTATCGATCAGTGGTGTGACACATGACCTAACCTTGACACCCACTCAAATACGCTGGGTCACAATATACTTTTTCGAATCTGAAATATACATCTTTTCGCTACTGAAAGTGCATTAAATCGTGGGGTAACGTCATATCCGATTGTCTTTTGTTTCGTAACTGTCTCATTAAAAAGTGAACAATTAAGAAACCCCTTTCTTTGTTCTTCCACCTAATTTCATGCAATATTGTCGAAAACAAACAATACCACATGGAAATTAGTTGAGAAAAAAAAAGAATTAAGAATATACTGTGTATATTACATTTATATGTGCAACTTTTTTTACTTCTGTTTCTAGAACACCAGAAATTTATACAGATGGAGTAGAGGATGCCAGCGAAGACAATGATGTTGACAATGATTGCGTTGGAGAAATGTTAGATCTTCATAAAAGGTCTGCCATAGAAGCACAATCCATTGAGAAACATGATGTAAGATTGCTTTTCCTTTCTTTTCTCTTAAACTGAAGTACTTGATTAATTACTCTTTAATTTTAGTATCACAGTATATGTATTAGCCCTTTATATCACACAATATCTGAACAAGTCCATATTTTCTCTTCATTAAAATTAGGAAGAACCAGTGAGCTGTTACTGCAGCGCATCACACACAGACAACAATTATTCCACAGATGAACATGACTCTGTTCGTGACTCTGCTCATCGTCCTAATGCATACTCCCTCACGCAAAAGCTGGGCCTGCACCAATCAGATTCGGGTGCTGACCTATCAGAATACCATGATCAACACGAAGCTAAGAGTATACAAAACCTGTTGGCATCTTATGGAAAGACTTTTCAATCTACAGAGACTGAACTGGAAGATGGATTTGAAAAAGTGAATGTACCTGCACAGAATCAACAAGATAAAGATTTAGAAGACAGGACGAAAATAGCAGACATTCACTTGTCAGATCATCATCTTGCAGAAAACATAAAAGATTTAAGTATTAATCCATCCAGTTGTAGTGAAAACAAATGCTATATGGAGAGTTCATCATTTATTTTAGGAAGCAAGGATTCAGGAATACAAACTGCTTCAAAAAATCATTCATCCAATAATAGGCAAACTTATAATAGAGATACTACTTTTGCGTATGAACATGATTCACGCGTCTATTCATATTCTCAGTATTCTGAAGCTAAGAGTCCAATGGATATGGCATGGGAAAAATATTGGTCTAAAAATGGGGAGCAGTTAATTTGGACATCTTGGATCGCGAAATATGCGGATTATATAAACCCAGAATACTTGCAAAACAATACGCCTTTGATAGAGGATGAGAAATTAGAAATAAGAGAAACTATAGAAAAATTTTCTGAGCAAAATACCTGTTTTCCTAGTCAAGCGCACAGAAATTGTGAACTTGGACGCTCAAATTTTGAAGGAATATTTAGTAAAAATAGTAACACAAATGATAATGAAATAAAAGCAAAAGACACATATGGTGTTAATTTTTCATTTGACGATATAAGTAAACAGGAAATCAATGATAAGGACGCGGAAGAAAATAGAAGAAAACTGACTAATTTAGAAACCTCGCCTGAAAATGGTGATGGATGGAATCCTCTGAGTCCTTATAGCGTAGAAGAAAGCTACAATCAACAATCAAACGCAGAAGATGAGAAACTTTTGACAAGATATGATTCTATTAATGGATCAATCGCAAAAACAAACGCAACATCCGATTCCATGACAAACGTTACAAAAATGACTCTCACTAGTTCTAGCTGTGATTCCATTTCTATGCACTCGTTTAGTTTAATCAGTTCTGTAACTAGTTCCATTGAAAGCAATATAACTAGCACCAGTTCCGAGCAAGATAATGAGTACACGTCGGAAGATAACGATAGGTATTGGCAGCATTTATGGAAAGAAAATTTCCAAATAGAATACCAGAAACATTACGAGTTATTCATAGAGAAATATAGAAAGGAGCAGTCTCAAATGGCTGTTCAAAATTATCTCGGAGAATGTAAGAAACAAAATGCAAAACAAGAAGAAAGTGATGCAAGCATGGACCAAGATTTTACACAAATAAGAGCCGACGTTTCTAATAAAATAGATATTTCTGAAGATTTCGACGTCCCTAATAAGAATTTATCTTACACTAAGAAAGAAAAGACGAGGAAGAAACGATTGATTATGGAGTCAGTAGGATTGCTCGTGCAAAATTTAAAAATGAAATCGAGCAGTGACGATTCTACTCAAGAGAAAAACGAGAAAACCAATGAAACTGAATATTCATCAGAGAATAAACGTGAGGAGCAATCTTCTAGCGTGCAAAACGAAAATGGTGCAATTATATGTGGTAACATTAGTAGTAATTGTACTCAGCAAAAATATTTGAATGAGGAAGATGAAGACAGAGATGAGCCCTATGAAAGTAAACCTGTAACATTAAAACGAAGGTGAGCAACTGTTCATTGTTAACTATGAGTATTGAACAAATTATCGTAAAAAGGAATTTTTATTTCAGCCATGCGGTCGATTATGACGAAGCAGCAGATGGTCTAGAAACAGTGAAAAAAGCATTTTCATTAATGGGTTACGCCTTCAATAAAAACCAACGGGAATCAAAATTGCAAGGCGATGTGGTATACAGAAAAAAGAATATTAGATTACAAAATAGGCAATTAAAACTAAAATCTTGTAGATCTAAACCTGTAAACAAGCACATTTACTTCGATGATAATGGAATGGAAATCACTAACACTATAGATAAGGTAAAAATTAGGGTTTAATATTGAATGTAAAAATATTGGGACAAATACTAATTATTTTTTCTGTTTGTTGAAGGTAAAACATTATCTGTCATATTGTCCAATTTTACCATCACCAGACACAGACTTTCAGCTATCCAAAGATGGTTCCTACAAAGCACAGTTCTCATCCAGTTCTGATGAAGAGTGTGATCCTAGTCTTAAAACGAAATTACAAACGAAACGACTCGTATTTAGTAAGCCAAGCACAAGTTCCATAGAATCGGGAGTAGATAAAAGAGCAATCGATGATGCAAGTGACTCGTTCAACGTATCTGACAAACAAGATGATCGTTTTAAAAATATCGGAATCGACAGCAATATGTATATTGACCAAGATGAAAGTAATTCTACAAAATGTGTATCAGAAAATCAGTTTCCTATGATAGACGATGAAAAATTCGATGCATCAAATACCGATATGGATATAGACGAAAAATACTATTGCAACAAAATACAAAGTATAAAACTATCTGACGAAGAGAGCTTGAAAAGAACGCAAAAGAAAAAACGAAGGAAGCAATCGAAAAGAACTATAAGTCTTCCTGAAGAAATACATAATGATAAAGCATTAATAAAATACTGGTTAAAGAGGTATCAGCTATTTAGCAAATTTGATCAAGGCATTAAATTGGATCGTGGTATGTTTTTCAATGCTATTTCTCAAACAATCAAGATTTGTCATCTTTAAAATACTAAAAGAGGAATATTCTACAACATCTATTAATATTTGTGCGTGTTAATTTTTATAAATTTCTTACAGAAAGCTGGTTTTCTGTGACACCAGAACAAATTGCCGAATACATAGCAGAAAGATGCAAATGTGATATCATAATTGATGCATTCTGCGGTGCAGGAGGAAATGCCATTCAATTTGCTTTAAAATGTGAAAGGGGTACGTTTGTGAGAACCTAAATAGTTCACATCCAAATATACTTACAATATTTCTTTTTTACAGTTATTGCAATAGATATAGATCCAAGTAAAATTGAACTCGCTCGAAATAATGCACGAATTTATGGCGTTGAGGATAGAATAGAGTTCATTATTGGAGATTTCTTTCAACTCGCGTCAAAGTTAATTGCAGACGTTGTTTTTCTAAGCCCTCCATGGGGAGGGCCTGAATATATCAAGAATGAAACTTTTGATCTCAATAATATTATGCCACCCGTTGGTGGAGTAAATGTGTTTAATATAGCAAGGAAAATCACAGACCATGTGGCCTACTTTCTACCTAGAAATGTAGATACTATGCAGGTAAGATACTACTCGAGAGAATTTGGAAAAACTTGTAATATTTCATCTGTCAAATACTATTTACATTATTTATTGTATATTACAGCTTGCCATGTTAGCCGGAGTAGGTTCTGGTGTACAAGTGGAGCAAAACTTTCTTGATAGAAAGTTAGTAGCTTTAACGGCTTATTATGGTGAACTGCTCAGAGACTATTAGTTGTGATATGACGTGTCATTTAAGAGAAAGTCCGTATCAAATGCTTGAACAAATCAGAACTTCTCACATTTCTCAAAACATTAGCTGTAAATAATAACTCTTATCAATTTGCTTAGGCTACTCCAAGAGAAGCAGTATTTTTTATTTCATTTAATGTTTCCTTACAAAATGCATATAAAAAGACATTTATCGTGTACTATAATTTACCGATATATTTTTTAAATCTTTTTAGTAAATCTTTACATGGATAATATGTTCATGATTCCATTCAGTTACCATTCTCACAAATCTTACACTTAAGCAAATTGATATAGAATTCTCAATTTGTGAGAACATATTTGTGAAATTCAACAATTAATATGAACACTCTTAAAGATCTTAAATTCATTCTTCCATAGTAATAATAAGTGTTGTTTTTACCCGATGGTTAATTAAGTCAAAAGAAAAAACGGTGAAGTATTTCTTTTTAGTCCATCATGTAAAATATTATTTTTAATCTTAATGTGAACCACATGAGATACTGTAATTTACATTTTACAACAATTTCCAAACTATTATTTTACAATTTTTATGTACACTTCTACTAATTTACTATTAATTATAAATAAATATATTCAAAGTATTAAAGATGTTCTAATATGTAACAACGTATGTTTTTAAATTTTCGTAAAAATTAATTACAAAATTTATTTAAAGTTTTATCAGTTTTTTTAACATACTTTTTAAAAACAAAACAAAGCTCTCTATTTGAGTTAATGTGAACATAAAATTGTTAATTCGATTAAATAAAAGCTTATACATTTTTGTTTTTAAAATAACAAGTAGTAAATTTACTTCGTTTTTTTTTCACTCGGAACATTCAAATTAATTTCTTATCGTAAATGTGATGTACAATTTCAAAAAATAGTATCACAATTAGAATTTTTTTACAGTTAAAGTATTAATTCTAGTTTTTTTTCAGAACGAAGTGATTCGTATTATCTAAGTAACGCGTGACTAGCATTTCTTCGTTTACTTTCGAAGTATAGATTCCTGGATGTTTCCAAATGTACAAAAGTATTTATTTTTTCTTCTTCAATAACTCAAATTTTTATGTATCAACATTAATCGTCGTTGCACCTGATTCCTCAGGTTCTGCGGGTATAGTTATACCGCCAGTATCTATACTTTCTTCTTCTTCCCTTGGAATCTTTAAAAAACAATGCATCGTTTCTTCATCTTCTTGTTCTATCGTTGAATTATTCTTCGCTTCGTTTTCTCTCGTTGGCAGTGAACCTTCCAGATGTTTCGAGGGTATTTGTATCGTAATCGTTTGCGATGTACCATCCGCAGACGTTGAGGAAGACATTAAATTCGCTTCTAGCGTATCGCCGACTTTCGAAAAGGCACCCAGACAACTGTAAATTAATTGTGCTGCAGCGATATTGCCAGGGAACACTTCAACATTGTCACCATCTAAATAAAACGATAGCCGAACTACTATTAGAGCATATCATGAGTATAAATTTATATTCAAAAAAGAAGAAATTAAAATATACCTTTCTTCTGCACATTATTAGCTTTAATCAATCCTTTCTCGTGATCTCTTACATGCTGTATGTAACTTTCGTTTTTAACAGTTTTAAAGGGACACAAATCACATGTAAATAAACCAGACAACAGGGGATGTCTAGACTTTAAATGATTTTTATAACTACTGCTTTGTATTGCAGTGTAAGAACAATGAGGGCATTTATATGGTCTGAATCCTGCAATAATTATTTATATTCGTATCATTTGAATAAGCAAATGCATTAATTTATATTTTGCGTGAACATACCTGTATGCTGCATAATATGTCGTCTTAACGTGTTGTGATCTCCAGTCTTATATTCGCACAGCTCACAACTGAAAGGTTTGTCGCCAGTGTGCTGGCGTAAGTGCATTTGCAGCATCGCTTTTCTAGCACTAGAATGCCCGCAAACGTTACAAACATACGGTCGCAACTTTGAGTGCACCGCTTGAATATGGCTTTTCAAGCATTTGGAGTTCGCGTAAGTCTTTCCACACATATCACATTTTTTCGAAGTATACCAACGTGTTACTTCCAATGTTTTACGATCTAAATGCATGACTCTATGATTACGCAATTGACTGGCTTGTTTAAAACATTTACCGCATTCAGAACACTCATATTCTCGAGTTTCACTGTGCACTCTCATATGTGTCAATAGCTTCACCATTGTTGCACTTTTATACGCTTTACATATTTTACAAGTAAACAGACCTATATCTAGAGAAAACAGTTTTATTGTATACGCATGCAGTATACTGCCCAAGCAAATTATGGTGTGGAGAAATTGATCAACTTTGACTGACGATAACTCCGCGAAAAATCGTCATAGGACCATGATCTTTTTTTTAAATTAAAGCTTGAAACCTTTACTTTAAGGTACTATGTCTGGATTTTAAATTTAAATCACTTCTACTACTGTGGCTTCTTAAATCTGAAAGCATGTTTATCATATTAAAAATTGCAAAGTTTGACGAGATGCACCGACTTGAGAAAATTTTTTTCGGAGATGCCGTTTACAGTGGCATAAAGTGCAAACCTTCCTCTTTAATTTAAAAAAAAGATCATGGTCCTATGACGATTTTTCGCGGAGTTATCGTCAGTCAAAGTTGACCAATTTTTACCCAACATTTTTTTATGCCATCATTTTTTTGAACAGTGTTAATCTTTTTGTAAATAGTGCTAGCATCGAATACTAACCAATTTGATGCTTTTTCCATAAATGTAAACTACACTGCCTCCATTTGGTGAATTTCATATCACGGCAAACAGTACATTTAAATGCAGTTCCACTTTGTGATTCTGTATGACAAAGTGCATGTTGCTGCATTGTCTCCTCTGTAGCGAATTTATAAGGGCAACCGCGGTACGAGCACCTTAAGTAAAATAATTATTACACAGTAGTAAATGCAAGACTCATTTATGTTTTAATTTGAAAAAAAATTTACTCACTTTATATTTCTTTCCATCAATTCAATCATCTTTTTATTGAGCATGTATTCAGAACTTAAAGGTTTCTGAACTTTAACTTGACGTTTTATATCATTATTTTCAACACTCTGTTGTATACACTCATTCAATAAACCAGAATCTTTAGAATCATCCGTCATATTTTCTTTGCCACCTTTACTGGATCCTGTATCTGTCAATTGATGATCCTTAAACAAAGATTATTACATCTTAATGTTTTGCATATTTCTTACAATAGGAGTGATATATCTTAAATACTTACATTTATCATATGCTCCTTACAATCTTCTATGGAGGGAAAACAATTAGAACATTCTCCACACATGTATAACAATTTCACTTCTTCCATATTTTTGGATTCTTCTTTTATCTGTACAACAGAAACATTAAAGTCTTACTATAAGTACTAAATTAACATAAAATGATTTGAAAAGTTACCTGAATATCCACTTTTGGATTCACATGTGTTTTCTGAAAGTGCTGCAACAATTGTGTTTTATCTTGAGTGGTATAAGTACATATTTTACATTTAAATGCTGTTACAACTTCCACAAAATCATTAGCATTTACATTATGCCTTTCTACAATAAAATTCTTTTCATTCTGTCCTGTAATAATTTCATATTGCTCTTGGGACTGTTCATCAATGTTTCTAATTACTAAATTCTCATTAGTAATATACTGTGCTTCACAATTGTCAATATCTTTAGACAATAAAACTGTTTTTTCTTGCGGATCATTCTGATCTATAACTTGGCTAAGATCTAATTCCTGTAATTCTCCATTTTGAAATGCATACACTTGTCCATCTAGGCAAACTAAAGAAATCGATTCCTCCTCCTTCTCTGCTTGAGTTTCATCTATAATATTAATTGCATTCTGTTCTTCGTTAGTCTGTGTTGCCTTTAAAATATCAATAGCTGGATCTGAGACAGTTTGTAAAATATATCTAGTACCATTTATTTCATAACTTAAATAAGAAGAATCTTCTATATTTGTTTCTTCATTCATGGTGATAAGTGTTTAATTAACTCATATCAATAAAAATGCTTGATGTTCAAATTAATGGTAACATTTTGCCTGTAATATAATTTATATAATAAATAACTAAAAACTATTCATTTAAATCTATCGTATGCAGCATATTGCACACTATCTAAAGTTATTTTCATCACAAATCTTTACACAGACTACCATTACAGAGTAACACTTAATCCAACATTCATGTAGCATTATCAAACATAGAGCTCACATTATATTTTATTTGGCTAGTCTTAAGTATTTTTATCTATTTCTATTTTTTCATTAAAATATTCTACAACTTCTGGTGAACACGAATATTGCTAGAAAGGTCTTAAAGTTAGTGAAATTACTCAGTCTCGTATTTCAAAACGGCGGTATTCCTATAAATTAATGAGGAGGTTATCTCAGAATCAATCAGTAACATCACCTAAAAATGCAATTTTTTCAAAAGCAATCGAGCCGGAGCTATCGCTTTCCCACATTATGGAACATAAATTTTTAGAATCAGCCATTTGTTCTAAATTAAATATTTTTCACAGCTGTTCAAATTCGAAAATCATAATTTGCGAAAGCAACTCGCGCGTTACCAGCGTCTGGTTCGAGATTTCGAACGAATTTTGAATACCAAATTCAAATAATCTAGCGCATACTGCATGGTACCGAAGAATCTCACTCACCAGTAAATAATTTAAGTTAAGTGACGAACAAGAATACTGAAAACAATGACATAAACGTCAAATTTTAATACATTATCCATGAGACCCGTGATATTCCACCATCTTGCATCACGTGATACTGCGAAATTTATTGTAATCAAACAGATTTGCGAGGGATACCGAACATCTCATTCGGGAGCTGCTTGGAAGTTGCTGGTTTTGATTTGTTCTTTTTTTTGCGTTATTTTATGAACATATATCTAATTTAAAGAATTCAAATCGCATTAATTGCGATTACACTCATTTTATAATTAGGTTTTAAGCACCTGAACAGGTAGTTCTTGAGAATTGGAGCCATTAAAAAAGAAAGAATTAGTATGAGTGCAATTAAGTGGGATTCAGGCTGGCAGATTGTAAAATTAAATATCGTATTTTTTAAAACACCTCTGCGTGATCAATGAAGCATTTTGCTTTTTTAATGGAATTTCTTTCGAATACTGCACATTTAGTAACTGATTCATCAAAATTTTATTATTCATACTAATAACTGAGCACAGGTGTTATAAAATATTGTTTGAACATTTTTACATAAGTATTTACATAATTATAGTAGGAATAATTTTGTTTCTTAGATGATAGGTGCTGTACAATTGTAAGATAAAAACTAACTTACACTATTCCCTGACTGAATGTACATTAGGTGTTCTCTCAGCATTTTGTCTGGCAATTTCAGGAAAGAATTGCGAATTATATTTTTGTTTAATGGAAGGCTTAGGAGCTGTTTCTTGAGCTACTACTGGGACTGGATCTCCCCTCAACTTAGCTAATAATGCTTCTGTTCTTAGTTTCTCACTCTGTTCCCTTAGTAATCTTTCTGCTCTTAATTTTTGTATGTCTACACTTGATTTTTCTACCTTCTCTTTTTCTTTGATTCTGTGTTTTTCTTTCTTATATTTCTTTGATTTTTTATGTTTGTGCTTCTTTGAAGATCTGCTACTTCTGTGATCAGAATCATCATCTGATTCACTATCTTCATTCTTTCTTTTAACAGGCTCTATTTTTTTTGTTGAAGACTTGTCTACTGAGCTAGAGCCCATGATACTTAAGTATTTTTTTATATCATTTAATGGATCATCCAGAGCCTTCTTTTTCATTTGTTTTTCTACCTCTTTCTCAGTGTCCTTTAGTCTTTCAGGTAACTCCTCGTACCAATTTTTCTTTCCTGTTGCTTCATTGGTATCCTGTCCAAGATAAGTGAGGTAGCCAATTTGCTTCTCATACTTCTCTTTTTCTTCTTTCTTTTCCCTTTCATGCTCCACATTAGGTCTATTGTAATCAATCTTTCCATCTTCAAGATCAGCAAAAAAATTAACATGTTCCCATTTTGAAGTAGATGCATCTACTTCAACCTTTGATGCTTCTGTTCGTCCATCATACGTTGATCTTGCTTTATCTCTTAGAAGATTGATTCTTGCTTCAGTTTCCTAATGAAATAATCAGAAATTAAATATATATAGATAAATTATAGAGTTCCCCTTAGTCTAATCTACACTCACAGCTTTTTGTGCTCTTTCCTGCTTAATTCTCTCTTCCTCAGCAGCTTTTGCTTCATCTCGCCGTACACGAGCAATATTTTCCTTAGTACGTACATGCCACCTAAAAAAAAATAATGTATACAGTTCATAAACTTTAATTAAACAATACCACTCAAAGATCTATACAATAAATTCAATCATACCTTTTCTTTGGCAAAATATTCATTGTTAATACAATAAATACTTTCTCTGCAAAATACAAAATTTTGTCTACACCTGCAACTTTGTTCACTAGGTTCTATAAAAAAGATTTGCACAAAAGATTTACTGTTTATGCTTGATTTATTGACAATTCATTTAACTTTGATCGTATTGCATTCAACACAATTCGACACTGTTACATAGAAAGTTTTGTTACATGCGTTTTGACAACTGTTGGTTACTTTGCTATTGTAGTGGCAGCCATTTAGAATTGAAGGCTGCTTCAAAATAAAGCGGTGCGTTTGCCACGCTATACATAAGTTTCAACGTTTATCATTCATTTATTTTCTAAATACGTAAGTATACGTGTTCTCTATTCTAAGCACTTCATAACTACTTAATTATACACATAGGTAAAATATACTTTTTTTTGTTATTTATGCTTTATACGCATAACCTTAACCTTTACGTTACCCACTAGCAAAATAAAACTTAAGTATTTTGCAGAATCAAATTCAATTCAATGGTTTTCTGGAATTTTTCATAAGTAGATCGCAATTGTTCGTGTAAACTCATATTTATATAAGCATGACTAAAAAAATGAATTATAAGTAGTGATTTGTTTTTTTCTCCAAATATTATGATTTATAACGTAAAATTCATTTTGGAAAACTTTTTTTTAGGTATTTAAAAAACCATCACGATGGCTGCTACAATGCCAATAAATCCAAAACCATTTTTAAATGGTTTAACAGGTAAACCTGTAATGGTAAAGTTGAAATGGGGCCATGAATACAAAGGCTACCTCGTATCTGTTGATGGATATATGAATCTACAATTAGCCAACACGGAGGAGCACATAGATGGAAATTGTACTGGCAATCTTGGTGAAGTTTTAATTAGGTGCAACAATGTAATGTACATAAGAGGTGTGGAGGAAGAGGATGAAGAAGGAGAAATGAAAGATTAACTTTGCTCCTATTTATAATTCAATTTAGGCTAATATTTTATATCTCTAATTAAGATAAGATGACAAAATAAAAATTAAGGACCTTTTAAACTTATCATAATTTATTTATTAACACCGTACAAAGGAGTAAATTATTTCTATACATGTAACTCCAAACCTCATTTAACATTAAGGCACATGGATATTTTTAAGCGTGAATTCAAGCACACTTTGGAACATTTGTTATGATAGGTTTTGGTCTTGACCTAAATATTAATTTCTTCTTTACAATAGCCTTTACAATATATTCTGTTTTTATGTCAGACTCATCCACTGTTTTGTCCGTGCTGTTTTCTTTTTTTTGTAACACAGCTAATGGTTTTGGAAGTGCTACTTCTTTCCCGTGCAGTACATGAATACCGATTATGAAAATCGGTGTTCCAGATTTTGTAAAATGTAAATCACCGATATATTTATTCATAATATCCGTCGATTCAAATTTCAAGTCACCTTGTAATTCGATTATCGCCCATTCTTCGAGGCCATTCTCCCTACAGAATCACAAACAAAGTTTTCCTATACTTCGTAAGATCGAATTATTTAATTTTGTCAAACAATGAACAAAAATAATACCTTTTTATCGGTATGATCATGTTGATCGTTTTGGCGGCAACTGAAAAATTGTACTCGAATTATTACTAGATGTCAATCTCTCGCAAATTCAAATTGAAATATGCATTACTTTATTAATAAAGAATTATTTATCAAGAATAATATTCTCTCACATTTTTCAAAAAAGTGATTATTCTATATATTTATTTTGTATATAAACAATACATTAATTATATAATAATAGATTTCCAACTCATTATCTGATTTCCTTCGCCATAGCCATCTAGTGACAATAACTATGAAGCAAACTGTTGTAATAAAAAAATTATTTATTATAACAGTAAGTAATATAAATATACTTGAAATAATCAACATTATTTTTTATAATAAATTATTAGAATATTAAAAAAGAATAGGATTTCAAATCTTCGAGATACTGAATCACTTCGAGTCATTCTAAAATTAAAATTCAAAAGCCATCGCCATTTGCGACCTTCCAGAATACATGTCACAAAATTATACTGATCGAAAAATCTATGATAATTTTCCTCCGTGCTACTAACAGATGATCAGCTGGTGACAGACACAACGTGGGATCAGCGGCAAGAGTGACAGTTGTACGCCAACGTTGTGTGTTTAAAAAGTTTGAAAAATGGGTCGAACTGTTTTCGCAGAAGAACGTCTTCATACCTACCTAACATCGTTAGCAAAGCCGGATGAATATACAATAGGACTAATTTTGGGACAGGTTCGATATTCGTATGTTCCAATTCACGTCATCCTGTTTCCATTTAGTCAACATATGCAATTATTGTCAGTCCCGAAAAATGTCGTTTTCGTTTGAAACACTACAAGATGAAATTAATAATTCGTTTAACAATGAACCCTTTGTAACGAATTAAAAGAATATTAAATGTTTGTAATTGTATATATTAAGTATAATTAATGTTACAGAGCACTGGTCAGAAGGATTATATTGTGCATTTAGCCAAAACACCACCTCCTCTGTGTAAAAATGTGGTGGAGGAAATATTAATCACTTCTGTGACAAACTCCCAGCAAGATACTGCTGAAAGTTCTATTAAAACAGTGAAGGATATACCTGAGAGTTGGGTTGCAGATCATGCTATACATGTATGTTTATTATATTTAAATCTTTGAGAGATGTTCAATTGAATTAAGTATTTTAATATTATTCACAGGTAACCAGAATGCTACCTGGTGGTATGCGAGTTCTTGGTACATTTATTGTTGGACCTGATGATGTCATTAACAATAATGCAAATGTACAAAAGCTCAGATCAATTCTTACTGCAATTCACAAAAATTTGTCACATAATAAGTATCTTTGTGGAAACAATAATGAAGAGCATCTTATTTTAAATTTGAACAGCATCACACAAAAGTAAACTGCTTGATATGTATCATACATTCTAAAATATTACCTTCTGTAGTTTTATCCTTTTATAATGTTTAAATTTTCTAGGTATATTTGTAAATCTGTAGAAACTACTAAGACTGGAATGTTAAAACCAGCAGAGTGGAAGTTTCAGACAAAAGCAACAAAGTGGCATCAACTTGAAACCCTTGTAGACTTTGACCGCCTATTTGTTATAGCTGCTGACAAAGATCCTGAAACTCTCAAGAAACAGCTGCAGGTATTATCCATAAAATATTAATATAAAAAAATGTATGCAAAGTCAAACACACAGTTTGTTTTTCTAGGACATCTTAAAAAATGTATCAGAAATTATTGAGTCTTCACTTATTGTTATTGAAGGGGAAGTGAGATCTCCAGATGATGCACTAGAAGTGATCAATAAAAGTAAAAGGGATGAAAAAGGTTGTAAAAACAATGAAAAAAATGACAATGATAAATCGATTCAAATTAATTTGTACACTCCATGTGTAAGTATCTGGATTTACTAAAACATAATTCTCAGTTTTTAAACGATATTTCTCTAATAAAATAAAATATATTAAAGTTATAGCTCGTTAAATATATATAACAGTTTATTTTCTTGATTATTAGCATGGAAAGAGTATTACCTCAGACGTGAAAATAACATCGTGCAATGCATCAATACGTTTGGTTGGCCAATTGGTGAGCAGAACTTTTGTTCATCAAAAGGCTAATGTTGAAGAAGCTAACGTTGCAGTCAAACAAGATATAATAAGGTCACTGGCTAGTAGATTAGAGATGCATTGGGATAGCTTAATTGAAGAAGAAAATGGATCTCCAGAAGGTATTTATTAATGAAATAATTGCTCTAGTTTATATTAATAAATAACAATTCCGTTTTCTTTTTCTTTTTTTACAGAAAATATAACATTGCATGAACCACCGAGAAGAGTATTAATAGCATTACCAGAAAGCAAAGTAACATTATCGGATTATCTCTTTCCTGGTGAAGGCCCTCAAGAAGCATTGTTGTCGTTACAAGAACTTTTGGACTTGGAAGTCCAAGAAAGTAACGTTCAGAAAGACATAGAGGTTCAAGCAGGTAAGCTCCTACAATTGTACATATTATAAACAAAAACATAAATAATTATATATAAATTTACCAAACAGATCCTACAGAATTTTATTGCCAGAGTGAAATTGACGTGAACCCAACTGATCTTGGTAAAGAATTACCTGGCAATCAGCAAACTAGAATATACATCGCGGGTTTTAGTATTGCAGTTCTAATTTTAATTATTGCTATAATAATACATAAATTATACTGAGATAAAAAATTAATGCTATGGTACTGTGCAATTCGTTCTGAAGTTTGTAAAATTACAAGATATCATCGTGATACTTTGTGCACAAAAGGTGTTAACAAATAAAAATAACAGTGGTCTATTTTAACAAGACGATATATTTATGTATAATGATAAGACTTCAGGTCACATTGTAAATTATTGTGTAAAAGTATTAAATTATTAATACACGTTATAAATTATGTACGCATTAATCACGTTGTTGATAAAAGATAAAACATTTATGATCCTATCATTCCAATGCTGTGTTCCAACGCAAGTTAATATTTTTGAAAAAAAAATATCAAATAAAGATACCTTTATATAAAAAGCGTAATTTAAAACTTCCCAAAATACTATCTATTACATGCATCATCAATATCTTATAATTAAAAAATTTTTAAGTAGGCAATTTTTTAAGTAGGTTTTGAATGTGACATAATATATTTTTATATTTTTAACTTGTAGTATATTATCTTATCGTAATAACATCTACACAATATATACATGTAATATCATACACACACATTATGTACAAAAAGACATTACTCTCAAAGTCAATATAATGGCAACTCTTATAAGATAAATTGACAACTAGCGGTATCGTTTCGTTTTCCGTTAATTAATCGTATAAATAATTTCCATATTCCAATTACATTAATTAAATAATGGCATGCAACGTTGAGTTATCAATAAACCAGGCAGTGGTATTTTCATCTTTAAAATGCTTGGTACGTTTAGCATTGCCTTAACAAATCTTTCAAATGCTTGCAAAACTATAATGTTTATGAAGATTCCGTATTTACAAAATTCTCTTTACACTGTACATAGCAAATCTAATAAAGAACGTAATACTTTTTTAATAGTAATTTGTAAAAGAGTTTAAAATCCAATTTATGAAAAGTATGTTTCTTGCAGTGTTACATAATCTTTAAATGTATACAAATTATTTCTTACGATATAATTTGTGCATATGAATTAACTATATTGTTCTATTGTCAAATCAATATTTGATTACAATATCATTGTATTCTCGAATGTAGAAGTCACTTCAATTAAAAAAAAATTTGTTAGTCTAGTATACCTATCGCATGACAAAAACAACTCGAATACGCGTTAACAAAACAAATGTATAAGTCCATGTTAGAACAATTAAGTAGTACATTTTCCGTAAATCCACATATCCTTTTTTTTAAATATAATATCAAAGAGTATTGTAATTACAACAAATCTCCACGTTTTCGTATTTTTGTGTTTAGACACATCTACTAGACTGCAATTAGAATATTCTCATTCATTAGCTCGATGTAACGAAAGAAAAAGATGCAAGTGTTTGGAATGGAATTAACAATGTTAAATGTAACAAACAGATAGTGCAGATCGACTGAATGTCCTAAATTACTTAATCCCCAATTCATTCAATTTTATAACAATATTTTCTTACAGACATAAGAATTACCATCACATGAAATGTTTAATAACTGTATAACTGTGCTCTTTTTTTCTCACATAGATACGAGTACAATACGAGCACAATGTTGACGGATCTGCACTACCCCCATAATGTCAGTGACTTTAAAAATTTACGAATCTATCTAGATAAAAAGTATAAATTTAAATCGTTATACTGCCCCCATTTTTATCAGTCCAGCCTGACTTCCTCTGCCAACACTGGCATCTTCCAATGAGTCTAAGTCCAAAGCAGACTCTATCATGGTAGTATCTTGTAACAATCGGAGTCTAGATGCAGACAAAGGTGTTGTTACAGTTACCGAAGGTATCGAGGACGTATCCAACGTGGATGAGACCACGACGCTTTGACGGGAAGGCAGCGGTGCAATTTCATCGATATCAATTGGAGCTATATTAAGTGAAGCTAATGGTACTTCATTGGTAACAAGTTGGCTCACGCTGTTCGTTGTGCTACCTAAAAACAAATTTGTAATGTTACTCAGAAGATTCATATGGTCTGTTATGATGCATAATATTTACAATCTTGTATAGAATACGCGAGATATATTAGAATTTCAATAACTGGCATTAAAATTCAATTGGCAAGCTCTTTAGCAACAGAAAATGTATTATACAATTCGTCACAAAAGTGCAGTGTTGGTTGTGTGTCCTTGTTTTATGGATAAACAAGTACATTGAGACTGAACTGCAACTTCAATTTGTACAAATATTAAGGAAGAAGTTTTGATGTTATAAGTGTAAATTTATAATATGGTACTCTTAAAACTGTGCATATATGTTTATATACATATAGTATCTTCACAATTCCATTGCCCATAATGAATACCTGTATCATTATGAACTAATTAATTAGTCACAATCCATAAACCCTTGAACTGACATAACGTTCTAAATATTAGTCTCTTCCAAGGTGTGTAAAAAATACACGTCAAGTGTAATGTGTTGATTAAGAACTATTAATAAATACCAGTTTATTCATATTAAACATACACACAATGATGGATTGGAATAAAAGGAAAGTAACTTACCACACGGTATGCTCTGAGCCCTCGATAACAGGACGTAATTTTAAACAACAAAGAAATACAGTTTATTGAATCATGTAAAAATGGTAATGAACTTAAAGTTATCTTAAGCAATCGATAATGTGTACTTATTTCTATTTCTTTATAGTATTAAAGATTCATGTTACTGCAAAATAGATTTTGCACGTGAATGAGTTGAAAAGAGTAAAATAACTTTATAAATTGAATATATTTTTTACTTTCTTTCTTATATATTGTACTACCTAAGTTTAGTATAAAGATAAATAATTGTATTCGTATGTTATTGAAAAGTACTTCACTACAAAATATTAAAAGTTGTAATGAAACTTATTTTTTTTCAGTCATTTTGCAGTGGTGCATATTTCAGTTAAGATATACAATATTATAACAAGAATATTAATTTCTCTCTCTCTCTCTCTTTTTTTTCTAAAAAAAATATCTATGTGCTTAATGCCAAATTGAATAGTCAAAAAATAAATAAATCTCTGTTAATAACAATCAAATTCAACTTGAATGTACTTTGTTCATAAAAATCTACTAGTTATAATATGAGGAAACATGAACAATCATAATAATTTTGTGTTAGTTTCATTAATATTCTTTTGCATATTATTATCTTTCCTAATATTTATATATACATTAAAAAGTTCCCTCAATGAATAAACAGAATATTAGAACCTATGTGTTATTGCGATTCTAACACGCTAAATGAACTTTCTTAGCGTGTGACGCTACAGTTTTCATCTTCAATTTCATTCACTTTTCATCTAAACAGGTGGGGCAATATTATTAAAATAAAATGTGACTATTAGAAAGAACGTTAGTATTGCTCATTGAGCTCATAATAGACCTCCGAAAAGATCTTCAGTGCCTTCACTTGAACATAAAGAATCTGCTACATAAGAAAAAGTATCGGTCAATAGCCCTGACCCAAAACTATTTACCGTAAGCCCTACCGCGTTTTGACCAATAATTGGTATTTTCCCCGCCCTCAACATTCGTGACATTGGATTTAAGCTATCCATTGGATCAATTGGCATCCGCCCTGCAACAATCTGTGACATTACAAGACCTGGCACAGAATTCTTTGACATCGGATATTTTAAACTATGGCGTCTGACATTGTTAAATTTAACAGTAGGCAGAAAATTCATACTGTATTTGGTATGAATGTACAACTCATCGTCAAGTGAATTATTATCCGACCACCTATCGTATTCTTCCCTACGCCTGGGAGGATACTTGTGCAAGTTTTCCTCGCATCTACACGGATATTTCTGAAAATCTGGGTTACTCCTATCTGTATCGTAATTTACATGTTTCATGGTTTCCTGAAAACAATGCTGTGGGGGATATGTTGGGACGTCAGTATCATTAATGTACTGGTGTGAATACTTCGTAAGATCCTCAGGGCAATGAGTGGGATGCCTTAGAAGACTCAACTCACCGTTCATCGATTCGATTTGTGGCGAATGCTGACCAGTTACGAGGTTATTCATCGAACCTGTGAGATCTGTGGGGTTTGTTTGAACCATTGGAGCTGTACCATTGGACTGTAAGAACAGAAAATAAAGAATAGTACATTAGTAAATAATATAATACTAAGAAATTTTAAGGAAATTATAAAAATCTCATTACTTGTGGTTGCACAATCTTCACGGTACCGTATGCTTTGTTATTAGTGATTACACTATTGTCGCTAACCACCCTATCTTGTTCTGCGAGATATTCTGGTGTTACTATACCTCTTCGATCTATAAACATTGATACAATGAAATTGAATGTATTGAATTAATAATATCAGTAAAAAAAAGAATGGCATACCGATTAAGCTAGGCGGTGCAGGTCCACATAACACATAAAAACAATTTCCACAAATATTTCCTTGACTATAAGGGTTAAAGCTTTCTTGTCCTCTTTTGACAGAAAAGGATCCTTTGATCTACAATAATAGAGATTATTTTTAGCCGAGCTAATTTTCTTCAAGATTTGAAGAATTTGTGATACTTACATCTTCGTTAGTTGTTTGATTGCTAGTAGTTAAATATGTATGGAACCCTGCAAGCCCCAAAACGCTCCAAACGGAGAAGAAACATATAACTCCTACAACAACACTTCCGGGAGATACTCTCACCGCTTCTAAAAATGGTCTTCCATCTCTAGTGACTGTAAAAAAACAGTGAAATTAGAACTCGTTCATTTTCTGTTTTTGATTAATGATACTTACGCATTATTAAATGCGTAACAGCACACGCAAATATAAAAACGCAAAGAAATGCTAAAGATACAATAAAGGCATAGAAATATCTATAATTTCTTCTGCCTACACAGTTTCCAACCCATGGGCAATGGTGGTCAAACCTCTCTGAAAAAATAATTACACCAAGAATAATTTTTTCCAGCTACTTGCAAAACATTTCCAGAATAAGTAACTAACTAATGTACATACCTACACAATTGTCACATAAGCTACAATGTGAAGCTCTTGGTGGTCTAAATATCTTGCAAGTAAAACAGTACTTCAATTTTACTGGTTGTCCTTTCACTAATACCTCTTTTGTTCTGGGAGGAGGTCTATACATTTTCGAATTACCATTGTTTGGTACCTCTTTATCCAGCATGTAAAAAATGTAAAGTTTTTAGTTCAAATATTTAACAAAGCTCACTCTTAAACATTATAACATACTTATTTATTTACCAATTTGTTTTTCAATGTAGGCAGCTTCATCAGGTGTTGCTCTTGGAATAACTCCAGGATCACTGAAGCTGGTTCTGAATAAAGCTGACATTACAAAAATAAATAACAAACCACCAATAACTGGTATGGCAGGTGTTATGTGAACTGCTAAAAATGGACAACTAAAAACAAAAAAGAGTTAGAGATTTATTAGAAGTAGAATGTTTGTATTTAGTGAAAGTTACAATTTTAATCATAATAATCTTACTCAAAGGCAAAAAATAATCCACTAGTCCCAGCAATGAGGCACACAGTCACATAAAAGATCCCAGTTTGAGGTGCCATCATCACTCTGCCATCACAGCAAAACCTGTTCCTCCCTGGGAAAACCTCCCAGTTCCTTATAACATGAGGCATCTTGTAGAATCAAACAGCCTGCTCTATGCACTATTTACATGTACAAGTACATAATGCCAGATAACATATTAGAGCCATATAGCATCCATTCAATGTCACCATGCCAGACTCTGAAGAACCATGTTTCATTTTGGCTTTCTGGTACCTCACTGATCTACAATATTCAACGAACAACTAAATCACTCTACCCAGTACTGCCCTGCGATGCAAAAAATGCTCATCGTTCATATTGTCATCGACATGTTTGAAAACATAATCAACTTACTATATGTTGATAAACTGACCAGTGGTGTTGGAAACTTGCAAAGGAACTGTGTGTCTCTTGTCAACTTGACCTATTTGCATCATTCACAGAAGATGTAAAGGCATATATTTCGTAAAAGTCCGCATTATCGTGAGGATCAAACGATCTCGTTCGTTTTCTTCCGCATCCTATAAGCAGTCATGAACTCACTTCCGAGACAGCGTCATCACTGTCCCTTGGAGGCCACCGACACTTCAAGACCACTCAGCTCAGCGAAGTCATAACCGAGGAAAGTCGGGAACGCGAAAATTCATTTGTAAAACTAGGTCACTTAGATGTGACACAAACGATCCCTGGACTCCTCCGATATAACCTTCAAACCCGCGACGCACATTACGCTTCAGGAAGTCGTTCCATCGTTTCACTCGCACGATCTTAGTTCGATGACAATATAAAGTATGTATTTACGGGGAGAGGATTATTACCCGTGGTGTGTTTGCTTGAGATTAACTGTGCTTCCCTCTGACGGAGTATGTGGAAGCGCCACGTGATCTCATTGCCACGTGACCTACCAAACAAATTTCAATTTTAATGCAGAAATGATTTTCCTCGAAAAAGGTAGCCTTAGAAATCTAAGTTCTCTTTGAAAAAAATTGCAAACCAATTCAAGTATCTGTAGAACCATGTCGAATCTCTCAATACTGAGAAATCTACAAAGTACGTTCAAAATCAAAGGACAGAATGCTTGTGTGAAGAAATTTGTATCCGACTGAATTCATGGAATCCGTCTTTTATTTGCAAAAACACTGCGTCGTTTAGTTATTTCATTGTATGTAAGTTATCCTGGTAAATATATTTTTATGTATTTTGTTTTCAATTAATGGTTTAGATATGAAAATAAGTTTGACGAAATATTGGCAGGTATTTGGAATAGCAATTTCTATCATTTCTATCGCGCACTTCCGTTTGCTGTCGATAAGAATCGATCAATGACGCAGGATCTTTGATATGGATAAGGTATGAGGGAAGAAATAATGAGTTTTGTGATGCAATACTATTAATTTGCAGAAAATAGTAGAAGTCTATTGTTCCTGATAAGAGAGATTCATAGTTTGCGCTGAGAAACATGGGATTGATTATTTAAGGGGTAGGAGAGTGTGCAACTTATCGCTCCCATTGCAAAATGGGTCGTCGACGCAATGCAGTACATCGTCACACACAGACAGGTGCACACATTCAAATCAAATCTTGAAAATCGAAGAATCCCACTATGAACGCCATCTTCGGGTGCGTCGAGGAACAGGCCAGCGACGATCCGAAAATTTTACTGCACGTATAAACTAACCCTGTAATGCCTCATAGATCTATAGATCAGTCATCTAGGTTAAGGAACCGTTTACAAGAAGGCTTCCGCCAAAACTGCATCTAAACTACTCTCGCTACCACACATTCATCACTAAACCATAAATCAATATCAAGAAAAAAATATTCATTAAGCCCCTCTCGAGCACTCTAGGTAAGCCCCATTACCCAAAAACACAATCTAAAATCTCTTCTATACAAAATACAGATCAATCCATCGAAACGGCGGAGTGCAGAAACGGCGGAGTGCAGAAACGGAAAATCATCTGAAACAAAAATCCACGCTCTTCAATTTCAGCTCGCTCGTGCACATCTTTATTGACCTCCAATTTCATCGATATGCGTCATTAGAAAAAAAAAACGATACGCAAATTGTCCAAAATCGATATATTCATAGAATCCCTGGAACGAGAAGGAATTGTTGCTCGCGGTGACAAGCGAACGAGTAAAAAGATTGACGACAAGGGGACGTAAAGAGAGATATCAACAGGCACGATGCGTCGGGGTGAGCCGTGGACGAGGCAGAAAACGTTCGGCGTCGAAAAGGATCGTGGAGGGTCGCGTTTGGCCGCGTCTATAGAGCTTAAAGGCAGTAGCCTGGCGAGGCTCTCGGGGTGGGAGGATGAACGGAGCCCCACGAAAGAGGGGAGGTGCGGGGGCGAGGGTTCGGTTGCGGCGGGGTGCACGGGTATGAATCGTGGAGCGGGCGGATGGACGGACGGACGCAAACGCTGAAATCAGCTCGGGCGATCGATGCGATAAATGGATGCGTGCGATTGGTAGCCGGGAAAATCGATGATGAACAGGGGGGCACCCTACCTAGCCGCGAAAGCGAGCACGGCTGCACCGCCGGAGAGGATGGAGCAAAGACCGAAATATCGATTTTTAGGCCCCTACGCGGCGGTTCGATGCTCATATCTGCCCCGTGTCCCGTATCCGCGCGAACCGCCTTTCAAAACACCAACGACGCGTGCAAGATACGCCGTGCCAGTGACGCGAATACGCTCGAGGGAATTTACAACGGGGCAATTGGAAAACTGTGAATCGTAAGGCGCGAACGAACCTCTGGCCGATGTCGTCAGGTAACCACGTTGTCGGACAGTTGCGACGCGCCGTAAAAAAGAAGCCCTCGCCGCCAGAAGATCTCTGGGCTCGACGTTCGTGCGACTCGACGGTGCAACGTCGTGCAATCAATGATCCCTCGACACGGGAACGATCTAAGATCGGATTGTCATTTCGAGAGTGTGTCAGCGTTTCTCTCCGTCTCGATCCCAGATTTTTTTTCGGTGTTGTGTACACTTGCCCAGGCCGTCGTTGAACACGAACGTCGGGATCTTGCGGCGAGGGTGTGAATCGGGGTTGCTACAGTGCGTAATTATTGCTGTACCGTGATATTCGAGCTAGCAGAGAAACTTCGTCGAAATCCACCGATCTATACATCGTGATCGTGTGGAGATTTTCTGGTAGTGTTAATCTCTTTGTGACTATACAGATATACGTGAGAACCGATTGACGCTATGGCTAAATTGATCGGAACTGAGGCAATTCGTCATTGATGTGCTCTTGAGGATGTAAATTGTCAATAAAACGGAAACTTGCTTAGAGATCGTGTAGATATAGTAGAAGTATTATTTGTTTACTGTTACAGTTACTGACAGTCGCGAGGGTGTATTATTGTTACAGAATTTTTTATTGGTATTAATTTCGCAGGATTACTTTTCATAATATTCATTTCGTACTGAGTTACTGAATTATTCTACTTTATGGCATAAATAATTGAGAAGTCTAATAAACGCAACAGGCTTGGATATTCATCAATGCGTTATATTTATATATATGTACATATTAACGAATTTTGCTTTTTAATTGTGCAGAAAAAATGGCCATCGCTGCTTCAGAAAATTATCAACTCAAGTGGCACAGCTATGGCGCGCATCTGCACAGCTCTGTAGCGACGTTACTCCACTCAGAATCCTTCGCTGATGTCTTGTTGGCGACGTCCTGTGGCCGGCACGTGGCTGCCCATCGATTCGTCCTTGCCGCTTGCTCATCGTATCTCAGTCACATTTTTCAAACATGTCACTTCGGGGCGAATACGAACGCTCCAATTATTGTGGTTCGTATATTCGTACCCCTCGTTTGCATGTGTGCAAGACTTTCCATGGACCGCTTATCTCTGTTATTAAACAGATAAGTCGTGAATAGCGGTGGCAACTAAAACACCTCGAACCTGCACGTATGACGAAAAATTCGAGTCATCCCGAACATGCTTCGAAGCTTAGAACTTCTGAAAATCATGACAAGTCCTGAATCTTGAATTTTAATAGATCTTGAGTCTTGAAAGTCTTGATAATTTTCAAAGTTTTGAGAGATTCAGTAGGTCTTGAGAGCTGAATAATAATTCAGTATCTTAGAAAGCATTTTCAATATGTATCTTTGTCTATCATAAACAATTAAAGACAGTTTGAAAAATTCTAATCGCCTCGCTAACTATAGTGGTAATCATGTTTCAGGTCCTGCCGACAGAAATTGGTTACCGCACATTAAAGATCCTGATTCAGTACATGTACAGCGGCGAAGCGACCGTGACGAATGATCAATTGGAAGGAGTGTTAAAGGCGGGCGATATATTACGCGTTCGCGGCTTATGGAGATCGAACACCGGAAGTAAAAAAGAAAATATACAATCCAATAACCAGAAGGTTGATCGAGATAAACGGGAGCAACCTCCGCTGACAGGGCAAATACAAAAGATCAAGCTGGTGCAACCGACATCGGAGAAGGCGGTCGAGAGTATGCAACAAACTACGCCGGTACAGAATAATGTTCAACCTCAGAAACCTACCTCAGAGAGAAAGAGTATCGAGAAGAGCGACGAGAAGGCCAACGAGCCAGAGACTAAGAAGGTACTGGAAGAGAACAAAAATAATGAACAAAATAAGAATAAGGAAAACCTGGAAGCGAATGGAAAGAAAAAAAAAAGTAGCAGCAGCGACGTAGAATCTAATAAATCCAAGAGCGAGGACGGTGAAAATGTAAATAAGATGATTCTTGGTAATATTGCGGTTTTTAGATATAAGGTATCTCACTTTTCATGCATTTCAGACTGAGTTGAATCTGGAACTTTTGGTAAAAGATGAACCAATTTGGGAAGAAACTATCGATCCTTCGGAATCGCTGACGATAGATCATGAGATTGATATTAAGCCGGTATATAGTGCTTTAGAGATATTTCATTTTTTAATAGACAATGTACTAGTAACTATACTTGTTTTGCACAGGAAATTGTACACAGTGCAGATGAAGAAGAAGAATATACACCATTAACGTGTGACATGTGTAGTCAAACATTTAATCGGCCATCGGACTGGGTGAGACACATTGAGTTTACACACGCTGATATGACTGAGAATCGAAGAAAAAGACGGAAGGTGAATACGTAAAGAAACTTAGCAACACTTCAAGTATTCGATGATAACGTTGTCTATTGTTGTGCAGGGCGATGTGGATGACGATAGCAAAGATTTTCCACCCTTGAAATGTGACCTGTGTGGCAATATGTATTCCACACCTCAAGAATGGGTGCGTCATATACAAACAGAACACACGGAGGAACAATTGGCTTTGATGAATAACTCGGCGCCGCCTAAACCAAAAAGGGTTCACAGTCATCAAAAGTTGTGTAATATTTGTCAGAAGGAATTCCCAAGCCACGCATCGATGATAATTCACCAACGAACGCATACAGGGGAGAAGCCTTTTCTTTGTTCCTATTGTAAAAAAGGCTTTAACGTAAAAAGTAATCTGCTTAGGCATCTAAGGACATTGCATGACAAGTACGTACACCCTAGCTTGTACGGGAGTAATGGTAACACGAATGCTTAAACCCTTTTTTTTCCATTGTAAATGTTTTTTTCTTTCTTCTTGTTGGTAATCTCATTTGAAAAGTAAGCGTCACGCAACATCCTATATATATGTATTTTAAAATCATGCTCACAGACTGAAGGAATAATGGATGCATCAATGATCTCGGCATAAAATGTGCTAGATTGGTCCAAAAAGAGTTAGACGTTATCGAAACGAGCGTGGCATCTTCTTTGAAAATGAGCAAGTATTAAATGCTTTGATAAGTTCTCTTTTAACATTGACTGGATTACTTTTAGAATCTCTTCTTATGTTAAATTTTATCATTGTGAATGTATTATTAATATTACTATGTATTTATTATTTTATTACATGTAAAAATAATTGTTTTAAATTTGAAGGTATTCTGTTAAAAACACAAAAGCAATATCAGGGCTTTAAAACCAAAGAGGCTGATTACTATTGCCAAAGTGTCTCATTTTGTTGCGACTTTGATTCGTTTCTTGAATATATGTAGAACAAAATGTGAAAAATACTTATTTTGATTAAGGATTTGATTTAAGCATATATAAATAAGAAATGACGATATACAGGTCTTCGCAGTATGTGCGTGTAAAATAATTCATAGTATAAATCAACATCTATTAATATTTAATTACTTAGTAACTATATGAGATCCAAATTGTGTAAGATTTAACTGTATACTTTTAGGCTATTCCATCCATGGTAGCCCTCTTATTCCCTCAGCTCGTAAGCTAATTATGTATTTTTATATTAAACTAGCTTATACACAAGAAAGGTATAAAAAATAAGGTACTTGGAGTAAGTAACAAAAAAATTTGAACTTCAATTAGGCTAGGACATAAGGATAACACATAATTCAAAATTTATCAAATGTTTTGGAAATATATTGAGTTCTTCTTACATATAAAATAACGCAATATTATCAAAATATTGTCACAGTTTATGAAACGGTAACAATATGAATCTTACAAGAATGACACTGCATTACCATGTTAATCATGATCGTGTCACTCTACTATGAATCTTAGTGTCAATTCTACGTTGCGCTAACACTGTGACGAGCCAAATGACTTTTAAATGTAAAATTTAAATATATTACCTTCAAAGTATTTTTAATTATCCTTTATCGTTCCTCAACAATGAATATCAAAATATACCTCTTCTTTCATATCTGTAGTGTTATCATTCTGTTTTGGACAAATCTTAAAGACATCTAATCTCTAATACCGCAATACTTATAAAAATAATAAAATCGTAGCATTTACGTGGATTCAATCAATGTTATGATACACAATATGAATGATGTTAAGCTTTACATACGAGAGTAAAACTACAGGAATCTTAATTTTCTTCATCATCATCAATTTTTGGTGCCAGATAGTATCTAATATGCCCAATATCTCCAATCTTATATTCACATACTAAAGGCACGTCATTAGACATTGATAACTGTACTTGTGCACATAGAGGTCCAGCCTTTATAAAACAGTTAAGGTAACGACATGAAAATGTTAATTTCACTGGTTCTTGCATATTGACAATTACTGATTCTTCTTCATTATCTGCATCTGCTGTTTGTGCTAATTTGACAGTAGCTGAAAAAAGAAAAAATATCTTACATACTGGAATAATATTATATTAATGTCAATTGTATAGATATATTTTTACAATTTGGAATATACACTTTTCATAATTCATTTGTATTTTAATGAGTTTCACTATAGAAATGTAAATTTCCTTTAAGTATGAAAGTGTCAACAAGCATGAAAGTGAATACATGTATGACCTTCTTTTTGTGGCGAGAAGGTTAAGAGCAGGTAAACACTATTTGGAAGGTCTATCAGTTAGTACATAACTTTTGTGCTTGAAGAATCTTT
Source organism: Calliopsis andreniformis (assembly GCF_051401765.1). Taxonomy (NCBI): domain Eukaryota; kingdom Metazoa; phylum Arthropoda; class Insecta; order Hymenoptera; family Andrenidae; genus Calliopsis; species Calliopsis andreniformis. Next base: position 4,555,687 of record NW_027480432.1, on the reverse strand, counting down.
GCAAGATGTTACTTGGACAAAGCAGATATTTTACAGTAACTGTAAGTACATTATTTAATACTGTTTTATTTATTTTCCCTGTTTTCATTTATCAATATGAAGAAACAACATACCTTGGCCATAATCTCCAGAAGCACTGAACTTTATGCCTTCTTTAGAGCATGCAAACGTAATTGATTCTCCAAACTGACTTAAATCTCTACAAATACGGGAAAATTCTTGGGATGGCATTTTCACAACACACGAATATGAGGTTTCCTATAAAAAAATCACATGATCATGATACAATAAAAACCCATTCTCTACTTATCATATAGCAACATATAACAAAGAAATCATACCGGAATACCAAGGTGCTCCTGGTCCATATTAATAAGCTTCATCTCATATTCTGCAAGCTTTTCTTTGTTTGGAGATTCAAATATAAATACAATATGTTCTGGATTATCCAATGCTCGCAGAGTCACTGTATCCTCTGACCCAGCACATCGTAGGATTTTGGACATGCTAAAAGACAATTTTCGTTTGAAAAGACGTACCTTATCTCAACTTTAACACAGAGAAAACATAAGAAAAACTTCATTCGTACAAGCGTGATAAAACTATAAAAGATTTTTTCTAGAGACACGTTTGTTCTTTGTCTTACTGTTACAAAATATGTAACCTTAAAACTTGTATTGAATCTCACCATGCGATACTCATTCCCATCGACAAGTTCCTATCACATCTATATTTGTCGAAACCATCGCTTCTAAGGTTTAGAGAAACCAAAGAGACGTGAGCGTTGTCCATAGCTTGGACTTGGATGCCTGAATCGGAGCATTCGAAAGTAGCTTCGGTTAAAAGATCCTTTATTGCGTCCAGCACCTTCTTCAAAATCGCACTTTGTACCAAACGTGCCTCGAACATTTTTGCGGCTTTGTTTTCTTCGTAGTTACTTTGCAAAAGGTGATAGAATGCAACAAGTACCGTCACTCGTCGGAACTATTGAGACCGGTAACGATACCCGCGCTTTCTTACTGCCGAATGTTCCTGGAAGTAGATGGCATTCGTGAATTACAGGAAACACGTTCAAATTTTAAACCGAAATTTCGCGGCTACTATACATCCCCTAACTCTGCAAAAGGATGTTGCGATAAAAATTATGCCATGTTACGTATATACGTCTTAGAAAAACATTTTACAACAATATAAACTGCAATTTGCTTTTATTTTATTTTTCAATTTATATCATGCGCCTGTGGTGTGTATCAAAATTGTAGTTGAAAACTTTTGAAGCTAGAATTTCTTTTTAAAGCAGCCAAGAAAAGTAATAGAAAATATGAAGGTTTTCATAAAGGAACGTAGAATAAGTAGTATATGTAGTGGAGAAGTGAAATTATATTGCCAACATAAAGGAACTCGAACTGAAAATACTGGAAAATAATTTTAATTATATTCACAATTTGTTTTACATAAGGAATTTCGTGTGACCGTATTTTTAGATGTAGAAATTTATGACATAAGGTATGGGATATAAAAGTATTTAAATATGACTAAATAGCTATCATACTTAAATAAATGCAGTCTCACTCGTTACAGTTTAGATCTAGGAATATTTACAAATTACATACGAAATTAAATTTCTTAAAAATAGAATACTAATCAGCGTGGGAGTAATACGCGTATGTGTAATGTATTAAAAACCGATATCACCAGCCATGTTCTCCAATTCGCTAAACATCTGGTCTAGATGCTGAAACAGAGAATATTACCACTCAGTTGTATTTCACGTTATATTCCCAAATTATTAAGTATATTCTACTTACATCAGATGGTTCGTTATCTTTAGCAACTTCATCTTGTTTGTCATTAAACGATAATCTTCCATTTTCATCCACTTCCTCGTCATCTTCTTCATAATCATCTTCATTATCATCGTCATTGTCATCCGAGTCGTCCTCTTCTTCTTCTTCCTCTTCGTCATCGTCATCATCATCCACATCATCGTCTATATCTTCATCGGAGTGTATATTACATGACATATCCATTTCTTCGTAATCTTCTGGTTCTTCCTTAATTTCCGTAATCATTATCGTTTCTGCGACCGATTCTCTTTCAGTTGAACAAGGTGGAGGTGCCTCTGACGCTGAAGGTATTTGAGGTGGTTGGCCAGTCTAAAAAATTATCGATTTAAAATCACTCTTTTAGCCACTTTTCCATTTAAAATGTATCATTAACATGTATCTTACCCATGGTTGCTGTTGTTGCTGTTGTTGTACTGATTTAACTGATGCAATTGAAGTAGGTACATGAGAAGAGGAAGAAGGAGATGGTTGTGAATTAGTGTTTTGTTCCTGAGTTTGAGATACCGTTTTGTTTTGTGGTTTACTAGAGCTATCTTGTAATCTATTCTCTACTACAGTATCTAGTTTCTTTTCAGCATTATTTGCCTTTTGTTCCTTCTTTACTTGTGAGTTTGATTCTTCTTTGACTTTTTTAACATTTGGTTTAGGTTCTCCAGGAAGGCAAGTATTACCTCGTTGTCTTCTAAATCTAACTATAATACTTCTGGTATCCCACATTAAATCATGTGCTTGTTTATAAGCAGATATTGATTCATCAACACTATTATATCTTATAAAAGCGTAACTGTAAAACGAAATAAACGACATGTTTAATAAAATCACATTACAAGACGTTATATATAACAAATAAAACTCACCGAGTATTTCTCATTTTTTGTGCATAGCCTACATCTACTCGCGCAGCTGTCGGGAATTTACTTTTTACTTCATTAACATTAACAGATTCTGGTAAATTTCCTATGTATAACGTGTAAGGATCTATTTCCTCAGGCATTGGGTTATCTTCATCCCTTAAGGACTTCCTTTCAACTTTTAAATGACCAACCCCAAAGGGTATTTTTTCCAACTCTTTTATGGCTTCATCAATATCAACACTTTCTGCCATTTGTATAAAACAGTACCTAGGACCACTAGGACTCTGGAAGTGTATATTTTGTATTCCAGGATGAAATTCTCTGACAATATCTTTATTTAGATCAGGGTCTGGGAACTTGATTATTAAACTCTGAGCTTTTACTGTCTTATTGTATTCATTTTCAATTTTCAAAGCTCTCTCTGCATCTTCTCGATTCCATGGCCTGCTGGGGTAACTTTGAGACATAGGTTTTCTCTGTTTATTCTTCTTTACTACAACTTCCTCCTGAAATAATAATACACATTAACCCAAAATGTATAAATGCAACATTTGTGATTAATTATTTATCTTATTTTACCAAAACAATTTTAACATCTTGATCTGATGCTTCTTCAGTGTGCCTATTTGTCAGTATCCCAGGGGGAATAGGAGGTAGAGAGTGATTAGGAAGAGGTACAGGCATATGATTCATAATAGCATCACTTGTAGATGTAGTATAATTATTTCTTTGCCATTCCAAGCCAAGACTAGTACTCAATGTGGCGCCAAAGTATGCTGCTTGATCAAATTGACCCTGAGACTGTCCATACCGTGCAAGCCTTCTATTTTTACGATGAAAGTTACTTCTTTGAACATACACATTGCTTCTATTGTGATTAAACCTTTCACGTCTCATATAATTACCTCTCAGAGGCATTTCTCTTTGAAACGTGTTTGCGGTCATGTCACGTGGAGGTGGAGGTGGTAAAGGTGATGTTTGTGGTGTGATCCATTGCCATGCTGTGGGAGGATGTGTCCAGGCTTGAATTGGTGTAACTTGTGAAGGCACTGGTCCAAATACATGAGGAGGTGGTGGAACCCCACTGGTTGGTGGAGGCATAGGAGGTAACGGTGGTTGTCCAGGTAATGGTTGGGTGACAGTTGAAGGGGATGAAGAAGATGAAGTGTAAGCAGGATAAGAGCCATCATAAGTAAAATTGACGCACTCCTGCTTAACGAAAGATCGTTTTGTTTCCCCATTTTCGTCGGTTACCTGAAAAATTGTAAATTCTGAATTAAAATCAAAATATTCTGCTGAAAATAAAATTTTGTGAGAAAGCTTAAATTCTACGCATTAATAGAGTCTTATTACTATCGAAAAATTATACCAGTATATTAAATTCCAAGAAATTTTCTCTGTAATCACTGTCAAACTAACCTTCCTTAATTATACTATTAACAAAATAAATCGACACTTATCGTTTTCAGTGAAACAAAAGTATCAGAAATAGAAAAATAGGTCTTTACCGAACGTTTCATACTGCAGACAAACCGTCGTTCACTTTTAAAGAAGAATTATACTCTCTAATTTATAATGTAAATACATTGTACAAGCGATGCAACGAGGGTGGCCAAGTTGTTACCATCCATACAGGGTTACCAACCCCTATTTTAACCTTTAACCCTTTTTTTATTTTTCCACAAATTAAACAAAAAAATTGCCATTGTCAAAGACAATTCACGTAGAAAAAATTTACTTTTTATTTATTCTGCGCTATGTGTATAGATGACGCATGTACACACTTCAAAGTTTTAAATTTCTTCAATGAACTTGAGTGTGTAAACTTATTTCGACAAACTGGTATCCAAACATAAAACAATAACTACGGATATTTATATTAATAATATAAAAATATGGAAAGGAACATTGTGAAAAACCTGTATTGAAAAGTAATAACGAAAATAATTTTAAATAACGCGCATGTGCATTAGCTTGTGTTACTTCGAAAGTTCATTGAAAAGAAACTTATGCTTTTGCGCTACTTTCCTCAGAATATGTAGAACAAGAGAAAGTCAGGAATACAAAACAAAAGTTAACTACATAAATTGTATTAGAAAAAAAGATAGAAAATGAAACAAAAGTATCCCGTGTCACAATACAAATAATGTGTTAGTTTAAAAAATTCTCACAGCACTAAAATAATTTCGGTTCTCGACAGGAGGAAACAGTGAAAACATAGACCTAACATTGTTCTCAAAACTGTGCCTTTTTTAATAGTTCTTCGTGTTGTTCTTGGTTATATAATAATAATAATCTAATTCAATTAACGACCATTTACATTAACGATACAATTTCACGTATCTCTGTTTCGGGGAAAGGAAATTTCAATATAAAAATTTCGCCGTCAGATGCCCCTACTGTTAGTTCAGCGAGCAAACATATTGTGCGTGTAGTCGGTGTGCGATGGCTACGAGTAATAACGAAGAAATTGAGGTATTTTTCATTAAATAATTTTTGTGATACCATAAATATCGTAAAGTTAATGCAACGCTTCGCTCAAGCGCACCTGCGTTTCAAGTGATAGAAGAAAACTTGTATAAGTTTTTCTGCGAAACAGCGTGGTCGTTTTCGACACTCTTCACCCCTCCCATCTGTTCCCATGCATGGTGAAAACTGTCTAATGAGCTTAAAAAAGACATATTACATTACTTCAATAAAATAATTTAATCTATAGTGTACACTGACATTAGAATTCTAAAGAAATTTTGTTGATATCGTTTCAGAAATATCGTAGACATTAATTCGTTAAAAAATGATTAAAAATCGTGTGAGAGCGGTGCACGTAATAGACAACGTGTACAGGTTAAAAAAGCTAAGATACTTTGCAGGAAGTGGAACGAAAGGAGCAAGAGATAGCAAATTTCGATGAGTTTCCACCGGAGGTTTTAATTAAACATCCACTCCAACATACTTGGACTCTTTGGTACTATGAACCTGATAGGAATAAAACATGGGAAGAAAGTCAAAGAGAAATAACAAGTTTCGACACAGCAGAAGATTTTTGGAGGTATTTTTGTTTGGAATATTAGAGTAATATATTATTAAAACGTATTAAATAATGAAAATAATATGTCTTGTTCTTAGTTTATACAATCACATAAAAGCTGCATCAGAATTGAGACAAGGTTGTGACTATAGTATGTTCAAGCAAGGAATCAGACCTATGTGGGAAGATGAGGCTAATAAATGTGGTGGAAGATGGCTTATAAACTTAGATAAGAAGCAAAGAGCTACAGATTTAGATCACTTTTGGTTAGAAACCCTTTTATGTATGATTGGTGAAGCTTTTAATGGATATTCTGATGATGTTTGTGGAGCAGTAGTAAATATAAGACAAAAAGTAGATAAAATTGGTGTGTGGACAGCAAATGCTAACAGCGAAGACAGTGTCATGGAAATTGGGTAAGATGGATAATGTGTATCTTATGTGTAAAATGTTTGTTCACTTTTTAAATGTTTAACTTGGTTTTTTCACAGGCGAAAGTTGAGAGAGAGATTAAAAATTTCATCAAAAATTTCTATAGGATACCAAATACATAAAGATATTATGGTGAAATCAGGAAATCAAACAAAAAACGCCTATGTTATTTAAAAATCTGTTTCTACTATGTTAATGTCATCATTATTCATTAAAATTTAGCAAACAAAGTTAGACATGCATTAACAAAATAGATGTTTTACAAAATAAAGTTGGATTTCTGCACCAAACGAATTAAATGGGAATTCGGTGTAAAATTTTTGAAAGTTACATTTTCATTGTAGCTAAGTATTTTCCTAACAAAAGTCGTTAAAAAAATTTATTCTATTACGCACTGGAACAGATGTATTTTGCGTTGACATAAAAATTTACACTAATATAATGCATAATCTAGGATTAGTGAATGAAAGATACGCACAGGCTGCTGTATTTTTCAAGAAACGCCGTAAATCATACAGTTGTAATTGTTACATAAATGTATATAATCGAACAATTTATACATACCTTTCTCAAATGTGCATTATATAATTCATACAAAACAACAAAGACTGCTACACAGAATTTCTTAAAGAACCTATAAAAACTAGGTTATTATTATAACCCATGAAATAAGAAAGTACAGCAACCTACTTACTTAGTAATATTTAATAATGTTCTTACGATTGTTTGAAAAAAATGTTTATATTTAAGTTTTCTTAAAAATATAAATTCTTATCTCTGCATGTCACATTTTATTTTAGTTTTCCTTTAAAAAAAATTATACAAATATTAAATATTTATTTTTTAAAAGGCTACTAAAAATTATATTCTGTTCTCTTACATATTATTAACTTTTCAACAAGTTCTTTAAGATCTCTGCGTCTTGCCTTCTCCAATGCTTGCAATAAACTTAGTTTCCAATTATCAGTACTGTATTGAGATATACATAATTTTAAAGCCTAAAAAATTGTCCATGTTATATCTGTATGTAAAAAATTTTGTATACAATAAATAAGTCACATCTTACTTCATAACTCTGCTCCTTCAAATCAAAAGGATATTTATTTTGAATGACATCAATTTGATATTCTGGAATACCCAAGAATCTAACAGTATCCCTCCAAGAACGTCCTATTCTTTCACTGACTTGTAATAAGACTGAAAAAAGATACATGTGAGCATTATTGGAATAATTAATATCAATAATTAAAAATAAATGTTTACTCATTTGCTGTAACATTTCTTCTTGCTCAGAACATGTTGCTTGTTTTTTCTCTTCGTACACTGATTGATCTTTAAGTTCAATGTCTTCTACTTTTGACTGTGATGTAGAATTTTTAATTTTTGTTTCATGTCCTTCTAAAAAATTGCTAAAAAATTACATAATTTGTTCTAAGCTGTAAAAAAATAATACCTACATAATTTTAAATAAAAAAGTTACCATTTGTTTTTTTATACATATCACAGAATGAGGAATGCGCAGTGTTTTGCAGATAAAGTTTATAATCTTGTATATGCTGTTGCACTTGAAGATCATTTAAATAATTTGAAATATGATAAAGTGGATCCACATTACTGTAACTAAGAATATCTCTCTTTTCTAGAACTTTTAATAGTGTTCTTAAATCTCTAATCTGACTTAGTTTACGATTTGAATTTATATAATTTGCATAGTATTCTTTAAGTATCCTTAATACACTTTCATCAACATGTAACTGAGCAGCCGATAAAACCACCTCACATAACCAATTGTATTTCATTAAAGTTGTCATGTTCTTGTATAATCCTTTGCCTTCTTTTCAGGGAATTCCCCTTACATACAGGGGATTACTTTTTTGAGTCAAGATTTTGATCAATCTGTGTGAGCACTTTCAAATGTAATCTGATACTGTAAACAGATATTTTTAAAATGTATAAATTACAAAAAATTCAAGATTAATCAAATTTAATACCACTAAATTCTTCCAATATTTTAACTATAAAATTCTTAAAGGATTTCAATATCTTTTCTCTCAAAGTTGGTAAATGGGTATACGTACCTTTCTTCACATATTTTTTAGAAAGTAATTGCATACATTTTATTGAAATCTTTTGCGTATATCTGGAATATGCATTTGTTAAGTTATCTTCAAAATAATAAATGTTATCGGTACGTAGAATACCTGAGTGTTTGGTAACGTTTCATGGTTTAATGTTTCAGATTTCAGATTTTCATATAAAGCTAAGTTTTCATGTACCGTTCATTCGATGTAAAAACTGTGTTGCATAAGGTGATATGTTTATGTTCATATTTATTGCTCGATTTTCATCAACTTGTATTTATGCAACAGAGATATAAAAATGCAATAAAAGTAATTTGTAAACTATAAAATTAAAATACATTTTACATCTCATATCTGTCACCAAAAATAGAGATCATCTCTACTGTCACATGTGATGTTCATAAAAATACGCATTAAAGTTGACAATTGTTGCCTTGGCTAAAAGCACGTGTGTAAATGCATTTTTAGTTATTCTTTAACAAAAATTGATAAACATGAATGAAAGTCAGAAAGTACAATATTTAATTGTCGACACGAGTGCATTCATCAGGAATGCTGCCTTACAGGTGAAGTGTTTTCTAAATAGGTACATTAATATATTTTTTTTAATATGAATTTTACACTGATAAAGTTGAGAATATTTGCTTAATATTTAGTTTGTACATGTTCAAAGTATAAATAATGATTATTAATATTTGTTTAGGATATTGGTGTCAATATATTAACAGAACAAGATGTAGTAAATGAAGTAACAAACAAAAGACAACTGAGAAGGCTAGTTGTCTTACCATATGACTTAAAAGTACATACTGCACATACAGAGGACATTAAATTTGGTAATATAATTTAAACTCCTATTTGTCTTGCAGTAATACTCTTATGCTTTAAAAAATAGCTAATTTGTCATTATATGTACAGTTACAGAATTTGCCAAGAAAACTGGTGACTATGCAAGTTTATCTGCAACTGATATAAAAGTGATTGCATTAACCTATCAACTGGAAAAAGAAAAAGTAGGAACAGATCATTTAAAAGATGATCCAGTAGTAATAAAAACAGTTGATTCAAGTGTGAATCAAACTGAGGATCTTCGTACACCTGTAGCTGGTTTCTATGTGCCTGAAAATAAAGTAAATGCTTATTTGATATAATAGTATAATATTTTCTAAATAATAATTAATATAATTAGATAATTAACATAGTAATTAAACATTCCTATATGTACAGAAAGGGAAGAAAACGGAAAAGAAAGAGGAAAATGATTTGGAAAAATCTGAAGATAAGGAATATGTAGAAGATTGCAATAAAAAAATAGAAATAAACTTGGAAGATAATGTAAAGGCTGATGATGAAGAAGAAGAGGATTCAGAAATTTATTTCAGTGAATCTTCTAGTAATATTGAATCAGATTATGAAACTGCAGATTCTGATATAGATCATAATGAAGCAGAAGATTTATCTGCTAAATTTTCAAAGTTAAACTGTGAACCAACAGAATTAGTAGTCCAAGATGAAGATAATTGCCAGCATAATGTTGATGATATTCTTGCTCCTGTTAAAAATAACTTCAATAATAAACAAAGCAATACTGAATATAATGAATATGAAGATGATGAAAATGAGAATGAGGATGAGGATGAGGATGAGGATGAAGATGATGATGAGGATGATGATAGTGGTTGGATTACACCTAGTAAGACACTTCAATACTTTGTGCACAACATGACCATTTAGAATATTTTAATTTTACAGTATTAATTTTTTTCTATTGCAGGCAATATCTACAAGGTCAAAAAAGAAATAGACTCAGACCTGCTCGAACAAAAGCCTGCGACTGTCGCGTGTCTAACAATGGATTTTGCGATGCAAAACGTTTTGAAGCAGATTGGATTGAATGTAGTCTCACTAGATGGGAGATTAATCAAACAAATGAGAACATTCGTCTTCAGGTGTTACGCGTGTTTTAAGACTACAAGTATCATGACAAAAGTTTTCTGTCCTAGCTGTGGAAATAAAACACTTAAAAAGGTTGCAGTGACGTTGAACGAAGAAGGAAAGCAACAGATTCATATCAACTTTCGAAAACCAATTTCGAAAAAAGGAAAAAGAGTAAGGTTTTATTCTCCTGTAGATTATATGTTCCTAAAGATATTTTACATAATAATCAACGAATTTTTAGTTTTCTTTGCCAATGCCGAAAGGGGGAAAACATGCAAACAATCCTATTCTTTGTGAAGATCAGCCGGTACCCGATCAAAGACCTTCGAGACTAGCACGTACCAAAAATGATCCTTTGCAAGACGATTACATAGCTGGATATTCTCCCTTCGTTATGCGCGATGTATATTCTAAGTCAGCAATACTAGGTATACGACCCGGGGGTACTACTAAATATTGGATGAGGAAGAATCCAAACGAATCAAGGAGGAAACGAAAATAAGAATTGTACTAATTTATAGTTTTATACATGATACATTATAAAAATAGATTTTCTAAGATAAATTAAATATTGTTCCCTCAAATCAACTTACTTATTTTCTGTAAAAATGATACTATTTTAATTGTTTTAAAGTGCACTGTTCAATTACGCTTTTAAAAAGTTATTTAATTTGTTGTATAAAGAAAAAAGAAATTTGCCCCGGGTGAGGATCGAACTCACGACCTTAAGATTATGAGACTTACGCGCTGCCTACTGCGCTACCGAGGCTTCTGGTACACTTTTTCAATAAATACACTTTACGCGGAAGTTAATATACGCACGTGTAGTATGTTTGTACTTTCAAAATGCCCTTATGCACATTACACGTGAATATTTCGAGCAGCAACATTAAATTTGAAAATTGAAAATAATCTTTTGGTATTAAAATGCTTAGTCCAGAAGTTTGGAACTTCAAGCCACCTAAACATCATTTCTCTATAGAAAAGAGAGACTACAAGAAGGCTGATGTACCGAACACAGTTGAATCGCATTATTTTAACCACTCGGTAAGTAACAAATCGATTATAATTAATTCCGATTTCACAAAGGTTATGTTTTGAGAAATTTGTATAATTCGCAATTACTGTTGGCTTCACGCCAGGTATCTTTGGTGCTTCCTGACACAGTCAGAATTCCAGATGAATTGCTGGCTTGCATTTCGGAAGATAGCGATTATTATCGAATCAACGCAGTGAATGTATTTGATTTAATAAACAAAGAATTTATTGAGGCATTTGTCAAAACAGGTAAACAAAGACACGAAAAGAAATTATTCATGATACTACTTTATATTTACCTTTCTATTATTCCTTACTTTGCAAACAAATAAAGCTTTTAATTTCTTCGTTTCTGCATAATAATTATAATGACAACATTAATTACGTTTTAAATGGTAATTTCTGTCTTCAAATTATAAATGGAAATCCATATGGATTGGTGCCAACATTTTTACTTTAGGAAGTAACATCTTGTTGATGTGTTGCATGCTAAACACATACAAACAAATTTTTGCTATGATATATATACTTTGATACTTTTTTTTAGGAGAATTGAATCTTCTAGCAATAGGAAATCAAATAGATTTGGATAATTCCATTGCCATTACACCAAATGGACACTTGGTGCTGTCATTATTAACAGAAGACTTTCAGAAACTTGGTTTAGAAGGCAAAGCTTCCTTCTTTGATCGTAAAGTGCATACGCGTTATGGTAAGTCCTAACAAGGAAAATAAAAATAATCAAAATGCCAAGAAAGCACGAAATACCTACACTAGTCGATTTAGCATTATATTCTGTTGGGCAATATGTGACTAGTTTTGGTAGATACATGACAGAACTTATTAGCACCATCTCCAAAAGTAATCGAGAACATGGACGTATTAAGTTGCAATCAATGCTAGAATTTATGAGACATTTGTTGAGCTCCAGTATACCTAGACATTTATATGATAAAATGTCTCAAGCAGTATTAACTGCAATTGTGAATTTAGTTAAAGAAACTAGAGGTACATACAATGATTATGCTTTAACCACAGCCTTTCTGTCAGAAATGACAGTTGCTCTTCACTTAACAGAAGTTGCTGTAGGTGCACACTTGAAAGCAATTGAATTTTCTGCTTGGCCTAAAATTATGAGACATGTTCTTTATAATAAACTACACGATATGGTTGGACTTGAAGTTCTGGATTTGGGCTCAGGTTCAGCTGGTTGGAGAACATCAGATATTGAAAAAATTATTGTTAATGGAGTATTTACTATGCCAAATTTAGTATCTTTTACTTTGTGCTTTGATTGTACAGACGACATTATATCAGCTCTAGCTCAAAACTGTAAAAGGCTACAGAAATTAGATGTAACTGCATCTAGATTTGTAACAGAGCGTAGTGTTGGACCTTTGCTTTCCTGTAAATATTTAAAACAAATTAAATTATGTAGAACTTCTATGAGTGTATCTGGTTATGCAGATATCTTTTTAGAACATTTAAACATAGAAGATATCGGCAGATGCGACGAATTTGGATATGTTTTAGAATATATTCAGCAAAAAGAAAATGAAGTTAAGAAATCTTTTCATATAAGAACGTTTGAGAGTCGAAATTTCAGCATGGAACATTTATATCTCTTAGTTGATATGTGTCCATATATTACAAGTCTTTGCTTATTACGCGATGAAAGGATTGTTGACTTAACAGTTCTAGCTACTCTTGATTGTTTAAAGGAATTAAAGCTTTTATCTTGCGACTTTTATGCGCATGGACTAAAAATGTTATTGGAAATAAAAGGTTGTGCACTTACAAGTTTGCACTTGGAGCATGTAGAAGAAATCGATTTGAATGCGCTTATATCGATAAGTCAGTTTTGTCCCGACATAAAAAGTTTAGTGTTTTACAACTGTGAGTTTTTGGAACATGCACCAGCTTATTCAAGGAAATTAGCAATTCCACCATTTCGCTCTTTAGAAAGAATCAAGTGTGTGGCAGAGTGTGCAAGCATGCACTTAGAATTTTTGCTTTCCCATTGCATAAATATTAAGTTCATACAACTGGGTTCATCTACTGGCATTGGAGATGAAACAATGAGAAAAATATTTTCACAAAATCCATTGAGCAAGTTAGAAGAGCTGAAAATATTATACAGTCATGATTTATCAATGAAAACTATACAATTATTAATGCAAAACTGTGATAATCTACGACGTCTCTCAGAACTAGAAGGTTGGCAAGGAATATCACCTGCAGAATTAAATATTTTCAGAGAAGAACTGAGAAGAACTAATATAAATTTGGATACAAGTCCAAGTTTATCTTTTGCATAAGTGAAATATCGAAAGCAATTAATTATTAATAGAAAATATATTTTTATATAACTGAATAAAATATAATTACATCTAGAATGACTAAATAATACTATAATGGTTGTATATATGTTTGTAGAGTAAGAAAACTGAGAAAGAAAACAAATAAAGACAATATTTATGTACTTCCTTAGAAAAGTATTTTCATAAAAAATGTATATTTATTAGTAATGAAAAATTTTAAGTTTACTAACATGGATTCTACTTGAAGTTTATAAATAACATTACATATGCTCTCTATATTTGTATTAGTAAAGTCACGTTGTACGATTTATGTTTTTCGTTTATTTTTTTTACCGGTAACGTGAATCAAAAGTCGTGACTATTGATTTAAAATCTGAAAGTTTTACACCTGGCAAGAAGAATTATGAACATGTTCTAACATCGCTAAAGGAGCGCCTTAAGCAGACATTTGATGTAATCGTAATATGGAATCCACCAGGTAATTTACTTCTCTCCTTTTTTAAATTCAATCTAATTTATGTGAATACCTTTATGTAATTCAATTCATTTCGTTGCTTAAGAGGAAAATCTATGTCCATCATCAATAGCAGCATGGTTTTACAAACATCAGTACAATGTTTCTCTTTGCCATCAAACTTTTCAGCGAAGAATTGAGTATTCCTTAAAAGTACCAATAGTTTCGGACGATTCCGATTATGAAAAATTCTTTGAATGGCTTGGCGTTTTTAGTATATCTGGTGATTTGTATGTACAAGATTTTAGAAACGTATTTAAGGTGGAAATCAAATTTGTAATATTAAATTAATTTCTTCAGGAAAAATGATAAGAAAGATGACTATGTTAATACATACATATGCCCATCACCATCGATAAATACAGGTCAAATACAATACTTACAGTGGACTGGGTTCTTTACAAGGAAACAAATGATAAATTTGTATAATGCCATGAGAAAATATGTATCTAATCATGACACTGTACCATGGAGTGCTTTACATGTGCAAGGTTTTTCAGATAGTCCTGTCAGCTGGGATTTAAAAGAACATACATTTTACACTGATGGTGATAATAGTTACACTATTGTGTTTAAACCAAATGCCAATAGTATTATACGAAAAAGTCTAAGTTCAAATAATAAACCAAGAATTTTCCAGTGATTAAACTTTGTTGTGCTTAATTTAATATTACAAATAAAAGTTTTATATGCGAAAAAAAGAATCACAATTTGCTATTTATGTGTTGTTTATTATAATATAGAGAATAATAAACATTTTGAATAACATATTCTATTGATACAACATTTTACATCAATATCGTTACACTGTAAAGAAGCAGAAAATAAATGGAATGTGTATTAAGTAATTAACTAAAACAAAGCGTTCTTCAAGAGTTTATAAATTATTTTAGTATAAAATAGATTTCATAAATTAGCTTTCATTATGGGGTTTTTAAATTATTCTCTTGTTACCCTACTAATTTCTTGTTATTAAATGTTGTGCTACAAAAGCATTTGTATAATATACATATTATACCAAAGTCACATTAATATCAATTACATAATAGAGTTATATTATTGCACATTCTTATTATGAGATTGTAGAATGAGAAAAAATATCACATGATCATTTGAATTAATTTGTAAAATTATGCGACTAGAAATCAATTTAAATCGAACGTTTATGTATAAATTAAATTATTTTAAGAAAAATAAAATATAGAATATTCTACATTATGAGATCAGAGTAACTTATCACGTACACAATTGTGTTAAAGCTTTCTAAGATACTTTTGTAAATAAATAAATATACAGTGATTCATGTAAGGGTTGTTGCAAGACTAGTTGATGCAAATTACCTTTCATATCAATACATGTGAACTGTCTGATTCAGCAAATTTAACTTTCGAATTATAATAGAGATCTTCGATGCCAGAACCAACAGACATCCGAGATTTCGAACGTGCTACAAGTTCACCAAGATCATCAAAATCTTTGTATCTGAAATAAAAATATTAAAAAATGAATTTATTATACAAATTATGGAAATATAATTAAAATCTTATAGAGTGTAAATATACCTGCTAACTGGACGACTTTGATTTTCAGATGATTCTGATGAGTTTTTCATAACTGAAAACCTATCATCCGTACCAAATGACATTACGTTACCTATAATAAATTTAATATTGTTAAAAAAAGAACGAATAATAACTATGCGTAATGATATACATATAGTTACAAATAATTACCAGATGGAAATAACATTGTATGTTTTAAAAGATCACCATTCATGAATGGGGAAAGACTGTCATCTTCTTCTTGTAACAAATGATTAGTATTATCGTTTGCTATAGATTCAACCATTTCTAACCATTGTTGGTTGTGTGATCTAAATTTTTCTACTTTTATACGAGCTGCCCAATTCTTATCGCACATCTAAAATTTCATCATTAATTCGGTTTCATATTATATTAACAATTGATCACTGAAATTACTTAAAAAATATACTTACAGCAATGACATCCAAACATGCATCACATACTTTCCTAATTGCAGGATTTTTATCATGCATCAGATCTATTAAATATCCAGGTGCTTCTACAAGTACGTAAATACTTTAGTACTCATAATACAAATATTTTCGTATCGTTTATACACAGGACATTTTATTGAAGTTATTTATGAGAATGAAATAAAAAATTCGATTATTACCATTACCAGTCTCACGTATTAAATAGTCTCTTGTTGAATCATGTTTAGATATTTGATAAAACACATAGATTATTTGCAACACCATTTCATCATCCTCTTGTTTTGCTGTAAAAATTATATTAATTAAAATATTGATAGTTGTTTTAGATTTTCAATGTAATACATACCTTTAAGGAGTTCAATGAGAGACAACAATATATCAGCTTTACATAACAAACGTGCACAATCTTCATCATGAGCTGCTGTTCCCAAAAATATAACAATTTCAAGCACTAAGTCATCGGGTGCTTTACCTATTAAAATAAAAAATTATTAGAAAAGTCGAATCAAATTTTATTTATATGCCGAATAAATACCTGGAACGAGATTACTGCGTATCCAAGGTATCAAATCACAACGGTGGAGTATTTGTGAGTAATCCAAGTCAGGCAATTCTAAATTGCCCAAGACACCTACAACTTCCAACACAAAATCTTGAGAGTCTGATTGATTTAAGGCCATTGCAAAATCACCCACAAATTCCTGAAATTCGATAAAAACTTGTAATAATCTTAATTAAAAATCTGTATCCTTTAACAGTAAAATAGTTACATACAACAAAGCTTTCTTTAGTGGAGTCATGTTGAGAAATATTTCGAATCATTTTCATTATCAAAGGATCCTGGTTTCTAAATGCTTTTTTTATGAGACCTTGCAAACGATTATTTTCAACCATCAGTTGAGCGTTTCTACTATTGACTGCTAAGTTTATGCCAAGTGCTATTAATTCCAATTTCGGTTGCTCATCTTCAGTATTCAAAATCATGTTTATTACCTTATGAAACATTTGTGCATTAAATAGAATTATTCACAAAGGTTATACATAAAATTATTGTGATTCTTACCATTTGAATACATTCAGTATTTGTAAACATAGCTTTTACTTTATCATCCATACTGGCATGATACAATAATCCCAAAATTGTCGTTTTATTCTTAATATCACTTTGACCAAGTAGTTTAATTAGCTTTGGTAGTAAACCAACTCGTATCATTTTTGCTCTAAGCTTTGCATCAAAAGAAAGATTAAACAGCAACTTCAAAGTACTCAAAACAAGATCTGAATTGTTACTTTGTAAGAGTCTTGGTATTTTTTCAATGACATTTCCTTCTGCCTAAAAATACAATGTATATTAATAGATAAAAATATTCCGAGAATTGTTTATAAAACAAATTTTGTGTAAATTCTTACCATAAGATCTTTATTTTCACGGAATATAGACAATTTCTTTAGAAAAGCAATTACAAGTATTAACAAATCAATATTTGTTCTGTCCAGTGTTTTAATTAGCATACCAATTACATTTTTTTTACGCATTTTTCTCTCAACTTCCATATTTTCAGCGATATTTAGTAACAAATAAAAGGCCACTGTAATACAAATTTTTTATGACACATGAAGTACATTAATAAGGCAAAAATGTAAAATTATTTTACCTCGTAATAATTGTTCTTGCTTTTTTGTTAAACTTTTGAATTTTTTGCGATTTCTTTCGAGTTCTTCTTTTAATTTTTTTATATCTCCTTCAGTCACAGTATTAGCTAACTCATTTGATCGTTTTTTAATTTCATAATCTAAAGGGCTATCAGTATTCCAGATATCATCAATAACTTTTGTTTTCTTGTCAGAATTATCATTTCCGCTTGAAAAAAATGTTAAACCGGTAGTATTTTCAAAATGACGTCGACGTTTTTCCATATCCTCTTTCCACTGATCATAACGTCTTAATTCAGAATCAATAATGTCCATACATAAAGATCCAATCTAGGTTTAAAAATAAATTGTTCAGTATACAATATATTTTTTATGTATATTTTCTATTCATCTACTTACTCTATATTCAAGAATAATATTATGAAATTGGCTGTATGTTGAAAAACAGAAGAATATGTAGACAATATTTGTAGAAAGTTCCATGCTACGCTTCCAATCTTCTCTCAAAACTCTGGCTAAAGCACTTAACAGAGATTCTAAAAGCACAGACACCAATTATACAGTACAAACTAATACATATGATAATTATGTTAAAATGAAACATTCAGTACCATTTTTTGTTAACTCATGGAGATTATCAGGTACCCTTGCTAACTGTAAGATCAATGATGAACCTTTAATTTTTCCTGGTATTTCTTCATACAACAATTCAATGTAGCTATCAACATTACTAATGACAGCACGTTCTGTTTCCCCATTATCTGCAGATACAGAGTTTGATGATGCTGGTCTTGAAGGTTGAGAATTATTGTCACCTATAACAGCAGATAGTATGTGTTAAGTTATTGAACACAGTAGCAGGCTTACTTTTAAGAGATATTATTTAACTGACTTGTACAGCTTTCATTTGTTCGCCGATTTTGAAGGTAGTAAATCAGTTGTTCCACTTCCCGAAGTTTTGATTCATGTATCAAGGAACACTTCTCAATCACTTCTTTAGCTAAAAGTGATACATTTGTGTCTGCATTTAAACTTTTCAATCTAATTATTTTTTGACATTCCTGTATACACAAATAATTCATGATCACAGAAATTCCTTCGAATAGAGTTTACATTATAATCAATAATAGAGTATTTACAAATCTTACTTTACGATCTCCCAGCATAGGATCTCCCAATTCGCCCAAAATTAACGCTTCAACATCGTAATTCACTACCAAAGCTTTTTCTGTCGGATGCACATCCAGATTACCAGATCGTACTTTTCTAAATAGGAAAAATACTTTTGAATTATATGTAATCGAAAGATAAATACAAAATGTTTCGAAACTTACGTCAACTCCAAATGACAGTTGTAAAAAACACAATCAATGACAATGCTTACCGCTTCAGAAACTTTGCTTCGTCCATTTTGACGTTTTATTTGTGATTTAAATTATGAAAGCACGCCTGTCTTGTCAATTTTTTTAGAAATTATTTCATCTCCATGGGCAGCAAACTATGGACAGCCATTAACTACGATTCAAACGAGAACCCCACCCCCACCCTATTTTCGACTGTCCTACTGCTTCGTGAACTTACTATTAGAGGGCTACGTAAAATAACTATTTCTCACAAGTTCTTCTCTAAGGTTCAACTTCATAAAATATCCTAAATATGAATTATATTTGAAAAATTTTAGTAACAGAAAAAAATATTATCGATTTCATATTGAATTTATTTAAAAATATGAATTTAAGAATAAACGTATTAGAAATAATGAAAAAACTTTTGCGTAAACGACCTGTATTTAAAATATGTAATTGAATAGGCATGTAGTACGCAGTCTACCCTTATTTGGACGTTACATGTTAGTGCATGTATTGTATTTAATTTCATTTTAAAGTTAAAACCTCTAACGTAATTAATATTCTTCTTGGTTGAAAATGTTTGTAGCACCCGATTCAGATATAGTCGCTTCTGTATCGAAAACACTTGCCTCTTATCAATTATTACTTAATCCTCTTTTATAATCAAGTGTACATAACTATTATCAGACGATATAAAAAGCAATTAAACACTGAATAGAATATTAATACGTATCTAGTACATAAAATTGTCGGATCGAATAAATTAGATTATGAATTAATTATTCTTTGCGTACTACTTGAAGAAAATACCATTGAACTTGAAATTTATTTTAGGATTTTTATTTGGAAACATTTACAAGTGCAAGTGATACATCATTTTTATGTACCATAAAAGTTAAAATATTTCTCAGCTATAATGACAGAAAGAAGCTTCATTATTGACTGTGATGCTGGCGTAGATGATGCATTAGCATTAATAATATTAATTGCTGCTCATAAAAAGAAACAGATACAAATTAAAGCAATTACTTGTGTCAATGGAAACACAACAGTTGAGAATGTGGTCAATAATGTGTTTAGAACACTAAATGTTTGCCAAGTAACAGATGTAAGTTTTATATTATGAATATTCTATTAAACTTTCAATGAAATATTAATTAAATCTTCTTTTTTATAAATTGCTTTCTAGATACCAGTCTTTCAAGGAGCTCATGCACCTTTACTTCCAATGCAAAATGCTAATGATCAATATCATGGCAGTGATGGTTTTGGAGACGTATATACTACTAAAGTAGAGATAAATAAATTGCAAGAAGAACATGCTGTGTGTGCTATGCATAGAATTGTATCAGAAGACCCAAATAAAGTTAGTATTATATGTCTGGGTCCATTAACAAACATAGCACTAGCCATAAAGCTGTATCCCCAATTTGTTCATAATGTACAAGAATTTTACATTATGGGTGGAAATGCAACAGGTAATTTTTCTTCTTTTTTTTTCTTCATTTATTTCATTGTACAAAATTGATTCAGACATAAGTGTTCAAGAAACTTATTATTAGCACAGGGTAACATAACACCACAAGCAGAATTCAACTTTTATACTGATCCAGAAAGTGTGCACATAGTTTTCAATAATAATAAAAAGCCACTATGGTTATTACCATGGGAAACATGTTTGAAATCTCGTATTTCACATGTAAGTATAACATGTAATATAATTGCAACATTTAACAACTATACACAAATTAATTGAATTCTCTGCTTTGCAGGAATGGAGAGAAAATACATTAGGCCAAATAAATAAGCCCTGTGTTCAACTTCTGAATGATATTGAAAACGGCTGTAAGAAAATCCGAAAGAAGCGTTTTCCTACTTATATTATGTGCGACGCGATTTTAGCAGGGATTTTATTGAGACCTGAAATTGCTAACGATATAGTATCATATCATGCTGATATTGAGTTAAGTGGTAACAGAACAAGGGGTCAAGTAGTTCTTGATCATTTATTATCCAATGAACCTAATGTGTTTCTAATTCAAAATTTTGATTCAGAAATATTTAAAGAGGTTTTAATCTCTTCTGTCAATATATATGATGATACAACAACATAGTAGAATAATAAAATTAATAACAGTATAGAATACTACATAGAATCACATATCTACATACATGATATAAATATGTACATATGCATTTTTATATTTTATCTATATTATGCTACAAAAGCATAAGACAAAGTATAATTTTATGTACCATTGTGTTATCTTCAATAGGAATGTTTAATCTTCAACTATTAAAACAATGCATTATATTGTACTACATAACACAAATGTAGTACCTTGTTATCTGTTATATTCATAAATATATTTACATTCCATGACCTGGAACAATACAATATTAACCATAAACAATATGTCTAAACCCTTAACAACAAAGCCCGCGATATCGCGTGTCCGGCAGCGAACGTGTATATAAAAAGCACACTAGGTTATGTACCTTCATAGAAGATACTTTATAATTGTGGTTTCACTAAATTCTGACATTCTTGAAACTGCCTTCTCGCCTCTCTATTTGATTGCAACAATTCAATTAATTTTGCGTGTATGTCATCATTCTTCTGTTCAAGGTTATCCAGAACAGAATTCAGTTGATCCAACTGAGCGTTTAATGCCTCGAATTCTGTAAATAAAACATTTTTACGTAAATATTTTACAGGATAACAGATATACACATTTAAACGTGTTTTAATCGAAGAAAATTTATGGTAGGCTGTGCACAAGTTTTGTCAAACATTAAATAAAATGAGGGTGTGGACATTGTCATAAAGTTTTTCGTGAAGAAATGTATCGTTACCAGCATCATTACAATTTTTTTCATCTTCCTCGTTTTCCCAGTCACTCCCGTCATCGTTACGATGATTTTCTTCCGGCTTTACTGCGTTATAGACCATATTTTCTTCTGCCATTTGCATCGACTGATACCGACATTGAGACTGGTTCAAGGCGTGTCATATGATTACATAGCAACAATTTCATAAGGTATTTCATCGGCTTATAAGCCAGAATGAATAATTTTACTTTGTTTTTCAAGGGTGATAGAAAAATTCCATGGTTATAAAATATTAAGGAAATTCATTGCTTTCACGTTATTGTTAGATTATGTTCTAAATTTATTTTATTCTCGCTCGATACATACCTATATCGTTTATTAATAAAACGATACGACATCCACCTTCAAGATATACAGAAATTGAAATAAATTTTGTTTTTATTTATTCAAACGTGACAATTCTAAGTGGGAATAGTGTAAAAAACTTAAATTAATGGAAAGTAGCTGAACAATTCCATAAATATTAATAATATACATTTTATTCACATATAAATAAACACGCGCACTGCACGTGCATCACTATAATACAAGTTTTAAATAATACAAATATGAAACAATCTTAAATACATATACTCTGATAATGTCACATTAAAATATATTATTATTCTTTAAATTATTTTTGATATTTATTACTGTTGTTACATTCAGATTAGAAAGTCTATTTTAATTAATGTTACGTTTCTAAAACCTTGAAATAAAATCCTGTATTCAAGTGTGTTTCATATTAATACATCACATATAACAATTATTTCATAGTTGAAAGGAGTTGTTCAGATAAATGAAAATGAATTCATTTAAACATGTTTAAAATGTATGCATTGTTCCTTAATAACACATTCTGAATGTCAACACTGTACAGACATTTTATTACCTGTATATTACACGATTTATAGTTCTAAGCTCCTGGAATTCCACAAGTATTATCATTTTCATGCTTAGACTTAAGCATTCCTATGTGTTGGGTTCTCCATAATTTACTATAGAATGAATTTGATGTAGCTAGCAAACACTCATGTGTTCCTCTTTCTACTAAAGTTCCATTGTTTAATACTAAAATTTCATCTGAATCCATAACAGTGGACAAACGATGCGCTATAACGATCGACGTTCGTCCTGTAGTCGCTCTACGTAATGCTTCAAGAATATTCTGTAAACATATTACTTGTATAAATATTATTTTTCTTATATTATTTCAGCATTAATGCAGACTTACGTGTTCTGTAATAGAATCTAGAGATGATGTGGCTTCATCGAAAATCAGTATTGGACTATTCTTTAAAATTGCTCTAGCAATTGCTACTCGCTGTTTTTCACCGCCACTTAATTTCAAACCACGTTCGCCAACAGGTGTATCGTATCCTTTTGGCCACTTCAGAATAGAGTCATGTATATTCGCCATTTTTGCGGCTTCATAAACTTCTTCTTTCGATTTACTCAAATTTCCATACTGGAGATTGTAGAAAATACTTTCATGGAAGAGCACAGTGTCCTAATCATTCGTTAAAATTATTATAGTAAACAGATTTTTGTAAGCTCGTTTTTTATTGTTTACTCTACTTACCTGTGGTACAATTGCAATCGACTTTCTTAGAGTATCTAAATCTATATCTTGAACATTATATCCACTAATAAAGACACCTCCGGATTGTGGTTCAAAGAATCGATATAATAATCTTACTATCGTCGTTTTACTGAAAATATGTGGTAATAATTATTATACTACTTTTACTTAATAGTATATATCACATTAGTGTCTTACCCACAACCAGATCCTCCAACAATGGCAATCTTTTTTCCACATGGAATGGTAAAACTGATATCTTTAAAAATAGGTTTGCCTTCAACATATTGAAAATTAACATTTTTGAACTCAATGTTTGAATTCTTTGGTGTTATGTTGAAGTACACTGCATTCTCTTTAGTCTATTCAAATACATAAAAAAATAATCAGTATTGTATTAACAAACGTTTAACAATGTTAAGACAAAGTAGAAATACCTTAATAGCTGTGTCCATTGTCATTAACGTAAACATAGTTTGCATGTCGATAAAAGCTTGTCGAACTTCGCGATATACTGAACCCAAAAATCCCAAAGGAACTGACAATTGGAATAGAAGTGCATTAACCATTACTAAGTCTCCAACTGTCATAGTACCTAAATTCATTTCATTTCAAATTAATATTAAAATTACTTATCATTTAATATTAACACGTATTTTAAATATAACAAAGATTACTTTACCTTGCATAATATCCTTTGATGCTAATACCATTATTAAACTTAAGGCAGCACTAAATATAGCATTCTGTCCGAAGTTTAACATCGCCAAACTTGTACTCGTTTTAAGCGACGCAGCTTCATATTTTTTCAATGACTCGTCGTACCTTTCCGCCTCAAATTTTTCATTATTGAAGTACTAAGAAAAAAAGTGCAACACTGAATCATAAATGATTTTAACAACAGACAATAAATATTTACCTTACCTTTACAGTTTCATAATTAATAAGCGAGTCTATTGCTTTGTTTCCTGCTTCATTTTCTGCTTGGTTCATAAAAATTCTGAATTTCGTTCGCCACTGCGTGACAGCTAGTGTAAATATAGCATAAATCCCAACACAACCAAGTGCGATGGATGCATATTCCCCACCGCATTTTAGATACAATATTGTGCTGACTAGACCCAACTCGAAAACAGTGGGTATAATATTAAATACCATGGCGTTTAACACAAAATTTATGCCACGACTTCCTCTGTCTATCATCTATAAAAAAATTCAAATACAATAATTATAAGTAGCAATAACAAAATGTACAAAATTTATCTTACTTTAGACAATGCTCCAGTTTGTCTAGACAGATGAAAAGCCATATCCAAATTGTGTAAATGTAAAAAAACGTTCTTGGCTATTTTTCGAATAGAATGTTGCGCAACTTTCGCAAACACTGCATTTCGTAATTCGCTAAAACCAGCTGCACCAGCACGTGCTATACCATCTGTAATTATTAAAACAAAATATAAGTTATTGTTAATGATTCATGTATAAGAAATGCTTGCAAAAGATTGCACTATACATACATCCAATAAGTAAGGATGTTGCTAGTGTTGCAGCCGTTTCCGGTGCAGTCCCTACACTTAGAACTGCGCTGCTTCCAGCTGCTATACTTTGAGCATTAAGAGTATCTACTGCATATTTGAAAATAAAAGGGACGCCGACATTCAAAACTTTGGCACCTATGAGTAAACCAACAGCTATTTTGACCCTTTTTCTTATTTCTACATCATCCTGAAAATAAACATAATAAATACGAAATATTATAATATAAATTAATCGTTTGATATAACTTACTTTTGGCCAAATGTACCTAAGCATTGCTTTGATCATATCTGAGCTATTAACTGGTTCTCTGTCTTTTATATCAATCGATTCCCGACTTAGACTGGTTACACCAGGATGAAAGCAATCTCTTTTTGGTTGACCCCATTTTCCTCCAATAAATCCAGAAAGTATTGATGGAATCTTAATGGGAGGCACAATAGATTTTGATTGTAGTAAGCTTTTTTTCTTCTGTGCACGATCAATGACATTTCCACTGCAACACTGTAAAAATATTTTTTCAGAATATTGATATTTCTATAAATTTTAATAACAATTACATAAGTAATTCATATAAAAATGAGTATTCTTTATTGATAGCATAACATAATTCTGTTAATGCTTTAAATATTTGCATTTAAATAATGAGAATTAAACAAAATTTGATCAACAATTAATAGTTTTTTATTACAATAGTACAAACATTTTTTTATATGTGTGTTACAAATGATTACTGTTTTTTTAATTATATATATTCTTAAAAATTAATGAACTATACACATATTATTATAGGATTCATTTAATATTGTAACATACTCTTCCACAAGATTTATTGCAATTAAATAACACTGAGTATAATGTTCAAGGCTTTTCATATTTCTAAGATAATTTGTCATTTCACTCTTTTTTAAGTTTAAAATTTTTTTTGCTGCATTATATGTGTTGAATATATCTTCCATAGAAAGGGAATCCCCATATATTTTTGTACACCACTGTTCTTTTTGTAAGTTTGTATTTAATATAAATAATGTTGCCTTTGCATTATAATTTAAGCCTTCTCTTGTAAATGCCATATCTTTTTGTAAATTATTATCCACAATAAAATCTAATTTAAATTTTGGAATGTTAAAACAAGTTTGTATATCATTAATATCAAAATAAATTTCATCTAATGGATTATTCTGTATGAAAAACCCATAGTGAACATATAATTTAAGGCTATTATGTGCACCATAATTGATAAAAACTTGTGATCCTGCATTAAAAGAATTTAATGTAGTAATTTCATAAAATTTATTACCACTTTTGTCAGTAACCACTGATGCATGTATGGTGGCATGAATATCATGATTAAACAAATCTAAAAAAGGAGCTAAAGCTATATTATTAGGATGCTTAACATTAATAAATATACCTCGATTTTTTTCTATATGATATGTATCTATATAGACAGATCTTGTATTAACAATGTAATATGCCCATTTATATCTTTCAAATGTAATTATTTTGTTAAAATGTACATTACAGTGAGGGCACTTTACATTTAAATTCAAAGCATTCATAGATCTAATTATGAATTGGTAGTCTTTTTGTATTTTATGAAATTCATACATAAAATCCAAGATAAATGTTGGTAAGAGATTCTTTTCTTTCTGTGTGCAAAAATCTGGGTTTGTTAAAGTTCTAGGAAGAGTATTAATGTAATGATACCATTTTGACATGCTTCCTAAATGTGATTCATATATAAGAAACACTGATAATATACACTGAGCATTATAATATTCATTTTTTGAAAATATAACTTTAATATTGCTTTGAGATATGGTAGATGATGTTATTAACATTGTATATGGAATTTGGATTATTGTATCATTGGGTTTAATATTTTGTAATGTTTTCAAACCTCTACCCGTAATAGAAAAGTTTGATGGAACTAAATTACGAATTGACAAGCAATTATTTGTTAATAACCAAGATTTTAGACGCATCAGATTTTCTTCTTCATTTTCTGCTATTTCTTTAACACATAACTTCTTCTTTTGACGACGTTTTCTTGATGTTCTACCCATTATGTATATGTTATATCTGTAGAAGCAACAAATATCTTGATATATAATGGCTATTTAACTATTGTTGCTTAAACATTTATTGTAATATCTGTGTCAATAAGTATTCATTACTTCAATATCATCGTTATTATTTTCGTAACATAAAAATATATACTAAAATAATGACAGAAATATGAAAAGCTAGTAAACGTTTAGTTTCGTTGTTTTTAAAAATTGTTAATAAAAATTTACAATATTCTACAAATTATGAAAGACTACATGAAATAGAAATATTACCCTAACTCCAACAGCTGAAAATTTGGGATTTCGCGTTGAAATGTGAAAGAAACCTCCGTCAGAATAATTTATCTGTCTTCGAGATCTATGGGAGCCTGTTGTAAACGACTTAATCCAAAATTTCCTTTCATTCTGTCCAACTTGTGGAAGACGGCGGCATAAAATAATGCTTAACATCATAGAAATAATTATTCACAAAGGATTATACAAAAACGATAAATTCACAAATTAGGTTATTGGATCATTGTACGGGCACACTTAACTCATCCATCCGCACTACATACTGTACTTCAAAATATAAATGTAATTTGCAATGCTATACATAGACTATTGCAAATCTCAGTCACGTGTATTCATATGTCAACTACCCTACATTTGCCTCCAGAGGATTATTTTTATTAAAATTATTCGATCTTACTTAACGTTTGTAATACTTTTTTATAATAAATAATACTCGTATAAATTTTACACAGATATACGTAGTTTAATACCTTGAATAATCTTTTGATAAATTTTAATATTTGTTAGGCAGTTGAGGACCGAATAAAAATAAGAAATGAAATTTGAAATTCCCGCACAAATATTTGAAAGGCAATTCACAACGCGATAAATTTCATCGACATGAAAACTAGCTTTCATATAACGAAATTATTCCATATTTTATTATTCTACTCAATGCTGGTTCAAAGACCTTTGTTTAATATTATTCAACTATTGTGAAGAAAAATGCTTGGGCAGCTTGAGATAAAATGTTAAAAATGGTACATTAAAATGAATAAACTACAAAATCTTTCAAATTTACAGATTATTTCGACTAGGTCCCTTGCTTTACTCAATCTTGGAAATACACCGATACCAACAAAAATTACGCTATCAATTGATATTTATAAACCAGTTGGGAAACTTAATTTTCAAAACTTCACAATAACTTTTGCCTATAAATAGCAATTGTGCACGAGCTTAAACTTCATAGGAATGCGCACAATGCAGATAAATACCGACAAATTATCTTTGCAACCGCTTTTCAGGTTACCGATGTAGCTGATGTAGCCTTACATGCCTTTAATTAAAAAACAAAAAAATGCACGTGAATTACCATATACTTTGGTGACTGAATTTAAAATTAATTACGTAAAAAGGCACATTAGTATATGGTGAAGTACATATGTAACTTCGCGAGAATAGTCTTACGATCTGCAAATAAATAATTTTGTTAGTGAGGTTGGATCACATAAGTTGAGAGCAAGAATAAGGTCAAAAGTGAAAGTTTTGAAACGTCAATCATGTCCGTTATACCTGTTGAATGCGTGACCGATGTTAATGTTGAGAGAAAACGAATTCCACAGGTGCGTTCAGTAGAAAAATGTCTACGAGCAAAATTGTTTCTACCTTGCTGAGAAACGGATGTCTGCCAAGGTCGGTTCTCTGTAGCGAATACAATGTGCACTACAAAGAATGCAGAAATGTGTACACGTCCGCGGAAAATAAATTTCGTTTGTACGAGTTCAACAAAGTGGAGGCGAAACTCGCGGGAAATCAAAAGCCAGATTGGAACAGAGCTGTTTCAGAGGCAGAGAAGATTGTTGGATATCCTACATCATTTTTGAGCCTACGATGGCTTCTAAGTGATGAAATAGCAAATGTGGCATTACATTTGAGAAAATTAGTAGGATCTAATCACCCTCTGTTGAAAACAGCCAAGTAAGTATTTCACTGATGCATCTTCTTTGTGCTTAGAAGTACTTCAACCTTTGTATACTGAGTTTTGTTGTTTTTGCTTATTGCAGGAGTGTTATTTATAATGGACGCAATAATATGCAAGCATGGGGTCTTATAGTATTGTTGATATCAAAAGCTGCTGGTCATTTAAATGTAGATGATATAGAAGAAGATAAAGCAGCTGGGGTGTTGCATAGGTATGAATATAAATTACATAAAACATGTACAGAAAAATAAAATTTGTAAATGAATTTGTTATTTAGTCAGCGAGCATTGGCGGAAGTTACTGAAATGATAAGGACCAGTCATCTTGTTCATAAAGGTTTAATAAACATAGGAGCTGATGCACACTTAGAGACCTCAGAATTA
Source organism: Calliopsis andreniformis (assembly GCF_051401765.1). Classification (NCBI taxonomy): domain Eukaryota; kingdom Metazoa; phylum Arthropoda; class Insecta; order Hymenoptera; family Andrenidae; genus Calliopsis; species Calliopsis andreniformis. Next base: position 4,526,193 of record NW_027480432.1, on the reverse strand, counting down.
AATGATATGAATGTTGGTAACAAAATTGCATTATTAAGTGGAGATTATTTATTAGCCAATTCTTGCGTGGAATTAGCAAATCTACGTAATCAAGATGTACGTATAAACACTATATATCAGTATATATAGATTTTAACTGTGTGGATTAACCGTTCTATCATAATTCTATTTAGATTGTAGAATTAATGTCAAGTGCTATACGAGATTTGACAGAAGCAGAATTTATAGGACGTAGAGATAGTCAAAATAATCCTTTGCCTTCTGTACCACCTGAAGATCGTACAGATTATGCAGTGAAAGAGTGGACTCTAAGGAATGTGTTGAGTGCTGGCTCCTTACTTGGAAAGTCTTGCAAAGGCACATTAAAATTAGCTGGGCATAGTAATGAAATACAAGAACAAGGCTATAACTTTGGGAAACATTTAGCATTAGCTTGGCAAGCTTGTTTGGATTTAGGTCCATTTATTGCCAAAGATCAGATTGTACCCTTTAGTCTATGTTCTGCACCAGTTATGTTTCATATTGAACATGATCCTTCAATTCTAACAGAAATTGATAAAGGTTTAGAATCTGTAAACAATGTAGATTACACTAAGGTAGATATATTAACTGTTATTTATAATAAAAGTAATTTTTTTTTTAAATAGAATATAATTTAAACAATTTACTGTACAGGTTCACAATATGGTTACAAAAGGACCTGGAATTGAATTATCAAAACAGTTGCAAAAAAGACATTCACAAAGGGCAATGGAAGTTTTAAGCGTGTTTGAAAAAAGTGATGCAAGGACAGCATTATCCAATATCATAGCAGCTATGGGAGACTTCTAAAAAAATGACTCAAAAAAAAAAAAAACACTAACATGTATATTTCATATGACTGCCCAAAGATCAGTTCAAGGACTCCGTCCTCTGTTGAGTTTTCAGTTTTAACATAAACTATAAACAGACATATAAAGTTTATATACAAACTGTATAATTATAAACAAGTATTTAAGTAAATAATTTGTACCTTATACTGCACAATTGAAATAAAGGGTTTTCTATCTTTTAAAAAAACCCTTATTAATTGTTTGTACGTTGATATTATAAACTGTTGAATTTTATAATAAAGAATGTTTATATAAACCTTACTGAACATTGAATCTTGATTTTTTTATTATAAACAATTTTACATATATATGTATATGTAAGTACAATTATGACCTGACATATGTCAATGGATTATATCTTTAAATATAGAAATATACGTCTAAAATGACGTAATTATAAATCGAAACAATCTTTCCAAATGAAATAAAGTTATCGACGAGGTCGGAAATACACGATAGTGTCATTTTCGAACGGTAAAGAAAGCACACGTAAAAATGTCACGGGCAGGCACGAAACTTGATTCGAAAAAAGTTGTAAGTATACGATTAATAAGCTGTTAATGTTTATAAAATGATTATATTCATTATTCATTCATACTGTACTACTCAGAACAAATATCACCAAATGCATATTAAACTGCAATTAAGGTTAACACGAAGTGTATTTATGTCAACAGTTTCATTGCGAAAGGATTTATGGTGTACGATTAGAATCTAAATAGAATTATGACTTTCAGAATTCCGAATTATTTACACTGACCTATGGTGCATTGGTGGCTCAATTGCTAAAAGATTACGAAAATGTAGAGGATGTAAACAAACAATTGGAAAGGATGGGCTACAACATGGGCATACGCTTGATAGAGGATTTTCTTGCACGAACTGGGTCTGGTCGGTGTTACGACTTTCGAGACACAGCAGAAAAGATACAGACTGGCTTTAAAATATTTTTGGGTATAACACCCACGATCACAAACTGGAGTGCAGCTGGTGATGAGTTCTCTTTGTGTTTCGAAGCCAATCCATTGACAGAGTTTGTAGAGCTGCCAGATCATTGTTTAAATCTAAAATATTGCAATATATTAATTGGAGTGTTAAGAGGAGCTTGTGAAATGGTACAAATGGAGATTGCTTGTTGGTTTGTACAAGATCAACTTAAAAATGATAATGTAAATGAACTACGTGTGAAGTTTATTAAAAGATTAGAGGATGCCATTCCAGCGGGTGAAGACTAAGTAACTTAATGTATATTATATTACACTATACAAAAATTAAGGTAGATATAATTAAAGTAATCTTATGACCTTATTTTTCATGAACATATTTCATTATTTATAATTTATTGTATAGTTCTTTTCTTCAAATATTACCTATTTTTTGTAATTATTAATTGTAATAATTTAAATTTTTATGTGAAAGTTAACATAGAAACTTCGGTATAATTTAAGTTCTATGTTATATTTCAAAGTACATAAAGAGCTGTAATATGTTAATCTTTTATTGTATTACATAAAATTATACATTTTATTTTCAATTTATATAATAAATACATATATAAAATTCAAGTCATGCACATGTTATTTAATACGTTTTATTTCGCGATACATTGCTCATAATAGATAATCACGTCATACGCTTGCTATAGTTGTAATAATTAACATAGAAAGAGTGGGTAAAATCTCATATACATATATAGTAATGTCGATAATACTTTTGTGTTAATCTTTACATGTTTCGTATTTTATGTATGTATATTAATCTTGTGAAATGAACGTATTTAACTTTAGAGTTTTCTCGCATGTTTATAACCTTCAAAATTTCGTACACAATTATTCCGTAAATATTTTTTCAAGATATTTATCATAAATGTTTTATAAAATATCGTAGGTAATGGAAGTAAAGTGTAAACATTGTAGAAAGGATCTCTTCAATGAGGTATCAACGTGGCTATTAACTTCTCACGGTGAAATAAAAAAGAGTCTTATGGATGTAGGGTGTGGAGTACATGATTTAGAATCTTGTTCGTATCTACCTGCAGATAACATTCCCGAATGGATCGAATGTATTATAAATCAAGTAAAGTTATATTTTGTTGAATACTTATATAATTGTATGGTAGCAATCAAAATATGCAGTACTATATAAAGAATAAATGTTATTTCAATGAAAATAAGACATATCAATATTGTAGAACCCATATAAGGCAATATGCATTTGTTACAGGAATCTTGGACAAAGGGTAGACTGCACTGTCCCCATTGCAACAACCGTATAGGTTCATTTAACTTTGTAAATGAATTGAAATGTGATTGTGGACAATTCATAACACCCCCAATCAGAATAACAAATAGCAAAGTAGATATTTTATTTGATATAAAATGAAACTGTAGGAAATAAATCAAAAACTTTATATTTTAAGATTTTAACATCAATTTTAATCACTTAATTTGTACCTAAAAAAAGGTGCTTAATAGATCAAATCCCTTACTCATAAGTTAATTATTTTCAGTAGATTCAATTAGATTTTGAATATTCTTTATTGCATGTTTAGATATAGATGATTTTATCAACAATTAATATTTATTTTACATGTGTACATAACAGTTTGAATACTCCTTAAAGTTATACATATGCTAAAGTATATAAAAATTGTGTACACCTTACATACTCAACAGTTACTAATTTACACTAAAATACAAGTAATAAACTACAGCATGTACATAAAACATTTCCTTTCTAAAATATTTACAGTTAATTATTAATGCACAGCATTAAAAGTAACATGAATTAATTGTTATGAATCCATAACAAAGTGAAAAAATAACTTAGACCGTATTACATGTTTCTTGTAACTGCCTCTTTTTACATATATATGTATATATCTATAACATAAGAAATAGAACAATAATGAAATAGATCATAAATATTATCAGTAAATAACATTAAACATATAACAATGAAAAAATATTAAATATAGACAACACTAACAGGTACCATTTCTTCTTCGATAAAATCTTTATTCATTGCATTAACAGTAAGTTTATATAGCTTCAAATGTAATTACAAACAATTGAAATTATTGAATGTAAATTCACTATCTATTTTTAAGAATTCAACCACCATTTTTATGAAACTAACTTTTACAGAAATTTAAAGAGTTGAGTAAATTCAAGAACAAGGTATTTCGTTTTACAAAAATTACTTTCGTAAATATTTTATCAATATTATTTGTATTAAAATAATTTGTGCAATATGTAAAAATGATGTTCAGATACTCGTAGTTTTTTTCATATTAAATTCTACAATTAAAATTGTTAATATTGCATTACAAAATCGTTTATCATGAAATTGTAAATGATCATTGAGTACTGGCATTGCAATAATCATTTGTTAGAATGCATTTGTTGTTCGTGAGAAGTTGTTGGAAGAATTTAAGTTTTTCAAAGAAGCAAATGGAACAAGTGATTCATTATCCAAGCTGCATTTACTTTATCTACTTAACGTTTAATATCCTAAGGAGAAAATATATTATATTGATAGCACTTTACTGGGAAGACAAACGAAAATATCATACTATATAATATTACACTAAATCGTAGTTTTTATATGTACTATCGCACGAAGGTTTTTCGTATTATAGTCACTAAGGAAACAGCTGAAATAAATTCTAAGAAAAAAAAATCCTAAGTACATGAACTTCTATATTATTGTCCATGAAAGTATCAAACAAAATTTAATTTCCAAAGATTATATAGAAATTTTCATAAATAGTGAAAAAATCTTAAAAGAACCATAACAGAATTATTGCAGAATAGATTTGAGTTAAAGGCACATATGGTCCACTAAGAAATATTGAAAATATTTCAAAAATATGCTTGGACAATATGAGAGCTAGTTGATCCATTGTTGATAGTATTGAAACTACAAGAATACAAATGGTCAGTGTTATTGTTTGCAAGAATCTTCAGTCAGAGAGAGAAAGAGAGAGAGAGAGAGAGAAAGAGAAAAAGAAAGAGAGATAATTCAAATTATTGCAGAAAATTTATAAGGAAGAATGAGTATAACTTACATTAGTACTGGATCAACCAATTTTAAATATAAAATAATCTCCTATTATTTCCAATATGTTACTCAGTATCCAGTATATTTTATCCACAAGCTCTTTAATGACACTGTCAATTCTGAATATATTATAGTCCAATTAAGTTTAGTTGCTACAACTGGAATATTTCATCTTGTTGTTGCTGAAGTCTTTGCAATGATGTCTTCACTTTTCTACCCTGAGTCATAACTACAGCAGTTGGAAAGTTATGCATATCACTAGAAGATGATGGTCTTAATGGCTCTGAAGTAGATGAGATTGTATGTGCACTTGAAGTCATTGGAAATGAATTACGTAACTTAGAAGATGCTCTATGTCGTTGTACGTACATACTGTTATCTTCAGTGCAAAATCTGAAGTACAAATTATTAGTAAACTCACATTAAGATGAATAAAAGTGATTATATTACACATACATTAATTACTAGTGAGCAACTTACTCACTATTCCCCTGAGTACGTTTGACTTCCCTCTTAGCATTAGCTATAGAAGAATCCATTTTAGCTAAAAAATCATTCACTGAACTATCATCATCTATGGATGATGCTATTGAAGATGGACTAGAAACCTAAAAGCATATTTCAACTTTATATAAAACAAATTAATGATTCAATAAAACAAAGGTTTATTTAGAAACATGCTTACACTTTGAACTGTACTATGATCAGTTTCATTGGTACTATCAACAGATAATGTCAAAGGACTTTCTGAGCTAATTGGAATAAGCAAATGTTCCCTTAAAAATAGACTATCAGAGGCCCATAATCTATTTACCCTTCTTATCTGTTCAGTCTGTAAAAATGGAAAATAAAAGAAACATATAGGAACATATATTATAGCGACTTTTATCACCTATTTCCTTAGTTGTCAACTAGCAATGTGTAGAATAAAATAATGGATTCATACTGTAACTCCATATTTTAGAGCAATTCCTTGAAGCGTATCAGTTGCTGATACAGTATGTTTCACTAAGTTCTCAGTTCTTGTAATATGTTTTGCTGTACTACCATACTTTTTTAATGTTTTTCCAGTATCCCTTATACACATTCGTTCTTCCATTTCTCTCGCGCCATTTCGTTCCATCCTTAATTCACAAACAATATCGACGCCTGTATTTCTCCTTGATATTTATGGGAAAGAAACTCGGACACACTTCAAGCAACATAATCACATAACCTATTAAAATGCATAAGAGGATTTAAGTTGCACCTAATTAGTGTTTCAGAGATAAAACTTATCATTGATAACATATAAATAGATATAGAAAAATCTTACATACACTGATTATAATGCAAGACGATTATGAATTGAACATGAATTAAAATCTAATCAACAAATTGTAAGAACTTCTAAAATAGAATTGCATTTCGAGCTATAAAAAGCTATACATTTTATTTTAATGTATTTTTCTCTCTTTTTTTTTATAACTGTATTTTAGAACCTTAGAATTTTAGTCACGAGAACTTTACGACAGACGCACTCAAAATGCCTGCTCAGCTGATCCAACGTGATAATAGTTTGTAAAAGCCTTTAACCTGAATGATAGTGCTTGCTGCGTTTTGATTGGACAGTTAAAGGGCGTTACACACATATACACGCACATGATGATGCAAATATTTAAATAAAAGTTAGAACATGAAAGAAACTCGAAAAAATATCGGCAAAGTACTCCTAAAACTTTGATATTATGTATATCTTTTTGTAATTATACTATGTTAACACATCTTTTTATACATTTTGCTTTCTAACAGGAACAATGTTTTATTGCTTAATCTTGTTACATAACGGATTTATCTTAAAAGAACGCAATCATTTCTGTTCACAGAACGTAATGGATGATATTTTTATTTACGAATGTATTTTCACTGTTAAAATTTTAAGTTTGTTATATATACCCTTATAATTAGAATTTTTTTTTGAAAAAAAAAAAGAAAGAAAGAAAATAATAAAAATGGAATTAAATTTTAATAAAAACATGTTAAGTATAGTACGTTACACAATTCATCTATTTTTAAATACAATATATTACAGAGAAACACACAGTTATAATTTACTGTTATTAATATTATGTCTCTTATGTTATAATTAACTTATGATTATTATTTTATTATTATTTTATTGTATTGTTGCTGCTTTTTCTGTTGTTACTATATGCCAACCTTGATAGGTATATATAAGGTAGCATGAAAATTATATAATGGGAGACTAATTGATGCATTTTATTTAGGACAATTTTATCCTCACATAGTACGTATTAATCTCCAGTAGCTGTGCAACAGTAACTGTAATATTGGTAATAAATAGTTAACATAGGGATAAATATTATGCTACTGCGGCAGTGTGCTTCCTGGATTCTGGGTAGGGGTATTTTCTTTGTCTAGGTATCGGAACTATATCGACTAATATTCTACAAGTCAGACCCCTTCCGCTATCCCAAATAATGTAGCTACTTAATGAAGATTCCGTCAATAAGCAGCATTTATATTTGAAATTACTTGTTTCGATAACTTGTCGCGGACAAGGGTTATGTGCAAATCTTCATTTGTTTTTAAACATGAATATCTATACGTCCCAATTTGATTTCTCTAAAATGGTATTTCGAAGGTAGAACGTTACAGGTTACAACGAAATTGGAAGTGTAACACGTACAGGGTAAAACTATGTAGAAAGAATGAGTACAAAATCTGTTCCACCTGATGTATGTTTGATAGTAGAAATGTATAGTACTTAATTTACATCTCACACATATACTTTGGCAAGAGCGTCGGCTCCTGCGCTCGCTATAAAAGGTCGCGTTGGATGAAATGCTACATCTAAAATACTTTCGTCAAACTTCTTACGATGTGCTGTTATTTCTTGAACACAAGTCTTATTATCCATGTTCCATAATCTTATACTGCAATCGTGACCTGAAAGCATATTAATAGTTCAATGACTTGTAATAACTGAGATATCGATGATATGCACGTTTACGTCATATTTGATTACTCACTTCCTGAAAGTAGATATAAACCATGGGGATCTACAGCGAGACTAGTAACTGCATCCAAGTGAGCAACCATGGCATGAGCAAGAGTAGCTGATCGATGATCATAAAAACGAATGTGTCGATCTTCGTGGGCCGCGACAACAAGCGGCAATGTCGGGTGTGTCACAACACGGTTCACGCCCTTTGTTTCATTGGCCTCAAGACGTGCTACACTTTCACCAGTTTCGGTATCAAATACCACGCAAGCCCCTTCGTAAGCTACAACTAACTTACGTGGCTCATATCTTACGAAATCTACTGAAGTTGGTATGCCATCTACGAGAAAATCAGGAGAAAGCGTTTATGTTAAATTTCACCGTGTGCAACATCTTTACTTTCCTTCAAAATATTTTACGCAATTAGAAATGTACCTTGTTCAGAGACATATGTGCGCAATAGCGGAGATGATTTATTTTGCGGACTCCATAATTTTACAGTTCCATCAGCACTAATCGACAATAATTGCGATTGATACATACTTAAACCCCAAACTGCATCTGTATGTCCTTTTAATACTTGACAAAGGACACTTGGTTCGTATGAGTTATAGGGATCTAAGTTAGGTGATAGAATTGTCCAACAATAAATCATGCCGTCTAAACCACCACTGAAGCATTGATTCCCTGTACTAGACATAGCTAAACATAGTACAGGACCAGTATGCGATCTGTACGTGCATATTGGTTCTACGTCTAATGAAGCTGATCTGAAACAAAGTAAATAAAATACAAGAATTATTTTTTAACGTTGATCCTAAAAAACAGTACTTCTAATTTTTTGAATATTTAATTTACTTTTTGGCTGGTAGGGTCTTATGAAGATTCCATAGTTTCAGCGTATGATCATCGCTTGCAGTTATGAGAAGAGCTTCAGTGGGATGGAAGACGAGAGCTCGAACGGCATCGAAATGAGATCGTAATGTATATTTTGCATTCCATGTTTTCCTGAAGGTTTCCTTCATCGTGGCCTCCATCTAGACAAATGAATAACAGACATGTCATTTAAGATGTATTTGTTACATAGTTTTGTTACAATTTGTTACAATTACTTTGTTACAATTGTTAAATAGATTTACAATTTATAACGTAACTTACATCATATGATGTTTCTGCTTCATTGTTCACACACAATTGTTCTAATTCACCCAACTCCAATGTGGAATCACCTTCTTTGTTTGGATGTCTAGGATCTTGCTGTAATCCTCTATGTAATGCATCTGAAAATTTGTAAAACTGTAGATCCCTAAATAGTGGTAATAGCAATCGATGCAACTTATCATTACAAATAAACAATTTTCAATAATATTGCAATACTCATATAATTTAAATTCTTCAATGAAATCTTAGATGAGGTTAATACTAACTCCATTCAGTTGAATCCATTTCTAAATGAATGGAACCTGGCGGTGACTCTTCAATTGCTGTGAGAAGATTTAATTCATTTAATACTTCTTCTGCTTCTGCATCAACATCATCCGGTAAGAGCATAGATGTCTGAAAGTAAAATCATTTAAAAAAACGTGTAATAAAATTTATTATACAGTAATGTTAAAAAAAAGGAAAAATTAAGTACCTTATTTGGCTTGGGATCCATATTTGTATCAAAAGTATCGTCCTCGACGTCTCCTTCTTCTTCTTCCATATCCATATCTGTATGAGCCAGAAACTCAAAATTTGCCATAACAGCTGCTTCCGTATCTAATATTATTGCTTCCGGTACAAAAGATTCTTGCCGCTTCTAACATGAAAAATAAAGCATTGTTACCACAAGGTGTTCATATTTAATAGTATTGTATACTAAATAGATCTTATTTATATAAGTTCCCGTTGTATACTGAAATTATGCGAAAAAATAAATAAACACAAACAAGCCATTTTGTGAACCCGACCCCTGAGTATTCAAAAGGTTTTGCTTCTTTCTTCGATGGTTCATTCCCATTCAGTGCAGGAGTATTCATATCTTCTGAGTCCGTGTTATTGTTCAAGCCAAGTAGAGATTTCACTCTGTTCGACCGTACATCTATTATAGTATCAGTGTAACCAATTTCTTGTAAGTATCTAAAAGATGAAATGTAAATAAGTTACTAGCAAGAATAAAATTATTCATTGTATATAAGAAACATGAATGAATATCATCTTTTACTTACTGTCTCAAAATCTGGCGACCTCTTCTCCAACTGATGTTGCTAACAGAAGTAAATGGAGCTTCCCCATCACCACCTCCTTCCTCTTCTGAATTTGCACAAGTACTACTACCTTCTTCATACACAGGAGGTTTCATATCTCCTTGAATTACCAAATCAGTACCATATTTTAACTTGTGATACCTTGCTCTGTAAAAGTGATCAGAAGATTGCACAATTATCAAATATGTATACATATTGTTATAGCTAAGCTTGATGTCTTATTCATAATTTTAATTGAAGGAACCCTTACCGTTCTTGCTTAAGTGCATATTCTAACATCTTTATTCTTCTTACTAAATCATTTTTTAATTTTTCTTGACCTTTCCTTTCACCTTGTAAAAAAGCTATCCTAGCCTACAAATACACATTATTATACTTTTTACATATACATAAATTTTATAATTATCTTAACAAAAAAAAGTAATAATTTATTATTCTATATTTTTTATACAAATATAATAAAACAAAAAAGAAAGTCTTATAAATTTCCATATATACATAGTTTAATAAAAAATTACAGTCTTTGTCACCATACAAATGATATAGACTGTGTACATAACTGTATGTTAGTATATGTTTCAATTACGGCATAACAACTTTTAAAATAACAAGGTGACATTTACTCCACAAAGCTTTAACGGACACAAAGTAAAGAAATACAGCCATGAGATAAATATTAATTTAAGTTACAGTAATTGTCTGATTGAACATGTCCATGTGAATTACATTACGCTATTTCATATTTTCCGTATCTTCAAGCTAGTAGTGTTTTTACAATGTTTCTGTCACATGACAGGTGAAGTGACAATGAGCGAGTACCTTCAGGAAGCGCAAGTAAATACGTTGAAGAAGTTCGCAAAATAAATAAGCTATACCTGAAATTCTGCTCTATCGAGTTCCCATTGCGATCGTTCGAGCTCGAAACGAGCCCATTCATGCTGAATAAAGTGTAGAATGCCAGGCATAGAGTATTGTGGTATTTGATCCTTGGCATCGCCATTACTACCGTTGTCACTGCCCTGATGTTTATTGTTCGTCAACGAAACGTTCGCACCACTGGATAACTGTCCATTATGATTTTGAGATGTAGAACTGGAGTTATCCTCCATCGTGCAAGCACAAAGCTGGCTCGGTACCTTCATTTCATGACACGGCAGCCATTACAACAACTTTTCTTTCCTCTGGAGCCCAAAGAGTGCTCTCCCGTCGGATAATGTATTTCGATCGAGTCGCGAAAAGAAGTAATTAATACGCATGCGGGCGTATTAGATTTCAATGGAACCGATATGCTTTACGAGGAAATATTATCATTTGTTAACTTATTTACTGTACAATCCGATCAATTGTTTAACTAGTTCCGAGCAGCAGAAAAGTACTATTTCCTTCTTTACTTACATCCACCATTCTTGTAATGTATTCAGGTGTATTCCACCGAAGCTTCATACCGGCTTTCTATGAGCGTCGATTATGCTTTAGTATTATTGCGGAATGAACAATTACTCGTTGATGCTTAATCATACATTATTATATGTATAAAAAATGTCAAGTTGTTTTGATTTTTAAACGTTAATAGTATGTATTTGGAGTAATGCATGTAATTGGAAATTCAATTAATCAGGAAGATACATTCGACAAATACTTTTTTATGGAAGATTTATTTATTAATATTAACAGAACAATGAATTCTTTCTTATTTATGTCATTTATTTAAGAACAGATGATTTTTATTTTCATGTGTTGCAAGGCTGATTTACAAAACTCTCAGTTCAGAATCTATAAACATACAATAATGTGTGTGATATTATATTGAAAATTGATAAGCATTAATACTATAATTTACCATTAAAGTGTTCTAAATATAAACATATGTTATACATACAATGTTATATATTATTTCATTTTCATTTTTTTAACTTTTATACAGAAAAGTTATTGTCACTAAGTAAATGTAGTTATTTCGTGAATAGAATCTTCTTTTTCATGAAATTTTGATATGTTTTCTACTTAAATGATTAGATTTATATATAAAAAAAAGAAAAAATGTATGTAGGCTTGTAAGTGCCGCCCTCTATACACCGAATAATTGCTTGACAGAATACGCCCATAACACAAAAAAAATTATTGTTCCAATCAGTTGTATGATTAGAAATACAAGTTGATTGTTAACGAATATTTTAATATGTAACATTAACACATTAATACATGTTTAAATAAATAAACAGTATGATATTTTCAGTGAGGATAGTATACTTTTAAACTATGTGCAACCACCTTCTCTGACTCATCACTAAAATAGTCATTCTTGTTTTTACATTCTACTTATGATGTTGTTTTCACACTTTGTAGTCTTTATTATTGTCTTGGATAAATTCTTATTGTTCATACATTCCTTTCCTCTTGATTATTAGGAAATTGAAATGTACGTATTAATCTTTATGTATACATACCCACATATCTACTATATTCTATCAGGGATGTGTAAATACAATGAAACAATAAAATATTTATTTTCAGTTGTAATACATGCCTTATATATTATATTTTTTTACTAAACATGAAATATTCTTATACATACATTATATAATACATGTTAAATACAAAGGATTCAAAATTAATATTAACAAATAGTCAAAATTATAGTAATGTTCAAATAAAAAAAAAGATACAATGTAAAGGTCAATGTAGATTGTATGTACTATTCTGCATAAATGTATCTGTCTCTAATCTCAATTGTTCTAACACTAACATGGTCTAATCCTGAAAATCCAACTGCTACAGATGTTTAGAACTGCTTACACTTGAGTAACATTTTAAGAATCACTTTCCCAATTTTTTCCAATAACTAATAATCACTTTACTCCGAGATTTCTGTAGAAAATACTACAATGTAGCATAGTCATTGTTTACATACCGAAAAAAAAAGGAGGAACAGTTCTCCCGAGTAGAAGACTGTGTCCAAATATTGAAGAACACCTTACCCATACTTAATCAATATTGATTTCGTGTATCGGTGGATATTTTTATGGGAAAAACCAAATCCTGACCCCTAAACAAAAGTATTTTGCATACTTCGGCTAATATTATAAGTCCTCAAAGTATTTGGCATTACGGCGCATGCGTTGCTGAAATTTTCTGAAGTGCGAACTGCATTGCTTATATAGGTCGATAGTTCCTTAGATATACTTTTTAACACACATAATCAGAAGGTTCATAACTGCACACGCACAGTTTGAGCAAGAAACGAAAATGTTTTTTTCCCTACAAATCGAATTTCCACTTTGACTAAGGGGACACTGTATACTAACGGTTATGAATAAATGTGGCAACGTTGCTCGTCGCTTGTTTAGGTTGCGGTGTTGCAGATACTCGATGAACGGGTATCACAGTGTATCTTCGTTTCTGGCATTTATCGCAAATATAACGTATTTTTGTAAAATAGAGAACATGTGCATCATTGAAGACTATCTGCATTATGATATAACGTAAGTTCATCAATTGTACACATACTCACATGTCAATTTAGGACTGGGTCATTCCGATTTCTTGGTCCGAGTTGTTAAGATCCAAACATTTGGTCGTACACATTTGTTCAAAATCGTGGGAAAAGTCGGCGTTAAACGATTCTGCGGTAAATATTGCAAAAAAAATAAAAATGACAAATTAATATCGTTATTTCACTCGACTATAAAGGTATTGTTACTATCACGTTAAATATATTTCGTTTTGAATGATTAAGAAACAGTTAAAACAATGAGATAAATAACTTGATACAATTTGTTTTACGTACAATATTTTGGGTCTTCAGTCCCAAACGTAATGATTGAGGCCATTGTAGATGTCATACTATGTATGAAAAGCTGCCATTTTGTACATTATAAGTACGCCATTTTGTTGTCCTTTACAAAATGAAAGCTGATAAATTTGTATTCATGTATTTAAACATATAACATTTGAATCGCGATGTACGATAATAATTAAAAACAAGCATGTTAAAAGACATCAAATATTTTTGCATAATGTTATATAACATCATGACGTGCATAAAAGCAATTTTAAAAATTTATATTTTTTTTTCTTGAAAAAAAATTTATATTTAATTTCGGATTAGATAAAAATTAAATGGACCATGAATTAAAGCAAGTCGGTTTGACTTAAAGTGTTTAGTACATACTAAACATAGTTGTACACAACTATGAACAAAATTAATCTTTATGTAAGAATAAGCGTAAATCGAAAATAACTTTTTTTTCACTTTAGTTTCGATAAGCATTATTTTGAAACTGAAATTATTGATTTCCGATAATATGAAATTTCACTTACAGTGACATGAAATAATTATATAATATGTAGCAATACGGTTTTTGCGTTGTTTTTATTAAATGAACTCTCCTATACAGCGTTTTTGTATCGTATTTATCTTTGAAACGCAACTTTAATTAATAATTTTTTAACAGAACGTATAATACTTTTCTGCGCAATCGCAAGGCATGACGTGAATAAAAAAAGTATCAAAACTTTTCTCAAATAAATCTAACCCTTCCATACATATATTCCATAATTATTCTAATTTTTTTTACAAAACGTATATATAGTCATAAATGAAATATTATAAATATGACTTTATCGATTTCCAATATATAAAATTTTTAGTCTACTTAAATTATTAGATGAGTTCCTTTAATCCGTTCAGATCAATATTTTATTCCAAAAAACAGATAAGAATAAATTAATGTAACCATACAAATTTATGTCGTATAAACTATAAAAAATAATATATTCCTAAATAAAAAGTACATAGAAAACCGAATGGCATTGTTAAACGAGAAAAATCCCTTATAATTTCATAATACCTTACTGTAGTCCCAATTGAAAAATTTCAAGAAATTACAACGAAGGAAAGTTTTTTCTTCTGGTTAAAATTAGCAGAGTCAAAGACAAAAAATCGGATGATTCGAATGATCAATTCGAATTAAACGATTAATTTTCTGAATCGCAGATAAATCCGTACAATTGATCGATACGTGACGGGTTATGAAAGTATCATAGTTCTCCCACTCGACGAACACAGCGTTGTATTACCAGTGTGACGCACGTTGACCGATCGGCCTCGTTGGTGAGTGTGGAAAGAAAAGGGGTGGGGCTGCGTATCAAACGTTCAATATAAGAGCACTAGCAAATTTTAAATGCTATAAACACTTGTCCCTTGGCTTTGGCATAAAAATAGAGTAATACCATTAAATCAATTAATCGCGAAAACTGTTTACTATCAATATCGTAAGACTTTACTACTCACAATATCTAAAAATAAATTCGGTCATACAAAAATTTAGTAACTTAAATTTTAGAACCTATATTAATTTTAAAAACCTAATTAAATTCCCATTTAGTTTACAAATATAACTGGATAATAAAGACACAACGCCAAATATATACACAATTAGAAGTATATATTGAAGTTAATATTATTATAGTAGTATAAGAGCATTAAGTATCGCTGAGTAGTGTGGAGATGGAAAGGAGTGGGGGAATTGTAAGTGTGACTATTTTCTGACTTTGAAGTCTTCTTTGGTATAGAGTTCAAGGTCAAGATTTTTACATGGAACTTTCCGTTCTATGTATCAAATTTCAACGGAGATGTTTATTCATTAGAATTTATTTATACCATTTTGTTAGGAAATAATTTTCCTGGGAACGAATTATTACGCCATATTGGACGACTTCGTGTGCAGTCGTTGATTTTCGTGCGGACGCATGTCGGGGCCTATGTTCAGCAGTACTCGTTCAATAGACCAGACTATCGGAAATCCCGCCTTTCTGAACATACACTTCTGCGGTTCAAATTGCATTTATTTCAACATACTTTGGCGTGATTACCACAATTGATTTTTGTGTTGTGTACCATTACTCGATTCAATATGAAGATATTCTTTATTTGATCTCTGAAACTGTTACACTGGTGGGACGAATTGTACGAATTAGTTACCAGATCATAAATCTCCTTGGTGCAACGTTAACACGAAGCTCTCGTACAGTTTTAATGATCTTAAAACGAAAATATGTATCTCTGTGATGACACGGTACATATATATTACTTGAAATACAATAATAGTTATTAAGATTGTAGCTTCCACCCGCCATTTTTGTTAGTTGAGTACTTATGGGCCAGGGACGACACATGTGGCGCGTCATCGAGGGGCCCATATTGCATTATCTTCCACTTGTGTTTAGGAAAATTGAATCCTCTGGCATGTGTGCTGGAGTGTTAAAAGTCGCGATTAATGTCGTTTATTCATTTTCCGCAACAGTTGTAGATATAAAGAAATAGTGACAGCAGTTGGAGATATTGATCCGGAAAATACGTGGGTCTTTCATTTTCGGAGTGCTTTTTGTACCGGTTTATTTTGATTGAATAAATACAGCAATTTATTTAACACTACTAAAAACTGTGTAGTTCTAATTTTGTACAATATTTGACGATTTGTGAAATAATGTTGTTTGATTATAATCTTGTTATGCTTGAGTAATTATCTAAGTTTAGGATTATAAACAAAATTGATTATTTTTTAAATATTAGATCAGTTTATTTAATTATATGATATAACTTGTGGAATACATTATGTTATATTATGCTTGTAAATTAACAACAATAAAGATTTGGAAAAAAACAAATGTGAATGATAATGATAATTTGCACAGTACTTTAGTTATTATTTCTAGTTAATTAAGAAGTTGAATAAGGAATGAATAATTATGTAATTAGTATGATAATTATTCAAATACAATATCACTTACAGATTGATGAATATTAGACTTTGAAGATAAATGGGGGACTTATAACATTTCATTATATATCTCATCCTTTCTACAATGGAGACTTTGAGAACTGATACAGTGCATACAACTGACTCTATACATTCTTTGTCCTGTATCAATACACATCATATTGATGAAATATCAAAAGAAAAGGAGGATGAGTTATTATATGGTACTGGTGATGATGGTGATGAAGAAGATGCACTGTCAGATGATAGCATGCGTTTAAGGCTATCTGATGATGATGAACCAGAATCAGATGATGTATTAACATCTATTCTAGATGAGCAACAAAATGACTCCAAACGATTAGGAAGTGGTAAGCTTTGTATTTTGTATAATTGGTATTCTGTGACATTGGTAAATTTATTTTATTGTTTCATTTGGGTGACAGAAGTGACGTCTGGAGAGAAAGAAGATGAACAAGCTTCTACTGTTCCAGAAAAAAGTGTAGGGGGGAATGACACAACTGCAAGGGAAATAAGTGAAGAGGAACAATGTTCAGGTAATGTTTCCATGGATGACACAATAGTAACCCATCGTAAAAAGGATACCAAAAGATATGAAAATGGATTTATGAGGCCTCAATTAAATAGTGCGCCTCGTTATCCATGGCCCAATTATGACTTTCAATGGAGGTTTCCAGGTAGTTTTTATTATCGTCCGTTTCCTAGTAGCAGCAATCATGTTTTTCGCACCAGGCAACCTAGAGGATACTACAAAAATCGAACACATGATTACAGTCATAGATTTTATAATACATTTCTTCCTTTTGAGCAAGGAAGACGTAGCGGAAAATTTAATTCGCATTGCAGCCCTATCTATGGTTATAGGCAGCAGAATAAACCTTTTCAACATGCTGCTATGAAAAAAATAAATGCTACAAAAAAGTCTGACCAAAACCATGTATCTCCTTCAAACACAAATGTATCTTCAAGATCTGAATTTGACAAAAATGTCGACAGTGTAAACGTTAATGTTGATAAGACTATTGACGAAAACAATACATTAGATAGTGATCATTCCATCAGTAACGAAAAAAATGTTGATGCAAATCAGGTATTGAGCGAAAGTGTGGAAGATACACCGATTGAAGACTGTAACAATGAAAGTCTTACAAATACTGTTTGTGTAGATAATTCTTCCAAATCGCAGCCTGAAGTAAAATCAATAGAAGAGAGTTCAGAAATGATATCACTATCTAATGATACTGAATGTAAAGATGTTATAATTGTTGAAAATAATGTTTTTAATGAATCCTCCAGGGAAACAATTGCAAATTCTTTAACGAATTGTCACGAAAATAGTAAAGAAATGAATGAAGATAAAATTAGTACAAATAACGTAGATTCTGATTGCAGTGATATTTCTGGCACTAATAATTCTAAGATATTGGAAAAATTGCTTACAGAAGGCACAAGAAGTAAATCCGACAATGATGAGGTTGCAGAATGCATCAAGAAAGATAATGTAAATAATGAAATGCAGAGTGAAACAATTACAATTGATTTGGATGTGAATGAAAGTGAACATGTTGAACAGATAAATAAGCCTGAAGAACATGAACTTGATACAAATCAACAATCTGTAGATGTAAATCAAAGGATAGAAACAACTGAAAGCAATTGTGAAACTGTTTCAAATAATTTAGAGGAGGAAAAACTAGCGAACAATAAATCAACAGTAAATAAAGAATTAGAAAATCATAATGTAGAAGAAATTGTTAGTAATAAGAAAGAAGATCGTACTGTACAAAACATGACATTAAGTGAAAGTAATGAAATTAATGTTCTCGAGGGAAATGATGTAGTGAATAATTCAATCCATAAAGAAAGTGACATGGAAGTTGATGTAATGCAAAGTGATGCACTAGATGAACCACTTGTTTATAGTGCAGAATGTGATAAAAATAAAATAAATAATAATGATAATAGTACAAATTCTACTGAATTAACTAATTTAATTGTTCCTGAAGATCAATCGACAAAACCTCAAATCGAAATTCAGGAACAAAAATCACAACCTGTTGATAAAAATGCAGAACCAATAAAAAATGAAAGTTTGCCGATAAATTCTGATAATAAAACATCAGAAGTAACCGAAAATGTTGGGTCTTCATTAAATAAGAGTAATTTATCGGATGCAAAATCGCAAAATGGTTCATTAATGGTTGTTACAGACATAAAAGATAGTAATGATGATAGTGATAAAAAAAATGTTGAAGTTCCAGTAACTACAGTAAGAAGAAGAAGGCGAACGAAAAAAATGATGATGCTTGCTGCAGCACATGAAAATATTATTTCTGAAGAAGGTAAGCAAGGTAGGACCTATGTTATGGTAATTGATAATAGTTATGAGCTGCAATATGGCTTCCTAAATATTATACTTCGTATTTCAATACTTTTCAAACTGAGATAGTCTAATCGCTTTCACATAGCTATTTACTACCATGTACAGATAAAATACTTTTCGTCTGTGTGACTTTACTGACTGTTTGAAAACATTTTCTGTTTCAGCAAGAGAAGGTGGAAGGCAGAAGAGAAGGACAGCTAAGAATGCAGAAGAGATAATAAGGAAAAAATTCCTTAATCACGATAGCGACTTAGAATCAAGCGATGGTTCGGAAAAGTTTGTAATTGTAAACCATAGAATGAATCAAGATGCGCGTCCTTTATCTCCACCCTCTCTGAAACGTAATTGTCCCGACGCTGACACCGTTACAATGAATGGGGGTACTAAAAAACTCAAAATAAATCCTGCAACATTATCTGACGAATTATCAATAAAGCAAAACGATTCTCAAAACATTAAAAAGCTTGATTATGTTCGCAAGTTTTTCCAAAGAGATCTAAAGGAGAAACTACCAAAATTGAAACAGGAAGTATGTTAAAATCCAGAATATTTCAGGAAAACATAGATAATAAATATTCCACGATAATTAATATTAAACATTTCTTTAAGGAATTAGAAGAACTTCTCATACAAAAAATTGTTGAAACAATCACGATGCGTGGTGAAATTGGCAAACTGAGAGAACAAGCACGTATATCAGAAAGAAACCAGGAAGTGACGCGCGCGAAATGTCAACAACTGGCGAAGCAAATTAAAGATTTTGAAATGGTTTTGATTCGTAATGCTGCGGATAGGCGTGCGAATAATGATAAGCCTACCCCACCGATTAAGATTAATAGATCTGTTGGATTACAAGTTAACTTTATTTCGGTACATATCTCAACAGCTATATTAGTATTTGATAAAACGTATTGTCATTATGTTTATACTGTCATTATATTTATGTCTATATTTTATGTCTATATTAAATGTCATTATATTTATGTCTATATTTTATGTCTATATTAAATGTCATTATATTTATGTCTATATTTTTATATAGGATCATGGAATGCAAAATTTGCGTCAATTGCAACAGAATTCTAATATGAAGTCTGTACAGGTTACAAATAATAATACCAATAGTTCACCAAGTACTCCTACTAATGAGAAAAATAATGCTACCAGTCCGAGAAGGGGAATTAAAGTAAGATCACCTAGACGAATTGAACCAGCGACTGGACAAACTGCCGTAGTTTCCCAAAGTCATACTCAATCTCCAAATATAATGTCTACTATAACTCCGGCAGCTTTGGTTGTGGCTAAACCTATGGAAACGCAACACACGTTAACAATACCTAACCAATCTAATATTCAACAGATAATATCAAATGTAAGCAATTTCAATGATTATCTTATTTGACACAAATAAATATATTGGTAATTATTGCAGCAACAACCACAAGCGCAACCACAATCACAACCGCAACAGCCGCAGCAAACTATCGTTCTAAACGGAAAATTTCCGAATCAAATGAATCGTCAAAGTACTCCAATAAATATTGCGAAATCAAAACCAAACGATCTCATCGATCTTACAGACGAAGAGGAGAAAAGTAAAGGTATGCAACATTATTTTTTAATATTTTTTATAAAGAAGTATTTTAACTAAAACTTTAATTTACAGCTGCCACCACTGTACCAGTCGTTACTACTACGGTAACCGATCAGCAAATAAATATAACGCAGAAAACAACGCAGCCTTGTTTCCAAAGGGTAATCCAAACCATACCGGGAGGAAACGTAGCTATAACGAGTCAACCTCCTAGTATAAGAGTAGTACAACCAGCTAGCCAACCGACACCTACTGCCTTAGTGGTGAGTTAAACAGAAATTATACGGATTCCTAAAAAGTATCGCAAATATTTATTTTCCCTTATTTGGTTTAGAATAATATGAATGCTCGATTAGCATATGTGATGCAAAGTGGTGTTGGTCCTGCGAGGCAGTTGTTAATAGCACCGAATTCCACGCCGGTGAGATTAAAAATCCATTGAAAATGCATGTAAAACATTTCAGCTGCATTTGTTTCTATAATTTAGCGATAAATATTTATTATTCTAGATGCGGCCAGTGACTTCTTGCACTAGAGCCTCGTTTTCAACTCTAACTTATAAAACTGGTACGTATTTGTACAAAAACACATAACATTAAAAATAGTAAAAGCAACAGGTTTCATTAAATTCAATTTGTAGGAATATCAACAATTGCAAACGGGACAGTTAGAGTTTTAACGACATCAGCTACTTCAAATGTACAATTTCACAAGGTACTGTGTCTTTAACTTATATATTGTATTGATTATTTTGTCAGTTAATCAATTTTAATTATTTCCTCCGATAAATACACATAAATACTTTTGTTATGTTTACCTTTTTTAGCATCCTGCTCCTTTACCAGATACTCGAAATTATGCTGTAAATCCTCTTTGGAAACTTCCTCCACCGGCTCCATCATTGAAAATTTCGAAGGTTGCAAATGGTATGATAGATATAATTAAACAAAAAAGATTAAATATATTCCAAAATAAAATGGTCATTGTTATGATGTAGGTATTGTACTGTCCTGGAACATGAACTTATCTGATAAATATGCGGATATCGCTAGTTATCAATTGTATGCGTATCAAGAAGTTGCTGGTATTCCTCCTAACACGTCACTGTGGAAAAAAGTGGGAGATGTTCGAGCTTTACCACTCCCTATGGCATGCACTCTTACACAAGTAATTTGAATGATCGTTATTTTATAATTAGGAGAAATTATTACAGTTGATATTTATAACATTGCTATTTTTTTCAGTTTTCCGAAGGCAATAACTATTACTTCGCAGTTCGAGCTGTTGATACACATTCCCGAAAAGGACAGTATAGTATACCTGGCAATATTTCTTTATAAGAATATACGGTGGATATTAAGTTAATTTAAAAATCGATATTTTAATTTTACTTTTAACGCACAATATAACAAGTCATGACTCATGTAGCAACAAATTCCTTGCAGTTTTCTAAATTATCATCTAATTTATCTCGTTCATTGTATGTAAAATACATTTAACGAAAGTTACAGAAATATTTGTAATGATTGAGGTATGCTGTATAGAATACGCATACAAATGAATTTGTTGTATAATAGTAAGTACTTGTTTAAGGATAAGTATTGTTCATACACTTGCTGGTATCTATGATACGACTATAGCCAACATATCTTTCCGTTCTTTTTTATATGCCCCTTAATTTATAAACTCAAAAAATATAAATATTAATTCTGACAATGTATAGTTTACATTCTGTCATTGTTTTTATAAAAATTGCAATATAAGAATTTTATAAAATTTTCGTGCCATATTTAGCATAATATTATTTATGTGTCACCCGACGGTCAAGAATGATTTAATTAGAAAATAGTGTCTCGAAGTTCTATACGTCTGAAATGATGCATACAAAATTAATGACAGAAATTTCACGTCTGTATAAAAGCACACAACATATATTCTAGTCAAAAAAAAAAGAATTTTACTTAGCAATTATTTTGATATTCACATTTCATGAAGACTGTTACAATTAAAAAGAATTATGCAATTGCTTAAAAGTCTGATAGTGATATTGCCGTTCACTGAAGGTGTTCATACACGTTGCTTCCCTATAATTACTCATTAAGTAAAACCGGTTTTCATTTTCTTCATTAAATTTGATTTACTGTCATTATTACTTCATCGACGAGTATTGCTGATACATAATTTGCTCAATTTTGATACAATTGTAATAAATTTTAGATGTTAAAAAATAACATATTCCGTAGATTTCAATTACATAGGAAAAGAAAATGAATTTGTGTCTGTAAATATTGATGCCTCTTGTATATGTTCTGACTTTTAATATTTACAATCAGAATGTATATAATTGATAGTATAATTATTCAATACATTACTCTTAAGTTTCACTCATTTCTGTGTGATAAAATGTATAATAAAGTGATTGTTCATTTTTTATACAAACGTCTAACAAAAAATAATTTTTAAGACCTTTCTCAATCTTGAATGAAGTAAACGAATATTGTATGTATTTTATAGACTATTTCATTAGCACTTAGAATAAAGTGATACTAAAATTAGTCATGAATAAGTTTCAAAAAAGTTATTCAAGTTTGTTTAGTTTATATGAAGGGAGATCTGATTTCTTTAGATTACAAATATTCTGTTACGAAATATTCAAATGAAATAACTGGAAAATATGATAGAAAAATCTGATATTGCCAATACGCGTTTCAATTAAATTTCCCGCTCTTCTCGGCATAATTTTTCCTTAAGTAACTGGAATGTCAAGTTCTGTGAATTTTCTTATAGTGCATATGTACATGCATATGGAGTTTATACCTTCAATTTCGTCGTAATTAATCACAGAACCGCAATGTGCAAAGCGAACATGAAACATGAATCGGTGAGAAACTTTCAATTGTTTTCAAATACTATTAGACAGAAATAGTGTTCGAATTTCGTTTGTCAATCGCACGTAGATCTCACAACTTTGAAGATACGTAAAAATATACTGTTACGATAACTCCTGTATTGGTCAGTTGATAGAAAAACATCAGTATTGAATAATTTAAAAGATAACGAAATATTATAAAACCATTAAAAAAATGTGTCGTCTTATCTTTAACCCATTACCTGCATACATACATACACGCTTCCACATAGTAAAAAAACATAATTATATCGATAGAGAATAACCAAAAAAAAAGGGGGAAAAAACATTGTATTGACGAGTTATCACTTACTCCTAACGTTAAGTGGAACGTGAAATAATATGAAAAATGTTATCTGAGAAATTGATTAGCGGACAAAATTCTGGCTCGATAGAATTCCTAATTCGTGTCGTGCAATATTTCCACTGCTGCACCTCAATTCTTCGTGCACGTTAAGTGAGTCACAAGGATGCAGTGTTATGTTCAGCATAAAACAGTTGCAATTTTTCCGAAGATATTGCAGCACGGACGCAATAATAATCGTTTTTTCTCGATACCGTACAAAAAAGTGCAAGCTTAAAGTGAGGGCGGAAGTAGTTAGTCGGTAATTTGTGTATACTGTTTGCTGATACTTCATGACATAGAACGTGAAAAGCCCGTGAAATTAGAGGAAAATTGTAAATCCGAAGAATCATCCGAATGGAATGATCGTACGTTTACAAAGTTTGATCTGTCAAGGTGTCAATGAATACGCATACTATCGAATAATGAATATGCGTAAAATATTACGTAGCAATTTTCTTACTTTCGCGATGTATCTCGAACTGACAAACAAAACATAAATATTGTTCGAGAATGATATTTTGCCAACCGTTTCATTAGCGACTTACGATCTATTATAAAGAATTCGTTAGCGTACGTATTATTGTTCGATTATTATTTTGTTTCTCCAGTCAACTGTCGTTGATCATATGTTTTGCTCAAATTAAGTAAACTTCATATCAAAATACGAATACCTTACGTGTGTATAGTGTTGCAACTTTTCATTTGAGATCAATATTTTTTTGTGATTATTTTCATAATATAATTATACGAGAAAGAGTTGAAGAATTGTTAGACAAAATAATGAAATATGACGAGTAGTGCGAAGCTGTATCAGTATGAATGGAGTGAAATATGCAAAAACAAGTCATTTTACGGGTGTGACAGTTCCAATTTTCATGGTTTACATATGTCTTATATTATGTGGCAAGTGCTGTTGCAAGCTATCCACGAGAAGTCAGTGAGCACAGCTCTTGTCTGGGACTGGTAGTAAAATCTACATTGATAATTAGGGGATGCCCAGCCTACATTCGCTCGTCATACGACGAGCTCCACTAATGGATATGGGTACTGCCACCAGCTCTGTGACGTCCGTTAATCCTTCTACCAAAATTGCCACTAATCAGAAAAAAGTCGATAAGTCTAATAAACTTACTGGAGTTAGATTACCTTTGTTGCGTAAGGAAGCAAGTGTTGTTAATCTTTCTTTGACGGAAAGAACTGCATTGGGAAAAGGAGTGGATGCCCCTCTCCTTAGGCCTGAAAGTAGCGCAAGCTTGGAAGCCCGTGGTAGTAGCTGGCTGAGCTTAGGCCCAGGAGTACTACGAAAATGTGAAACTGCAGTGGGTTTAAGCACCTCTGCTCCAGAAGGCAGACCTATAAATCGCAGTCGAGTCTGTTCTCGCTGCTCTAGTTTGTTGTCATTGGCCTCTAGTTCACGCTACAGTTTAGCAGCAGGAAATTTTGTTCCTGCGAGTTCTCAACAAACGCTTGGACGCATTTTTTGTAAATTATGTCTTGTTGATACGTCTCTTTCCAAAACATTTAAAATAGAAGGCTGTGGTTGTTCCTATTGTAAAGATGTATGTGTAAATTTTTCCTTTCTTTACTTTGTGGCAAGCTATTACAAAGATTATTAAATGTATCTCAATATTTTAGTGTATGAAAGATTATGTTGAATTTGAAATTGAAGAAGGTGCATACGAAATTAGTTGCCCTGATGCACAATGTGAGCTTGGAGCAATACTTTCCATGAAGGAAATAGCAAGTCTTGTTAGTCCTGAACTTTTGGAAAAGCATCACAAATACCGTTTGAATAGAGGTGTGTAGATTTTAATCTATAAATTTGATAATATTACTTTGTAATCTAATAATTTTATCTGAAATGTGCAGATGTATCTATGGATAAAGCACGTGCCTGGTGTCCTCGTGCAGGTTGTGAAACAATATGTACAGTAAATACTACTGGTTCAAATGGAACTGCTGTTGGACCTGTCCATTGTCCTAACTGTTCTACAGATTTTTGCTCTATATGTCGAGAATCTTGGCATAGTGGTCCTTGTTCTGACCTCTCACTGGGCATACCATTTGATGGTGATCATATCAAATGCTGTCCTATGTGTTCTGTACCTATTGAGAAAGATGAAGGATGTGCTCAAATGATGTGTAAGAGATGCAGACATGTTTTCTGCTGGTATTGCTTAGCTTCCTTAGATGTAAGTATAATTATTTGTTGTGATAACGATAATGTAATGACAGCATTCATTTTTTAATTTTCCATTTGTATCAATACTACAGGACGACTTTTTATTACGACATTACGACAAAGGACCTTGTAAAAATAAATTGGGTCACTCACGTGCATCTGTTATTTGGCATAGAACACAAGTTATTGGAATTTTTGCTGGATTTGGATTACTTTTGCTCGTTGCATCACCGTTACTTTTACTAGCTGCGCCTTGTATCGTTTGTTGTAAATGTCGTGTGTGTGGTTCGTCTAGACTTGAACAAGACGAAGGTGATACTACAACGTAGAAACTTTTAAAAGTCTTTCAATATTCCTGTTATTTCTTTCTAGTATGATACACAGTTAGATTATTCAATCCGCGGATGCAATCGGTGACTTGTATATTGCATCGTGAAGAATGTGAAAGATATAACATTTATGACTCATACACATATAATTCCGTAAAATCTTTTAATACATTTTTAAGACAATTTTACATTGTGAGAGAGGGTTAACATTCTACTTTATGTTATCTAAAGATGTTATTTGTAATCAAAGGGTATTTTGACTGTGTTAAGGTATTACTTGTAAATCATTGAGTCTAAGAAAGTAATATTTTTATGTATTTGTATGTATTTATAGTGTGATTATTTTAAGTAAGAAACTTACAACGTTTATCAAAAGCTACTTAATACCGATCTGCTCCTTGATAGTTATAGATTTCAAAAAGAATGTTCGTTTTGTTTTTATTGTTACCAAACGTTAATGGCATCTATGTGTAGACTTGTTTTACATACAAAATCAAATACTCATGATCTGCGTTTACAACATTCCAGAAAATTATGTTTACATTGCATTAGATGTACTGTCTCATCCAAATTGACCTTAACTTTTTTCTTTTTAAGAAGTAAATAATCTGTTTTCTACATATTTATATGGCAGTTTTCAACGATACTCAATATTATTTTCATGTACTTTTAATGTTCTTTTATGTACATCTAAAATTGAAATTTCCCGAATGCACACCAGAATGCAAGAGAGTAATATAATTACGAAATATAGACTACATATGCGTCTTGTTTGAATATTTATTGGAGAATTATAAATATTATTTGTTGAATTGCACAAGTTTCTTGTAATATATTTACCAGCGCTCCTCTGTTTAGATAGCAGAAATATCGGGTGTATATTACATGTACATTATTATAGATACGTACGAATAATTAAGTGGCATGTAAGTTTTACCAAAATTGTGAAAAATCTCAAACTTAGAATATCTGTAAATTTCGTCACTAATGCATACTTAATATATTTACTGTTAATGATATACTTATTATAAATACGATTTCTTGATTTAAAAGAACATTGTTCTGTACATGTTGTAATGCTATCGAAATTCAATTTTTCGAGTTGAATAGAATGTAGATTACAGATAGCAAAAGAGCAGTATGTTAATAATGCATAATGAATAAAATTAAATAATTACAAACCGTATTATTATTTTATTACTGATGAATAGATATGTACTCTTCATAGAATATTCCCTTCTGTTCAAAAAAATTCTATTATCATCCACTTACACTCCAATTAGTGTAAATATATTTTTTTCCTGATTTCTTCTACGATAAAACACTGAATGAAATATTAAGTTAGAATAAACTTTTCTTAATTTAAAATACAGATAAAGAACTTCATCTATGTAAAGAAAGAAGAATTATTGCACGTAAAATATTGATAAAATCGAAATCTTTCAATTTTGTTTCGTTGAAACGATATAGGGGTCGCTACATGTATATACTGCGGTATTTACGTTACAAAAACGAATAATTCAATAGGAATTAATTTTTTTACCAATAAGTAATTGATTGTCTATTTAATTAGAGTTCAATTGGAACTGAAATATATAGTAAAATTATTATGTCATAAATATTCAAATTTCTTACAGTATCCATAGATGTGGAATTCAATTTCTTGATATCCTGTTGCATTTTCGAAATTCACTTTGAAGTTTTGCCGAGTACACGTGCACTGAACTAGTTTTGAGCACTCGAAGGGTACAAGGAGGTGAGAGGAATGCCTTTTGCTTACTGTAGACTGTAGACAGAGTTGAAGCAGTCTGACAACTGTCCTCTTCCGCCCGAACGTCCCTCGAGCCCCTAAAACTATACTTCGGTGCATTTGTACCCAGACCAAATAGAAGGTCAATTATCTCGAAACCGAACCGCGATATATAAATATTTTTTACTTCTGTTTTCATGTAGAATCAATGCATTTCCGTCTGTAACATCCAATTTTGATATATTGTAAGATATTTTAAATTGTACATTGGGAAGGTAGAAAACAACGAAATATTTTATAATTATGTCATTGTTACACAATAACCCATTTATTATTTTTCTAATACAATATTTTTTTTGTAAGAAAACTCGAAACTTGATTGGGTTAACATTGTTTGGAATGAAAAGACTTGCATCATTAAGATGCATTAGATCATTTATGGAATCTTGAGTAACAGCAAGTTTCCACCCGGACAGAGCTTCATAGGGCTGATTACTTCACAAATTCTATCACAATCTAATGCATCTCGTGTGCTAATCTTAACAGAAAGCCAGTGCATCAGAAGATGATGTATACTTTATAAATTATATGATAACAGTTCTGTAGCCCTACTAAGAAGCTGTGATAGATTCAAAATTTATGTTCAAATATACATGCAGCTAGTTTAAAGAATATGAGAATAATCGTTGCTAATCTACGTTTATATATTCTATAGTATGATATTAGTATTATTGTAAAGTAGTTAGTGTCAAAAAATATGAGTAATAAATTTCATAAAAATAACATAACGGTAGTTGGATAAATGAATTATTTAATCAGACCCTTAGCTTTAAATAAGTCTCTCATCAAACCCTTTAAGTACCCAATTTCTCGTTGTAGATCTTTCACTTGATTTTTCAATTTCTCATTGTGATCGGTGAGCTCGCGTTCCTCGCCCAATATTTCTTTTATTTCTTGCTTTTTCTTTTGCCTATATCGCGTCGCCGCGTTTTTGTTTTGTTCCTTTTTCCGCACTTTTTTATCTTCGACGGACGGCCGAGAATAAGGTTTCTGACGACTTTTGGAAGTGTACGAAGATTGCTTCGTGCTTTTCCTTCCCGACTCTAAAAGCCAATCCGGATCGTCGACAGAATCTTCAGATGAAGTGTAACTGCCACCAGAACTGGTGCACGGACTAGATGGTGGTATATCTTCAGTATGTAAACGTACATATTCATCTACCACAGCTAGATCATGCGCAACGTCTGTGTTGAGGGGATCCAATGGGATATTTTTCGTGTTCCATTGTACAGGTACTTCGTTAACATATGATTTTTCCTCTGGGATTACAACACTATACATAGACTGGTGATTAGGATATAATGGCTGTACAGGTTGCAAAGTAACAAGTAATTGGGTATCCACACTGAATGGTTTATGTGGTGGGGGTGACTGAGGAGGAGTAAGTGTAGAACTGGATGAAGGGACTATTTGATGACAAGCTTCCACATCTCCCAAAACAGTTTCAAACTCTTGTAGTAAGGTTTGAGTATTGTCTTGTTGAGGAATCTTTATAACTTCATTGTATGATGTTGCTTTCAGGTGTCCATTTTCAGGAACTGGTAATTCTTCAAAAATGGGAAGTTCTATCTTTTCCTCCAACCAATCTGAAAAGGGTTCTGTAAGCAAAAAATAATTCTCTATGTATACAGATACCCATAGACTTCATATTAAAAAAAGAAAATAGAAGTAGAATTAATTATGTTATTGTATGTATTTATTATGTCGTTATTAAGATTATAGTCAATATTTTGAAATGTTACATGTATTTTATTTATATACAGGGTGTTTCAAAAAACGGAGGATGTTTTTTGAGCGTTCCAAAAAGATTTCATCGACTCTTAAACTGAATAATACACCTTGAGCAATGCAAAATAGTGTGTAATTAAAAAGTGGAACACTTTCAGATATATTTCCATATCAATTTTTTTCATTGTCTACATGTATAGAATTTCCAAAAATGTTTCACATTTTCCGGTACACCCTGTATATCTAACAGTCAACTTTTACTCAGGTCTTGCATGAACAATAAGTAGGAGTGGTACTATTGATGTATATATAATTTCATGGACGTTACTAGTTCAACTAGAAAAACAAGTTCTTGATTTGCAATTTCTTTGGTTTCTAACACGTTTACGATGATCGGTATTAGTACAGTCTATTATTCAGATCACAATTTTCTGTGTTAGCAGTGAGAACTTTTTGTTAGGGACCCAATTTTTTTTACTTCAAGAGAAAGAAAAGAGTTTATAATTTAAATTTATAGTTTGAATTTGTGAACTTCTTCATTGGAATTTAAAACAAGAAAACAGAAACTGTGTCATAAAAATGCAAAGTTTCGAATTTTATAAGAAATTATTGTTTCATCAACATTGTCTGTTTTGTGTGAATTTTTGACTTTAAAAATATACTTTTTGTACGAGTTTTGTTTATAACATTATTCTTGTATGTGTAAGATTCGTTAAAATGTAACAAGTGAGCCCTAACCTATTTCTTCGTGAAACTTTGATCAGAATTCACTCGAAACGTTCAAGTTATCTTCATTTAAATGCAGAGGGCATGGGGGTTAGATAAGAATTTTTTTTAATTACAAACATACGTATTCGTATGTAATGTAATTTTAACATGAATCAAAAGTACATTGAAATTTTAACAAGTAACATTCATCAACATTACTTTCGAAATTTGACAAACTATTACGTTCAATTTCTTAATTTTCTATGATAGCGATAACATAAATCATAAACGATATCCAACAATGTTGCCATCGATCAATCAATAAAAATACTGCATAAAGAGTCAATTTATGCAGATCCTTTAAATAGAAAATGACGAATACAATCGAGTGCGAGATATTTATCGATAATTACACAGATAATTCGTCGCGCCTGATAGTCAACTAAAATACAATGAACCGAGTAAGATTTAGTGAAAACAATAATTCGATAAGAAGTACTTTCGGAGACGGTTCGAACCAATTCCGCTCCGTGATGATAATATGAACAATATGGCAACAGTGTTCTGATATGCGTAATGAAGATATTTTTCCATCGAAGTGTGCGCTAGAAAGAGTTTAAAGGGGAGCGAGAGAGAAAGAGAGAGAGAGAATCAAGCTAGCGAAAGGAAACGTACCGCTGTAACATATAGCAGCCATTATCACGTGCCACTGTTTTCGCGTGAGCCTTTATTTAAAAAAAAAAAAAAAAAAAAAAGAAATAGAAAAGGGAACGGGGATAGGGAGTAGGCGTATAATAAATGTAAAAAGTATCGTTCTTGATGTACGGTGCGCGATTCTTTTGCGAAGCAGCCAAGTCCCACCTGCAGGGACACAAGTATCCCCGGGTTCAACGTCTTTTTACCAGCTTCTGGGAATTGACAATGATCTCTCGGTTCCACGTGTAACGATATGCGAACTGCATGCTATCATACATTAGCACGCTCGGGCATCGAGAAGGTACGTGGTTTCCTCGGGTCACTTTTGAAGTTGCCAGTATCGTTAAATTACTCCGTCTACACACGCTCGAATTCGTCTCGCGACACGATTTCAACTCAGCCGCTCATGGATACTACGCACTTCACCAATCACTTCTCATCGATTGCCGAACAGCGATCCAATTAAAGATCACTCGCGAGCGAATCGAGATCTACTCCCAAGGCACGATGCTCTTTAAATCTTCACGGTGACCAAAACAGATCCCAGTATCACGTGGGGGGAACGCACTAACGTATGTTACTGAAAAACCATGGTCCTCAGATGGACGATGCGGCTCGTGGAAGCGTGCAGCGTGCTCGTGACGCGTTTGAGAACGAAAATACCGGGTAGAGTATATGATTCACCGAGCAATTGGACGTCCGTTCGATTTTCTGGCGTTCGGATCACTGACACGGTCGTCGACACACGCGAGAACGTGACAGATTTTTATCAGACAAAGAGACGCCGAGTTCCTTTCTCGTTCGAGCGGAGCGTGCTCGATTGGGCTGCTCGTCGATTTACGACAAGTGGTATCTAACACGGAAAACAGATGTGGTATCGTAGGGAAGCACGGTGGCGAGGAAGCTTAATCGACAGAATCGTTCGGATCAGTTTGCAATACTGTGAGACCACTCCTGCTTATCTTTGGACTTTCCCCTCTGTCGCCCCTACTCCGACGCTAACTAGACACGCACGTCATTCCCCTATCGGCCTTCAACCAAAGCAGTTTGTATAGAGGTTAACCAGTTTGTCCCACTCTCCTTTCCAGAAAAAAGAGAAAGAAAAATGAGACGCGCGGCGGCGGAAGCGAGAAGAACGAAAGCGATAGGAATATCGAGAATGCAGCGCGACCGAACACGTTTAACGTTAGTTTCTCTACCGTACGCGTTCGAGCTTTGAAACTGGGGGACGTGGCTGGTTTTAATGGATGCATGCATACGAATGAACGCGACGCTAGCACGCCTACTCTTACTGTAAACTTGATATTTTAAGATATGCACCGACTTCCCGGTATCTGTTTAGCTTTCCTTGTAGACGCTGCGTCTAATCATAATCGCCAAGTTGATGTAAACATCGTGTAAAGCGCCCTCAAGGTACACACGAGCCAAAGTAATCAACTCCATTCTTTTCTACAATTTTTGAACATTTTGGCGCCAAAACGCTTGATCGATATGTACTACATTTTTTATATTGAAAATAGATATTCTGCTTTTTTGGAGTTAATTTATTTGGCAAATGAGTAGTTTCGTACGTGTGTATATTTTCTTCAGTTGGGAAAATATTTGAGCTAATCTGAAGTTTATCTATGTAACTTTAGAGCTAATTCGGTCAATTAATTTCAATCGTATGTCTTAGAGTTCATACACTCTTTTATTTTTATACTAATTTGCAGTTTTATTACTTCTTTAAATGGGTAATAATTCAAATACTAAGTTAAACTGAAGTATGAAATAAAGATGAGTCTACCCATGATAAAAAATTAATGCATATGAAATGGAAGGATAAGTGCTACTTAAGTTAATGTGTAACCAGTTTATATCATAAGTTATTGGTGCAGTTTGCGATCAGACACTTACCTTCTTTAATCCATTCATCCAGCTCCTCTAAAAGTTTGGTGGCAACTTGTGCACGGGTAGGGTGTTCTTTATCAAGAAGAGGTTCAGTAGCATTCTTAGTAGGCTCTACAGACTTATCATCAAATAAAAGCCAATCATCTTCTACATCTGTGGACAGCGTCCCACTAGGGGATGCTGGCTCGAACTTCCACAACCACATCTCCTGGCCCTGATCGGATGACATTGTTGATGTAGGCCCGATCAAGAGGTATTAAAAAATGGTGAAAAGAAATTTGTGTCGTCTGTGCGACGTAGCTCGAAGTGAGCGCCATATTGGCTCTGAAAATAATAAAGAGAACCATTAAATACAAAATGAATGAGCATAAATGCAACGAAAAAGCTATTCTATTGTCATGTGAAATAATTGTAATATGGTTGTTAATGTTTGCAAATCTAAACACTTCATTTAACTAAACATGATAGAACTAGGGAAAAGGAGTTTTTAAATAAAAAATGAATTATTTATCAAACATTCATGAACTAAATGGTTGTAAATGAAATAGGTTATTTAAAAATTTATGAATGCTTTAAATACATGCTTCGCGCATTAATTGTATTATATAACGAAAAATCAGCTTCTAACCATGGCGATTAGTTGCAAAATAGGATCGCAATGTCACTCTAATCTTCATGACGCAACGCCAAAGTCTATCATCTGGTCAAATAATTCGGACCTATCTTGTAATTTGCATATGCCACGAGGCGCTATTCTAACGCAATATATAGATCGAAGCATGGTCACATATAATAAAACGAAATATATCGTTCGATGTGAACGTCATACAATTGCTAGGTCACGGTAGGCTGATGAGTCACAAAATGGCAGACCTAGTACCGTACGATTGCTGAAGCGTGTAAAAAAATCACTTAAAAAAATGATTAAAATAGAAAATGATTACTTACTCCATGATTAATTTGTTGTGTCGGCACACTTGCGTGTGCAAGCAGCTGGGTGAACTACTGATTCATCTTGCCACTCTAGCGAAGCGTTTAGAATATTTAAACGTCTTCCTTCGGCGGTTCATGGATGGAGAGTGAGCGTCTCCTTCCTCTGGCAGTTTGACCGCGTAGGTCACATGACCTGGAATGCGCACGCAACGGTGCTCGGTACAATCACTTTTTGTGGATCTTCTGCGCAGGACTTGTACATGATCCGTAATTCGTTCCTGTTCTCATTTAGTTCTACTTTCTAATGGAAATATTTACGTATACAGACCCTACTTTTTTGTTTAGTAGCACCATTAAGTTATCTTGTTACTTAGGTAGTAGAAAATAATTCCCTTGTCATGAATAAATTATGAGGACTGCTTCGTAATTCCCATGTAATATCGTTAGCTTATTGTGAAATATGTTTTCATTAATTTATTAGCAATTTGATGATGTAGAATCATTGTAGAGACTTTACACATACCGAAACAATGATAAAGAAACCCTTCGAATTCTTTGCTTATTGCAAAAATAATATTTGAAAAATTAGACTTTAAAAAATGGTACCGCTAGTGCCGTCTAGTGGTGATGTCTAGGAACTACTGCGTCTGAAATGGTACCAGTGGCGCCATCTAGCGTTGGCGCCAAGAAACTAATGTTCAAAATATAAACAATATAAAAAATGGTTTTTTCACTTATTTATTGACAATTTTGCATTGTAAGGTGGTTATAGAGACTCTATTGTTTTTTCTACAGCAATATTGACTAGCAGAATTGCTTATTCATTATAAAAAACAACTTTAAACATTCAATTAACAAACTACCATAAATATTATTTTTTGCAATAAATAAGTAGTTCTGCTGCCCGATATTGTTGTATAATAAGGTGTAAAATCTCTATAATTACTCTATAATGCAAAATTGTCGATAAATAAATAAATAAATTACTGTTTCTATGTCAAATATTTAGCGTTAGTTCCTTAGCGCCACCGCTAGATGGCGCCGCCAATACTGTTTCCAAGTAATATTTTTAAATGCTGTTTTTACAATAATTAAACAATTTCCATAGACTTCTGTCGTTGCATAAGAATATATAGGGCCCCCACAACGATTTTACGTCATCAGATTACTCATAAATGAATAAATAACCGAATTTTCAATTTTTGCATTTTAGGCGCCACTGCTAGATCAATTTCAATTTTAATTTGAATTAAACTTAAAAACTGCATCAAGAATATCGTGTAAAATGAACTTCGTTCCTCAGGACTCCCATTTAACACACACGGTATGTACAAAATAAACTTTAATAAACAGAATGATACACTTTCTACAGCATACACTTTGCCCCCATGCATTTTCTTCTCATTTCTCCATCTCCATGTACTTCACGAACGATTCCATTCATAATACTCTTTCCTAGCTTTTAATAACAATTCCTATAGAGTTTATCAGCTCCTGAACTGGCCAATATTCCACGGTGTTTCTCAACAATCACTTCCACAACCAATTACTACTTGCTCTTCTGCTGTTTGAAATAGTCCTGCCTGAAACCCTCATTCAGGAACTGCCCGATCTTCGTTCTGATCTGCACAGGGGGGATTATCGTCAACATCTTCTGAATCCCATGACCCCAGTAGCCCGTGCTGGAATCTATTTTCCCAAGTGTGGCGACAGCATTCTTCGCATAGGTCACTGGGTCAGGCAGGAAGACACTGGATACCTTTAACACCAAAAAAGAAAGTAAGAGGAATTGAAAATCGATTTATAGAGAGTGATATCAAGATAAGTGGTCCCTCTTTAATAGCGTACTTTATTCTTCCTAAAAATTGGAAAAGAATATACAAACCCTCAAACACCAAATAATTAATATGGGTGACAAAATTCACAATCTTTTTAAGCAAGTCTTAAGCATTTTTTAAATACTCTATCATAAAGAAAGACTGTTTATATCTAAAAAGAATCTGTCTAATGATCTCTCATTTCTGAGAAGTTTAGAATCTAGAGTCCAAAGCTACCAAAGGGCCACCTGTTTCGCAGCCACCCTTCATAGATTCCTCCTGGCCTCACCTGCAGCCTGTTGCTGAAGGCGTTCATCTTGGTGTTCACGAAGAATGGCGTCAGGTGCTGCACAGTCAGCCCGAATCTCGAGTATTCGGCTCTGAGCGCATCAGAGAAGCTCCTGATGTACAGTTTCGTCGCGGCGTAGACTGTCATCAGCGGCAGTGGTTGCAGTTCCGAGCCAGAGGACACGTTCACGATGGCACCTTTTCCACGCTTCTGCATTTGCCCTATCAGCAGCCGCGTCATCATCGTCGTTGCACCCACGTTCACGTTGATGATGTCCCACAGCTCGTTCTCTGGGACCTCTCCAAGGTACATCGGGTAGCTGTACTGAATTCCCACATTGTTCACTGGAAAATGTCCACGAGATGATTAATAACTGTCGGTGGAGGATTTGGAGACAATAGTACGTATTCGACGTGAATTGTTCGCTTGCTACTCCGAATATGGATTGTTCTAAGAAGAAATAGCACGATAGGACCTCAGATTAATCTGAGACTCATTGTAGATTGCGGATGTTTATATAAATTTCTATTTTTATGCACAATATTGGAGAAATGGTATTTAATGTAGAAACTGCAAAGACTTGTCTTACTGAGTTACTCTCCTGATGGCTAACTTTTATTATTTTTAGTAGCCTGTTGTTAAATCATAGTTCAAGTCTTAGTCGAGGTTCTACTATGGGTACTTTCTCCTGAAGATTAGCTAACTGAGGGATCTTGCAGCACCTAAGAGAGCCAGTCTTGGAATCAGTTGTAAATTTCTAGCTAACGATTAATTTATTGAAATTTTGAATGAAGAAACTTGAAAGCTACTTCTATCCTGAATAATTTAATAAAATAATGGTACTAGCAACGAGCTTATATCGAAAAATACAACACCTCACGAACGAGGTTCTCTTTTATCTATAAAACCTAGGTGCTTCTATTCCACAAACTCTAAACTCCATAATCTCAATTCCACCCACACATTTCCAAAACACCTCACCCAAAAAATAAACAAATTACCTAATATTCCCACAGGTACATCCTTCAGCTGCTCAGCCAGCTTCTCAAACGCCTCCTTCCCTTTACTGAAATCTGCCACAAGGACCTTCACCTCGATTTTCGGATTGTCCTGGAGGATCTCGTTCCTCGTTTTCTCCAGTTTCTCCAGGTTACGACTGATCAGTACCAGGTTAATACCCCTCGTGGCCAATTCCTTTGCGTAAGCCTTGCCGATTCCATCGGTGGAGCCAGTCACGACTGGAATTAGCAACAACATGTCCGTTATGGGAATCGAGAGAGGAAACAGGAAACAAAGGCAGTGCAAGTGTATTTTCCTTGAATGTTAATCAAGCTTACCTGCCCATTCGCCGAATTTCGTTCGCAAATCGAGGGGTTTCCTGTCGAGCAGCGGCATTAGGATCTCCCATATCGCGATTGCAATTCTGCTTACGTAATTCAGGAGCAACCAGGACAAGATCAGCCCGACCAGCAGCCACAGAGCTATTTGCAGCATCATTGTCCTTCAACATTGACACGATGTTTGTTTTATGTCCCGTTTTGGGATAAGCTTGAGAAAACTTGTTTGCATCATGTTACGATATTTTGTGTAATCATATATTTGGCAGAATTGTTTTTCGATAGGAGTGCTACGTCTGTGAGTTCTGTTTTAGGTTGAATTTGTGGAGATATGGTTTTTTTCAATTGGAAAAGATAGGTAATTTTTGGGTCATTGATGTTTTGAAGGAGATTTGAGAGATTATTATATAATAAATCTTCAAAATGTTGGGTCGAGTTGATTCAAGAATTTTTCTCAGATTTGGGTCAGATTCTCCAAAGTATCTCTCTCCAGAATATTCGAAAATTGTCGAGGTTCCCAAGAGTACAGAGAGTCCCAAAAATTTCTAGAGTCTTGGACTTTCTATCTCCAAGGTGTTTCAGAAATTTTCAGAAATCTCAATATTCTCGAGTCATAAGACACTCTAGGAATTCTGACCCATCCTAATTAAATAGATACGCATTAGATCCTTTCATGTTCTTGCCCAGTGTTAGTACTTCCTATTAGCTCCTTTCAATACAACAGCGGTTTTCTCTTTACTGCAATTTCGAAACACATCCTCGAATATGTTTTCTTTTACATCTATTGCGAAACCCTCTAATGCAACTTGTAGCACTGGGATCTCATAAATAATTTCTATTTTATGAAAATATCTTTATTTGAATATATATTACAGAATTCCCTTGCATGTATAACGTTATCAAAATGGACCATGGTCAATGCAGGAGCGATCACGCGTCGATATGCGTATTTCAAACGAAGAAATTTATGCTAACGAAATAACCGATATTATCTCCCTCCGTTCTCCACATTTTTGTCTAACCGAATACGATAAGTAATTGCAACATTTTATGTACTGCTCGCTGGTAGAAACATTCTAGACTCATTTACGAGAGTTTCTATCGTTTTAACTATATTTAGTGTGACTGTAGAGTGTTTCTTCAAGCGAATCAAGTTCATTCTACGCGTAAAAATGAATTCTGAATATTAAACAATTACTCACACCTCTCTTTCGATACAGGGCGATTGTCACCAAAGAATATCCACTTCACTGTTATAATATTCTTATATTGTGCATACTTATTTCCTAACTAATCTCACTGAAACGATAAGAATGAAAAAAGTCGCGTCGATAAGTTTAACATATCAGCGAGAATACAAACTCCAATATCTACACATTTACCAACATCAGAAGCAAAAATAACAAGATTCGCTAACTCTATACAGTCAACAGATTTACTTACTGTCAGAAACTCTGGAAAACAAATAAACAGTACTCTCGAGACCAACTAAACTTTCACGATTCCCATTTTCCCACGCGGAATCAACAGTGTAAATGGCACCCTGACAATCTGACAATCTGCCAGCCATCAGAGGACGTCAAACGCCCGTGGCAGAGTGAAAGCGCGTTACCTAAGTTCTCGAAAAGCTTTCCTCTGACGTTGACGAAAGAGATGCGATGTCGCGGGAGCGTACCAAAGGCACTGTCACATTTCTCGATCTTCCGCCACCTGTTCGATCCCCTGGCCCCTTGGCACCTATCTGCCGCTTCGCTGGCTCACTTCGCCTGTCGCTTATTTTCGACGGATGGTCAGCGGTCGAAGGCCAAAGCGAGACTAAAGGAACCCACTGCTGGTGGACGGTATACGAACGGCGATCGAAGGTGAGGCACTTTCTCTGCCGGCTGGACGGACCTACAGGCGACGACGATTCGGTGGAGAGACTTTACGCGCGCGAGGAGCTATGCAAAAAGACCGAATCGTTCCCTCTGTGATGGTTCAGCTGTAATTCTTGGCCAATTGGCTTCTTGCCGCACGATCCAACTTTGCATGATCCAATAGACTGCACGATGTCCCTCTTCGCTGGGGCAGGAATGTGGGAATGCTTGAATGGTTGCGTGGTCTGCACGTGCTGACGAGGTGGATTTTTTGCGCTGGCAGTTGGCAGTCGAGGAATTTCAGGAGGTTGAGATTTCATGAGGGGGTAGGAAGAAAGTTTTTAATGTGGGGAAAATAGGTAGGGGAGAGTATTCAAATTTTTAAATATTCAAATTTTCAAATTTTCAAATATTCAAATATTCAAATATTCAAATATTCAAATATTCAAATATTCAAATATTCAAATATTCAAATATTCAAATATTCAAATATTCAAATATTCAAATATTCAAATTTTCAAATGTTCAAATATTCAAATCTATAAATTTAATACTCAGTATTCAAATACCTATTGAAGTTTTTTAATTTTCGAGTTGTCTAACATTTGGATATGAAAATTTTCTAATGTTCAGATTTTCAAAAATTTGAAGTCTTGTCATTTTCTCAATTCTCAAATCCTAATACCCAAAACAAAATTGTCTCTTTAATAATTTAATACATTAAGTAAATAATTTGAGGCAGACAAAAATTGAAGAAAAAGTGAAGTCTAAAGTGCTGAAGTATTTTTAACTGCTCGCTGTTGAAAGTGTAGATTTATAAAATAAAGTACAGTAGAAGGTTATTCGATTGTGCCTTTCCACTGATTTGGCAACACAATTGATTGCGTTACTTCAGGTGCTGATGCGGCGGATCTTTCTGCAGACTCTGTAAAGGTGATAATTAATAGTTCACAAGAATCCCAATCCTCGCTATTGAACGCAGAACTTCCACGAAATTGGAAGATAATTTAATTCCCCTTTTCCATTGATGTCATCATGCAGAAATACATAATTAGTTGCATAAATTCTGCTGTCAATGAGCTCCCTCCACAGAACTCTTAGCTACCTGCTTCCACCTTCTATTAAACCACCGCTGTCAAAATTCTCTTTAACAATAGCTGCTTCTGGATACTCGAAACACTTTCCCCATCTGTCAAAGCGAAAAATCATCTCTCGCGAGAATCTGCCAAAAGTGCCTCGCACACCTGGTCTCTGAAGTCTCGGAGTATGTGGAGCAGCCAGAGAACAGGTGAGAAAGGAAGGTCGGCAGTGGTCGCTGCTGAAGAAACGAAGATAAAATGCACGGAGGCGCGCGCAGCTTCTTTCACTTCCACAAACTGGTACCACGTTCCATTCTTATGTCAGAAGGTCTCTGAGGCAATAGCCGAGTGGCCATCGGCTCGAACGACTCAAGTCTTCGCAGTGTGCGTTCACCTTCGAGTCCCTGGCGTTTTTGGTGAATTTTCGTTGACCAACTTCCTCACCGCCTGACA
Source organism: Calliopsis andreniformis (assembly GCF_051401765.1). Classification (NCBI taxonomy): domain Eukaryota; kingdom Metazoa; phylum Arthropoda; class Insecta; order Hymenoptera; family Andrenidae; genus Calliopsis; species Calliopsis andreniformis. The sequence continues at coordinate 4,484,886 of NW_027480432.1, read as the reverse complement.
ACGAGGAACTGAGCGGGATTCGGGGCAAACAGAAACTCGGGCAAATGACCTGCTCGCTTCTGGAACACTGCTCACCACATCCAACCATCGCTGGGGTCTCCATGTATTTTTGGGGAGCGTCGAGTCGCTGGGCATCGCGTGTCTGGAGCTCCATCGTTCACTCCATGCCACGTAGATTTTGACAGCCTGTGGACCAAGTTTCGTGCTCCAAACTGGTGAGTTTCTTTCATCTTTTGAGGACAGTGTGGTGTCTTGTGACTTTCTGGGTGAATAGTGCTGACTGATCAGTGATTATTATACAGCCATAGTTTGATTGTGTTTGGCGATATCGATAAGTCCCTTCCCTATTTGATTATCATCGAGGCTCAAGGTGAAGTGGAGATTGCATGATCGAAATTCCATTTCACAATGTGGAGTATTTTCGATTAGGCAGTTTTGGTCGTTGCTTGAATGCTTGTGGAATTTTTAATACGATTTTGTGGCTCTTCGTGATTCGAGATAGTGAATGAAGGATGCCTTGTGCAAAGAAATGATTCATTTTTGCGTGGGGCTACGATAGGACTCGCTAATGCCTCGTTGATTGTTCCATTCAGTGACAAGGTCAGCATTCAAGTGAGCTCTACAATCGATTATTTAATTGCCGAGAGAATATCAATGGTCGTTTGAAACTACTCAAACAGTTTTCATTCGATGATCGCTCTCTCGTGATTGCAATTGAGAATTTTGTGAACAGGATGTGCTGAGTGCCACTGATACCTCCACGAACGAAATTCAATATAAAAATTTGAATATCTCACTGAAAGATATAAGATAGCTTTGGCGAATAACAAAATACAAAATTATAAATTTCTGCCAAAATATTCGAGCACAGTACATCTGGTGATGATAATAACTACATATAAACATTAAGTGTCTCGTGTCCCCTCATGACTATCAACACACTGGCTACTTTCGCAACAGAAACTGATAGTGTTATCACAATTCGCCTTCTATCTTGTCAGACTGTTTCGTCGATGACATGGCCCACAGAGTCCAAGAAAAATGACTCATATTTTTGACTACTGTTTTTCTGGGAACAGAGGAATTTACGAATCTCTGAAGATCGTTCGATTCTACTTTCGCGAATATGCTGACCTTAAATTAGTGGTCGACTTGGATGTCGTCCAGTTTACAGCTGCATTAAAGGAAAGGCATGCTCTACATATCCAGATGTCAAACGTACCGTGCACTGTCCATTCAGAACAGGCTTTAAAGGACTTCAATTGGAACAGCATATGAAACGAAGACGCTCGACCTGATTATTAGACCTCTGCCTTTCCGTTCGCCATGCAAAACGTTCCACTGTGCTCGAATAGTGTCATCAATATTCTTCTATTTACTTCAAATTAATCTTTGAGTATTTGCAAGCTAACAAATGTCCATTTTATTAGGGTAACATTGATAAGCGAGGGAATCGATACCAATAACGGTTAATCAAACGAACTAGCGGTTGAATAAAATTGTTGTGCATAGCTTCGTTTCTTGCGCTGTCAATCTCCACAGACCTAAATTCGAAGACCTCTTTTAGGCGTGCAAAACAGAGTTAATAGCACCTACTCAAGTTCTGTTATTTCATAGCGTTATTTCTGTGGAAGAAGTAGAAGAAATATCCAGGTCTCAATAGGAAGATATTCCTATTGAGATTTCTCAGAAGCTTTTGATATTCTGTTTTACACATATAGTGACACAAAATAGGTGTTCTATAATTGCTGAAAATGGAAAAAGGTTCTATAAATATACCTGCAATTGTAAATCATGTCTTCAAAAAAATTCGACTTAAGAAATTTGCTGCATTAATTCCCTCCTTGGATATAGCGGGGAAAATTGAGAGATAAGGGAAGAAATAATGGGTGTCTTATTAGTATACGTCTAGGAACAATAGGACTACCATTCTTTCTTCTTTCACCTCCCAATTTGCTCCACTATACCCAAGGAAGGAATTAGTGCGGGAACTCTATCTGAAGCCTTGATCGAGCTCTAGAACATAGAACTTATATTCTCAGGAAAAAGTAAAGCCATTAAAAGAGTGATTTCTCTGAAGAACAAGGTTTGAAGAAAACACAAACCCACGAGGTAATATTGAAGCTAAAAACATGTCTTAGGTAACTTTGTTTCACAATCCATGACCTTATTCCATTCTCAAGAAGTGTAGAACACGCTACCAAAATAGGACCACTTATCTCACTCTCATGTTGTACCTCCTCGTTTCAGAGGAAGCCTTCGTGAGAAATCGCATTCCTCGCGAGAACAATTCAATGTCCCGGGTGGACAGGGAGGACGATGACAGAATGCCGTGTTTGGGGGGCAGTGCTGCTTCTCCTCATTGTTTCCTCTGCAAATGGGAACACAGCAGGAGATCGTACCTTGACGAACGATGAGAAAAGAAGACTCTTCGAGGCGGAAAACTTCAAGTACTCCTGGACGGGGCCAAACGCTCTGGCTAGGTCAGCTCTGGTCGAACGTCAAGAGAGGCTGCAGTACAATTGCGAGGAGGTCCTCGGCGATGTCCAAAACGAGGTCTCCAGCGCAGAGTCCTTTAGGAATATCCTCGTGGACGAGCAGCACGAGTTGCTCTACTGCTACGTGCCGAAGGTGAAAACAAGAATGAGCTGTCTGAGAGTGCGTCGATCAGAATTGATGGAAGGGCAAATATTACGACTTTTTCAGTGACCAAGCTTCACTTGTTACCGTTTTTTCGCGGAAGGAGGGGTTTATTACTTGGCCATTAACTGACTCGTTCACAGGCCAAAGCAATTAACTTTATTTTTTAATTTTTTTAGATGTTAATGCCAGGTCTTTTGATTGATGATGCATTTTTCATGTGCATAATAAATATTGATTTTTCCGTCTTAATGGTTGTTTTGGTCTCTGAATATAGAGTAGTTTAAAAATGGTATATGATGAAACAACTGGAAGGGAATTTTGGGATAGAATTGAATAAAATGTGGGTGTTTATGAGACTGGAAAACTCTTGCAGTATTTCTTAATTTTTGTTTTTGGGAGCAGAGATAGTTCACTTAATTTTTATTGGATTTCTGTGGATTCTTATGTGCTCCTTTGTCTTCAGGTTGCCTGCACAAACTGGAAGCGAGTGCTGATGGTGGCCACAGGTAAATGGCCAGGTAATGATCCCCTGGAGATACCAGCTGACCAAGCTCACTCTTCAGGCACCTTTCAGAGGCTGAGCAACTACTCTTTACCTGAGATCGAACGAATGTTGGCTACCTATGATAAGCTGATAGTAGTGAGGCACCCTCTGGAAAGGCTGCTGTCAGCATACAGGAACAAGCTGGAGGCAAAGCAGAAGAGCTCGAAGTACTTTCAGACTCGTTTTGGCAAAAAAATCATTAAGGTACATTTTTTGGATAACGTCCAAATATTTTACAATATTGTTATTTCGTATTTCAATTTGTATTTTATCCATTTTCTATTCTATATTAAACAGAGAAATTCTTTTTAAAGAGGTACAGGAAGAACGCAACCGAGGAGTCTCTAAAAAATGGCGACGACGTGACTTTTCGAGAGTTCGTCGAATTTGTGACTGACACTTCTTCAAACGAGACCCGAAACGAACACTGGAATCCCATATCAGAGCTGTGCCAGCCATGCTTAGTCAATTACAACCTCGTCAGCAAGTACGAGAGCCTGGTGGAGGACGCGACAGAGGTGTTGGAACGAATGGGCGTCGAATTCGTCAAGTAGGTACTCCCATAAAAAAACCTATTAATCTAAGACAGACTATTAATATCGTTTTTCTTTCAGTTTTCCAGCCAAGCCACCCAGCAGAGAGCCAACAGCGAAGAAGCTGGAGAAATATTATTCCACACTGACATACAAGCAGCTGAGGAAGTTAGCCAACTTGTACAAACTAGACTTAAGGCTGTTTGACTACTCGCTGGAGGACGTGTTGGGTTTCTCCTTAGCATGATTTTCCTTTCATTAAATTCCTCAGAAAAATACGCTTCGATCTGCAAACAGCGGAGTCTCTGTACATAGCAAATAGAGTTAGGTTTTCCTGTGACTGCGATATTTGTCGAGAATCTTGTTTTTAAGAGATGCTTCTCTGAGTTACTTCCTGGAACCTAGAGGAGTCTAGTATAGACTAGTGGAATAAAATTAATTTCCAGCGTTCCGTGGTCAGTCATTCCATGGATTCTTTATCGTTGCTACTTTTTATTTTTAAAGCGAATCTGGTGCCAAGAATGTAGGGATATAAAAACGCCTGCATGGATCGCTTTCGATGCCAATGGAATAATTGTCTCCAGAACGTGGACTCTTTATTCTTGGCACTGATTGGACCAGTCGAGTGCCTCGTAAGTCATACTTCCTGAGACATGCCATATTTCAGTACCTATATCGTAGAAACGTGTACGAGTCCTTTAACTATCCAATAGTCCTCTACACTGTAAGTTACCAGTCTTTTTGCATCTGTAATTATAATAAAGAACTATTTTATATAGGAGCTGCAGTTCTGAGAAATAAACATTCCCTTAAAATCCTGTCATAAAAGACCAAAGTATAAACATTCTTAGAGCTTTGCTAGTCATACAAAGTACATACGTATAATAAATCACTCTTGATAATCATCACCATTTTCACACAATCTTGGCTCCGTTCCACTCGTCCATCGAGAAGTTTATATACCATAGAGTACTAATCTTGCGAAACTTCTTCTTTGTCTTCAACTTCAACAAAGTATGGGACTATAAATACTCGCCTGTACAGGCATTGAAGTCACGTGTCCCTTGACAAATGACGTAACGCCTTTAAGCACTGTCCATCGAGATGGTTCGGTTCACACGTTAAAATTAGACGCAGGCCTGGAAATGATGGACGACGATAGCGCGTATTAGTTAAAGAGGAGCAGACTACGGCTTAATCGAACGTAAAAGCTCAGCGAGTGGCGAGGACGAAAATAGGCCTGGCCATCAATCACGTCGAAGGACTTCGAGTGTGTTATTCGGGGTAACGATTTACATCCCACGTTTATCGGTTTATACTTCCAATTTTAGCGAACCACTGACGCGTCCTTGAAGGTGCGCCCTCGATTTCGTGGAATTCCCTCACGTGTGAAATATCGTGGCGTTGCACGTGAGGACGCGTGCGTCGGCGTCGGAAGCGTCGAGCGAAAATAAAAGTTGGGCGCCTGTTGTGCCTCGTTAGAATTAAATTAACGCTAATGATGGCGCCTGGCTGACTTGTGCTTCATCGACCATGACACTTATGAATATACAATATAAGCTGCGTGATTATAGTAATTATCAGACTTTCGTTCTGAAATTTTTAAGTCAGACACAAACTGTGCTTCCTACTGGAAGCTTACCAAGGGTCGATGAACTCTGTTTTAAAGTGTTGTCATTCGAGTGACCTTGAACCAGCGTTTTGTCGAAGATCGAGAATCGATACGCAGCTTTTTCCACCGAAGCTGTATCGGATATTCACGATGCTTAATATAACTCGAGGTGGCGGAATTCGTCGGTTTCGCACCAGTGGATGGTGGTGGGACCTGGGCTACCAATCCTGGAGCAGAAGTTACAAGGGAAGGTGCAACGTGGTCGAGACTGGTGGGGACTCGACACGGTTCCTGGAGGAATTTCGGGATTCTTCGAGTCCTGCGTCGAGAAGGCTAGTCGACGGTTGAACGCAAAGTGGCTCGGTGCTTATTTACCCCTGACTCTAGCTTCTGTGGATTACAGTGATAAGCTAGCTTTAGAACGACAGTCTTCGAATCTGAGAAGAAATTGATTTGACAATTGTTGCTGGCTGCTTGACCAGTCGATCCAAAACATAAAATACAAAAATCAGTATTAATAGGGCTCGTGAGTAAAGACAATCTTAAGATGACACTTTTTTGTAGAATGTGGATATTAAAAAGTTGAAATTTTCTTGGTCCCTCTAGTGCAGTGAATTTTCCCTGAAGCCTAAAAAATGCCACAGCCAGCCCACGAGACGAAGAACATCCTGACCACGTACTTCATCCTGATCCTTCTACTGATTTGCCTTTGGCTGCTTTACTCGGGACTTTTTTAGCCACAGGATACATTCCTCAGCATGGTAAGTTTGTTTTCTCTGTCAGATAACAATGGCTACTTCAGAGTTTGCTTCTTATTGTAGTCATCGTTGAAGTCTCCGAGACAAAAGCGACTTCTCGTTCGCACGACAGATCTTCATTATCTTTTCTATTATACAGTCTGCTTCCTGTGTCGGTTTCAGGAGTGAAGTAACCACGAAGGGAACACATCGATAGAACAGACATCCTCTCGATCCATCGCTCAGGATACACGCCAGTTTCTTCATCCGATTAATTGTTACTCTCTCCCACAATTTTGTACGAAAGCTCCAAAATGAACGAAACAAGTGTACCCTGTAGAAATTTCTTGTTATTGTCTTTCCACCTGGTTCACATCTCATGCATTTACTTTTCCATGATAGCTAGAGACGAAGTAGCTTTATTCCTAAATGAAGTCTGATTCGAGACGAAGGCGAGGAAAATGGTCAAAGAGACATTTATAAAGATCTCTTATACCTCATTATCATGTATAGAAGATATCATTATAAAGAAAAATTATAATGGCTTGTGCCTCTCTGTCAACTTCAGAATTCCTCTGTGGCGTCTGTCAGGCGAGTAGTGAAGCAGAAAGACCTCATTCGAGGGCGAGAAAAGAAAAATGGACACTCGATGTTCGAAGATAGAAAACATTTCGGTACACGGTGCGATGGGCGCTAACACGTGGGCGTTTAGTCGAAAATAGCTTCTCGAGGTGCTTCCAGCTCTTTTCCACAACGATGTACAGGGTACAGGCGGTGCAGATGAACTAAATCGGTATTTTCGATAGCCACTTCCGAAAATAGACGTTATATGTACGAGCATCTCTATCCTAGCGTGTACAGCCCTCGTCTGAGCAAAACCGAAGTTTTTCCCTGGTGGTTGCGTAAGCAGCTGGCGTTTATCGTGGATCGAGTTACCGATTTATTCGATTCGCGAAAGTTTCGAACATTTTTACTTTATAAATAGAACTCGTGGGGAACGTTCAACGTCTGTTCTAGATGTATCGTCATTCTTTTCCTCTTTTTGGAACCTGTTCGCAATAAAGATCGCTTGTTTCGTCCCTCCCACGCTTTGTCTTGTAGCTTCATGTTAAAACATCGAGCATTTAATTATCGAGGCACAGTAAAGTTTCTTTTACAACTGTGCTACATGAAGGAGGACTTCCTGCATCAACGTGGGCGACCTACGCGTCAAAGACACGTGACGATTAAGCGACTCTGTCACCGACTGCTTTACGATTTGCATCGAAAAGCTTTTTGCTGTACGACACTCACAGAGGGAACTTCAAAGCAAAACTCGCTGTAGTAAATGTTTTTACGAGCAGAGGTGTAAACGTCACGGTGGCGTTCCAGTGAGCGCTCGAAATAGATCTAATTGCTCCAGATTCTCGCTGCTCTGTGTACGTGGGGGCTTGTTACACAATAGACTGTCCGAAATTGAGTGAATTATGGCCGCAGAAAAATCAATTGACCTGTATTTTCTTGCGTGAGGGGAAAATGGTTAGGAAAACTCGGTGGAGGAGAGAAGGAGACGTTTAATAGCTAAGAAAATGTTCACATAAACTTCTTGGTGATTAGTAGAAAGCTGGACGAGGGTTTATAAAATTGTCGTGGCGTGTTGTTTTCGGTTTGGGTGGAGATTCGATTTTTCGACTCTGGAAAACCGCGCGACACATCAAGCTGATGAAGTAGAGGATCTCCACGACGCTCAGGAAGCTGCAGCCGAGGAAGAGGCTGAATATTCCTCCTATGGATGCTGAAAAATAAAGAAAGGGTGATAGATATTTATCTAATTGAACTTGTAGATTTTTAAAAAAGGATATTTGTTCAATTTACCTAGTAGATAGAACTCGTCAGCTGCTGGTATTGTCTCAATGACTTGGTAGACCTGAGAGCTCATGTAGAGCCGCAGAACAGCGTGATCGGTAGTTACGTTTGAGCTGGGAAATTGAAAGTAAATTCAAGATTTACTAAACTCAATTGCAATTCGACTGTCTAATATATTTACAAGTTTTAATTTTAGTTTTGCAATTCTAAAAAGAATTTCTAAAATTCTAAAGACAAACTCACTAGCTCGCTGCCAAGTGAGTCTTCCTCAAATTGATGGAGTTCAGAGAGCCCTCGTAAACAAGTTCCTCGCAAGGTGCACGACAAGAGCAAGTAAAATTCTCGAACTGGATGTCTCGAACAATGCCTATCATTTTCGAGTGTTTCTGGATACAGACTAGACCATTTATGTTGCAACGCTAAAATTGTATAATATTGATAATCATTTAAAAATCTGAATGAGCAGACACAGGAGGACACTCAACCTACTTTGACGGGATAGAAATCAGTTAAGTAATCGTAGATAAATGGTAAACATCCACAGAAGTAGAGCATGCTTTTGATTCTACAATTCGCGTAGCAATTTGAATATCGATAAACGGGGAAGTAATCTAGAATATTTTTGTTATTTGGGATGCACACGGGAACTACTTCGTTATTTTTGTTGCGGTGATACAAGCCTGCTGGTTTCTTGATCATCTCTGGCCTTACAGTGATCTGTGGATAATTAAAAGTAGATAATATAAGTACTTGATGTGAATTGCAGTAATTATTGATTTAAAAGTATATTTAACGTGTCACCTGTAATTCTCGACCCTTTTGCAAAATATAGGAATTGGTGTTGAGTCCTGGATAGTCTACGCTGTGATGAAGGAGTAACTGTTCAAGAAATGAATGAAGAAATGAATACAAATTTTCTGTTTTCTCTAATCTTGAGAATTATTCAATTCTCTAATTATTGAATTTTCGAGTGACCCTTTCATCATATAAAAATTACATTAATATTAATACTGTTAATAGCTGAATTTTTTATTTTTCACTGAGTTTACCAGGAATCTAGATACCAAATATTGCTTGCAGTCTCATAATTATTTCGTACCACCATCCCATCGTTGTTGGACACAGCTTTACTGATTTCATCAGAATCGTCCTCAACGGTGAGAACATCCTTCTTGATAAGAAGTTTCAGGCCACTTCTGCGACCGAAGTCAACGGAAGTCAAGGGTTCTGGTGTTGGTTGCTTTCTGAGCCAGTAGAAAACCAATAAAGAATCAGTAAAATTTCTATAACGTCTTAATAAATCATCTGTTATTAATATACTCGCTTTTCTCGACCAACAAGTTCCTCTAGAAGATAATTGAAGGAGCAGCAGAGTCCATAGGAAGTGTAAGATAACTTTATTGACTCGTCACAATCAATATGTTCGCTGTTCCACCAGCAACTTTCAACAATATCGTCACAGGGTTTCAAAATCTTTAAAAAGTTTGTCAGAGACCATTTATTCGCCTGCAGGATCGATTCCAGAGTGTAGATCATGTCGTATGTATTCGATAAATAGGGGAGTGTTATGTAGTGACCATATCTGAATTAAATTTTTTTATCAATTTTTAAAAATTCAAGCTTCTGAAAATAACTTTGCTTTAAATACACACTTTAAGATATTCATTGCAAGGTCCTGGCTCACATTATCTGGTAAATTCATTCCCTCAAAAATCGCCAAACGTCTGTGAAGAGGGATTGGTGTCGATGGACAAATGGTGATAGCTGGAAAGGGAGCCTTGAAAATGGGATGGTAAAACGATTTGATGTAGGTGTTAGTGGGATTGTCACTGTAGCGATTCAGGAACTGCATCACCATTAGACTTAAACCTAAAATATTATTAGAATTAACTTCACGTATTTTTACATCCTCGTGCATCCAAAAAAATGCGCACAGACGAATCCAGTAAGAATGGTGCAAGCCCAGAAGATTTTCCCACAGAATCCAACTTTGATGTCAATTTTTCCAAAATACTGCAGTCCATGCACTGACGTGCTTTCGAAAAAGTCGTTCAGAACGTCTTGAACAGTGGGTACCTTTTCCTTTTTCTTTGGAGAATCTACCAGGTCTGGAATAACTTTCGCATTGACGACTTGAATCGTTTTGCCGATTGATCGCTTCTGAATTTTAGTGCTACTGTCATTGAAGTACAAGAATTCTTGATTTCTGGTGCTGAAGTGCTTGGACATCGTTGGGAATCACTTACAAGAACTTTAAGTAAATGTAGACCGTTTCAAATTTGTTCCAGAAGTCGTACTGATTGTTCTGTACGCAGAATGCTGCGTTTTATCGAAGTTGGATAGCCTCGCGTGTCTAGGACTAGCTTCAATTATTTATTCTCCCATTTAAAATTAATCGTGGAGGCGTAGCTGACACGTACGCAGATTCCATCTCGATTAATGATACGAGGAGTATCGATTTTCCCATATTTAGAAGATTTATGTTACTTAAACAATAGATTTGGTCACATATACTACTCGAGGTTTAAAAAATGCACAGTTTAATTACTATCTGACTCATATCACATACAGGTTGTTACAGTATTTTACACAGATCCTCTTAGAAAAAACTTATATCACTTCTCTGTAAAAACACTTTCTATTCTTACGTACTCGCAGGAACACACAAATACCATTTCATGGCCCTTATCACTCGAAACCCTGATACGCCCTTTGACTTCACTTTCTATTTTATTTACAATCCTGTCGATGAAGCAGCGATTAACTCTCGAAAAAGTGGTGCCTGGGTCATTTGCGACAACAGACACTACTAGTCAAAGGTTAACAAAAAAAAACAGTGAAATATCTATTCTACACAACTCGTATAAATAAATAGTTCGCAACGATATACAAAAGGATAACTATTTACAAGGGGAGGGGGCGAGAACTTATACTTCATCGAGATTTATACACGTTCCAAGTAAATTCGATTCCCTAAAGGCAGATATGCAAAATGACCCATTCAGAAATCTTGAAACAGAGCCAGTTGGTCTGGTGGCAATGGAGGTTGCGAACGCCAGTCAGTTTCAGGGTAATCGTCGAAGCAGCTGGGATCACCTGGAGCCTTCACTCTTGGCTTTATTGGGGGAGTCAATGCCCTCTGGGGCACCTATTAACATAAAGAACATTAAAGCCACTCTGTAAATAAAGCTATAAAATTTTCTTTATTTATTAAGTTAATTACCAATGGCCACTCCACTAGTTTGAACCAACGATGTCTTTTAACATCCTCAGCTCCTTGCCTCATGTTCCCTAGCCTCTTCGTCCTGTCAGCTACCAGAAGCTTTTTAATCAGGTCCTTGGCAATAGGGTCCATATGCTTGGGCCACTCTATCCTCCCACTGAGAATCTTCTCATAAATCCCGAATGGGTTGTCGTCGAAGAATGGCGGAAATCCAGCCAACATTTCGTAAATTAGGACTCCAAGTGCCCACCAGTCCACTGCTTTATTGTGTCCTTTACTCTGGATTATTTCTGGCGCCAAGTATTCGGGCGTCCCGCACAAAGTCCATGTCCTACAAACAATAAATGCTTATATAACAATAAATGAAGCAATGTTCTGCTACAATGTCACAAGGAACGAGGAAAACGTTTATCGTGTGCAGTTATCGATGCATCTTCTCTATAATTAAATGGCTACGCTGTCGACGTGACATGGAGATACTATCGAGGCGTTTGTGAGAGATGATATCAAAAGTGTGCTGGAGATTCAAAGAATAAATATACTTATTTATGTGTCGCGTGGAGAGCTACTACTTTGTTGAGTGTAAATGTAAACGATAATAAAATATTAGCATGTTTGCTTCTGTTTGCAATGTCAAAGGATAGCGTGTATTCTACCTGTCTGTGAGTTTCTTGGAGAAGCCGAAGTCTGTGATCTTGAGATGGCCCTGACTATCCAAAAGGAGGTTCTCTGGTTTGAGATCCCTATAAACTATGTGTTTGCTGTGAAGATACTCCAACGCGCAGACTATTTCAGCTGCGTAGAAACAGCTGGTGGGTCCGGAGAATCTACCAGCCGCTCTCAAATAGGAGAAAAGTTCACCGCCAGCTACGAATTCTAGCAGCATGTAGACTCTTGCTTCATCTCTTCCACTCCAGAGCCTGGAAAGAGGTCAAGGTTTAGCAGAGGTGTTATTGATGTGGAGATTGAAGTTATTTTGAGAGTTTGGTAATCTGGTAAATTCCTAGTAGTACCTAGTAGTGCCTAGTAGTGCCTAGTAGTGCCTAGTAGTACCTAGTAGTTCTTGGCAGAACCCTAGTGGTTCCTGACAGAACCCTGGTAGTCCCTGGTAGCCCTCAGTAGTCCCTAGTAGTCCCCAGTAGTCCCCAGTAGTCCCTAGTAGTCCCTAGTAGTCCCTAGTAGTCCCTAGTAGTCCCTAGTAGTCCCTAGTAGTCCCTAGTAGTGCTTCATTCCTAATAATTCATATTTTCTAGCTACCTACAGGTTCTAAAAGCTCCTACTTCCTAGTAGTACCTACTTCTTAGCAGTACCTAATCCCTAGTAGTACCTAGGTATCAGTATTACCTAATTCCTAATATCACTGAGTCTTCATGTATAAATTCTAAACTGCTTCAATACCTGTACAATATTATATCACTGTACGTAAAATTAGACACAAAAAAATAGGAAGAAAACAACTCGACTGCTTTTCTTCTTAGTTACGCTTTCTTTTCAGTAATTTCTTTGGATCAACCAACAAACTAACTTTCTTAATTGTGGACACGCATTTGATACACTTCCTCGCGCCTGACAGTCTTGTTACCGTTCATAGACACCGTGGATCGCGGTCGAGAGAATTTCATAGATTCCTCACATTGAATTAAAAACAGGGGAAAGCGAACTTACATGTTCACGATGAAGGGATGCTTGACTTCTTTCAGAACCGTGATCTCGTTTCTCACGTGCTCCACTTGCTTCAACCTTATCACATCTACCATCGAGAGGATCTTCAGAGCTAGTGGACTGCCCTGGTGCCTGCAGAGGACCACTCTCCCGAAGGTACCAGTACCTGTCGATCATATTCGTTAATTAAAAGAAAAATCGGAGCAGTGTTTTGCATAGCTAACGTGTCCATTAATTATATATGTGAGGCAAGAATACAATACACCGTCGACGAAGGCAACCTTTCAATGCAAAGATAACGCCATCGAACGATCACGTTATTAACGTTATTCACGCCTCTGACATTTACGACGCGCCTGTCTTCGCGGTGCTGCATTTCAAGACCGTTTCCTTCAGTCGTGCCCCGCGTTTTGCAATTCAAATGAATCGTTCGCTCGCTAAGATTTCCGATTCACACGTTAGCCAGTCTCGTTTGCTCGAGTATCGATAGCTCTCGCGCCACGATTCGAAGTGGCGTGCAAGGGAAAACGTGGCTGCATCGTCTTATCGATCACTCAGGTGGTCGTTAATTATCAACGCTCTCTTTAGTCGCGCGACTGATCCGCGTGCTGCTCGCTCTGTTTAATATACTTTTCCCACGATACGTGTGCAGGTGACCAAAGTTGGTCTGCTCGGCGTACCGTGACCAATTAACTGGTCCTGCGCCGAAATTAACTGCTGAATTGCCTCACCCAGACTTTTTATCGAGAAACGAGACAGTACTTTGCATACGAAAGCATCGTTGCGGGAAATTGGCAACAGCCGCGGGAGTGAGGAGCGAAATCGTTCTCGGGTGTTCGAAGTGGATGCCAGAAAGGGGAACAGGTGGCAATGATAAAGGGACAGACTTTGTGTGAATGTTTATTAAGAAAATTAAGAAATTATTGAGGGAAATACTGAGAAGAAATAGAACATTTTTAATTAGATTTGTTTGTAATTAGTTAATTATTGAATTAGCAGGAGAGTCTTCCACTTTTTTTTCTCACTTTCTTTTATGCTAATACAATTCCCTCGTTAAGAGTTTCTTATTATATTCACTGTGCCATGGAATTATTTACACCAAACGAGTTTTGCTTTCACGGACTTTCATTCACAGCTTTGACAAGACAAAGTGAGTTACATGAGTTGACCTCAAAACCGTATCCCATGATACAAGTCAGTTATCAGTGAACCTTGAATTTTTAATGAGGAGGCTGTACGATTATTCATTTATCAAGCTCTAGACCAAGGATTAAATTATAGATACGAGTAATTATGCCATGACTGTTTATGTACCTATCATACCACAAAAAAAAAAGCATTTTATGACAGATATTGAGATTCACTTCTTCTACTAGTAAAGTCTACATTCCTGTTCATGGACGATTCCCACAGTAGTCAACGCGTGAATATTATTTAGTGCACATCTTTTTGGTATTTTGGAACCGAATAGCCCATTCATCTCCTAGCAGAGGCCGCTCGAATTTCGTCCACGCCAGACGTTCCCCTTAATACTCTCATTTTTCCCGTATGGACACTCGAGAGGATTTTGGTGTGCGTCCAAAACTTGTTTTACGTCTCAAGGAAGCGGTGTCTGCACATCTGTCCTGATCGATCTTCGCGCGCGCGCGCGAGCCCCACGGTCTGAATTTAATCCAAAGCGCGACCGAGGCAAATGGAACGATAAAGGATTAATGTTCCCGCGGATTTATTTACCGATCGTTTGATGTACGCGTCCCGTTGCGCAATATCGTATATTAGTGGTAATAGTCAGAAGGCAGTGTTGGATTTCACTCGATGGAAACTTCGCCTGGCCCGAATAAATCGGCGCGGGAATTTCAGGGATTTAAATGGGCGACGCTCGGTTTGTATTTCGATCGACCAATGTCAGTCATTCGAACGATTCTTTCGCAAGAACCTTCGAAAATCTCTGAACGAAACACCTGTAGTTTACTGCCACAGCCTCCCGTGGAACTCTGACTTAACGAGCAGTTAAATATACACTCGCTGGCCTCTCACTCTCCAGTGGCCCACTTCCTCGCATCGAGGGTGGTTCGCTTCTTTGATGTGCTCTCAAAGACAACGGCACCTAGCAGAATCTAAATTAAAACAGCTACTAGTCCACACTATTTTCGAGGGGCAAGCATAAATATTTAGGCCGAAATATGGTACACGCAGGAAACACAAATAGCAGCCTCTAGAGGACCTACATCCGAGTCGAAGCTATCTTGAGTCCCTAGGCGAATAGAAAGCTCAGCTAAAGTAGCTTAACACAATGAAGATCCATGACCCACAACTTCGATCAGAGGATAGATCTCTTTATTAATCAACAGCACAGGACTCGAGACATTTTTATATTTAATATCGACAGAGACTGGGATACAATCACTGGAAACACTCATATGACAGCAACAGCTTTCTTTTTCTATCTAATGGATAAGACAGTCGATATAAAATTTCTTACGATCTGTTTCCCAGCCTGTGCCACTCTTTAGAAGACTATTGTCAGCCACTGAGGACAGTCCAAGCAAAAATACCCCGCTCTCCACTGTGTTAAACTCTCCCAAGCTGAAAGCTGTGTTCTCGTTACATTCTCGCTCACCAATGGTCTTGATGATCTCCAAATCATCGACGTCATACCGCGGAGTGTCCTCCTGCGAGCCTTCCTCATCCGACGTGGTGTCCCCCGACATAGTTCGCTCGCTACTGCAGCGTCGAGTCAGGAGAAAGTTTCTGATTTATTTCACCGAGGTCTGCCGACACGTGGAAAGAAAGGAAGCCCTGGTTCAACGATCCACTCTCGCGGTATTCTTAGATCGCGAACGGGCCGAGCGACCTCATATCTGCTCTTCCTGACCCTTCCGACAAAGTCTACCTCTCGAATTAACCACAGCACAGAAGAGCGTCGGACGTCCAGGACAGAGCCGCGAACCAGGAGGCTTCGATCCGCGACAGGTGCCTGTCGCTGGCTCGTCAGAAACGTGTTCCTTCCCTCGAGTCTTCGCGAACGATGCCACCACGGTCGAGCGTCCCGGTATATTTGTCGCGCGACGCGCTGTCAACGACCCTCTTCTCCTCTGCTTCTCGCTGGGAGCGGTGAAAATGTGTGCGTCGATTTCACAAGTGTCACTTGCAGCGCGCCCGTTAGCCGCAGCGGCGCAGAAACCGCGTCTTTACTCGTTTCCTCTTCTGGGCTAATTTATGCTGGCGTTTTTTACCCGTGACGTTTGTTGATGCGAGCGCACGTGTTACGTGCCGCGGCGAGGCTGCCGTTTACGACCGGTCATCCTTGGTGGGTTCCTCGGAGAACGTGAAAGGAGCGACAGTGGATACCCTGGGCCACTTTTTGCGGGTTCAACACTCTGCACTTTGGGCCCTGCGTTCAAATGCAACGTTGATTCCACAGTATCAAAAATAAATAGAAGAAGGAACGGTGTTGGGGAAGTGTCGATTCAGATTGATAAACTACGAGGCGGAGCACAGGTACACAGAGACACCTAGTCAAGATCCACTCGATCGCTGGACTGCAGCCTCGCTCCTGATGATCCTGGTGATCGAGATGCGGGGAACCCTCGTGTCTTGTCACATGATCTCTCGGTGCGGTTCGAATGCCAAGCAGAACTAAACTGGTCACCATCGAGGGGTCTCAAAAGCCTGTCTATCCTTCTCTTGCCCCCACCCCCTCCCTGCACCCCTCCATCCCTTTTCACCAGTTTCACTCCCACCTCCTCGCCTCTCTGTCTTCCTTCGGTCGAGGGGGAACTCTCACCGGGACTCGCATCTCTCTGGCGGAGAGAGAGCCTCGGAGCAACGAGAAGGCAGAGT
This sequence comes from Calliopsis andreniformis, assembly GCF_051401765.1. NCBI lineage: Eukaryota > Metazoa > Arthropoda > Insecta > Hymenoptera > Andrenidae > Calliopsis > Calliopsis andreniformis. The sequence continues at coordinate 4,468,244 of NW_027480432.1, read as the reverse complement.
GATTTATAGGCGGCGATCGCGGAAGATCCACGGTTCGGCGCGAGATAAAAGAGGATTTAAAAATACGGGGTCGAAGGAGAGATCGTGTCGTCAGCGTGGACCCGTTATACAGGAGGATTCAGGAGGGTCGATTGAATCGATTCCAGGTGAATCAGGGGCCAGATGACGTGGCTTCGATTCTCGGGGGGACCTTGTCAGTTTCTTTTTTTACTTCGACATCGATGTTTATTTCGGGGGGCGGGGGTGTCGAGACAGAGGCGTGGGACACACGTGGTACTCTGGCTGCCAACACAGAAATAGTGATGATTCGCGGAATTCGAGGATCGTAAGCTAGCGCGGCACCAGGTCCGATACTCTGTTACGAGAATCGCGTATCGGCGATAAGTCAGCGTGTTCTCGAACAGAGGCGCGAAGTGGTCGAGATGATTGGCGAATCCGTCGAAATTCGGCTTATTTTTGACTCTGGCCACCGTCCAGCTGCATATCGCTGTCGGCGTCCAACGCCTGGCGATGGAAGACGACTCCTGTCTGCTATCACCGTCGCGTGTCGCCGGTTCCTGCAAATTTTCTGACTCTTTGTGGGGAATTGCTTTCTGCATTATTTGGCAGAGCGAAATCGGCCCTTTTTCTCTGGTCTTCTGGGAGAACTCTTGATTTTGAGAAATAGGGTTTTAGGGACAGCATGAGATTGCTAAATAAATGGCAATTTAAACACTAGACTGCATGTGAAACGAGCAAATGTGTTGCATAAACCCACCTTGAGGAAATGGAACCTAAATAAAAATTGATTTCACTCTCATGGTCTAAGTAAAAATCTACAAGAATTGAATTTATTACTTTCACTGAAATAAGTAATAAATTCAATTTTTAGAAGATTTTTTACTCAGACAATTGTCAGAAATACTTCCTATATTTCTAGAAATTTAAGATTCTCACGAATGTATAGAGATCCACAGTCGATTAATCCCACATCTTTGCATACGAACTAGTGATAAATGAAAACAACTAATTTTCATGTCCACAGAGCCCCACCCCACCAATTAAGGGTTATAATTGTTGGTGGGCCAGTCGACCTCGAGGGAGGACACGCGATACCAATTTGTACTTCCCGCTCCGAATATCGTGCAACAGCTATAAATAACGATGATGCAGGACACTTTAATATTTACGTTTCTAATAATAATAAACCGTCGCGTATGATCGAGATGCAAATAAACCAGGATCGCGATTATTAGTGGTGAAATCCCTGATTACATAATTTCTATGTTGCTAGAAGAACAATTTTCCACAAATCAGTCACGACTGGAGAAGCATTGCAATTACCAATGAGAGTGTGTTATCATGTCCAGAGGATGACGCGAGTTTTCACTCTGACGGGTCGGTCATTAGCAGCCGAAATGAAAATAATAGCTTCCGGGTGCCTATTTCATAGGCTCGTGCGCTGCCAAGATCTGACGCTCCAATTACGACTTGGTGTATTTCCTGATGCGCTATTTGTTTTGTTTATAAATTATTCTACATGATTAATAATTGTTTCGCAAACACTTTGATTAAATATCGATCGATTAGTCTCTAACTCTCTACAAATTACAATTGTTTAAGTCATCGCGTCAGCAAAGTGATTTTTATTCCTCTGCTCGAGCCTTCATATATCAACAATAAACGATTGCTTTTTTATTACAGCAAACAACCAACATCCACAGCGCTGCGCCACAGTATCTCTAATAAATTCTCCACTTTCTCAATTCCACGCTCAAGTCAATATTTATCTGTTTCATTGCGACCGTGTCAGTCAAAGATTAATGTCCCTAAGGAAATCCGCGAATGATACTAGGGGATACATAAAATCGGGGTGACGGAGGTTCTCGAAGAGGAGACACGCCAACGCAGACGACGATGCTTTTGCGATTATTTTTACATTTGGACATATGGCGTGTCTGGAGGAGCAGCGACAGCTCTCGACCACTTCGAATAATTTCGTACTGTCCTAGCATTGACACTGACGGAAGAGAGGGCGATTCGCTTCCCCTCGCCGCAGAAATATCGCTTCCCGTCCAAGGACAGTGCGTCGAGGAAGTTGCAGGTTCCAATGACGTCCATCGTTCGCCCACGACTTCTGGATGTGAATCAAGCCTTCATTTCTATGAGCTTAGAAATTGGAAACTGTGTAGACATTGATTCTGTGACGCCTGTCTGCGTCCAGAAGTCGTTTTAGTAGATTATTTTCTGCTGACGGGGAAGTCACATGAGTCATGTTTCTTAACATGCTTTCTTCAAGTTTTTAGTGGGATTCTGAGAGTCAGGCTTTTATAGGAGAGATAGTGACGAAACTGTGTGAAATCTTGGGATAAAATTCGTGAAGGACTTTTCTTACACTTGAGAATATTCATTTTTTTAGAAGATATATATATGGTGTTGAGCAATAGGTGTTAAGAATTTTAAAAAGTGATTCTACGTGTCAAAGTAAGACAGAAATGAAGAATAGTAAAATTGTGTACGAGGCTTCATTCCTGAGATATTAATTGTTAAAGGAACGCTTGAAGTGTCTGACTAGGAATATTCTACTGTCTGATTCTACTAACACTGCTGCGTCTTCGAGTCCTCGAGCTATTGCACGCTGGAAGTAGAATTCTCCTAGTCATAAGTCAGACACATTTCAGGCACACTTCAGTGTACCTTTAACAATTTTGTTTTTCTTGATCTTTGTCCTATTTTTGCTTGCAGAATCAAGATAAAATAAAAATGTTCAACACCTCTTCTGTAATCCTACTCTCACTTACAGTATTAAGAAATACTATTTCAAGTTTATCTGAAATTCTTTCTTGCTCTTTTCAAGAATTTTATGTTTTCGACTTGTGACACTTCTTTCGAAAGGCTGTGATATCATCTACTGACTGCTCCGCTATTTTTTACCACGCACACGTAAGATTCATTTTAGTCTTAGGATTTAATTTTACAGTGAAAGCCGAGAACCAGTTTCCTCGTTTCTGGTATTCTTTGCCACCAAACTCATTTATTCTCAAGCGTTGCTGGCGAACGTGTTAATCAAGGATTCTTTTGAATCGCGTTTGAATGCGTTCTGTTACGATCGATCGTCGGTGAAAGGCCGCACGAGTGACTCGTTATCTTCGGTACGTGATAAAATGTAGCCGAGCGCGTTCAACTGAGTAAAAAGGGTGAAGGATTCATCTGTCGTCCACCTTTCCCCATTGTTACCGCGGCGTTACTCACCTGCCCATAAAGATGACTTTCGTGAATCATAAAACTATCCTCACATCAGAGGCATGGGCGTACCTGTGTGTAGGTTGCACACGTACTCGGAAGCGGATAGACGCGTGCTACTCGTGAATAGTTAATTTGAATGTCTCTTACTACCGGCAGTATTGTAATTACAATGTAATTGTTGCTTGGCTACCGTAACCACTGTTAAAGGTTAAGAGTAACGGCTCACTGATATTACTAATACAACAGGAAGCAGAAATGTAGAAACACTAGTACGTATTTACTAATACTGTCAGCATTACAATTTCCATAATTGGTAGTTTAATTATAGTTAATCTCTATCTCATATCTTTATCGCTGTACTCTAACGATAATAACTTCTGATGTTAATAAAACTGTCGAAACAACTCTCTCGTATTTCCCGATCAGCGATTTTTCTAACGATGCAAACGAGTTACCAGCAGCAGCTTTACCGTTCAAATAGCGGATATTGCACGCAACAGGGGACACGAGTATCCACGCGTGCGTGTCAAGCGATGGTTCCCACAGAACCTGAAGCCACTGTACGATATTTTCGAGTTCCCGAGCGGTCCCACGGTGACTTCCGGTTTCGAGGCTCGTTCCCTTCCTGCGCCATGACAATTTTCCATCGGCCCAAACAATACCGTTACCTGCAAAAGTAATTCATAATTACGCATTTTCCCGCGCGATTCTATTCTATCGAACTGCAACAGTTATTTTTCCTTACTCACACGTCAACCGCAGGTAGCATTCAATGGCGTTATTTTCGCTGGTTTTCCCGTGCATCGTTCCTCGTTGCACAATGGTCGCCTGTAAAGCAGGCGACGGTTAGAAGGAGAGCCAGAGAGGAAAGTAACGGAGCGAAGGCATTTCGTTTCTCGACCTTGATCCTTTTACCCGTGAAATATGGGCGCAGGTGTTTACCTGGACGGAGTCAGGATGCAAGCAGGGCCTGTCTGTCGTGCGCAAGCCGACTTGAAACCGGAAGCGCCGCTTTCTGCCCTGCTGCCCACGAACAATGAGATCGAGAGATTCCTGCGAGGACGCGAGCACGATCGGCGAGGCGCTTTATCGACACGAGGATCGAAAAAGAGTCGATTTTCTGGGGCCAGAGGTCCTGGAGTCGCCTGAAACCTAGGAGTCTCTCTTCAGCGATTCCTTTTCTGTATTGAGGACTCTTCGTGTCCTATGAGAAGTCCTCTGAAACGTGTCAGAGGTAATGTAGTTCAGAGGACTTCTCACGAGGCAGGAACAGTCTTTTGTTAAATCCCTTAAACCCCTTTTATTAAGAGACAAAATTTTTCTTTCTAGAAATATAAATTCTGTATTTTAGTTCTGAATGGAAGCCTCAACTTCTGTTTTTTTTTTTTTTTTTTGAAATGTGACATGTGACAGTCACAGATATTTTTAGTTAAACGATCCACGATAAAACAGCGTGACAGTTGTCCCGACTTACCAGCATGTGCGATGGCGTGGAAAAAAGGGAGTATCGCCAGCTTACGGGGGAGATATCACACGTTTCAGGGTAATCCACCTGCATGGCGATAAGCAACCCCAAGTAGAACTAGGAAAATCGATGAGGACGTCTTGGTTGATGGAAAACATCGCCATGGTGTCTGTTGTGGTAGTAATTTTAGTTATGAGGTGGAACGGTGTTACCCTCATGATCCCATGCATACATTTAAATGAAAGAACAGGTCGTTGCGTGGTTGCTTTCGGTGGGCACGATACATTGACACCGCCATTTCCGGTCGTTTATGCTCGACCCTTGCGATCGATACGACGCCAAGACAATCGAGAAAATCTTTTCACGGCCACTGTCGTCACGTGGTCCGAGCACGGGCAGCAACAGGTGTGATGCAACAGGTAATCAAACGTTGGTATTATGATTCGTTGGTTCTTGGACAGGCATGTTGTAGCTCGACTATCGACCGCTTTAGATTCATTTGCTAGGACACTTAACGTTCTAGCGCGAAGAATTCTCAATGACTTTTGTGAACCATAAACCAGTCGAATGGGTCTATAAAAAAGAATTTATTATACATATAAAAAAAGCAAATCCCCAGCGTACAAATTGAACGCAGAATCAACAGAATGAAATGCAATTTCCTTGAATCCTTTAACTCGCTCAAAAACCTGCTGCATCGACTGGTTCAATGGAAACAGGCATTCACCCAATCGTTAACAGCTCCCCCAGGGAGACCCAATTCAGGAACTAAATAAGACACAATTATCCACGTTACCTCAACATCTTATTAAACCCCCCGTTAATGGGATGACAAGCTAAACAGGCTCGGAATGGATTCCTCAAACGTCCCCCGTGCTTTCCTCAGCGGCAATGAAAGGAAGAATGCACTTACTTGGTCACCGCGCGACAGGTGTTGCAGAGCCGCGTCGCGAATCGATCCTGTCGCAGCCTTTTTCCCTCGGACACCTTGCTTCTTTTGCCAACGCGCGAGCTGCGCTTCCGGTCCCTGCCCCTCGACCTCTCTCCTCCCCTTTCTGGACAGACATTTCGCTGGACAAATGCGCCTCTGACCGCGTCCCTCATCCACGGATGCTTGGAAGGTCGTTCGGGCTGTTGCCAGGCCGAGGACTACGCCACGTGCACGAGATCTCGCCACCGTGGCTCGCGAGAAACGAACCATGAACATAAACGTTATCGCTAAAAAGTTAGTTGGTTTTTGCTCGGTCGTTAAGCGTTTCGCTACACCGACCGATGCTGATTCACGATTCAGCCAGTTCGCGGTTCTTACTCGCTATCGAAGAATGTGGAATGTGGCGATTTTAACGATCACTAGGTTCTGGAGGTAATTCGGTTCGTCTGTGTTTCCTGGTTCCAGAAATGTGGACTCAGCGTTGCCGGATACTGGGACAGAATGTCTTCCAGTGATGTCATAGGGCAGAAGAGTGGGGTATTGCAGGAAACGTCATCATCATGTCACTAAAGGAGTCTAAATTATTTGGACTCTACAGAGCATATTAGCTTATAGAGTGTAGACATTCTAAGCATTGATTTAATACAATAAGAAAATATGGTGTGGTACCTCCACTCTTCTATTTTATGACATGATTGGAAGATATTTTGTCCCAGCATCTGGCATCCCTGTGTGGACTATACTTCCGGGTCCCGGGAGCTGTAATCTTGAATAAGAGAGTTGAGGAATTATTGAGATCAGATTAATGGAGGTGTAAAGTGGCAAGTGGAAATGGAAGTCTGACTATGAGTGCAGATACTTTATGTACCTAGGTCTGGGTCTCAATAATGTCCCTACCTCTTATTACATACCTATGTAAATTTACCTTCTACTCTATCGTTTTTCCAGACTCTCTAGAAGTGTGAAGATTAACCATGATATACGTACTTGCCTTTACCTATCTTCTTCTTAGAACTTTTCTGCATAGTATTTACATACAGAGCAGGAGTTTTCAGTCTTTTATACTATCTCTACTTCCTATTTTTTCTCTCAATATATATTAGAATTCCTAGAGGTCCATATATTAACCCCTTGAGAAACTCTGATATAGACCATAAGATTTTTCTTGATTATTATAGTACCTTGCACTCATGACACTAAATTAAGCTACTACCCGAGTCAACCCCAGAAAGATGTCCTTCTCCTAACAATAAATCCTCCACTGTCCCAGGAGCTCGTAACGAGGGAACATTAGTTCTCCAAAGTGGAACAGCGTGCACCAGACCCCAGCAAGTGAAACACAAATTGTTTGGCAAGCGATGACAGTGGGCCAGGGGCCCTCTCGAGCCAGTTGCGTGGCCGGACGCTGTGTATGACACGGGAGCTCCACGGGCCCGTTTCTGAAATCCCCCGTGAATTCTTCCAGTGCCATTTACAGAATCCAAGCCTGGACGCTCCCTCGGCGACTGTGGAGAATCGTATCCTTTGTCCAATGCCGCGACCAGGCAGACAGCCGAAGGTCAACGACCGGTTCGATTATGCAATTTCATCCCCACCGTTTGATTCGCGAAGCGTGTCGAGCTATAACTTAGCGAGTCGGTAAAATCCGCGCCACTTTGCGGGCCATCGGGGCCCGAGTATGCAAGAACTCGACGAAAAGAAGCAGATTCCAGGGTGATAATTCATGACTCGGCTCCGTCCACTTCTTTCCCCTTTCTTGCTCTTCCGTCACGGAACGACGATCCTTCCCGGAAGCCAATGTCCGCTGGATCTACCGCCACGATTCGTTCTCCGATCGTTCTCCACGCTCGTTCTCCGATTCCAACGATTTCCCACCTTTCTCTCCCGCGCCCACGAATTTTTCAATCCCCCATTCTGAAAGAATCCCCCATACTAGAGTCTTTGTATTTCCCTCCGTCAATTTTCGATCCTCTTCCCGTTACGTCTCCCAGATTTCTTCTCTCTCTGTAAAATAAATCACGATTTCCCACGGTCACACTTCGTCAGGCCCATCCCAGCAGTGCACTGTCACCGCCTTTAAGAGATCGATGGTGAATGGCGGAGGGACTCACGAAAAAACCTGCCTCGAGAGGCTTCTATCGAACTGCCTTCTTTTTTTTTCTGCCACCAATTGAATCGTTCTCGTCAGCCAGTTAATTTACAAGCATTAATTCAATCAGAGCGCGGCCTGGAGTGATTTATTATAAAGATGGCGGGGCCTGGTATGCGAGGGAACCCGGGCGTCCGCGTTTTCCCGTCTGGTTCTCACGATTCGAATCTTCTCAGTGCGCTGTTCGTACCTGCGATTCTTCAGCGACTATCTAAGCGTCTCCGCGGGTTCTCAAGCCGCTCTTCCGGTCATGCTATCATTCCGGTTCTCACGCCGCGTTTCGAATCCATCGAGACAGAGTCGTGGCATGGAAATAACAGTCTTTCGACAGCGTCCAAGGGACTAGGCGAGGCGAGTAATTACATTGGGAGAGAATCGACGGGATCGAGAGGTATTCGAGCTTCTGGTTACAGAGAACAGAAAGAAACTGAGGTAGTTTATTTTTATTGGAGACGTCCTATCATCTTGGAAACGGGAAACGGCGTGAAATGTGTAGCGGTCTGTTGCTTTATCGATCATTTCCACTGTGCAGTGGTTTTTTCTGCTTTTTACGAGGCACATTGGCGAGCTGGAGCGCGTAGCGGAACGTTTTGGATGGAAAAAGGTTTACTGTTGTTGCTGTGGGCTTTTCAGTGATATTTCTTCCGTGGGGGTTTGAATATTATTAAAATATTGAAGGCATGAGAGAGGCATATCTAAGAGGGATTAGTTGAGATTGCGTTTCTACTTAAATTTCATTTTGGTGGCTAATGAATACACTTCAGAGTAATGGGTTCAATGCTCTATTCAGAGTTACTTCGTTCTGGATGAGTAATTTGTAGGAGGACCTCCCCAAGCAGGAATTTTGTCTGTGATAGATATCACAGTGAATGATATCTCTCCAAATGAATGAGATTCTACTTAGATAAAATTTTTGGAGTATTTTATCTGTACCTGACAATTCATCGATATTTTCCTCTTACTTCAAGGGCCCCGACCATAGTTACATTCATTACACGATAGCAGAAGCCTGTACGATCGTACCCGAGACAAAAAGCGAAGTATCTTGGCCACCGACGTTTATAACGAAGATTAGCTCCCGTGACTGAAAGCAAATAAGGAAAAGCCGTAATAAATACGTGTTCGAAACTGGTTATAGAAGTCGTATAGAAAACCGCTGGTTTCACTTGGTGCCCCATCCACCGAGTCGTTCCCAAGAGAATCGAGGCTCTCCGTTCGCGTTTCGCTAGCCGAGATTTTTCAAAACTCTCGACAACTCTTCAGGCTCGTAATTCATCGCTTAACCCAGTATTCCAGATCCTCGGGGGGGTCATAGAGCACCCAGCGATCGCGGGATCTGTTCGAGAAAACATTTGCATCAATTTCACGAGCGACAGGAATCGTTGGCGGAGGCAAATTGGAAAATTGGAATGTTCAGGGCGATTGGAGCGAGTGGTTAAATGGGTTAAGCATCGATCACGAACTCCCCTCTCGGGGCCCCCGCTACTCTAGCGATTTGCCGCACGTTCCAGCACGTTTCCCGATAGACGGCTCGGATCGAATCGATGGCACGTGATCGAGAAGAAAAACCGGGGACGTCGATCGCGTCGGTAATAACTCTGAATATGCAGGCGAAGCGTTAGCCTGCATTTTCCATGGCCCCTCACGCTCCACTCGTTCCATTACGCTTCTGGTCGGCTCTTTACTGACCTTCGTCAAGCTGCCGCGATTCCTCGACGTTGTTATTCGTCTCTGTTGCGCAACGAGCATGCACGGAACTTTGATTAAATAATTCTTAATGATATTCGAAATCTGGTAAAAAGAATGCAGAGAGAGAAAGATAGATTGCTGCAGGGCATTGACATATCAACTGATGCTTTTTTGGTATTAGAATGTGGAGAGAATTTGGTGGCAACCAATGGTGACGAGAATAAAAATGAATATGTCATTTAGAATAGAGATTACAAGAAACATACGACACAAGAGTTCTCATAATTATCAGTGAGTCACTGTAACGTGATCCTAGCTAATATTGCTGAGTGAGGAAGTCAATTAAAAATAAACTTCATTTGTCATATACACTGTGACTAATTTGTTGAAAATTCTGTACCCTATTTACTAATTCTCTTCTGCTTTTTACACCTAGAAATTTCAAACCAAAGAGACTAACTCGCAATAGAGGCAGTATATAGTGAGTTGAGCAAGGTCTGGGACTTTAACCCAACAAAAATACTGTCAAATCTCTCTGGACACCTGAACCATGTCAACACCCCCGCAGATTTCACGACCACGCTTTCCCCAGCTCCTATCCTCTTACCTTCGATCCCTAACCATTTCCAATTACCATGACAGCAGGAAACGAGTTTTACGATCGGACACTAGATGAATCATAGCATTTTTCCAAAGACTAGGTTTATAGCTCTGCTACGCTTGCACCAGGCTCTCTTTCCGGTATCTTATCGAGCACTATCGATCCGCCGACAGGTTGTGAAAGAAACTGCGCTGGATTCTGACGAAAAAGCCGTGGCGCTTTTCGGTGCGCCAACAAAAGGATTTCACGGTAACCGATATCTGGGCCGAGGAAATGAGGCAATCGAAGAAAAGGGCGATCGAGGCGGGAGGAGGGGGTAGAGAGAAGGGAGTCAGGCAGAAAACAATAAAATACCAAAGGAGCCTCGAGCAACTGGATACCTCGCGCCTCGCCACTTTCGAAACCATATTAAATCATGACATAGATTCGCTCACGGGGATCGCAGAGGTTCGCGTTACGCGGGTGAATTCCTGCGAAGTGATAAATCGATAGATCCGTGCTCTCCGCGCATTCCGGGATACGGGGCACGCGTGAAAGCTAACGCGCGATGGTATGCAAATAACCGGTTACTATCGATTTCTTCATTAGCCAAGGTTCGACGACGGGCCTCCTTCGTCCTCTGCTGTATCGCCACGGGAAGGTTGAGGACCCTTCCGCGATAATGGCCGCGATCGGCCTGCACTTCTCGGGATCGCGAAATCGCTCGAGACTTTCGAAACGTCTCGTTCAGAGCGCGACGACGGCCTCGTTGCGCAATCTTACAGCGGGCGGCGGTGTTTTTTCGCGGCGAGGTCGGAGTCGGGGAATAACGGTGACCGTAGCGAGGACAGTGACCCGATGAAAATCTTAGGTACACAGGAAAGAGAAACCGAGAACCGTGCCCCGAACCAAATAGATTTCACCCGGTCGACGCTGACGATAAAATCCTAGCCACATTGTGCCTGGCTAGCGGGAGCAACTGGAAAATATGGGTAGAAGAAACTGTGGACGAGCTGGGGTACTGGGTCTCTAAACTCTGAGGGACTCGAATATCGAAGGGATTTTAGTTGAGCAGAGTCGATGGATCTCTGAGGTGCGACGTCTGAGTGACATTTTTGCTACCACTTAACATTTTGAGCCCCAGATGTAGGTATCAGGAAGAATAAAGCCTGTGAATCATGGAATGGAGTAAAGATCATGAGGTCTTGTTTGATAACGCGGACAGGTCTCTAGGTAAAAGATCTCTGAGACCCTAATACATACAATGGGCAATTTAAATACCTTTGAGACTCCACTAGGCTACGATGGTACTCAAAGTGTTAAAGATATAGCAAGACAAATTGCGTCGAGAACTAGAACCCAGAGCCTAGATTCCAGCAAATGGCATTCCAGATTCTAGGTCCTAGGTTCTAGATTCTACAGGAAGAAATAATCTCTCAGTGATACTTGCGGAAAGTCGAGTCCAGGTCCGAGGAAGATCGCTCGCCATTGGTCCCTCTTCCCTCACTGTCGGTAATACCTTCTCTCGTCGTGTTCCATCAACATTTCACTTGTTGCTCCGTTCCAGCGTCCACAATGAAGTCCCTCCTCTCCGCGAGCCAGTCGCCAGTCGGGCCCGCGGATTTTTTTTCTGGCTCCGAGTCACCACGAGGTATCGTTTCGTCCCGATGAAAACGTCACGCGAGTACGAGGCAAAAGGGAGATCGCCGAGGGAGAAGAAGGGACCGTGGAAGGAGGAAGACGCGGCGGTTACGGTGCAAAGGGAAGAAGGACGCAGGGGCCGAGCGGAGGCTTTTAAAGTCGTAGGAGCGCAGCCGGGGAGGACTCCGCGAACCGGTTGCTCCAAGTGACGTGAGTGAACTGAGGCTGCAGGCTGGCAGGTAACGCCAGGTAAACTCCAGCCGACCTGCGGTACACACGCAGGAGAAGGAAGGCGGCTGGTCGACCGGCTGGGTGGCTACGCCGAGAGCCAGCCAGCCGTAGAGACAGAGTCAGCTCAGTCAGTCGACCTGGGGAGTCAGCCTGCGGCCCCTGCGGCCGCAGGAACCAGAGCCACAGGTGAGGAACGCGGGGGAGGGGTGTGGAACGATCTCGGGAGGGATAGACACGAAGGGAGCGAGCAGGGGCGAGAGGGGAGGGGACCGAGGAGGGGAGAGTCAAGGTGGGAGAGACAAGAGGAGAGACCTGCCGGTGTTTGTGTGTGACTCAGCTCGGGAATGGACGAGCACACAGCGAAGCCCACCTGTCCATGTGCCAGGCATACACACGCAGACCTGTACAGAGTGATCGAGAAATAAGGGCCCGATGGTTTTCCAGCGAGCATGATCGGCGCCGATGTTGGGGCACGTGGCACAGCGGGCCCTGAGCTGTGTTTTTGGCTCTCAGCTTCCTGTTCCTCTGCGCACTCTGCGGGCATAGAGGGGAGAGTTTTAGTTAGAGGAATGAGGATGGATCCTCCAGCAAACGGTGGATCCAGGCTCGTCTTTCTTTAATTGCAACAGGATTTCTGCTTCGGTATTAATATCGCGGACAATTAACGCGGCACCGACGATTTCACGTGCACCGAAGCATACTTACCGCTCCAGCGAGTCGGCGCGGCCCGTGGGAATGCGTTTCCACGGTTTATTTAATAACGTTCAACCCCGAGTCGGTTTATGCCGCCAATAAAATGTCGATCGCGTGATTCAGGCCCGGGCAGTTAAACTATGTACAGGCCTCGCCTTGGCGAGTCGTTTCGAAGCGGTTCTTGGGTCTCCTCGGGATCGGTAGCACTCGTTCCGTGGGAGGCTGTGATAACGAATCTCACGATCGAGTTGGAAGGGCTTGGCGAGCAATCGTGGAAGAGCCACCCAGTATATCGGAGGCTAGGCTATACCTGGATCCAGCAGAGCGTGACTTTTCACGTGTAGTCGTGGCTGGAGTGGGGCATGATCGTACCCAGCTCGTAGAGTAAGATAGACTTTGATAGAATTTACACGGTGGCTTCGAACAAGCCAAGAACCTCTGCGAACCGAAGCGCGCGATGGACATGGATTACGACAGGCAATTCTTCAGACGTTTTTTCCCCCCTTGTGTCCTTCTGGACAGCCCATTTGGCCCCATTTGTCCTCCCGCGGTCATGGCTGTCGTTCCTCCCTTGCTTCTGCCTATCATCTTAGAAAGGTCAGGCACTGCGAAAGGAGCACATCCTTTCTTCGATTCGCGCGAGAATTCACTCGCGCGTTTCACCAAATTACCTGCTGCAATTATCCCTGTAATTACTCGATGCCAGATCGTTCCGCGCTGGAATGATAAATGCGTCTGGCTATTAACGAATAAGTTACGCTGTTTAGCGAACTTGTCCCCGTGATTAATCTTTTCTGTAATTAATCTTCGCGTCAACTGGTGGCTCTTTTTCGGATTGAGACGTTCTGGGATTCAGGTGATCCTCTTCGAAGATTCTAGGAGTTTATTTTCTGGTCTTTTTTTTCCCTCAGCGTTTCCTTATTTCGCGGCACCGCTTTGCTTCCCCCGTAGATTACCATGACCATCGCAGCGCAACTGGTCTATGCGCATGGAGAAATGCAGCTGATGCGCACGGCTGAATCCCGAGGTCAGCGACTCGTCGACGGAGTTAGTGGAGCGCTTAGGCTCGCTCCAGGGATTTTATGAATTGGTGCATGGTGCAGGCAGAGGTGCAAGGAGGAAGAATCGAGGAAGAAGCGGTAGAACGGCGGGGAATTAGCCGAAGAATCTTTCCTCTATCTTCAGCTAAAAGCCACCAGGAGGAATCCAATAATATCATCGCATAAACTAAGGAAGTTATGAAAAGAAGGATCGAAGTAAGCCTGATAAGGCTCACGGCTGAGGCAGGGTTCGATAACTCGACGACTTGTCAATCCTCGGCTCGGCGAAATGGGTCCACGTTGGCAGTAAGTGCGTTTCATAAGGAAGGAATAATTCGAAGTTTTTTTTTTATTTAACTGAGTGTGCACGGTCGACGATGCGCGCATTTCTGTTTCCAACACGATAAGAGCTGGCCCACGTGGTCGACCATTTTCTCCTCGTTTCGCGTTTTCACCTTGCTCGTCTCGTTGGAAGCAACTTGTACCGTCACGATTGTCCTCCGCGTTCTACTCTTCGTGCTCCTTCCCTCCGTCCTCTTCGCGGTGTTCCGCTCGCGAGCTGCGGAGTACGCAGGTGCATTAACCGGACATTCAGCACCGTAACGCTGGCCTTAGAGACGAGAAGATGGAAGAGGGACAGAGAGAGAAGCTGAGGAGGCGCAGAGGGATGGAAGTAGGAGAGGGGCATCTGAAGCACTAGAGTTCGCTAGAGCAGATGGTTGGGATTCGAATTCCTTCGTTCTGAAACGCGAGGCTCGAGCCTAGACCCGACCGCGGATCTTTGGATAATGAAGTTTATTCGTGGAATTCTTCGGATTTTGACTTTGGAAAACTGGGAGGGTTATCGAATTGGAGTGGCTGGAAGAGGAAATGGATGGACTCTGAAGATGATCTAATCCTTGAAACCTGACACATCACTTTTTACTGAGATATTTACATACCTTCACAGGTGTACCTAGATGAGATCTATTACTCTATAAAAGATGATACCTGAATGTTAAACAGTTTAAGAAAAAAAGAAGGTGGCCATTCATGCCAAGTGGGTTTACCTATTGGTCTACTTAATTTTCAATTACTCTACTGAAAACTAAAAAAATGGCATATCAGGCTTTGCCATCTAACCACTGAAATAATAGATACAAAAATTAGACTTATCTCTCCTGATACTTCACCGACAGTTTTCGTCATTATCTCCCCCTCCTCAAAGTATGACTCCCAATGTACAATTCTCTCCGCCACTAGACCAAGAACGAATCACAAAAAGCCCACAGCCAAGTAAACAAGCCCACGTCACAAAGTTCTGCGCCTATCGCAGCTGCGTAGGTGATTCACGCGTAACTCTATATCCCGCGATTAAGCTTGGGTCGAAACCGCGAGCACGGTGACGTCAAACCGCGACGCGTTACTGTTCTGACAATGACCCAAGGCCGTCAATGCACGTCGACAGTGGTTTATGGAAACATCGAAAACGAATGGAACAACAAGCTCGAAACGTATTAGACCGAGGAGAGTTTGGAGCTGCCCCAAAACGGCACCTTCGCCAGACGGAGGAGCGTCAAGAAAGTTTGGCCACGCGCCAAAGTCGAGGGAAAAAGCAAGCTGCCCCGTGTTTTCGGACAGGTGCTCCTGGGACGGTCCTCGGGATCGATCCGACCATATGCCTCGCGACGATGGCACCGAGCGTTGACGTTATAAATAAAAAGCCCCGCCGGGGGAATTCGAGACGCGATATTACGTCTGGTCGAGTCTCCTGGCCTACACTCCGCATCCTCCCCGTAGTCGCTTTTCACGAGAAACTGGTTTTCATCGCGCCACCGTGGAGATCCCGGTATCGCGGAGAAGAAAGCTCCTTGGCTCGCTTGGGACACCATCGACGTACTCACGGGAGTCGGGTAATGCGGATTTAATGCTCGTGGATGCAATTCGAGACGCGGCCTTGTCTTAGGTACCCCCAATGGCAGGACTCTGTACAGATTTTCTTTTATTGAGAAGGCTGAATTGGCTCATGAACTTGTGCTCGTCACTTGTGCTCGCTGAAGCTTGTGTCTTCAGGGACTGTCAGGCCTTAGTTAAAACTCCTTAAGCAAGAAATGTCTTATTCTACTCATCCACTTCTATTCATAAGAAGATTTGAAGATCCTAATATTGTCCTCAGAAAGAGATTCCAATTTCTAATTGCAAGTTCTATGTTTCTGGAGCTTCTAACACTGGTTTATTCTTTCTTTGGGATCTTGGAACAGAGGGAGTGGATTATGTAGGACTCTTAAGTTAAGGAAGATCAAGGAGATTTTTCAAATTTGCTATGTATACCATATAGACTCAAAGGCTTTGTAGTTTTTAGGATTTCTGTAGAATTTTGGGTCACGTCTATATCTTTGAGCGAGGTGTCTTGTTAGCTCTGAGTCACTGGAGGGTTTGGCTGATAAGGCCTAGTCGCTATTATTGTAAGCTAGTCTGGTCAACTCACAGCTTTATTCCCACTCAACAAATTAACAATAAAACCGAAGCTTCTATAAAGCTGTATGGATTCTCATTTCTTCACAATTTTCAAGAGAATTTTTTTCAGTACTTTTTCTCCAACTGCAGAATGCATTTGCACCATTCAACTTAGAGAAGACAATCTTCTTAACCACATAATCTTTCATTTCATTTGCATAATATTTCTGCAAGTCAAAATGCTCTCTTCTGTAAGGATCGAGAGACATTACGTGCACCCTATTTACCTCAGAACCAACAGCCACCTCAGGGGCGTGTTAATCTCCCTGATGTGTTCTGTATTTAAGTTCAAAACGAGCACGATCTCAATGCCCGGAATCCTGGGCAAAGTGGACGTTCCCGTCTACCACGCAACGAAAACGTAGAAAAAGGAGGCTGAGGTGTGAGTTATCTTCGCGAGTTCACGTCATCTCCTTCGTCGGCCTATAATCGTTACGTACGAAAAACTGGTTTCCCAGTGTGCGGCTGCTTTATCTAACGACTATCTTGTATCTGATACTCCCGTGGCCGCGGTCCCGAAAACGGTCGGGCATTCTCTCGCGGTGAACGACGAAAACCAGGTGGGACGATGGTCGAGTTTCTTAGCTGCAACTTTTAACGGTGTCAGATAAGGATCCCTGACACCCAGCTTCATCCTCTGATTAACTGTAGCGCAACAGCGTGGCAAGCAGATAGCTTAACAGCGACGCGCATCTTACCATTTAATTTTCGAGTCGACAGAGATGCTCGTATCTGTAAATAATATCGAGCTCTCACAGTCCTTCTGGTATCCTCGCTGGATCACGGTGGCCAGAGCTGGCCCTCGTCGTTCGTTTCTTTATGACCTTAAGGCGATACGTTCTGAATTCTAAACGGGCGCAACTGAAGCGACCTTTTCATCGAAACGAACGAATCCGTCGCCGTCGGTACGTCGCGCTCTTCAGGGAAGCGTCTCCTTTGTGTCGGCGATGTACGTACGTGACGGCCACGTTTACGGCTTACCCCTCTGGGAACAACATTTCCGCCACATTACAAATTCCTCTTTGTCGACCGTACGGGCTGACGGAAGTCGACTATCGTGCCGGTTCTCTCGACCCTGACCCAACGATCGTGCTCCTGAAATCCCTTGACAAATATGCCGTGGCTCGAGGCGACGTGTTCCTCTTGTCAGCTGAAAGTCCAACTGAACGAGTGTTATTAAGGCTTGAAAATTCATTTCTGATTTACAGCATTCACAGTGCTTGGAAACACCTTGTGCTTCTGTTATTAGGTGAAGTCTTTAAAAGTGAATTGGATGCACAGATACTATCTCAATTGCCTATTTCCGCTTGATTGCTAGTTTCGAAAGGAGGCAGGGCTTCAAGATCAATCGATTTCATCATGAACTGAGCTAATGTAATGTTCTAGCAATAATTTGAAGGAGGTTATTGTGAGTACCTACGTACCTCTAAATTTGAAATATTCTAGCAATAATTTTAAAATGATCGTTTTGAGTACCTACCCCTAAATTTTAAGTCATTAAAACAGTGGTCTAAAGTTCTACTACAGTAGCTATAACCTTTAATGGCTAGCTTCTAAGTCAGAGAACGACAGCATAGGAAGGCTTGTGATACATTCACCTAATGTCAATATTCGTAGATCGTTTGTGAGCGGAAAACTTGACTCATCCAAGAAACTTTGTAACAGGTGTTGGACGACGAGCAGTGTTTGGCTCGCTTCAACAGGTAAGAGACCTGCAGCGATGGCTTACAGGCAGCGGACCGTTTCGCAGGTGAAGCCCGCAGCTGCGAAATGAGATAGAGGGTCAGAAAAGAAATCGCCTTTATTTGACACGCTGTCCTCCCGTGGTATTGAACCGATTCAATCGAGCGACCCACCGTCGAAATGCTTACTATCCTCTTCTCTATAGAGGGCTCGTTTGTTTTAATCTCTATCTACTTAAGCGTGTTTCATGATAGCTCACCGGTATACCTGTCCATCGAAACGAATAATTCCGATCCTTCCAGCTTTCTGATAACTATCTGAGGTGTACCGTCATAGTCGAGACGTCCACAGCTCCTCGGTACAAATTGCGACGCCTGGGGCTCTTACGTATCTTAATCTTGTCAGTAAACCGGCTCTCGGTTGATGTTTTCGATTGATGATCCACGCGAGGTGAGCCACAGACCAATAGCTCCTGCGTTGCAAGTTGTTTCTAGCGTTGCAACTCGCTGGGATCTTCACTCGAGTATCTTCTTGCCACTCAGGTGACTTTCAAATGCGTTTCGATACTTGAGGGATCGTAGAAGTGGAGTGACTTAATATCCCCATTTGCTTGAAGAGTGACTTCCTCCTTGTAATTCGAGATCGAAGTGAACGTAGAGCCTCTAAATAAGTTTCTATTACGTTCTGTATCGCAGAAAAATTCGTGAAAATTAAACCATGACAAGGAAACACCTCAACACCTGAACACTTCTGTCGAATGTCCCAAAAAATGGACAAGTGTCTCCATACATAAATAGTATCCCAGTGGCTGAATGTACTTACTATTTACTGACACCATTTCTCAAGCTCGAAATGAAATTAGGGTTAACGTTCAAATATCGTAACAAGATCACCTACTGGGACGTTTACCTAACTTCGATTCAGGTTTCAATTCTTCGCCTCGAAGCAGCACTAGGCTCTCCTCGTTAACCTCCAGGCAGAGTCAACAGACCAGGTCCCTCGGTATTCGTTTGAAAATATTTGCGGATAATTTCCAGCGTGTCAGGGTGCCGGAGGAAGTCACGAGGCTGGATTTTTCCGCGCGTGCTTCGGCATCCAGCGCGGGAAAAGGTCAGCGCACCGTCGTTTGTTCGCCATCGTTGTAGAACACACATATCGCGCGTGATGTGTGCTCGACGTAAGTGGAGCCCCACGGCCGATGGGCGCATGGGACGGTGCACGGTGGAAGGTGCATAAACACACATAGAAGTGGAAATGCCAGGATTGGCAAGAGAGCCGCCGACCGAGTTCGCCGGAGACACGGCTGGCCGCCTGTGGCTTCGCTCTGCCGCTTTTCGTCTCTCCTCTTTTCTCCTTCTCTCCCCCTTTTCTCCCCCTAACCCCGCGATCACCACCTCCCCCCCGATCCTTGGATTCTACCGCGAACGTACCACCTCGATGCAACCCTTCGCTGTCTCAAGCGCCGAGGAGGTGGTGCGTCTTCCATCGTTGCAGGTGCATGTCTACGGGGTGTCCTTGGAACGCCACCGTGACCAGTCGCAGGGAGAAGCTTTCAACGTTTTAACGATTCTGGGAGAGGTTCACCCCTTCGATGGGAAGACTCTGGTGGCATATTTAATATTTTGGAGGCATACAGGGTGACTCAGAATTGGAGGTACACTGTGCAGGGTTGCAGGGGATGATAGAAACGTTTCTTGTTTAGGATAGTCAGAGCTTTATGAGTAGTATGTGGGTCAGGAGAATTTTTACGATCATTTTTTCTTTTTGGTATTGGTGGTTCCTTTTTACTATTTTTCAGTCGATATTTTGAATAACTTTGCAACGTGTGATGCACGATCTATTATGCACCAGCTGCACTCAAGTTTTTAAGTTAATATTCAATTTACTCAGCATTTTGAAGTCTTGAAAATTAAGAGGGAATCAGGGTTCGTGAATGCCCCTGCTCCTACATTTCTTTGTAGCTTCATAGTGATCACAGGAATAAGAAGCTTAAATAAGCTCCAGAATCGTCTGGAGTGGTGTCCATTATAAATAGCAAGAAGGACGGACTAAAAAACGATGATTCGCGTAAATGAAGGTTGATTATGAAGTTTCCAGCGATCCGTTAGTTAGGATAAGCATAAATCAAGTCGTCGTCCGCGACAGATGCGACTGCTGAGGCCCGTTACACGTGCACCGCGAATTCTTTGATCATAGCATCGTTGCTTTGCCAGCGAGCATCTGTCGTGACGTGAAGTCGTTAAGGGAACTTCAGGATGACGTCTCTGGGTACCTGCATCCCCGGAAAAATTAGGCTGCGTAGAATGCCCAGACTAATTGAATATCTTCGTTTGAACCATTACACATGTACTGCAGCATTCAAATTATACGTTTCTTCGCTCCTTGAATCCTGTACATTGCTTCTACTAATTTGACTTTAATGGACAGCTCAATTTAGTAGATAGATATTGTAACACAGTTTCAATTTTAATTTAGTATGAGATGATGGTTTGAGCTTCTGTAGAAGCTTCGTCATAAGGTGAAATCAGAGGAAATGTAAGAAACAATTAGTGTCTTCAATTTTGTTTCTTCATAAATCAGTGTCACCGAAAATGGAAGAACACTTCTAAGCTCCAAGTTCCATAGTAGTGCATAGGAGTGTCGAGCTCTCATCGAGATAGTATCCACTCAAGAGAAGTTCAAGATTCTCCTGTAGCCTCTTCACTTTAACCAGAAACTCTCTAATGAGCGTTACACTTACAATGCCAACAGTATTTCCATTAAATGCAGCCACCGCTCGGAGGGTGTCCAGTTAAACCGATCGCCCTGTAGTTCATTGAAGCACCACGAAGCATGGAACAGGTAGCGTCTTTTCGGGCCACCCGTTGGGTGATTTAGCCGAGCTTCCGAGGTTAGCAGCTCACGAAGAAAGGAACGAGCGAACGAACGAGCGAGGCTCACTCTTGCAGAGTGCCGCTGTTAGCGCATCGCACTATGACTAATTACGAGCTCAACCCACCCCGCAGTCGGCCGATACGGCCTTATAAACGCCAGGCACCACCGCGAGTCATTGTTCCTTTCCACGTCTTTGCGTGCTCCTTCGTCCCGTCCTCCGCCACCTGCCTTTTTTCCCCGACCCTTTTTCCTCCTTCTATCTGGTGAGCAGCGCGCGTAGCCACTCGGGGGTACCGAAGCGACTCGCGATAGCTCGTGCCTCGAACACGGCTCTGTCACGGCATGCACTTGCCCCTGAGGGCTCTCCCCTTGATGGGCCTGATTTTTTATCGACTTTCGTATTATACTCTGTTGACTCTATTCCCAGAACATCCGGTCGGGGATTTTATAACCCTGTCTCTGTACAGAGTCGATGGTATATTTATATTGTATATTTGAATCGGTGAGTTGAAGCCAGCGCGAGTATCAAACCATATTTTCAGGTGTTTGATCTTAAGCTGCTGTTTTATGCGGTTTACAAGTAAGGTAGGTGTCTGGATACGTGAACAGTAACGCTAATTTTATTTCATTTTAATTAGCCATTACTTCCTCTTTTCTTCTTCTTGTATTTTTGCCTTTCCTTACTCCTTTTGCTTGCTTTTCGTCTACTCTTTATTCTTAGTTGGTTTTTGCTCTGTGCTGTTTCTAGCTCGTTTCCGTAAGAGGAACTTGGAATTATAGAAAACTTCGAGGGCTTTCGACCTCTGTTAGAAGTTCGCTAAGGGAAAATATTAAAAGTAGCAGCAACAGCTGTAAACTATTCCAAATTACACTCATCTTCTGTACTTCGAGTTACCAACATGTCATTAATACTCAAAGTTAAACTGAAACTTGATTGAATACTTGCTGAAGAAGTATTAGAAAGTAACATTCCTTTACCACTAGAGACAATCCTTTTCAGGGGTCTTCTCGTGGGTCACGAATAACACGCGATAATTCAGTAGAATTAGTCCGCGATCAGACAGTGCTCGAACGTCTAGTGCGTCAGAGTATCATGGACGATTCTTCCGCGTAATCTATTCCATGGCATCGAGGTGCTGGCGGTTTCTCGCCTCCGTAATTTAGGAGGAAACGATTTACCGTTTCCGGTAATGGGCACCAGCAAAGCGTGTCGGTGCGAGCACAGTCACGGTCGAAGATGAAGAAGCGGCCGATTAACAAAAAGCGCGTTTGTTAGAGTGTACAGAGCAACGGTCGCCTAATTTGGAGGGTACCGTTACCTGGCGCAAATACGAGGCTCGTGGAATAAAACTCGGATGGAAAGCTTTAATGAGGTATTGTGCGAGCGAGGCGGTAATTGTTACTTTAACGCATCGAAATAATAATCTCCTGCTTTTACGATATTTTAGTCATAAAAGTGGAAACCAGATGGGTAGATGAATAGGTGGACGTTGGAGGCTTTTAACTAGAGCTGTCCAAGTTTCTTGGAAACAATCTGAGCTAAGCTAGATTTCAATCGGTCGAACCAAATCGTGTAGGCACTTGAATGTTTAAGTAAAGTTAATCATACAACTAAACTTGATTATCTAAGCAAGCCTGATACTCTCTACAAACTTAACTACGTATTCTTACATTATAAGACTTTAGTAATAAAGTTTGCTTGGATAATATTTGAGGAAGCTTGGACAAAGTCAAACTTATTCTACAGATTGAAAATATAATATCACTGCATTCAAGCTTGAATGCAACCGAGCTACTCAAACCTTCGAGTAGATTGAATGGTTTCAAGTTTGTTTAAATATTCTAGCTATTAAGATAATCTAGTACTTGGCTTGGTTTGGAAAAATGAGTCTTGTCTTGCTTTGAATTTTAAATACTTGAACATTGGAAGTAGGTGCTTGAACAATGCTACTTTTAACGCCTTAGCCTTAGCGAGTTCGGCCTGCAGAAGCGAGGTTGACGGTGGCGAGGCAGATAGCGTGGTTCGCACGTATTTACGAGTTTGTGGCATTGTTTCCAAACGGCACTGCTGGTATCTTTCCACGAATAGACGATATTACGGTAGGAGGGCTTGGTAGCGCGAAAGACACGGAAGGTAGGAGAGAACATCCTGTGTCGTAGGACCCCCCGTTCACGCTCTGCTGACTTTTACTTCGTAACGCTGATTTCCTAAGTATCCTTCCTTTCCACGGTGTACTGGCTTCGGCCGAAGAGAGAAGCGAACGCTTTTCTACCTGAGAATGGAGATGCTCTTAATTAAAACCGCTTCGATCGTCGCCGACGCGAGAACACGTTTTCTCACGTCTCGGTTCACCCTTTTTCGTCGACAAGGCTAGGTGGAATAATGAGTGGTTTGGGAAGAATCGTGAAGTTGTTTGTGTGATAAGGAAAAGAGAATCTTTCATTTGAAATGTGGCGTATGATGTTTTGGCTACCATTCAATTGCGTCTGAGAAAAATTAATTTGTGTCGTAATGGGTTGATACTATAGTTTTTGATGGGCAAGTAGGTAAGTAGATGGCTTTGGTATTGAGATTATTAAATAAATAGTAATATTGTAAAATGTGGACTATAGGACTATGTTATATTATAGCTATTGGTGATGTAGTTTTATTATAGTGATTTTATAATATTTGTTTGTAACAAATTTTCTTCAGCGTGTATTAATTAATTAGAGTACGTACAGATATTTGTTAAAAATACAGTATTTGAAAAACTAAGTTGCTATGGCGCCAAGTAGTGCCCTCTATTACTCGAACATGATAAAGTTACTCGCTGAGAATGGATTTCAGAGCACCGACGGACGAGTATATAGGCAACGACGAACAATGCATTCTCTTTTCACAATCACGACTTCACGAGTACTGTTCCTGTTATTTTCCTGTCGTACCCGACGTTATCGATTCAGTCTGAACTAAGATTACAGCGTTACAAGTGGTAGGAATTAAAATCAGATATTACAGGAACTATTTTGAATGTAAAAAGAATTGCAATATTCATTTTTCCATGAGAATATTAACGAAACTGTTACACAGTTAACGTACAGAATGAAAAAGATTAAAATTACATCATGAGTTTAATATAAGCAAGATAACTACTAACAACGTATAGAACAGAATTTAATTAAGAAAGGATATAGGATGTATGTATAATAGATTACAACTACATAGAATACCTGAAACTTATTTTGTAATTAGAATCTTATAGTTATTTACAATTCGCAGCTATTAGCTCGAATGGAACCGGTTGCCCAGGTCTCACCACGAGGAGATTGCTGTAAGTGGAGACCCACAGGCACAGGGAGATAGATGGAATCAAGTGAAGGATTCATTTTTTCTTGATATCTTCTTTCGATGATTATCTAAACCATATGAAGTTATAAAATAATAAATAAATATTAAACCATAAACACTAATAAAGAAGGAAAGTTATCATTAGAGGATAGGGTGGAGCAGAGTACATATAAAATAGGGAAACAGAAGAGAGGGCCCAGGGTACACACAAAATTGGGGCAATAGAAAAAATAAATTTAAAATGTGAGAAAAACTTACCAGTAGTCCAGGTTGACCACTGGTCAAGCTGTCCACTGGTCAAGCTGTCCACTGGTCAAGCTGTCCACTGGTCAAGCTGTCCACTGGTCAAGCTGTCCACTGGTCAAGCTGTCCACTGGTCAAGCTGTCCACTGGTCAAGCTGTCCACTGGTCAAGCTGTCCACTGGTCAAGCTGTCCACTGGTCAAGCTGTCCACTGGTCAGGGGAGTCCAGATGTCCAAGGGTCCATGATGGTCCAAGGCCCAGGGGTCCCTCCAGGATCCCGAGGAGGGTCCTCACCCGCCAGAGGACCCACGACGAGTGAGATACTCATGCTCCTGCAGGGGTATTTATATTCTCTCTGGAAAAATGGGGAACCAATCACAGAAATTCTTCGGGTGGTAGGAATTTCGATATCGCGAAAAATGGATATTTTTTATAAAATAATCGTCTCAGCAACAATTTCTGGTACACATATTGTTAATAACATCACACACAGTGTGTGCATGTGCAAATTATTGATATTTGTAATTGTTAATTAACGAATGTGGAAATTATTAACTTCTCGTACAGTATTATTCGTTCGATTAATCTCGAAATACAGTGACTGGTTCTCCTTTTTCTGGTCATTCGCTCTGGAGTCTCGGGAGGGTGTGGATCGTTCAGGCGATCCTCTGGAGGGACTCCCTGACTTCTGAACTCCACTCTAGCCTACCCTTTGCTCTCTGGTCTACCTTCTGCTCCATCTTTGACCATTAGGTACCTATATAAATTTTCTTCTTTGTTTAAAATTCAAGTGCAAATTGTCCAACTCTAAACTAAAACAATTGCCACAAATAAGTAATCTTTTTCATCACGAATCGATTTATTATCAATGACGGTCAGTTTCTCAGAAATGCTTGAGGGCACTTGCCTGCAGCATACTATTTTAATTACTATAGTACAATGAACCATCGTTCGATGTAGGGACATGAGGTTGTCCATTGTCTTTACATCTTCATTAGCATAGTTCACACTTAGCTACAGTTTCCTATATATCGTTTGGTTTCACTTAAGACAGGTAGAGAATGGCTTACGATAGGACAGAGAGATTTCCAAAATTGATCACTCAGACTTCCCCTGAAATTGGTCCAGGAACTTACGATGCCACTGGCGTAACTTGTCCTCCAAGACTTTTGAGTATAAATACTTATAACCTACAGTATTAATGACATATTAAATGTCACTCGTTTTCAGCTGACGTTTATCCCTTTCTATGCGGAGCAAAGAGGAAAACCGTAACCATATCGAAGGATGCAGAGCGATTTCCTGGGCCTGGGTGCTATAACCTGAAGGAACCACAGCGACACATATCAGAACGTAGTCTCCAAAAATTTCGCCTAATATTGAATCTAGAGAAGCTATAGAAACAGTAGTAGTAACGAAAGTAGTAATAATTTTAGGGAGGCGTCAGTATCGACTTCACCGATGCCAGATTCAAGGATAAAATCCATGAAGGACCAGGACCAGCGAAGTATGACTTATCTGAAGACGTGATTCATGAGTGCCCAAAGAAGAGAACCCATCCTGGTACTTGGAGAGGTCCCCCAGGGAAAGTAAATCTCTCAATATTATAATTACAGTATTATTACTCATTAAATCAGTTTTAAATAGAACTGCAATATCATATATTGACTTCTCAAAAATTCGTAGCACGTAGAAATATCATATAACATTAATTACAAATTACAGCTCTGGCTAGTTCATCCCCCTCGTTCCATTTTACCCTCCTCTGTCTCAGTCCCTGCTAAAGACGATGGGGGTTACACTATCAACGAGCATGGAGTGCTTATCAAAAATCCCCCCATACAACACGAGCCACCTTTTTTCTACAATATTCGTCGAGGGGTACGAAATTTATCAAACTATTTCTTCATTACCAAACTTCTCCTAATTTCTTCAATCTCCAGGAAACAAATCAAACCACTCTGCTGTATAAGGGGAACTTCTGGAGCAGGATGACAGGCAGGACCACATCGCGACCCTCTCTTACCCCTGGTCCAGGGGATTACGAACACGAGAAGAAGAAAACTCCTGCTCAGATTCGCGACGAGAAAATAAGGGAAGCCAAAAGAGGGACCTCCAGACAGCTACGTTTTCTGGATGCTCTATATAGAAGAAAAATGCGTGAAGTAAGTTCCAGTTGTGACAGAGGCTAGAAGTATTTTCCTCGAAGTTTTTAACTGAAGATGTTGAGTGGAAATCTTCACGCGTAGAATTTTCCAGCTCCGAACAGCTACCACGTGAAGGGTCCTTTCGATAGGTTCTTCAAGGTTCCTTGCAAGTGTGACCCTTACGCTGTGGAACCACCACCCTTTGGACGTACTGCTAAGGTGGGACTTCTACAAAATTTTTGCATACTTTAGGAAGGATTCTAGTTGCCTGTGTTCTAGAGATTCGATGACAAAGTGGAGACTGATGCACCTGGTCCTGCATCGTACAGGCCGCAGGATAAGACAAAGTGCTTTGGTTCTATTTTACCTGCGCCTTTTGGTACTTATGCACGACGCTTCGAGAAGACTCCAGAAGACACGGGACCAGGTAAAATTGTTTAGAAATTTTTTCACTGTTCAAGCTTAGTGGAAGAGTAGAGTCAATGATGTATCAAGCGAGAATTTCTCTTCAGCTCCCAGTGATTATCATACAGACGTCGGTAACTTAGCCTACGAGTCACAGAAGAAATTCAAACGAATTTTCGCAAAATCAGGGGATTACACTTTCTTTGACAAAATCATCTTGGTCGACGATGATTATGACGATTACGATACAGATTTAGAGGAAAAAGAAGAAAAGAAGTGTCCTGTGTATCACGCTGCTTTCAAGTCCACGACTGATCGATTCTTCGTTCCTGACAAGGTAACTATGTTATACCATTTCACACATTTTCAAATTTCGCTAAGACAGTCAAAAATTTCGATAAAATCACATAATCTCGACCAATGCTAACCACGAAGCGCTAGGTAAAACAGTCTACCATCACCACGCTACACTACCAAAGTCGTAGTCCCTACCGACGTCTTCTTCAGCACAGATGGCAACACCAGTCCAGCCTCACAAAAGTCCAGACTTCCCTAAAACACACTACCCCCACCCACAAACTTCTCTCAAAAACCTTTCAGACCTCAAACACCCCACAAAAAGTCTCCCAAAAAAGAAGCTTCCATAGCTTAATCAGCAACCTGTTCCTCCAGTCATTCTCCTCCCATAATCCCCCCAGCAAAAAGGGGAAAGATGGCCCAGGAAGCTGAGTCAGTCGTAGGTAGCCAACTGGCAAGGAAATTGATAATGTTAACCAGGAGCGAGCAATTCCATTAATGAGGTCGCGGGGGAGGTTCGAGTAGTCACAATAAGTCTGTGGTCAGCTGGACCTGGAGGATTCTTTCTGGCTGACAGGAGAGCCGTGAACTCGACAGAGCCAGGTAATCCTCGGAGCGCAAGGTAATCAGGAGAGGCCGAGACGAAATTAATGGCAGTGGATCGAAGCGATGCATCTGTACCCGGGGCGGTTCGAGGCCAGGATCCAATTTGCCCGTTAATCGAGAGACGGTAGAGGCGGGATTCGACGCTGCAGATAGGCTAGAGGAACAGCTCTGAACAACGCTGTTTTAGGTACTGTCACGGCACCGCTGTTCGCCTCAGAGGTCCTTTGAGGCTGCCAGCGCGCCGCGTTCCTTCGTGTGAAAGGTGGAATCCTTCTGTGTGGAGGTCTCCTTTCAGCTGGCCCTCGAAGCTCCTCGATTGACAAGTGGATCATAGAAATTTCATTAAACGCCGTTTTTGGATCGAAGTTTGGGAAGAATTTCCTTCCAGATTGAAGTTGGGATCTTGGGGGCTTTAAAGGAGTCTGTGTCTTTAAATTTGGGGGGAGGAGGGTTGAAGGAAAGACTGGGTTTTAGGAATCTGGAAGTTGTTATGATCTTGATGGGCTGATATTGATAATGTGTATGATACCTTGAGCACCTGCTGCCTTGTTAATACTCTCATTATCTCTTGTAGTTTCAGTGAGGGCTGAGGGTGGATCCTTCTCATTGAGATCCTGTTACAGTCAATTTTGAATCCCTTGTTTAACCGGGACCGAAATGATGTTTTAAGTAGCTTCGAGATTGAGTAACCACCTGGCAGCTGGCACAGTCAAGGGATTCCTTCAATTCCAAATATCGAAATATTATTATATTAAATATTATTAATTTCTCAGTTTTCCTCTTCTCCAAATTTCAAATTCTCAATCTCCCTTTTCCTCAAATTCTAAATATCTCTGTGTCCACTTTTCCAGCTCCTCAATTCTCTAATTTCCTAATTTTCCAATATCTCCACTTTCAATTTTCGAATTCCTCAATTCTTTAATCTCTTCATTTCTCAATTTCCCAATCCCTTAGCTCTTAATTCGTTTTTCTTCTTAAAATATATCCTCATTTATGTCCCAAGGAACCAAAGCCACCAGAATCCCATTCTTACTTCAACCTTTTGCAAACTAATTTCAAACAAGGCCCGAGCTGCGTGGTTTACAACCTTGTGAAGCGTATTTTACTTGCGTCCCGTTCGTCGTGGAAGGTAACGACGACAGAATAAAGGACAGGAAGAAGGCGCTGCCGTGAAATTCTTATTTTTCCGGGGGATAAGGGAAAGGACTTGGCTGAAATTCGTAGGGGGAAGGTGTATTTACATAACGCAGGGAACCGTCGTAACTCGACAGCGCCGGAAATGACGTTCTGCCATACTCTGCAGGTCATTTCCACGTGGAGGCGCGTGGCCGATGTAGCCCAGAGAAATCACTTCCGGCTCGCTGAGCCGGAAATTCGAGCCAATCCCTGGACCCTGGTGTCTATTCCTCTCCGATGCGAAAAAGCGCGAATCCACGCGAGCATCTGCGAGCTCCTATTCGTTTCTCGCTCGACGTTGTCTCAAGTGATCGTATTATCGTAGAAGCCAGGCGGCACTTAATTGAGTAACTGAAGCAGTCGGGGATAATGGATTTATATGCAGCGATTCGAGCGTGATCGATTAAGGAAGCCAGTAGGAATAACTTGAGGATGGAGGGAAACTGCTTCCTTGAGCAAACAGCAGTTAAATTCCTCGCAACTATCGGAAAATTGCACTCGTTAGTTCTGCAAATACGTAAGAAAGCCTTTCAACAGGTTTTCCTTTTTATGATTCCTTTGATGAAGGTTCAATGCAGAGATTCGGTCGTTGGTAAATGGTCCACCTAAATTTGTGTAAATAACTAGTTTTTATTGTTCAATCTTTACAGGGAGTCCCTGGTCCAGGTGCTTACGAAGACGTCACAGCCTTCAAGGCTAATCGTGGTAAATGTGACGTCCTCTGTCGTCGATTAGCCCCACCCTTTGGGACCAGAGAAAGTCGCTCGATGAAGGGACCACGTAAGGAGGATCTCCAGAGACCTGGTAACACTAAACTACGTACTATTAATACTATGCAAATTGAGATGTTTACAGTTAAAAAATTACTAGCATAAAATTAACCCTTAACTGCTCTGGTGGAATATTTTTCCAAACTTCTTTATCCACACCTTTCAGAAATGACAATTGTTAACAGTATTTGCAGAGTGACACACGAAACAATGTCACTTAATTGAAGATTACTGGAGCCCTAGAAATCTATCTGTCAGTAGCTAAGAGAACTACTAAGAAATATATGTATATGATCCTACAGGATCTCTATGTCTCTATGTTTTCACTGATCCTCAAAATATACGATCTAGAAATGAATTAAGACTCAGTCTAATTCTATAATTTTCCAGACCCAACAACTTATCACCTCGCCACCGATATATCGAAGGACGTGAAGGGAGGACTGATATCTCGCACCCACAGGAAAGAGGAGAAGCCATGGGTGCCTTGTCCAACCCAATACTGCGTAAGATCCTGACCATGGGTCCATCCGATAGTCGAATTAACGTAGCGTGAGAGGGGAAATGGCGTCGATGCTGGGGCCATTATTTCGTAAACGCGTTTCGGGCCAGACGAACGAAAATCGAACACGTCTGGCGTATTTTCACGTCGAAATTTCTATTCTGCGCTGTCCGTTCACGTATACGGTATTTACTTTGTTGTCACGGGCCAGGATATTGCGTGCTCGGCCCGCGCGCGGGAATAATACCGGATACTTCAGATGGTGATGTATGAGGCAGAGGCGCGCGTTACGAGATTGTTAGATGGGCCGGCAGTCTGTATTACTCTGTCCAACGTAGTTCCACGGTACCCGCGCGCAAAGTGCCTTCATAAATAGTCCGAATTCAAGCGGACCTCTTTTTTCCTTCGACTGTGCCGCCTCTTCCCCTGGCCCGCCTATGAAACGAATTTTTCAGCCGTGTTATATTTACCGTGAGAATGGCACGGATCCTCTGGGTATGAATTTCAAAACGTTTCTGGTGGAAATTATCTCTGGGAGAGAGTGAGAGGGTTGAGTTATGGAATTTTGGC